>NC_136068.1:357621027-358821027 GCF_964261635.1 Lissotriton helveticus
TTTCTTTTAAATTGTAGATCCCTGCCCAAACATCAAACAGAAATATCCCTATTGCTTGAAGAACATAACCCGTATGCAGTCTTTTTTACGGAGACATTGCTGACCTCGTCTTCCGTGCCTGACCTCATTCAAGCATTACCACAGGGCTATCAAGTAGCCAGGACAGACCGCACGTCAGGGAAGGGAGGAGGTTTAGCTATAGTATTTAAAGACAGTTTCACATGCCGATGCACTTCCACTTCTATTTTGGACTGTGAAAGTGCCTCATTCAGTCTGGAACTGTCACCAAATCTAAATTTCTCCGGAGTATTAGTCTACCGTCCGCCTGGCTCGGTCAGACAGTTCTTGGACTCTGCGCCCTCAGCAGTTGCAGATTTTGCCACCATCTCAGCTAACTTCACGTTGTTGGGCGATTTAAATATGCATTTTGAAGATATTAATGATCACGCTGCCCAAGAACTAATCGCCAGTCTATCCGCGTTACAGCTGACCCAACTGGTCCCTTCACCCACACATGTGAAAGGACATTTGCTGGACCCTGTGTTTGACAACTGCCCAGATCTAGTGATAGAGCCCCCTATTGTACTCCCGTGGACAGACCATCTACTTGTCCCGCTAACTTGGCACACCTCCAAATCGCCTGTTCTTTCTACAGGACTACGAGAAGCCCGAAATTGGCCCAAATTATCAATAGATAAGTGGGCTGACGAACTCCAAGCCACTATACCCTCTATTACTATGGATCCAACGGCAGCCAATGACATCTTCAATGACATCTTCAATGTGCCTCATGACGAGCTCAGCTCGTCATGAGGCACAGTGGAGCTGTGCTCATGACGAGCTGAGCTCGTCGTAACTGCCGCGGCCCGCCCATGCGTGGCTAATTCCCCGCCAGTGCGGGAGAATTAATGAGTGGGCGGGTCTGCGATGAGCTCAGCTTGTCATGAGCACAGCTCCGCTGTGAGTCATGACGAGCTGAGCTCGTCATGAGCATAGCTGGGCCGCAGACCCCCCACCCCCCTCATCGTGTGGAATTACCCCAGCAGGCAAGGGGTTAAGGTGCTATTGAAGTGGGAAGCACAATCAGTGCAGCAGGCCCACTAGTAGCATTTCATCTACAGGCCCTGGGCACATGTAGTCCCACTTTACTGTGACTTATAAGTTAATGAATGCCAATTGGGTATCAGCCAATGCTATCATGTTTATAAGAGGGAGCACAAGCATATTAGCACTGGTTAGCAGTGGTAAAGTGCACAGAGTCCTAAGGCCGGCAAAACAAGGGGGCATATTACCAAGGGCAAGTATCGCCACTTTCTCGGCGAATTGTGCCGAGAAAGTGGCGATACTGCTAGAGCCCTATTAACAAGGGCATTTCAAAGCCTGCCCCAAGCTCACTTTGCATGTCGGCGATAAACATCGCTAATGACATGCAAAGTGGGCGTTCCCACGTCCAACCACGTGAAAAATGTGGTTGGAGGTGGTAACACCCTATTACTAAGGCAGGCGTTGGGAGAAGAAGACCTGCGATAAACTCGTTTATCGCAGGTCTCCCAACGCCTGCTCTGACCAGGCGTTAGGCATTGATAACATGGGGGTGTGGATCATAAAGCTGAATCCACCCCCCCATATTATCAAGGCTCACATTAGCGCATGAAAACAGCGTTTGTTTTCATGCGCTAATGTGCCATATCGCCGACTATCGCCGGATTTCTATTCGCCTGCCTGAGGCGCATTGATAATTGCGCGCTAAAAAGGCGATGAAATCCGGCGATAGCCGGCGATATGGAAATGTGCGTTGTGCGTTTTCCATCGCACTCCTCGGTAATATGCCCCAAGGTCAGTAAAAATGGAGGAGGAAGGCAAAAAGTTTGTGGGAAGACCACCTTAAGGCTGCCAGGTCTAACACAGACCAATATCACAAAGTGTGCGAATCATGTTTACTCTGCATTAATTTTGACGGAAGATAAATGGTGGAGTTGAGAGGAGCCAAAATGCGCCATTTCTATTGTACAATTCCCTGAGCACACCAGCAGTCATATCTCAGTGCATAAGACATCTGATCATGGTCTTTTGTTCAGATCTAATTGTACCACACCTCCAAATCAAAGACATATTTTTCGAAACCTTTTTCCAGATATCCTTGCCCCACAGGATGTTAATCCCTCTTAGAACAAACCAATGGAAGGTGATGATTAGTTTTAGCAATGGGATGGTTAGAAGTGTCATTGGAGATACCAATAAAGCATCATTTTGGGGGAATCTCTCTCTTTCAGAAAGTGACCAGTAAGGTGGTAAAGTAATAGGTGGGGCAGTTCACTTTAGTCTCCCTTGACATCAGGAGGTTAATGGACAGATGTGCCCGATGCCAAGAATCAGTCTGTGTTAGACTACCCAAACACAAGTGAAAGCTTATTTAAGGCTCACTGTTTGTTACAGGACCTTTGTGGATAACTATAGAACAATAGCTGCCCGCTGACAGATCTGAAGTCAAATAAGTAACTCAAAAAGGTGATTTGGACTGAGGAGTGTCAAAATGTTTTTAAAGGCTTGAACAGAGTACTATGCTTTACACCTGTACTGAAGGTCCCTGTCTGAGTCAACAGTGGATGGATGGATGCCTAAGATATGGGAGTTGGAGCACTGCTGGCTCATCTCGAGGACATGGGTAAAGAGTGTCTGGTGGCCTTTCTAAGTGGTATGTTACTCCCCAGAGAACAGAACTGGCCAGCCATTGAGAAGGTATGTTTGTTACTGGGTTTTTGCTACAGACAGATCACAACCACACACATGGTTGATTATAATGAAGGATGAAAATCCTAAATTTCTGAGAAGGTCTAGTTTTCAAAATCGACGATAAAGCTGGAATGAATAATTATAATAGAGATAGATTTTCCCAGTGGTTTTGCCAGACTGACAACCAGACTTCTCAAAAGGTAATTAGGCCTCTGGGTAATATGGGCAGGTTGTCTGTTGGAAATGAATGTTCTATGCATGGTGAACAGGTTTTTCCCCTGTCCTGTGTGTCCAATTTTGTGTAACTGGTATCTTGTTTTTCATTTTGGCCTTGGTGTCATGCTAATCTATTGTCTTTGAAGAGGCTTTGGCCTTGTTGCTTGACATGAGTAATGTCCTGGACTTATCCTCTCCCTTGAATGGATGGTACACCAAGCATACCTCCATTGACAAAGAGTAGACTATTGTCAGTCATGGGTTTTGCACATAGAGCAGTAGTGGCAGCATACAGTGTTTTGTGAATGCATAGCGGTGACCAAATCCTTTTATCAATGTCACTCGAATGGAGGTCTACTGACACACTTTCTGGCTCTATGTGCTCACCTTACATCTTGCACTAATATCCCAAGTGTATGTTTGGTGGTTGTATGTGTGACTGTATGCTACATGCATTATGCATATGTGTGACTCAGAGTGAAAGAGATCTGTGGGATCGATTTTGGATGGTTCAGCCATGGCCCTGTGCATAAGATGGAAGTGAGGTTACTTTCCCCAGACAGTAGAAGTGTATTTGTGACCTTTGTAAAGCTAGAGGGACTAAAACTAGAAGCTAAAGCAGTGGGAGTGGAGACAAGGTTCCTTTAGAAATACAATTAGGCCATTTTCTGGATAAGGAGTGACTGATTAGTACTCCTCCACATTATCATTTGGAGACGGTGGAAGCTAAGGGTGGGACTCTGTTTGGCAATTGAAAATGAACTCTTTAGGTGAGGTCCAGCCTTTTGTCTTTCCATGATCACACTCTCATTTTAACTGATGACAGGCAGATGTAGAAGCCTCAAACATATTTGTGCCTCTGTTGTCAGACTATCCTGCTGTGCGATTATTCATTTTACACAAACGCTGAGCCTGGATAGCAGCTAGGAAAGGATACATGGAAGGAGAACCACCCAAAATGGGTACTAAAGATACAGACAAAGAATACATCTCATGTCAGATTGTGCTGTATTAAAGTGAGAACGAAATAGCCCACTTGTTGCTCCAATTCCAAGTGCTTTTAGGCCAAGGAAAGAAGTGCTCCACAAAGAAAAACACAGAGGACCGCTTTGCAACCGGAGCTGATGTTGTCTGATGATCAACTTCTCAGACATTATGAACCATCACCTAAATCTGACTTCTAGCTGCAGGAGCTGAATACCAAACTTAGAGGGCCTACAAGACTGCCTGCTGAAAGAGGCGAGGGAAGGAGCAAACCAACCCACGCTGCTGGAGGAGTCTCTATCCGGGACGAGCAAAGAGCAGTATATTCTAGTTGTCTGCGGGCCATCCAAAGAAAGAAGAATGAGAGGAATGTTCTGTGCACCTGTCATCACTCCATATTTATTCCAGGCAGGAACCATGAAGATTCAGACTGTGTTCAGTGAGGCCCATTCAGGGCTGTGACCCAGAGTCAAAGTCCAGCCTCTGCATGGCTCTATCGTCAAAATACAATGACCCTATGGATGGTCACATTGGCATCAGAAGAGTAGCTTCTGTGTGGCCACTCACAAGCAGATTGGCCTGAGCCTGACTGTAGCAAGGCCAGAGAATCGGCCCGAGCTGACCTCAACTGTTATCACCATGATCAAACCTCCACCTGAGACTGTTGCTTCTGTCTACTCTACAACTGTAAAAGGTCACCAGGGACATCACCAGAGAAGTACCGTCTGAGCCACATTTGCTGGTATTCTGTCTCCTCCCAGAAGCAGGAGAAGAGCAAGCACACTGAAAAGGAGGGCAGACAGTGGCCAAATGACTGGTCCACCATGGGTGGTCAGAAACTGTCAAAACTGAACTATGAAAGACTAAGCACAAGCAACTTAGAGGCATGATATGACCTGAACCATGATCCTGCTAATCCCTGCCCGGTAGGAGGGAGAACCCACTGAGACCAGAGAGAGTGGCCCACAGGAGATAACTTAATGAGGGGCAGCCCAGCCTAACTACCCCCAGGACACTAAACTGTGCTATGATTTTATACATGTACGTAAAGTGCTTTTCTTCATTGAAAGCCAAGCACTGGGTTTGGCTGAAAAGTGACTTATCTTTGGTAATATCTTTTTAGTAGGTACTCTAGCTACATGCTGATTTCTCACCTTTCAAATATTCCCTGGTTCCGACTGTATCAATAAACTTTTCCATATCTCCCCTGATAGAACATCCATCAGAAAGATTGTTAATGAAGGTAAGAAATGGTTCCTTCTGATTGATACTTCGACCTGCAGATTTCTCACTTGGTGATTAGATTAAAAAGCAGTAGTTTATCTAGGTGATGTGTCTGTGGTCAAATAAAGAAATCCCAGAGAACCGAGCAATTGAAATGGCAATTACTTCTCAAATCTTATTTCATGCAATAGTGCTTAGCAAGGTCTGTGTCACTTGAGGTACTGGGTTTTTCAGAACCGGTACTGAACCGGCAACCCAGCGGTGCCAGGGTACACCCAAAGACCTCGGGTTCTTCCTGATTCAGACCACAGAAACTCAGAGTCTTCTAGGTGAAGTCAAGGATCGATGTTATTGGCTGCAACCAAGGTAACAAGCGTCCAAAAGTACAACACACGGGATGTATATTCTCGGGAGACTGCTCGAATTCACAAAACCAGGCTTCTCTTTTTATACAAAATATTCAGCTTCAGGCAAACATTCTTGAATTTACAATACACTATTAACATTTTTCGATTACAAGGGAAAAGCAGAGTCATGATGACATGTCCATATTTCACTTCGTCCAGCCCAAAATAAATTACCCGGCAAGGTCCGGTATTTCCATCAGATATCAGTGGACCCCTAATAGAAACGGGCACCTCCCCATCATAAAGCAAGTGAGGGAAATGAGCAGGGAAAGATGTGAGCAAGATTCGGCAGTGTGTGTGTGCGTTAAGAAGGTTTTATGGCTTGTTGAGCCTTGATGCTATCTTGTTCGGCCACTGGGAGAGGAACTGACCTAACAGGTTCGGCCTGGGGCAATGGTTCCAACTTGCACAGGTCATAGGAAAGTCGATTAAGGTGTACGTGTCCTTTTGGAATCAAATCTAGCTGGATTAAGGCCTATGTAAAGGGCAATTTTGAAAAGAAACTATAGCAAACAATTAATAAGAAAATGCCAAAACCTCTCATTCACATACTCGTGTGTATAGCTACGACATTCACACAATCCTATACGTTTATGATCACAGAGAGATGTATATTGTGTTTTTTATGAATCTTTTATTTTTATTTTATAACAATAGTTGTCTGATTATTTTGAGTGTCCTATATAGGCTCTTTAAATAGATGATTGTAATACAAAATTCAATATTTCATTTGATAAAGGTATACACATTTAAAGAAAAACTTGAAAAATATAAACACATATCACAAAAACCAACAAAGACAGGTCGGTCAATGGTCTATTGTAGTGGGCAAAAGCGGTGAGTATTGGCACTACGCGCGTTTCGGCATTCTGCCTTCATCAGGTGACCGTCATTCACGTGTATACTGTACAGGACAACAAAGACTATAAAAAATACAAAAACATACATATAATTATATTGAGAAATTTAAAAGGTCGTAGCATAATGGTATTTACAATTTACAATTCGAGAGGGTATAGGTTATTATTTACATACAAATATATACAATATTTACATACAGTAGCTCATGACATGATTGGAATTAGCTCTTATATATGTTCCAATGGAAGACACTCTTGTTATCTAATTTTACACTTAGTTGTAGTTGGATCTGGTATATACGTACACCATCAATTCTAGGGGACCATATCAACATGATGGATATAACTCGTTTTTGTTTCGCCAATAGAGAACATGAGGCTATTAGTATATAGACCATGCAAAAAACATGTCGTTCATAAGTTTTGGTTCTTGATTGGCTAGCCCTCCATTATACGCCCATACTGATGGTAACATAGATAAAGCATGTTTTAATTCCGGTCGCACATAATGTCATAATTTCCTCAGTTTTGCATGCAGCTCAGACAATAAAGTCATAGGATACATATTAAGACACATTTATTCGTTAAGGTATGTGTTGTATGGCACATGAACAGGTCTATCTATTCTGATGAGAGACAACCTGATATACCTTTTACTTCAATGATCTATATTCTAAATTTAAGACACATTTCATATCAGACCATTATCTAGGACAGAACTTACAGATATAATTCCCTGTAAATGGCTGGATTGGATATCTATGTTACAGGTGATTAAAGATATACATTTTAGTCATGTCTACTCCTATTGTAATGGTGTGAATGGGTCCCTAAAAAAGGTTGCACGAGTATATGTAATAGGATCGTTTAGAGGGATCACCAACCTTTTTTCTGATAATACAATATCGCTATGTAGATAGTGGTGAGATTCGTTTGAAGATCCTCATGGATTATCACGTCTAGATAAAGAGTGAGTATAGCCATTAGTTACTATTTAATTCAAACGTGCGAATTGAATATAATCCACCTATATATTTACCGTTTTAAAGGTTGTTTGTACTAAAAATGTAGGATTATGAGACCCAATCAGTGGTCGAGGTACTTGTTCCAATACACTTTTTTTCTTTCTTTTTTCTCTTCCCCAAAAGCCTGTGTTCAGAGACCCCTGAGTGGGAAACTGGGGAAATATAAATACACATATGTAATGTTTGTGTAGCTTCAGTCTATATAAATTACTTGATCTCAATAGGTATGGATGGAAAGCGGTACCTTTTCCTAGATATACTGAAAGTCTTGAAACGTCATGTTTGGGAGACCGGCAAATATAGTTTATATTCTCTTCTTTTGCTGTTAAAGATAAGAACAGATATATATATGTATCTCCCTTGAGCATCAAAAGGGCCATTCGATATATATGGTACGGAGATAGAGCTTAAAAAAGTGTCTGGCTGAGGTATTACCTTATAAAAGATGAAAAAGGACAATTTCCCCGTATTTTGAATGGAGGATGACGCACATCTTATAGCTTTGGTGGATACACCGTGCTAAAAAAGAGGGTATAAAACAGCAGATTAGACGCTAGCTCAGCACCGGCCAACGAGCGTCTACAGAGCACAATAATAGTGCTTGCGAGGGTGATAGCTGTAATTTGCTTACCTTCGTTTTGCAGGTTAGTATACTTTGGCCGGACCTCCCCTCGACGTGCCGGTGGTTCAAAAACAAAAAAACTTCTAAACCGGCGGTATATATTGGCACCCGACGCGCCAAAAAAGAGGTACAATTAATTGCACCTGGCGCCGGTGAATACCTGGCGCATATTCAGTGACGCGGTAATACTGGGACTTAGTGTTATGAAAATAAACAACGGACTTTCGCAGACTCGTCTAAAAGCAAGTTCGAGTTGAACTACATATGGCAACAGCCTATATGTATAGATAATGTCCGATGGCGCATATTTAGAGATGTAGCAATCTAGGGGCTTGATGTCATAAAAATAGACAACGGACTTTCACAGGCATGTCTACACCCTTATTTTGTTAGAGACAGCTATAAAAACGGCCTCATATATCGATATTCTTGGGGCAATAATGCAAAAAACTGTATTTAGCGCGGCCCCCCATGTCAATATACAAAAAGATAACAAATGGGCGCAGATATATTGGTTTTAACCAGGGTGACCATATTAATGGATCACAAATGTACTAGCATGAAAACATGTTGTTATATAAATACCCCAAGTGGAAAAAGGAGTAGAAATTATCACTTTCGGGTTATTTATAAAAGATAGACTTCTTACTATGTAGATATATCAGAGTACAGCTGTACTGTATATCTCTTATAATAAATGGTATATTCAATCTTACAGAATCGCTTGTTCCCATGGAATGTCCTGGTTTAAGCCTCGTGTGAATGTATTCAGAGAAAAAATCCAGAATACCTCCCGTTTTTTACAGACTTTGTCTGGACATAGGCCTTCACGTGTCTCAATATGTTCCAGGATAATCCAACGTACATCCTCTGGTTTGTGATTCTGTTCGATGTAATGGCTAACCATCGGTGCATTTAATTTTTGGGTTCTGATTGCAGATTTATGTTCTGTGAGCCTCGTGTACAGGGACCTAGAGGACTCACCGACATAGCCCAAACCACAGGGGCATAAAAGCAAATATACAATATTTTTGGTTTTGCAATTCACCATACCTGTCAATTGGATTTTTACTCCATTGTATTCCATTTCCTTTGTTTCAATCGCCTGGGGACATACTTTGCATGTTCCGCATTTATAGTTTCCGGTGACTGGATCTAAATTAGTTAGACTTCTTTGGGTAGGTTTTGCCAATGGGGGCATGCGGGACCTGACCACTATGTCTTTGAGATTTTTATTTTTGCGATATGCAAAGAGTGGTTTAGGCAGGTTTTCGTTGGTATTCTTGTTTGTATTCAAAATGTGCCAGTTAGAATAGATTATCTGGCGTACTTGGTTGTTGAGACAGGAATGTCGTGAAACAAACACCAAGTTCGAGATTTGTTTTGGTTTTGTGCCTTGCAGTAGATGTTGCCGATCGTAGAACCGTGCCCTTTTATAGGATTCACGTACTAGTCGATGGGGGTACCCCCGCTCCTCAAACTTTTTTCTCATCATGATCGCTCGTTCATCGAAATCTTTGAGTCTGGAGCAGTTCCGTCTCAGCCTAAGAAATTGGCTGAACGGGATACTGTTTTTTTGGTTGGATGGATGAAAGCTATTATAATGGAGGATTGTATTGCGGGCTGTGGGTTTTACAAAAAGGTCCATAAATAATTGACCTTGGTCATGTTTTATAGTGACATCAAGAAATTCTATTTCATTGTTGTTAATTTGTGCGGTGAACTTCAGGTTTGGATCACATGCATTTAGCCAAAGAACAAATTCAGCCAGGGTATCTTCTGTGTCATCCCAAATAAAGATGACGTCGTCAATATATCGCGACCAATAGAACACTGATTCGAAAAACGGAGCCATTTCGTTAAAAATGTTCGTTTTCTCAAAAAAGGCAACATAGATATTAGCGATTGTCGGTGCGCAGGCCGCGCCCATACTGACCCCCTTGGTCTGTTTATAGAGGGTACCTCTGAATTCAAATACGTTGTCATTCAAGACAATTTTTAGACAGTCCAGGATAAATTCGGTATTACAGGTGATATTGTATGTTTCAATAAACCATTGCGTAGCATCAATAGCTCCTATACAAGGGATGTTAGAGTATAAACTCTCAACATCAAGAGTTACCATCCATTGTCTATGGGTGTTAAAAGCTGTTCCTTCCAGTTGGTTGATGATCTGTCGAGTGTCTTGTATATATCCAGGTATTTTGGAGATATGCGGACGCAAGATGGCATCAAGATATTTTGATATAGGTTCTGTTATGCTGCCAATGGTAGTGACAATGGGTCTAAAAGGGGGGTCTAATTCGTTTTTGTGTACTTTGGGAGTACCATACAGACTCGCCATTCTGGGATTGTCTATGTTTAGATATTCGTACTCCTTTCTACAGATATCTCCATTCTGCAGAGCTTTTGTGGTCAATTTATGAATTTTGTTTCTGATTTTTGGGGTAGGGTCTCTCAGTATTTTACAATAGAAGTTGTTGTCACTGAGCATCTCTTCAATTTTTTCCGTGTATTTTTGTGTGTCAAGGATAGCAATCCCGCCACCCTTGTCGCAACTCTTTATAGTAATTTCTGATATGTTTTTTAACTGTTGCAACGCACTGTATTCCTCTCTATTGATGTTGTAGGGAGTGTTGGGTATGTATTTGGTTGCTGTCTGTAGTTTATGCATAACTACCTGTTCAAATATCCGTATTTCAGGGGCCACTTGGTCTAGTGTGGGTGTAAAGACTGATTTAGGGGCTAGACCTGACCTGTTCTCTTCAGTTGTTATGTGTTCTTTGTCTGAAAAATAATTTTTGAGACGGATTTTACGAAAAAAACACATGACATCATTATAAAGCTCAAATTTATTGAGTCCGGAGTGAGGGACAAAGGATAACCCTTTCGATAGGATCGCAATGGTGGCTGCATCTGCCTCAAATTTGCTTAGATTAAATATTGGAATTGTTTTTACTCTCTCCAATATTTGGAGCTCCGTGTCTCTAGATATCGGTTGGGGTTCTGAGGTTGATGGTCCTGATATTGTGGTTGGAATTGCCCTCTCTGTTGTAAGTTGGGTTGGTATTGACGATAAGATCGGGACTGGGATTGATAATTCGTTCGCCAATTCCTTCTGTTTTGAGGGCGCCTCCCTAAAAAAGGACGATAGCCTTGGTTTGATCTTGGTATAAACCTCTGGCCTTGATTTTGATGGGGAGACATACTAGAACTACTGCCAGAATCTGATATGTTTGAGAATGTAGTAACCTTTTTTTGTCTAGTGTCAAAATGCGGATCACCCATCTCTTGACCAAACTGATCTGTTTGTTCGTAAAAATTATCTCTCAGGTATGGGTATACATTTTCTCGACTGAAATAGCGTATATCTTTTTGGAGTTTATCCATTTTACGTTTTATTAGATATTCACTATAGGAATTTAATTCAGATTCGACCTCTTCTAGTTTCTTTTTAATGTCAATAATCACCATAGATGATTTAATCTGATTTTCTAGATCTAGAATCTCTTGAATTAGTTCGGCCAACACTTCCTTGGCTGTTTCCACTATCAACATCATGAGGTCCCTCGAACATCGATTAGCGATGAGGGACCATCGTTCAAGGAACTGTTTCACTTGTATGAAAAGACCCGGAATGTTTTTAATTTGTAGGCCTTGGGGTATGACCCCAGCCTTGAGGTAATCCAGGATATATTTGCCATGGAGTTCTATTCTTATGGACTTTTTTTTGAGGGCTAATAGTTTGACAAGATCTTCACTTTTATCAATAGTATATGGATTTATATTGTCGAAATTGACAGAGGAGCCTACCATAGAGGCAAAGTCCTCGTCGCTAAAACCAAAAGATTTTAACGTGGCCATATCTATTTGATGGGTATCTTTATACGTATGTGAGAGATAGAGAGCTGCAAACCATAAAGGGCTATATATATACACTAGTAGTAATGGTCCGATATGAATTGCGGAACACAAACCCAGGATTTGTAAAAAATCCTTGTATCAAGGGTACAAAAATTGAAGCTACTGTATCAACTAATAATAACAAATGACAAAACACATGTAACTCCCCTCATGGACAGGCCATGAGAATATATAGTTTGGAAAACAGGGGACCCCTACGCGAAATAGATTTGCTATAGGTAGGGCAGAAACAATTTTGAAAAGAAACTATAGCAAACAATTAATATGAAAATGCCAAAACCTCTCATTCACATACTCGTGTGTATAGCTACGACATTCACACAATCCTATACGTTTATGATCACAGAGAGATGTATATTGTGTTTTTTATGAATCTTTTATTTTTATTTTATAACAATAGTTGTCTGATTATTTTGAGTGTCCTATATAGGCTCTTTAAATAGATGATTGTAATACAAAATTCAATATTTCATTTGATAAAGGTATACACATTTAAAGAAAAACTTGAAAAATATAAACACATATCACAAAAACCAACAAAGACAGGTCGGTCAATGGTCTATTGTAGTGGGCAAAAGCGGTGAGTATTGGCACTACGCGCGTTTCGGCATTCTGCCTTCATCAGGTGACCGTCATTCACGTGTATACTGTACAGGACAACAAAGACTATAAAAAATACAAAAACATACATATAATTATATTGAGAAATTTAAAAGGTCGTAGCATAATGGTATTTACAATTTACAATTCGAGAGGGTATAGGTCATTATTTACATACAAATATATACAATATTTACATACAGTAGCTCATGACATGATTGGAATTAGCTCTTATATATGTTCCAATGGAAGACACTCTTCTTATCTAATTTTACACTTAGTTGTAGTTGGATCTGGTATATACGTACACCATCAATTCTAGGGGACCATATCAACATGATGGATATAACTCGTTTTTGTTTCGCCAATAGAGAACATGAGGCTATTAGTATATAGACCATGCAAAAAACATGTCGTTCATAAGTTTTGGTTCTTGATTGGCTAGCCCTCCATTATACGCCCATACTGATGGTAACATAGATAAAGCATGTTTTAATTCCGGTCGCACATAATGTCATAATTTCCTCAGTTTTGCATGCAGCTCAGACAATAAAGTCATAGGATACATATTAAGACACATTTATTCGTTAAGGTATGTGTTGTATGGCACATGAACAGGTCTATCTATTCTGATGAGAGACAACCTGATATACCTTTTACTTCAATGATCTATATTCTAAATTTAAGACACATTTCATATCAGACCATTATCTAGGACAGAACTTACAGATATAATTCCCTGTAAATGGCTGGATTGGATATCTATGTTACAGGTGATTAAAGATATACATTTTAGTCATGTCTACTCCTATTGTAATGGTGTGAATGGGTCCCTAAAAAAGGTTGCACGAGTATATGTAATAGGATCGTTTAGAGGGATCACCAACCTTTTTTCTGATAATACAATATCGCTATGTAGATAGTGGTGAGATTCGTTTGAAGATCCTCATGGATTATCACGTCTAGATAAAGAGTGAGTATAGCCATTAGTTACTATTTAATTCAAACGTGCGAATTGAATATAATCCACCTATATATTTACCGTTTTAAAAGTTGTTTGTACTAAAAATGTAGGATTATGAGACCCAATCAGTGGTCGAGGTACTTGTTCCAATACACTTTTTTTCTTTCTTTTTTCTCTTCCCCAAAAGCCTGTGTTCAGAGACCCCTGAGTGGGAAACTGGGGAAATATAAATACACATATGTAATGTTTGTGTAGCTTCAGTCTATATAAATTACTTGATCTCAATAGGTATGGATGGAAAGCAGTACCTTTTCCTAGATATACTGAAAGTCTTGAAACGTCATGTTTGGGAGACCGGCAAATATAGTTTATATTCTCTTCTTTTGCTGTTAAAGATAAGAACAGATATATATATGTATCTCCCTTGAGCATCAAAAGGGCCATTCGATATATATGGTACGGAGATAGAGCTTAAAAAAGTGTCTGGCTGAGGTATTACCTTATAAAAGATGAAAAAGGACAATTTCCCCGTATTTTGAATGGAGGATGACGCACATCTTATAGCTTTGGTGGATACACCGTGCTAAAAAAGAGGGTATAAAACAGCAGATTAGACGCTAGCTCAGCACCGGCCAACGAGCGTCTACAGAGCACAATAATAGTGCTTGCGAGGGTGATAGCTGTAATTTGCTTACCTTCGTTTTGCAGGTTAGTATACTTTGGCCGGACCTCCCCTCGACGTGCCGGTGGTTCAAAAACAAAAAAACTTCTAAACCGGCGGTATATATTGGCACCCGACGCGCCAAAAAAGAGGTACAATTAATTGCACCTGGCGCCGGTGAATACCTGGCGCATATTCAGTGACGCGGTAATACTGGGACTTAGTGTTATGAAAATAAACAACGGACTTTCGCGGACTCGTCTAAAAGCAAGTTCGAGTTGAACTACATATGGCAACAGCCTATATGTATAGATAATGTCCGATGGCGCATATTTAGAGATGTAGCAATCTAGGGGCTTGATGTCATAAAAATAGACAACGGACTTTCACAGGCATGTCTACACCCTTATTTTGTTAGAGACAGCTATAAAAACGGCCTCATATATCGATATTCTTGGGGCAATAATGCAAAAAACTGTATTTAGCGCGGCCCCCCATGTCAATATACAAAAAGATAACAAATGGGCGCAGATATATTGGTTTTAACCAGGGTGACCATATTAATGGATCACAAATGTACTAGCATGAAAACATGTTGTTATATAAATACCCCAAGTGGAAAAAGGAGTAGAAATTATCACTTTCGGGTTATTTATAAAAGATAGACTTCTTACTATGTAGATATATCAGAGTACAGCTGTACTGTATATCTCTTATAATAAATGGTATATTCAATCTTACAGAATCGCTTGTTCCCATGGAATGTCCTGGTTTAAGCCTCGTGTGAATGTATTCAGAGAAAAAATCCAGAATACCTCCCGTTTTTTACGGACTTTGTCTGGACATAGGCCTTCACGTGTCTCAATATGTTCCAGGATAATCCAACGTACATCCTCTGGTCTGTGATTCTGTTCGATGTAATGGCTAACCATCGGTGCATTTAATTTTTGGGTTCTGATTGCAGATTTATGTTCTGTGAGCCTCGTGTACAGGGACCTAGAGGACTCACCGACATAGCCCAAACCACAGGGGCATAAAAGCAAATATACAATATTTTTGGTTTTGCAATTCACCATACCTGTCAATTGGATTTTTACTCCATTGTATTCCATTTCCTTTGTTTCAATCGCCTGGGGACATACTTTGCATGTTCCGCATTTATAGTTTCCGGTGACTGGATCTAAATTAGTTAGACTTCTTTGGGTAGGTTTTACCAATGGGGGCATGCGGGACCTGACCACTATGTCTTTGAGATTTTTATTTTTGCGATATGCAAAGAGTGGTTTAGGCAGGTTTTCGTTGGTATTCTTGTTTGTATTCAAAATGTGCCAGTTAGAATAGATTATCTGGCGTACTTGGTTGTTGAGATAGGAATGTCGTGAAACAAACACCAAGTTCGAGATTTGTTTTGGTTTTGTGCCTTGCAGTAGATGTTGCAGATTGTAGAACCGTGCCCTTTTATAGGATTCACGTACTAGTCGATGGGGGTACCCCCGCTCCTCAAACTTTTTTCTCATCATGATCGCTCGTTCATCGAAATCTTTGAGTCTGGAGCAGTTCCGTCTCAGCCTAAGAAATTGGCTGAACGGGATACTGTTTTTTTGGTTGGATGGATGAAAGCTATTATAATGGAGGATTGTATTGCGGGCTGTGGGTTTTACAAAAAGGTCCATAAATAATTGACCTTGGTCATGTTTTATAGTGACATCAAGAAATTCTATTTCATTGTTGTTAATTTGTGCGGTGAACTTCAGGTTTGGATCACATGCATTTAGCCAAAGAACAAATTCAGCCAGGGTATCTTCTGTGTCATCCCAAATAAAGATGACGTCGTCAATATATCGCGACCAATAGAACACTGATTCGAAAAACGGAGCCATTTCGTTAAAAATGTTCGTTTTCTCAAAAAAGGCAACATAGATATTAGCAATTGTCGGTGCGCAGGCCGCGCCCATACTGACCCCCTTGGTCTGTTTATAGAGGGTACCTCTGAATTCAAATACGTTGTCATTCAAGACAATTTTTAGACAGTCCAGGATAAATTCGGTATTACAGGTGATATTGTATGTTTCAATAAACCATTGCGTAGCATCAATAGCTCCTATACAAGGGATGTTAGAGTATAAACTCTCAACATCAAGAGTTACCATCCATTGTCTATGGGTGTTAAAAGCTGTTCCTTCCAGTTGGTTGATGATCTGTCGAGTGTCTTGTATATATCCAGGTATTTTGGAGATATGCGGACGCAAGATGGCATCAAGATATTTTGATATAGGTTCTGTTATGCTGCCAATGGTAGTGACAATGGGTCTAAAAGGGGGGTCTAATTCGTTTTTGTGTACTTTGGGAGTACCATACAGACTCGCCATTCTGGGATTGTCTATGTTTAGATATTCGTACTCCTTTCTACAGATATCTCCATTCTGCAGAGCTTTTGTGGTCAATTTATGAATTTTGTTTCTGATTTTTGGGGTAGGGTCTCTCAGTATTTTACAATAGAAGTTGTTGTCACTGAGCATCTCTTCAATTTTTTCCGTGTATTTTTGTGTGTCAAGGATAGCAATCCCGCCACCCTTGTCGCAACTCTTTATAGTAATTTCTGATATGTTTTTTAACTGTTGCAACGCACTGTATTCCTCTCTATTGATGTTGTAGGGAGTGTTGGGTATGTATTTGGTTGCTGTCTGTAGTTTATGCATAACTACCTGTTCAAATATCCGTATTTCAGGGGCCACTTGGTCTAGTGTGGGTGTAAAGACTGATTTAGGGGCTAGACCTGACCTGTTCTCTTCAGTTGTTATGTGTTCTTTGTCTGAAAAATAATTTTTGAGACGGATTTTACGAAAAAAACACATGACATCATTATAAAGCTCAAATGTATTGAGTCCGGAGTGAGGGACAAAGGATAACCCTTTCGATAGGATCGCAATGGTGGCTGCATCTGCCTCAAATTTGCTTAGATTAATTATTGGAATTGTTTTTACTCTCTCCAATATTTGGAGCTCCGTGTCTCTAGATATCGGTTGGGGTTCTGAGGTTGATGGTCCTGATATTGTGGTTGAAATTGCCCTCTCTGTTGGAAGTTGGGTTGGTATTGACGATAAGATCGGGACTGGGATTGATAATTCGTTCGCCAATTCCTTCTGTTTTAAGGGCGCCTCCCTAAAAAAGGACGATAGCCTTGGTTTGATCTTGGTATAAACCTCTGGCCTTGATTTTGATGGGGAGACATACTAGAACTACTGCCAGAATCTGATGTGTTTGAGAATGTAGTAACCTTTTTTTGTCTAGTGTCAAAATGCGGATCACCCATCTCTTGACCAAACTGATCTGTTTGTTCGTAAAAATTATCTCTCAGGTATGGGTATACATTTTCTCGACTGAAATAGCGTATATCTTTTTGGAGTTTATCCATTTTACGTTTTATTAGATATTCACTATAGGAATTTAATTCAGATTCGACCTCTTCTAGTTTCTTTTTAATGTCAATAATCACCATAGATGATTTAATCTGATTTTCTAGATCTAGAATCTCTTGAATCAGTTCGGCCAACACTTCCACTATGTAAAGGGCAACTCACAAAATGGCTGCCATACATAAAATGGAAGCCAAGGGTGTTGCAGGGTCTCTGTACTCACACAGAACTGTGCACAGAGGAGTGGAACCTCGGCAAATTAGGATGTCCCAAAACTTACCTTAGCAACCAACTCACCCCTTACCGAGCTAGCTACAGTGTCTCATTGGACATATCAAACACCCAATGTTTAGACAAACCAGAACATGAACTTACAGTACCTCAGGGTACGTGGGACTCATGAACACTCTTTCGTTATATTATCATTACAAACCAGAACATGGAGTAAAGAAGACACATGTGCATTTGAAATGTTTATTTACTAATGCCGTCTTCTCAGGCGCAGTATCTTTGATAATACAAGTATACTTATTATCAGTAGCAAAATTATCAGCATAGTTACTAAGACATAAAAAGCGAATGGTGACAGCATGTTAACATGCTGTAATGAATAAGAGTTAACAACACTTATATCTCACCCTCCCTAACACATATATTATATTATTATCTAAGAAGGTCTCTTTGGGTTGTTTTAGGGCGGGCCCATACCTTAGTGTCCTAGCATGAAGGAATCACATCAGCATACACCAGCTCTCTCTGCATGTGCACCGCATCAAGTGTGTTAACAATTCTCGTGCAAAGCAATATCAATCCCGCCTCAAGCCCAAGTTGGCAAAGGCTGCACTTGTGTTATGACTATGAAGGCGTGGAGATCAGACCTCATAACAATTCCATATCGTGTTGCTCCTGAAACTTCAGCACTCTCCGTGCAGACATGTTTTATTAAACAAAGCAGATATCAGAGCAATAACATATTATTCTCACATTCACCACGGCAAACTACTAGGTTGAAAGCTAAGTCAACAAATGAGGGTCGTGTGCAGAAGTTGCAAGAAAGGAAAAATGGCGTTTAAATCTCAAACGTACCTATGCTAACTTAACACGATATAGGGATATATAGGAGTTATACAACAAGGGTTCAGAACAAAAATGACGATTTTGAGGTGAAATCGTCACTCGAATATGCTGAAAATGCTTGTACATGGTGTACTCGTCATTCTCGGTCTTTTGATACTAAATTCGTCATGTTACGATGAAGTTTTATTCTCGAGTCTGAATTATTACACGAGTTCAGAATTTTCAGAACCACAAACCCTCCTTTTGCCCTTACATAGGCAATTAATCTATCCTCATGCTAATCTGAGTCCAGATCTATCAGCCTGATTCATCAAGCCGAAATCGGCTCGCAAAGGGCCAGATTCTGAGAATCTGGCCCTTTGCGAGCGCTATTTTTGCATTTGGGATTCATCATCCCAAATGCAAAAATCGGTAATAGCGATTTCGCTATTTTGCGAGGATTTACATTTAAGGAATCTCTATTTGAGATTCCTTAAATGCAATTCATCATCCATTTAAAAATTGCGAATTCGCAATTTCGGCCCGCTATTTACCGCGAGGTCAGACCTCGTGGTAAATAGCGAATACTTAGAAAAATGCTTTTAAAAGCATTTTTCTAAGTTGCATGTTGCACACACACATGTCCTTTGGGCATGTGTGTGCGCAACACCTGTTTCAATTTGCATTTAAGGGGTGCTACAGGGTGTCCTTTGGACACCCCTGGCACCCTTTAAATCGCTATCTTATTTGCGATTAGCTAATTGCTAATCGCAAATAAGGAATACTCCCCAATCATTCCTATGGGCCTTTTGGCCCATAGGAATGAATGGGGAGTTATTCCTTATTTGCGATTAGCAATTTGCTACTCGCAAATAAGGAATGTGTAGGAATCGCTATTTATTTAGCAATTCCTACATGAATCCCGTTTTGCAAGTCCTTAATAGCGATTCGTTATGAATCGCTATTAGGGGCTCGCAAAATGGGAGATTGATGAATCAGGCTGTATATTCCTAAAGTCATTGAGATGTTGCTGTAACATCATTCTAGTACTTAGTTCATCCCTTGATACAGGCTTCCTTACACATGATGTAACACAGAGGCCACATATTGCAGGAGCACACTGTACGCACAGACAGAACAGGAAAAGAATGGCTAAGACCATCCCAATGACCATCAGAATTTTCCATCCCCAGGCGGATACCAGTTCCCAGAACCATCCCATCAACGACCAATCTCCTTTATCTACATGAATAGATTCGGAAATCTTATGCAGTTTAGAGATGGCCTGGTACACTGTTGGAGCGTTATCTGGGATGAAAACACAGCAACTCGATTGGATCAATCTACATACCCCACCTCGGTCTGCAAGTATGACATCTAAAGCGACCCTGTTCTGAAGGGTCATAAGACGATCCGACTGGAGCTCAGCAGTCAAGTTACTAAGGGCACCAGCAGTTTCAATCACGGTGGACTCGACTACCCTTGTCAATTGCCTTATGTTCCTGCTGTTAGCCATGGATCCCCAGAACGGCAGAAAACCCTTTGCAAAGTCCCCAAATTCTTGACCTGCAGTGTCTTCTTCACTCAAGAAACCTCTAACTACCCTTGTCTTGTGGTAATCTGCCGCTGCTGTGTAGGTGGGAGGCAACAGGAATGAAACAAAACATGAGCCCGAAAAGTCAGGGGGCAACCATGTATAGGCTCTATCATGGCAGATGAAATAGGTACCCTTAGCTGCTAAAAACGAAGGGGAAGTCTGGGCTGCAAAAACATACGTTTTAGTACAGATACTCTTCCCTAACTGAGCTCTGGGATTCGTGCCATTACCTTGCAGACACAGATGACCCTGATGGGGTACAATCCAAATTGGAGAAGATCTCTTAGCTTGCTGTTTGTCACTCAGAGTAGCCCCATATCCGGTTATGTTCCATCCTATGTATACTAGTGTCTCGTCTCTCGGGATAGTCTCATAAGAAATACCTTCATTAATCATGTCTACTATACCCTTAACTAGAGCACTATTTTTAGGATTGTCTGTTACAGAACGTAGGGGGTAGACTTCATGTGGGTATATGAACATTGTTCTGTATGCCCACACAGAACCATTGTGACTGAATGGCAGAACCAAATAATGAATACCTTTATCCGTTGTGTGAGGCATAAGACCACACACCCAACAGTTAGTTGTGTTCATTACTAGTTGGTGTTGGTGCAAAAGCTGAACAAAGGAGTTATTAATGAACTCTAATCTCCTAGTAGATTCGTGTTCAGGAAGGAGTTGAAAAGAATGAGAGGAAACAGTAGGAGGAGGTATGGGCGATGCAGTGGGTGCAAAGGTTACACGAAAAGAGAACAAAACATAACTTATCAAAAATATCATCACACTGAATAACATAAAAATGCACAGTATCAAGAAGCTTTTCCTTGTCATAACGTTACACATCCTATGTTTAAAGTTCATATCCTCGGCAGGTCTCTCCATCTCGGAAAACTCCATCCTCTCTAAAGTGCTGCCCGCTACGGGAGGTTGATTCTGCTAAGAAATGCTTCTGTCAGTCCAGGGCAACTCCCTTAGACCAACCAGAACTGCCGACCTAACGTCGTCAGCTGCACCCCAAAGACTTTAAGCAATCGCGGCCCTAGCAGCGGAACCCGGATGGCGGTTCGAAAAACAAAAATAAGCAAGTTTTCTCAGATGGGAGAGCTGCACCTAAAAAAATAGTACTTGGAGGAAAAAAATATATTTATTTGTCCATAGGTCTCGGTCTCAAATTGTAACGTGTTCTTCCAGGTACTGTCTGATCCCGGAACAAAAGTTCAGGCTCCAAAGTGTTCAATCGCTTTGATGGTGGCACAGCTTCTTGCAAAATGTCCTCACTCTCACGTTCAGAGTTAGTTCCTTTTACACGTGCATCACTGAAAGGTAGGAAACGTGGCACGGTGTTTGTTTCTGAGTCAGCGACACCTTTCTGGACCCACTGGTCATACGGCAGAGGTAAATGGATTCTTTTACAGTGGACCCCGTGGATCCAGTTGGCCTTCCCCTCCACTCGAACGGCTGATCTTGTGGAAAGAAGGACGAGGTGCGGTCCGGTCCACCTGGGCTGGTCGTTCTTCGTTCTCTGGAAGTTCTTGACCAACACCCAGGATCCAGGGTCGATCCGATGTCCTGGAGTGTCAGAGACCGGAGGCAGGGTGTCGTGAACCTGTTGATGCAAAACACGCAATTTAGCCGTCAATTCGTATAGATAAACAAGCAAAACAGGGTGTTCAATCTCACTGAACTTAGTGGGTCTAGGCACTCCCCATATGTTGGCCGGGCGGCCAAAGATTATCTCGTAGGGGCTAAGTTTCACTCGTGAATGCACAGTCATTCTGGTGGACAGGAGTGCTAAGGGTAGAGCGTCAGGCCATTTAAGACCCGTGCTCGCTTGGATTTTGGCCAATTTAAGTTTTAAAGTGCCGTTGTAACATTCTACTAATCCCGCTGATTAGGGGTGATTTGCAGCGTGGAACCTCTGTTGAATACCTAGCCCTTCACACACTCTCTTCATCACACGACCCACAAATTCACTTCCGTTATCGCTCCAGACCATTCTAGGCATTCCAAATCTGGGGAAGTACTCTTTCACAAGGGCTTTTGCTGTGGATAAGGCAGTATTGTCTTTTAGGGGGTATGCTTCTATCCATCTTGAGAAGGCACAAACAACAACGAGTACGTATTTTAAATTGTTGCACCTCTCCATGTGAATGAAATCTAGCTGCAAAACCTCTAACGGATACGTAGGAGGTGCAAAATGACCAGCTTGAGTTGGGGTTCCCCTACCAGGATTGTGTTTCAGACACACCATGCAATTCTTCACGACATTCTTTGCACACTTGGGAATTCCTGCATTTTGCCACACCGGAGCCAACAACTTACAAATCCCTTTCACACTGATGTGAGCCATTCCATGAGCCATTGTACCCACTGCAAGCACATATGCATCGGGTAACAACCATCTCTGATGCTCTGACAATTCAATCCAACAGCCATTTGCATCCATTCTACCCGTACTTTCTCTCCACATGCTCAACTCTTTCTCTGTAGCCTCAGCTTGAATAAACTTCACACTCTCTATCGCGTCCTCACACATTTCAACCTCACCAACCCATCTTGCAGGGCCTGCAACATACATTCGGCTCATCACATTCCTTGCAGTTTCTTTCGTGATTTCGTCAGCAAATGCATTTCCACGACCAACATCATCAGTCACTTTCTTGTGGGCACTACATTTCACAATCGCCACTTGCAGAGGCATGGTGAGTGATTCAAGAAGCTCATTCACCAACTGACCATGCTGAATCTTAGCTCCATGCGAAGTCAGGAACCCACGTTCTCTCCGCAATCGTCCAAAACTATGAGCCACACCAAATGCATATTGACTGTCGGTATAGACAGTCACTTTCATTCCTTTTGACAACACACATGCTCTCGTAAGTGCAATCAATTCTGCTGCTTGAGCTGAATTATGTGGAATACGTGCAGCTTCAACAATTGTATGCAAAGTCGTGACAGCATATGCTGCAGTCGTGTCACCATTCGGGAGCTTGAAACATGAACCATCCACCCACAATGTACCATCACATTCAGCAAGAGGAGTATCCTGGAGGTCTATTCTCCCTTTCGTTTCTTCTTCTGTTCTAAGAAAACAATCATGCTGTTCTGAAGCATCTAATTCCTCTACAATTGGCAACAACGTAGCTAAGTTTAAAATGTTGCACCTTTTTATGTGCACATGACTCGCTAACAATGTTAATTCGTAACCTGACAATCGAGCACTAGTTAAGTGCTGTGTCTTTGTTCTATTTAACAACGTGTCTACTGCATGTGGGACCATCATGACTAGTGTATTGTTCATTACTAGACCAGCAGACTGTCGAATAGAAACAGCTGCTGCCGCTGTGGCTCTCAAACAACTTGGCAATGCTCTAGCTACTGGATCCAAAGTCGACAAAAAATATGCACATGGACGCTGTTTGTCCCCAAACAATTGAGTCAAAAACTGACAATGCACAACCTTCCTTCTCATGGACATATAATGTAAAGGGCTTATTGTAGTTGGGGGTACCTAACACAGGAGCCGAACATAATGCTGTGCGCAATTCATAAAAACTTTTCTGACACTCTTCAGACCAAGGAACGGGATTGGGTGTATCTTTACACGTTAATGCCACCAAAGGTTTGGCCAATAACGAAAAATTTGGAATCCACTGTCAACAGTACGATGTAATGCCCAAGAAAGCACGCACTTCTCTCTGTGTTCTTGGCACACTCAATTTCGCTATGCCTGAATTCTTTCTGGGGTCAGTTTCCTTCCCTCCTTCGATAAGAGGTGACCTAAGTAGGTCACTTCTTGTCGACAATATTGTAATTTGGAAAGTGACACTTTGTGATGCAAATCACACAGATGACGCAACAAAGACAACGTGGCTTTCTTACATATTTCCTCAGTATCTGCAGCAATAAGCAAATCATCAATGTACTGTACAAGAGTAGCACCTTCAGGTAAAACAATCACATCAAGCTGTGTTTTTAGAGCTTGACTATATATTGATGGGCTTTCACAGTAGCCCTGGGGAGCGCGTTTAAAGCGGAAGCTGCGTCCTCCTAAACTGAAGGAAAAAATATCCCTGCTCTCCTCGGCAATCGGGATGCTGAAGAAAGCATTCTTCAAGTCAATCACCGAAAACCAGGTGGCAGAAGCTGGAATCATGGTCAAGAGGGCAGTAATGTCGGGGACAACTGGAAATTGTGGCACAACTATTTTATTCACCTCTCTAAGATCAATCACAAATCTGTACACAGGTGGCTGAGAGGGATCAGTTCGTTTTAAAACAGACAGAACAGGGCTATTGCAAACGTTGCCTCTTGTCTCTTCAATCACATCTTTTTCAATCAGCTTGTAAACGATCGCTAGCAAAGCTTTTTCACCTTCACTAGAAATTCTATATTGGGGAATTCGTGGCATTCTAACATTGGCTTTCAGTGTTACAACATATGGTGGTATTTCCAAAAGACCTACATCATTAGGACCAGTAGCCCAAAGAATATTAGGGAGAGATGACAATTCTGTTGGAAGTTTGTCTCTCGACAAATACATTGGAGAAACCACTTTCTTACCCAGTGTAAGTTGTACTCCAGAAGGAGAACAGTACAAAGTTGCATGCAATCTTTTTAGCAAATCTAATCCTAACAAATTTTCACCACAACCTGTTGTCAGAATAAGGGGTGCTTCGAATTCACAAGGACCAACAGAAAGAGACAAAGGGTCAGAAATCGGATTTCTAACTGGGGCGCCAGAAAAACCTACAGATACATTCATTTCGCTAGGCAAAGGTGCGCCAGGGAGTTTGGAGTGCATAATAGAACTCTTTGTAGCACCAGTATCCAACAGAAAAGGCTCTGACACACCTGATGTAATCACCTCAACATAAGGTCCACTCTGATCTACTGGAACTGAAACAACTCCCTCTCTTTGTCTATGGCCGTCCTAGCAATCATTACCTTCCCAATGCTCATCTTCTGTATAGTAATCATCAGCATAGTACTGAGCTGTCCTACCAGATGCGTTATTCTGCTGATCAAACCTATTCATCGAATTTTGAGGTGGAAGAGACTGTGTGTTCTGGGGGAAATTTCCACGTCCTCTACCTCTAGACGCTTGCTGAACACCTCAACCTCTTACACCAGAAGCACCATTTGCACGCTGTAATAAAATAGGACAACTATACTTGAAATGACCCTCTTCCTTACAATATGAACACTGATTGGGGCCTACAGGGACACGTGGTTGAGTATACTCGACTCTTTGCGGGTTCCTCTGATACTGTTGAGGCTGCTGATAATTATTCTGATAGTTACTCTGACCACCATTAGACTGGCCATCACCACCGCGTGGCGGATATGCTTGCTGTAACAAAACCTTCATTTTCAACTCCTTGGTTTTCTTTTCTGCTCTATCCTTCTCATCTTTCTCACAATTTTCGTAATATTGTGCAGTAGCCAGTATCTGTCCTGAGGAGGAAACTGCCCATGAACTCTCTGAATCTTTTAACTTTTTACACAACTCGGGAAGCAGATTGTGCACAAATTTATCGACGAACAAACGCTGACCACCTTCTGTGCTCATATCTTGACCACTGTGGTCGACAAAAGTCTCTTCAAACCTGGTGAAGAAATCTGAGACCGTTTCATCTTTCTTCTGCTTACATGCAGACAACTTATCCCAATTTACACGTATTGCAGGCATTACCGTTTTCATGTAATCAATTATTTTAGCAGGAAGTTCGGCTACTAAAGGCTCAGGCTTAGCACCACCAACTTGTCGGGCATCTGCAGCAGCAATATTAGCCCATGAGTCACCTAACTCCTGATCATGATCTACATGACGAATCTTACCCCATAAAGGTTGTGGCACAACGTTCCCAAACAACATATCGATATCGGCTAAATTTATTATACATGACCCAGCAGTTTGTGAGAACTCTTTGTAATACCCTGCGGGATTTTTACGGGGATCAGGTAATGTCTGCTTAAGTGCTAAAACTTCAGCTCGCCTCCATGGGACATGTACCCACACATGCTGAAAGTGTGGCAGAACAGGTGGGTGAGCATTTGCGTCACCCTCTCTCCATTGTGGGGGAACCTCTCTCATGGGGTACTGTCGCGCCTTTTTCCTACCATGCTCAAATAGCGACTGAGAAGGGCCCCCCTTACTCCGATATGACAACAATATCTCAACCGCTCTCTTGACATCGCGACCTACAATCATGCCCTCTGCGAAATTGAACCGCACACGGCACAACTCTTGTGGGTTGTATTCCAGATCATTGTCTTCCAAATCCTCACAGAGAAAAACACACATTTGTTCAAAAACATATCTCTGCGTCGGTGCTTCCCATTGACGGAAGACTTCCATGACTGACTCTACATCATACTTTACAGTGTCCATAACCCATTTATGCGCTAAACGATTCAGTGAATCTCTCTCTTGATAGTCAGGCAGTTGACTTCGCAACTGTCTTCGTTCCATTTTAGGGGTCGTAGTAGGCGACCCGAAAAGAGGTGAAAAGAGATTAGTAACAGTGTTGGCCATTCTCTTCCGAACGGAAGGAGAAACTGAAGGAAGAACGGGTGGGAAAACAGGGTGAGATAAGGCAGGGGCAGAAGCAATAGCAGAGGGAGGATCAGGGGAAACAGAAGGTGCACTAGGCAAAGTAGTAGAAAGCACAGGTGAAGCAGGTGTGATCGGTGGGCCTTGAGGAGGCTGCACCATAGGAGCAGGAGCCAGCTGAAGAACAGCTGGTGGGTGCTGTGGAGGAACAGGAGGCACAGGTTGCACAACTAAAGGTTGCGGGGGTGCCGTGGCATTTTGCGCATAGGGGGGTGGCGAACTTAATAAATGCGACATTAACGGATCTTTTTCACGCTCTTTTGCTGCCTCTTGCTGAAGAGACGGCAAAACTGGATAGCATTTATCTATTACCATTTTACGTTGCCTGTGCAACTGCTCACTCGTCTGTTCTTCTTCATTGTCTTTAAACTGCATAGCAGCTTGCATTATCGAAATTCCCCCTTCTCTCTTATTTTTTTCTTCGCTAATTTAATTTCCTTTTGTTTGGCTTCCTTACGCCATAGGCGGAAAGAGTCAAACATCGCCGGCCGGGCTTTCTTTTTGAAAAGTTTAATTTCGAGGTTATCTAAGATTTCTGTATCAAAGCTACCATATTGGGGCCATTTTAAAACACCATCTTTTCTGGTGTATTTGATCCACACTTCGTTATATGTGATGGGGCCTACTCCATGTTTCACATATAATTCGTAGGTTGGAGTTCCAACCGGAGGAACCGGACACGAGTCCTCCAATCGGGAGTCCCTATTATTACAACCAAGACAGAACAAATTTCCAAGTCTAAGACCAGGCATCTTCGCTCTCTAGTCTAGCTCCAAACTTCAAAGGATTATCGATTACGATATTTCTCGTGAATACACGAGTCCTTCGGCTTTGGCACTTGCAAGTTCCAAATATGATCCCAAAGGGATACCCAAGACTAAGAACCAACTAAGGACTGGGAGACGCTCCACTTATACTTAACTGAGATATCGATGACGTCACCAGAAGACTCGTCTTAGTGTTTCGCTCTACCAAACTCCAAGGGTCCAAATCAGGGCGATAGCCAGGGCAGCAGTCCTTCGTAGCCGTCGGGAAGTGGGGAACCTCGCAGCAAAGATCTTCGGACCACGTCGACATGCAGGGGTCGATGAAGTGGTTGGCCGTCCTCCAGAATTTTCACACGAAGCTCCTCACGAACCTCTGGCTGGACTGGTACCGTTGGTATTGCCCCAAATTTTGGGCGCCAACTGAGGTACTGGGTTTTTCAGAACCGGTACTGAACCAGCAACCCAGCGGTGCCAGGGTACACCCAAAGACCTCAGGTTCTTCCTGATTCAGACCACAGAAACTCAGAGTCTTCTAGGTGAAGTCAAGGATCGATTTTATTGGCTGCAACCAAGGTAACAAGCGTCCTAGAAGTACAACACACGGGATGTATATTCTCAGGAGACTGCTCGAATTCACAAAACCAGGCTTCTCTTTTTATACAAAATATTCAGCTTCAGGCAAACATTCTTGAATATACAATACACTATTAACATTTTTCGATTACAAGAGAAAAGCAGAGTCATGATGACAAGTCCATATTTCACTTCGTCCAGCCCAAAATAAATTACCCGGCAAGGTCCGGTATTTCCATCAGATATCAGTGGACCCCTAATAGAAACGGGCACCTCCCCATCATAAAGCAAGTGAGAGAAATGAGCAGGGAAAGATGTGAGCCAGATTCGGCAGGGTGTGTGTGCGTTAAGAAGGTTGTATGGCTTGTTGAGCCTTGATGCTATCTTGTTTGGCCACTGGGAGAGGAACTGACCTAACAGGTTCGGCTTGGGGCAATGGTTCCAACTTGCACAGGTCATAGGAAAGTCGATTAAGGTGTACGTGTCCTTTTGGAATCGAATCTAGCTGGATTAAGGCCTATGTAAAGGGCAACTCACAAAATGGCTGCCATACATAAAATGGAAGCCAAGGGTTCAGAACGAAAATGACGATTTCGAGGTGAAATCGTCACTCGAATATGCTGAAAATGCTTGTACATGGTGTACTTGTCATTCTCGGTCTTTTGATACTAAATTCGTCATGTTACGATGAAGTTTTATTCTCGAGTCTGAATTATTACACGAGTTCAGAATTTTCAGAACCACACACTACATGACAAATCTCAGCCTTGAGAACTCCCCTTGTGACAGCTGATATAGAAGACTTTGCTCTGATGGAGTGAGCACAGATTGCTTTGGTCGTTCCTTCTAGGCAAGGGAGTAGCACTTCTTCATATAGAGTATTATCCAGTAGGACAAAGCCCTTTTCTGAACTACTTACCAGAGAGCAGGTGATCAGAGATCTCCTTAGTGTTGTTGGTATACAAACTGACCACTCAACTGGGGTCCAGCCATTGTTATATCTCTGCCTCTTGGTGGGGTAGAGGATAGGAAGTAGGAAGGATAATGGATTTCCCCAGATGGAAATTGTCACCATCTTTGGTAGGAAGGCGCTTTAGTTCTGAGGACAAGCTTGTCCTGGAAGAAGCATGTGACAGGTCAACTGACTCTCCGTGCTTGCAAGCCACTGATGTGTCTTGCCAAGGTAATGTCCATAAGAAAAACAGTCTTGAATGTTAACAGTTTTAACTGGCAATTGTGAAGGGGCTCAAAAGGGTCACCCTATCTAAAAAAGTTGAAAATAGATTTAAATCCATTGAGGATATAACAAAAGGGGTTGGCTGAAACATATGTGTCAGTCCCTTCAGGAACCAGATCATAACTGGTGACTTGAAAATGAATGTCTGGTATGGAATGCGAAGAATCACCAACAAGTCAGCACTGTATGCCTTGACAGGGCCCTCTCCACAACCCTGCTTGGCCAATAAAAGAGCAAAAAGGAGTACCTCAGACAGGTACCCCATCAAGGTGTCTATATTTCGTTTTGCAGACTAAGCAACAGTTTTTTCCATCTACAGAACAAGCCAATTTTATGAATGAGAGATGTACCGACAGAATGACATTGATCAATTTTGGAAGGCTCAGAAAGGAACGTAGGTGACCCACTCAATCTTCTGGCACTAAGGTCGAGGCTTTAGAGATTGGGATTCAGTACCTGCCCCTTTGAATGAAGGAGAATATCCAGTCTGAGAGTTAGATGGAGCGTAGAAAGCTGGGAACTTGTCAGGAGGTCTGCATACCACACCCTTCTTGGAGAACAGAATAATTTAGGCTCAGTCTTGGCGATTCTTCCTTAAAATCTGAAGGGCCAATGGTATGGGAGAAACAAATAATGAAGTGAAATTTTTTACCTCAACCTAAACAAATCCCCATGGCTCCCTGCAATCTGGACAGACTGACCATGAGGAAAAGGGATGAATGCCTTTAGGGCTGGGTGGATCGACCTTAATTTGAGCAGCTGATATCAAGTACCTGCTCCACCGGAGATCCGAGGGGAGACATCATTTAGTTTGCATGCGTTACAACGACTGCATTGTTACATCGTATACGATTACATCACAAGTCATTACAATGACTTGCTGTAGGGGACCGCAACACCACCACCGTGCTGGAAAACCTCGCAAACCTGGGACTCAAGCAACTGGTGACCACCCCCACCCACCTCGCTGGACACACACTCGACGCCGTCTTCTCATCCAGCAAAGACACCGCCTTCAGCCACGCCACAGGACTCCACTGGACGGACCACAGCTGCGTCCACTTCACCTTCAGAAGAACGACGACCCACCACCACCAGCAACAGGTTGCCCGAAGAAGCTGGAACAAGATCACAGCCGACCAGCTCGCCGCTTCCCTGAGTCAGCACCCTCCCGCCAGCTCAGCGAACTCCAGCCAGGCCGCCGACAACCTCACGAAGTGGATCAGCAACTGTGCGGACGAACTCGCCCCTCTGAGGACCCCGCCCAGCAGACCCGGCAGCAAGAAAGCCCCATGGTTCACCGACGAACTCAAGAGCTCCAAGAAGAACTGCAGAGCCCTCGAGAAAGTCTGGAGAAGGGAACCAACACCGGACAACATGACCACCCTCAAGCTTGCCACCCGGAAGCACCACCAACTGATCCGCGCCACCAAGAAAACTGCATTCAAGGACCGACTGGACAACAACGCACACAACTGCAAGGAACTCTTCAACATCGTGAAAGAGCTCTCCAACCCCAACGCCGGAAACAACGACATCACCCCATCGCAAGACCTCTGCAACTCCCTCGCCTCCTACTTCCACAACAAGATCGCGGACATACACAACAGCTTCAGCAGTCAACCATCGCACACAACGACCGCAGCAACGCCACCCACCACCACCCTCCGCGCCTGGACTCCGATCAGCACCGATGACACCGTCCGCATGATGAACTCCATCCACTCCGGATCTCCGACCGACCCCTGCCCTCACCACGTCTTCAACAAGGCCGACGCTGTCATCGCACCCCACCTGCGGGACATCATCAACACCTCCTTCGACACCGCCACCTTCCCGGAGAGCTGGAAGCACGCCGAACTCAGCGCTCTACTAAAGAAACCAACAGCGGACCCCACCGAACTCAAGAACTACCGCCCCATCTCGCTCCTCCCGTTTCTAGCCAAAGTCATCGAGAAGACCGTCAACAAACAGCTGGCCGCCTCCCTCGAGACGAATGGATCCCTCGACCCCTCACAGTCTGGCTTCCGAGCCAACCACAGCACCGAGACCGCCCTGATCGCTGCCACCGATGACATCCGAGCCCTGATGGACAACGGAGAAACAGCGGCCCTCATCTTCCTAGACCTCTCCGCGGCATTCGACACTGTCTGCCACCGCACCCTAGTGCAGCGCCTCAGCAACGTCGGAATTCAGGAGAAGGCACTGGAATGGATCGTCTCCTTCCTCGACGGAAGAACACAGAGAGTCCGCCTACCACCGTACAAGTCAGAGGCCACCGAAGTCATCTGCGGCGTCCCTCAAGGATCCTCGCTGAGCCCCACCCTCTTCAACGTCTACATGAGCCCCCTCGCGCCCATCGCACGCCAACACAACCTGAACATCATCTCCTACGCCGATGACACCCAGCTGATCCTCTCACTGACCAACGACCCCGCCGCTTCTAGAGCCAACCTTCACGAAGGGATGAAAGATGTAGCCGAATGGATGACGACCAGCCGCCTGAAACTGAACTCAGACAAGACGGAAGTCCTCATCCTGGGCTCCTCGCCCTCCGCCTGGGACGACTCCTGGTGGCCCCCCGCCCTGGGCACCGCACCCACACCGACAGACCACGCACGCAACCTGGGCTTCATCCTGGACTCCTCCCTCTCCATGACCAGACAAGTCAACGCCGTCTCCTCGTCATGCTTCAACATCCTGCGCATGCTACGAAAGATCTTCCGGTGGATCCCCACCGAGACCAGGAAGATGGTCACCCAGGCCCTCGTCACCAGCCGACTGGACTACGGCAACGCCCTCTACGCCGGAACCACCGCCAAGCTCCAGAAGAGACTCCAGTGGATCCAGAACGCCTCGGCCAGACTCATCCTCGACATCCCCCGACGCAGCCACATCTCCGGACATCTGAGAGACCTGCACTGGCTCCCCGTCAACAAGAGAATCACCTTCCGTCTCCTCACCCACGCACACAAAGCCCTACACGACCAAGGCCCGAGCTACCTCAACAACCGCATCAACTTCTACGCTCCCAAACGCCACCTCCGATCAGCCAGTCACGCCCTCGCCGCCGTCCCCCGCATCCGAAGATCGACAACAGGAGGAAGGTCCTTCTCCCACCTGGCCGCCAAGACCTGGAACTCCCTCCCTCCCGACCTGCGCCTGACCCAAGACCACCTCTCCTTCAGGAAGAAGCTCAAGACCTGGCTGTTCGAGCAGTAGCAGCACCCCCCCCCAAGCGCCTTGAGACCCTCCGGGTAAGTAGTGCGCTATATAAATGCCCATGATTGATTGATTGATTGATTGAAGGTGTTGGATTTACAATCCAACACCTTCCCTGCTGTTGCACAAACTGGAGTAGGAATAGTAAATTATACTAATCCTAAGTCCTGCTCTCCCCCTACATCAAGTCATTGATGCCTTGAGCCCTTGGGCTTAGTTTGCACTATACAAATTGCGCATTCATTCAATCATTGTAACGACTTGCGATGTAATGGCATGTAATCAAATGCGATGTAACAACACGGTCGAGGTAACGACCGCATTGCAATGGCATGAGATGTATCGCATGTGTTATAACAATATATATCCAGATCAGAGGACTCTCATCTCCAGTTTCTCCAGACGCATCCCCACCAGAGGATGGAGGAGTTCACCTCCACCGTGATCAAAGCTGAAGAAGCGTGAAAGGCTATCCTTCGAGACAGGTGCTCCCTACCATACAGGTTTGTAGCAGTGTCCCTGGAGATGATAATGGTGTCTGACAGATCTTCCTCATGCTAGAATCACATTCAATGAAAGCATCCCACTTGACAGCCCCCATGAGCCAGCATGTGTATGTGATCAGGAGGATGCAGGAAAGCAGCAAACTGGCAAACCGAGCAGTAAAGAACATTCAGGAAGGCACCTTGAGCTCGCTCCTGATACATCAGAATCATATCCTGGATCTTCTGAGGCGAGGCGAGACTTTCAAAGATGTCATAATCAGTACTGTGTGATAAACACGAAGAGAGAGTAAGGGTTTTTCCACGGTATGGAAGGGAGTACTCCTGGTCCCCTAGACCTGAATATGTATAAACACAGAGAGGAGTATCACCACTGGACTAAGAAGGTACTAATGGAGTGTGGGGAAAGGGATGTATTCAAAAGAAAATTATTCTTTTGATAGAAGACCCCTCACTCACCAACCTGGTTGGTGACATGCTTCATCATCGGGGTCCCACCCGGACAGCCGAGTGCCATCCGGGTGTGCTGCGACACCTCATTACAGTGGAGCGGGTAATTTTTGTGAATGTGATGTGAAAGTGAGTTAAAAATTGGCACAGTATTCCTTCAATAAAACTTTAATCAGAAGTTACTGGACAATGTTAACAGCAGATAGCAGATATAAGAGTAGGCTAAATTGACCGACTATATCTATGTTGGTGTGTTAGGGTCTAAATGTTTCAACTAGTAGAGGAAATTCTCGGGTTTTCTTCAGGACCAAGTGAAAAGAAAAGGAACCTGGGTGCCCAGGTGCTAGCATAATTAGCAGAGCCACAGGGCACCAAAAATAGTCTCTTATGCTGATGATACAAAGCTGATTTTTACATGCAATAAAGGGGATGACTTCAACGGGGATGCAATTAGATCCTGCCTCACCAAGGTTTTTAAATGGTTGAAGCAGAATCAACTCAAGTGTAATCCAGACAAAACTGAAATTGTATTCCTTGGCCAACCAACTGAGAGCAATTGGAGTCAGTGGTGGCTGCAGATCTCTCCCCTTCAGCACTGCTCAATCGACAGTTAAAAAGCTGGGTATCTACATAGATAATGAGCTCTTGATGCTGTCCCAGGTTCAAGCCCTAGTGGGACCCTGGTTTGAAACACTGCGGATGCTGAAGACATTTCTGCTGCTTCTCCCTCTGGAATCCAGGAAGACAGTGGTTCAGGCACTGATCACGCTAAGACTGGACAATGCTAATGTCCTCCATCTGGGACTACCATATTACCTTCTCCAGTGCCTCTAGGTAGTGCAAAATTCAGCAGCAAGGGCGATTCTTAAACTGAAACCCAGATCACATATGACCCCCCGTCTGAAGTCCCTACACTGGCTCCCAGTAAGGGAAAGGATAACATTTGAGGCCATGGCTATTTTCTTCAAAACCTTCTATGGCACAGGTGCCGCCTACCTTAGAAAATGAGTCAGCCGCTACGTACCTACCAGGACACTCAGATCATCCTCTGCCGACCTGGCCTGTGTTCCCAAAACATGTCTGGTCCACAGAGGCTGTAGACCTTTCGGCTTCCTAAGAGCCCACACCTGGAACAAACTGCCGGAAGCTCTGAGAGCATCAACAGTCCTCTCCCACTTTAAAAACAGCTGAAAACATGGCTATTTAAGAACCAAGCCATTACTAGGGCAAGCACATGTGAACTGTTAGCTCCGGGAAACTCTGTGCGGAGTTGCTGTGCGCTCTATAAATATTGGTCATTCATTCATTCAAGGCAGCACTGCTGGAAGATGCTTCGCAGGTGGAGTGATGTTTATGATCCTCAGCTCTGAGGTGGACGCTGCAGGAGGTGGAGTAAGTTGAGACAAACTACCTATCAACTTGGACGATTGTTGTGAGGATTCATCATCACGCTTCCTCTTTTTTGTGCTTCTTTTTTTTCCTTTGGAAGATTTTTATGCAGATAAGAAGCATGACTTCGAGGGGAGATACCAAGATGGATTGTGATTGACTTCGAGCCCAACAACGCTCCCGGGCAGAGACCATCAACAATTTGACCTCGCTGTCTTTGTTGGCATTGGGGTGTATGAGGTCACATTTGTTGCACAACCTGAAGTAATGCTTTGACCCCAAGCACCAGAGACATACCTAATGAGGCCATTAACGTGACACATGTCCATTATAAGTGTGATGTGGTTTGAAGATGGGTTTTTTCTGCAGTGAAATTTTCATAGCAATGCGGTGAATTTGTTTGCAGGAGAAAACATTTTGAGAAAAATCATTGAAAAAAGTGAAGAAAAACAGCTCCAGGCCTGCATTATAGGGGAGGGGAAAAGTATGTCAATGTTCTAGAATGGGTGATGATCGGCTCCAGTGACAACTCCTTGGCATCACTTCTGGTGACAAAGTGAAGTCAGTATCCCCTACCAGTGTGGGAGAGATATGGAAGAGTTTCAGGATCCAGTCTGGTACCGGCAAATGTTCAACAAGTGAGGATTCTGCAGGGAAAGGTATCCATCAGAAATTAATTTATTGTGCTACTGTGTGATTGTTGAGCTCTGTGGTCGAGCACCACCACACAACCTCCCTGAGAAGCATGTGTCTGCTTGTCATTTCTACCACTAAGAATCAAGTGCTGAGGGATTTGTACTTGTCTCAAATTTTCATAGACAGAGTATGAAGGATCTCGGACCTCAGAAGAGAGTTAACCCTTCCCCCACAGTACAGGCCAAGCAGCCCCAGCTTTCTCTGTGGCCCCCCAAAATGGATATGACAACAACACTTTGACTTGTGGGTAGAGTTGACAGAAAATGGATTTGGAAAATCCATTTCTGCAGCAGTGGCTTCAGTGGTGCGTAGATGCAAATTTAGCCTCACTTAGATCATTGATCTCTGGGCAAAGATCAGCATGGAAGGCCTGCTAGGTGACATTCTTTTTCAGCAGTTGCAGCCTCCAGGCCAGTTGCAGACCAGTGCTTAGATACGGCAGTTATGGCCTTCGGGCTGGAACAGAGCTTCAACATTGGAAGTGATGGTGGCTGTACTTGGGAAGTCCCAAGATCAAGCAGCAGCAGTCTTTTGAGTACATGGCTGTGCACCAGATGATTTGATGTTGCTTCGTACTTGAATTTCTTGGCATGGATCACAATGGAAACTGCTCTGAGAGACTGGGAGACTCCACACAACAAGCGCTACTCCTGACTTCTCTTCCGCTCACATTCAGCTCCTTCTGGGTGTGCCTCATCTCAGGAACATGCTGACCTTCTCCTGGACAATCGCTCCTCCAGCAGGGCCTGGCACTCTTCTTTACACTTTCTGTTGGCAGGCAGGCAGCAAGAAGTGCAGACTTCAGGTCTAGTCCCCTCAACTCTGGAAAACTGCATGTCATGTAGACATCAGCCCTGGTCCCACAGCAGTGCTATGTGGAGCACTTCTTTCTTTGTTCAAGACGTACTTGGAAATGGAACAAAGTGGGGTGGATTTGGTCCCACTTTTATATCAAATTTCTAGACAGCGTATGTGGCTACACATGTGGCCATGTCCACAGGCTTTTGGACGTTTTTAGTTTATTTCTCAAATGTCATTTTCTGGCTGTCCCACATCCTTTGTGCAAGGTGATGGCTCTCACAGCAAACAGCAGTGATGCTTGCTACAAGCAGGATGAACACAGTAAAAGGTAAGATACCTGCACATGTCTATCATCAATCTTCCCAAAGCAGTATTCAGACACAGACTACATGGCATGGCCTTGCCTAGATACTTCCTAACCTTCAACCACAGAAACTGCAGTTCCACCCCTCTCCCTTACCATGTACCAAATGGCGGTGTGCATGAAGTGCTAATGTGAAGCACTTGTTAAAAAGGTCCAGATTTTGTTTTTCATCTAGCCCTATATCCATCCTTTCTCAGTTCTGTGTCTGGATCTCTATCCTCTAAGCCCTGGAAAGCATGCAATACTTCTGCACCCTCTGGTAAAGCTGTATCTACCCATAACCTTGTGCCATGTTAAACCAAGGCTATCTAAACCAAATGCCAGCAGTCTCAGTATTCAGAGTCTCACTATATACACCGACCTACGCAGTGTTAGAAGAGGGCAGGATCAGAAGGGCATGGCATGCCCCTACTTTTAAAACGTATGTTAGTCCGTTCCCCTACTTCTTGGTTTTAAAAAAGCGTACCGGGACTGCAGGAACAGCCCTACTTTAAAATGACATCTTTATTTTTCAGCCTGTGTGGTGCACCGTGCACATCGAGGAAGGCCACTGCAGTGCGTCCAACCTCCTGCCCTTCCCCTCTGTGCCTAATGGCCTGCAAATCAACACTGAAAGGGCCATCAGTCTTAGCATAGCGCAAAAACTGCTACCTCTGATGGCCCTGTTGCTGCCGTGAGCCCGTGATTCACACCTCATTTAGTGACGATACTTGCTGCCTGCCCCCACTGTGACCAATACAATGGTCACATCAGGATACTTTGGTGTCCCCGCCCTTTGCCACCCCTGGGTCTAATGGGCTGGGTAACATGAGAGATCCTTGGCCCACTTAGAGTCTGATGAACATAGATATTTTGTTAATAGGAGTGACTTACTCCTCAACGCCCTGCTCATTCAACGGAGGCCGCATCAAAAAAACCTGGCTTGCAGGGTGGTTCGAAAGAGAGTTAGACCTTTTCATGTATATTTTAGGCCGGTGCTCTGCGACCTTGGTGGCAAAGCTTTAAGTGATTTGATGGGTGTGCTGAAACGTGTACTTAAAGGTAGGTGGGATGGCATTTGAAAAAGCTGGAGATTGCCAATAGAGATTTAAGCCTAAACGCACATTAAATTTATATTTCTGCTGCTTTCATAGAACTGCCAAGATAAATTATTTTAGACTTTGCAATTACATTCAAACTGAGAAGCTAAACGAGCAGCATAATTTTTGCTTTTAGTGTTTTCCCTCTCGGTTAGATTTTGTTCTTGCCTTTCGCTCCAAATCACCCCTTTCAAATGCTAACAAGGTGTGCAGTTCATGCCCCGCATTTACATTCACAGTGCCACCAATGTGTTCACTATACGTGAATATCGAGCTCTCTAGGTCCAGTTTTCCAGAGATCCAAAGAAGTAGCCTATATTAAAGTAAACAGGCATTGTTTTACCCCTTCGAAACTGTGGCTTTAACACAATTTGCCCATCTGCAACTAGCAGCACAATGTTCCAAAATCGGACAGGGTTATGAAGACACCCAGTCATGATGCTAACTGGTGCTCTTCTAACTCTGACCTTGGCCAGGCACACCAGCTCCTAATGTCCTCATTGTTTTGGTCCCCTCACATTAGGCTGTCTATGATAGCAGATGCTTGAGCCTCCTGCCAGACCCGAACCTGGGGGCATATTATCAAGGGGGTTTATCTCCGCTTTTTTGGCTTTAAAAGCCAAGAAAGCGGAGATAAAATTATCTCCCTATTACCTAGCTGTCGCTAACACCAGTTAGCGACAGCTAGTAGGAGATAGCGACCATATTGGGCCCCACTTTGCATGTCAGTGATATTTATCACTAATGACATGCAAAGTGGGCGTGCCAAGATGTTCCAGTCGCTAACATCGCTGTCTCCTATTACCAACTTTTGGAGATATTCGCGCTAAGCGCGAATATCTCCAAAAACTAACACCTGCCCTGAGCAGTTCTTAGCCATGTTATCCAATGGGAGGTGGATAACATGGCTAAGAGCATTAGCTCGGTAATGCATGAATATCGCTGACTTTTCAGCTATATTCATGCATTGCGGCCGTTTTTTATCGCATTTGCGATAAACCTTGATAATAGCAAGGTTTATCCGCGATAATTTCTGATGATGCTTAGCATTAAAAAATTCGTTGCTAAGCATCGTTAGCGATAAATATCGCTTAACGTTGGTAATATGCCCCCTGGTTATTTTAAATAAGAAGACTAGGAAACCGTGATGGTCTATTTTTAAAGACCGACCAGCCGCATATGAGAATCGTAAACGTGGAATATGTCTTGTCTGTTCTTGGATTGTCTTGCATTTTCCACGTCAGGAATACCGTAAAACAAGGGAAACATTTAGCATGAGGAAGTCCTGCTCTGCCACTAGTACAGCGGGACGTTCTGCGAACGAATGCCAAAGCTAATCTTTCGTTTGTGCATTATTCTCTTGTCCCAAGCATCCCTATTTCTAACTATAATATGGAGGTTAAACGTTAGCAGAAATGGCGTAACACTGCTGCTGGCTTTATCGACTTTCCTAAGAATTCTTGCGAATTATTCACATGCTTCAATGATGTCAGAGAAAGCAATCCAACTGGCTTGAGTCCCAATACATTCTAAGAGGCAGTCATTATTATGCTGAAAGGTGTGTGCCAGTTACTGCTATCGCTGAAAAATAAACTCAGGTAGCATGACAGTAAAATATGACCTCTTTTAAACATGGCCGGTCATCCAAGACAGAGGAGCATTAAAGCACTAGCAGAAAATTCTGCTAGTCAGTCAAGTGTTTCTCTCAGCGCCCGAGTAATTCTGCAGCTGTTTTAGTTGATGAAAGTCTTATTCCTATTCAAACATGACACCATAAAAAGAAGATAAAGTCAGAAAGCCGGTAGCGAGAGCCCAAAAGATATATTATCACTTTATTGGTAGTCTGGTAAGGAGAGATTAGTAGTTTCTTGGATCTACTTTAAAGCGAAGGATCAATAAAGAACTGCGACAGGTTTTCTTTTCCTGAGTGTTATGCCAATGGAACAGTAAAATGTATAAACTAGAGCTCTCCGCATAAATTTATCTAGGATCTCCTGTTCTGTGTTTTGCTGCCTGTGGATCTGGGACCTCTTGTCTCCTGCTCTGCTGCCCGTGGTTACTTGGAGGCACTCTGGGGCTTTGAAAAGGCGCGAGGACGCGCAACGCTGGTCCCCGCTAGTCTCCCCCGCTGCCGCTGCCTTTTTCAATCTAGTGCGCGGCCGCCGAGGGGGAGACTACATCTCCCAGGGCTCATTGCGACTGGACGCCGCCCACTCATTGATTTGGCGCCAGGTGGCGCCCAAAAGGACGCTGGATGCGCGGGCGATGACGGGCTAGGCCCGGGCAAAGGGCGGGCCGTCTGTGGCCATCCGGGGCAGAAAGGGGCAGGGCAGGGCCACGAATCTTTCAACTTTCATCTTTTCACCAACATACCCTTCTACCAATGAACTTGGACATAGTCAGTGACTTTTTGATTCTTTAAAAACTATTAACTTGTGTGTTACACTGCTCTGAAGATTGTTAAATTGCCTATTCTAAACATGAGTGGGGGCACTCGACGCCTTTATTATTAGGGCAAAATCAATTTTGACAAACGAAATAGAACTCACCCAAAGACGACTCTCCTTGGATACACGTAGAGCCTTTTTGGAAGCCACTACAGGGGGGCCTATTATTATCGTAAATTAAGGAATCCCAGATAAAGCTAATCTGGGTAGTACCTCGCAAGTGGCCTTAGAGCCTTTGGTGGTAATTTTAGAAGACTCGCCGATGCCATCTGTTGCACCAATTGCTGTAAACACCATTGCATCACCCTTAGTATCATCACCACACCCGATTGAGACTAGGTTTACACGTCAATCGCAGTACAAAGTTAAGGGGGCCACGGCCGTAGCAACCACAAGGAAAAGAAAGGCGGGTTGAGCACCACTTTCAGTACAACAAACTAGTAAAGTGGCAAAAACAAAGGGTACTGCTCGTGTTAAAAAAGGCCATGCAGATGTAGATGTGGTTAGTAGCCCTGTTTGTCCACGTACATTAATAAACTCAAATGCCGTAGAACTCTCCCAGGCTGAGCTGGAAGATAGTATATTAACAAAACTGCTGGGGAAGCTAATGGCGTTATTAAAACCACTACTAGACAAGCTTGCGGACATTGATACTCGCCTAAATAACATAGAACAAAAATTGCCAACACCTACTAGACAAATACCAAGTGGGGGCACATTAGCTCAGGGCGATCTAGGAGTACTTCAGGCTGTTGACCCGAATACAACTTCTGTAGATAATGGTGTTGTTACTAATAGGGGCATAGTCTCCAAACTTAAATAGTGGTAGCATCCAAATGGTACAATCGGGCGCTGTAGGGGCAAGTGCAAAATCCGGGGGGATTCACCAGGGTTTGAGGGATCTGCACAGGGGGTCTTGGCTGCTGTTTATGACAAGGGACATCTTAACCTACCCCCAGAGTCCAGACCCTACACAGTTGTGCTTTCTAATGTACCGCCATTACCACCCAACTCTGAGGAACACTGGACCACCCTGAAAAATAGAGCACTTCACCGATTAGATACAAAGACTGGAATAGGCGGGCATCTATTCAATGAGTTCAAAATGGTTCGCAGGGTCCCATGGATAGGGAAATCGAATAGGAGTAGTAGGGGTGATTGCATAGTTTTGAATTTTGGGTCCCCTGACTTAGTGAGAACAATCTTAGAAAGGGCTGGGACGATACAAATGAATAGGGATAGGATTCATATTTTACCTCTGGGCTTTTTCTATCGTAATGCCCAGTCCCTACCTACATCTAAACTTAACAACACAACTATCCCTAAAACTCCAGTAGGGTATGAATACAACGTCCCGACCTTCAACCGCTTTGAACAGGCCTTTTCCAATCTAGATACACAAGATTGACAACCGGATAGGTTGGTCAGTGCCAATGGTTATGAGAGGAATCCAATAGGGGAGAATTCAGTGTACCAACCACTAACTTTAGTGAAGGAGAATAAAACTCAGGACCAAACACTGGAACTTACGTACACACACCCAGGAAGCTCAGTGGTTCAACACCCACAGTTAGAGGGTACCACGGGACCAATAATAACAACTAATGTTAAAAAACTAAAGAGCCCACAGAATCTAAAAAGAACAACAATTGATTCCGATCTGAATATTTTAAGCTGGAATGTTGCAGGCCTTGAATCAAGATTAACCCATATAGACTGGATGCATATACTGTCTGGTAAAGACATTATAATGTTCCAGGAGACATGGGCCACGCATGACATACATATAGAGGTACCATTGTTTTAGCCTGACAGCACCTAAGCCAGATTTTGAGCGTGCATCTGGAGGCCTATTTATTGGGATCAGGGTAGCTTCCGGAGGCAGTATTAAGGTGATACCAACTACTAGCCCCAATATTCAAATATTGGTATACAAAAGACGGGTCTCCCTCTACCTAATCAATTTTTATAATAATGATTTTCACAGTCTTCCAAATAGGAATTTTATTGAACTTTTTAAAACCACATTAAACTTAGACAAACTAAAGGGCGCAGATGATTGCATTGGGATCTTTCTAGGGGTTAATTTTAATACTAAAATCCCAAAAACATACCAGGGCATAGATAAATCCCATGCAGATCCAGCAGTGCGAAGGGGCTTGGAATTAGATACTTTTATCTGTGAACAGATCCTTAGTAATGCAATGGATTTGGCTCAAACCCCGAGGAACCAGCAGGCACCAAATTTTAGAGGCAGGGATTGTCTCTCAACTATTGATTATATCTTTTTGTCCCCATGCCTCACACACCGCTTAATAACGGCTGCGGTGCATGCAACGGACTTTGGGGACCAGAACCCGCTGATAGTGATATTAAGATTAGCATCCCGGCCCGTGTATACCACCCTTCACGGAGCTAGGGATATTACACCCTCAACAGATAATTTACGACTGAAATGGAGGGGAGGGGATAGTGGCAAAATTGTTGAGAGTATGACACCAGCACTTAATCACCTCGTGTCTGTCTAACAAAGGTAATTATTCGAATATAATTGGGGATTTTATTACATTGTTTTCTGTAATCAGATCCCTGTTGTCAGTGCCAGCGCATAAGGCTGAAAAGGAACCTAGATGGTTTGATTATAAATGCTCAGAAGCTAATAAGAACTTACGCAAGGCTCTAACCTCCAAACCCAGGTGTCCTACGGATATAAGGACGGCAAGGAAGAGGTATAAAATTATAATTGGAGAAAGGAAGGACTTTCTCCCCGGTGAGCACTGGGAGGTGCTAGTTGATTCTGCTAATGGAAAGAACAGTAACTCATTCTGGTCCTTGGTTAGGGACCTGCGCAACATGGGCCGACAACTGACACCAATCAGCTGTACCATCTCAAGTGACTCATGGGAGAAGCACTTCTCCAGAATATATGCTGCACCATTACCATGAATAGACCATTACGTACAGGGTCATCTCTGCTGTTTACAGATCACGTTGTTGGAGGTAGAAGTGGCAATTGCACAGAGCCTTGGTAATAGGCCCCGGGCCCTGATGGGCTACCCATTGACATAATAAAGTGGAAACCAGACTTCTGGGCACCGATTTTGTTGAATGTTTTTAATAGCTTACCTGAAACCCCGATGCCGGATACTTGGACAACGAGTATTATTGTCCCAATATACAAAAAGGGGGACAGATCCGATCCGATTAATTATAGACCAATTTCATTACTCAAGAACACACTGAAGATTTTGGGCCGAGTAATATATAACAGGGTTCTGGAATGGACTGAAGAAAGTGGAATGTTGGACCCGTGCCAACTAGGTTTCAGAGGCAAGGTGGGCACAGTAGAACAATGTCTGAAGCTTACCCTAGTTATTGGTAAATATAACATCGCTCGATCATCCCCTGTTTATTTAGCATTCATGGACTTATCGTCCGCGTTCAACTTAGTTAACAGGTCTAAACTCTGGTCTATTTTGTTAGATTATGGACTAGATGAACCCCTGGTACATTTCCTGGCATTTTTACATACCGATTTTAAAGCACAAGTCAGAATCGGCATGGGTGGGGAGGTCTCTGGTGCTATTAAGGTGGGAAGAGGGGTCAGACAAGGGTGCGTTTTAGAACCCTTGCTTTTTATTATTTATATTAACGGGCTGAGCAATTCCCTAAAACAGTCAACTACAGACGTCCCGAAAGTCAATGGGAAGTTACTACCTGTACTTATTTACGCAGATGATGCGGTCCTTATGGGCCGCACTCCGAACTCCCTGCGCATTTTAGATAAAAATTTCGTACAGTATATGGACGACCTGGATTTACGTGTAAATTTTAAAAAATCTTTTAATATGTCATGTGGGTCAGGGACACGCCATTTCAATTCCATTCTAGTGAGGACAGTTAGATTAACCTCAACCCGTACCTTTCCATATTTAGGGATGGTCTTTGCTGCGAACAGTTCGTGGACTGGGCATATGGCTCACTCCACCAGCAAGTTCTCAAAGGCCATCAATTCAATTCTTAGTCTCCCACGTCCAAGGAAGACCGGCGCTATTAAAGTTATTTAAAAATATTTTAAGCTGCAATGTGTCCCAGTGGCCACATATGGGGCGGAGGTATGGGGTTGGGCAAGTAATCGATGCACCCAACCAGAAAATCGTTTTTGTAGAAATCTTTTGGGTGTACCGATTTCTACCTCTGAGTATATTTGCCATAGGGAATTAAACCTGCACTTTATCTGCGATTTTATTAGGACAAGAACGGCGTTATTTTGGCTTTCAGTTTGGAGGAATAAATCAGCCATCCTAACGCAAGAGATTATACGTGACATGTTTAAAGTGCAAGAAAGGAATGGATATTCCTTGGCTCTGAGGAGTTTATAAGAGTTTGTGCAGTGTAAATAAAGGCTACCTTTTTTTAGAACCAACTAGTATTGAGCCAACACATAAGAATGATTTAAAAGAAGCACTATACGTACTTTATAAGTTAGAGAGAAATAACAAGGAATCCAAGAAAACAACAGTCTCTGCCTCTATGGGTAGAGAGCTGCACAGGTATCCCATACCACTATATCTCACTCTGCAAATGGCTAACTGGGAAAGATCCCTCCTGTTTCGCCTAAGGGCAGGAACTGTAAGAAGTTTACTAAGTTTTCCTCTGGGTCTTTGGTCAAACTTAGACTATATACCATGTCCATGCGATGGAGTGAGCATACAAAATGACTTACATTTTTTATTCTTGTGTAAATACTATTTAAAATATGTAAAATGGGTTTTAGCTCCGTGTTTTAGAAAACATAGGCCTCTCTCTTTGGGGGACTCTTACCAGATGCTGATTTCTCTGGACACCGAAGAAATAATTTTCCGCACCAGCACTTTCCTAAGACTTGATACCCGAGCTCGCAAAATGATGGATAACCTTTGACTTTTGTCTAGCCTAAAATGTTTATTTGTAAATTTTATAAAGAAGATTTTATGGAACACTTTTGTAAAAATGTGACTGCTTTTATGAATTTCTGAAATTATGCCAATGGAACAGTAAAATTTATAAACTATTTAACTGTGCTGGTTTTGCACAATACCCTTTCTCACCATGGCTGGTGATGCTTGAGAGTAGTGCAGCGTAATGCTAGAGCTGAACTAGAGCGTACAAAGCGAGTAAAGGTGCCATTTTTAGGAGGATTTGCAGTCTGGTGTTGCTACTTCCAAGATAAATTTTTTTTTAACTACGGGGTCAAATACTGCATTTTATTTTCAACACCCCATTTTTACACAAATTCTCTCAAAAGCCATTACTGTGCTAAGACAACATAGCCTGATGCTCCCCAGGAGTTGACCACATTTTTTTCCGAGATGCACAATATGTTCCTCCCATAAGTAAATATTTACCTCCACTTTGTCAAGGCCTGTGTTTTGTCATGCTTGCTCACATGTTATCTCACTCAGGCTCACTATCCCCATTATTCATTCTCATTGACTTGTCCTTTTACTCAAAATTGCTCACTTGCACTCACTCTTCAACATACGGTATCACATTCTCACTCTCACTTAGTCTCACTTTTTCCTACTCTGATTAACCCATTCTAACTTACAGTTTCACTTACTCTACATGACTCATTCTCACTCACTTTCACTCACTATCATCCACATACACTCTTTCCCTCATGCTCAGTTACATTCAGGCACTCAATCATTCACACCCACATTTACTTACTCGCACTCATTGTTCTTTGCAGGACACTTGAATACATATGTGCAATACAATGTTTGAGAAGCTAGCTGGCTGACATGAATATGAAGGAACTCTTGTGGGTTTCCGTGAGTCGCATCAGATTCTCTTGAAGAGTTCCTTTGTCTTCTGAGCCCTGCTTAACACATGTACACAAGATGGGCCCTATATTCATGTCCTCAATTTTTGAGACAAAAAAAATCATTGATTTCTGAACAATGAGAGTAAAAGAGTTAAGGTAACATGTCGTTCTTGCTTATATTTTGCATGCTTTACATAATCCTGCATTCTCTATGAGTGTTTGCTTTTTCCAGAATGTTTTTACTTTTTTCAGGTAGTGCATAATTTGAAATGAGTCACATCCAGGTGTTTATAATGGGGCAGAATTGGGTTGTAGCTGGAAACAGTGTGAGTTTCACTCAGTGGGGCAGAAGGGTATTCGGGGGGATAGGGTGTGACACCAAGGCCAGAGCTACTGAATTCGGAATCTGGGAACCTGGTTCAGCCTTCATGCCTAGTCCATCAGACCACTCCTAAGGGAGCACATTACCATGATAGTCTGTAGAAGGCCCCGCTAGACCTTAGAAGCCCTGGTCTCTTAGCACCAGCAGGTGAACCCAACCAGTGGCCAGTGTTGGTTAACCTTGAAGCCCTGTCCACTACAATCCATACTGAAGTTCACCTCCAGGCTTGTGGACAGGCCTACAAAGCAGCACACTCTAGAGCAGCAGTGACTTTGTCACTGAGGTCACGGGACCATTGAAGCCAGTCCAGCTCACCCATTGGTGCGTCCATAGGCCTTGTTCCAGTAGTACTAATGCAACTCACCAGGGATTTGCAATGCAGGATTTGCATGCACACCAGACTAAGGAGCATGTTTTCAAGGGCCTTAAGTCATGCTTGCACCTTGCAATGTGCTACATGCACAATGCAAAGCTCCAAGTCATATTTCAAAAGCCACTTTGCATGTCCTTGAATGGCTTCATAGATATGGAGTAATGCAACGAAGCACAAACTGCTGCATTGCCTTACTGTGTGCAAGGGAGGTGTTGCAGGAGGTGTTGCAGTAGGTGCTGCATGGAAAACTGGTTTTGTAACTGGGGACTGGTTTTGCAGCAATGCTGCAAAATCGGCCCTCAAGTGAAAGATCTGTGAGAGCTGTTTCGAATAAATACAAAGCACTTAGGAAACATTTCATGGAATCTTCCAAAGATTCAACGGGAGGAGTGACATTGAGCAGAGGAAATATGCTGGTTTAAACCGTTTATTAACCTCCCTGGTGTTTGTTGAAAATAAGGGCATATTATATGATGCTTTCACAGAATTGGGTGACCTATCCAGAAGGCTGCAGAGTTGTGATATGAGGCTGATCAGTCAATACAGATGCAGATTTTAGTGTTTGAATCAATGGCTGATTCAGCCGATGACTGTCTTTGCTTCACCCATAGACTGAGTATGGTGGCCTCAGTCCTCCTGCATGCAGCTGATTTGTGGTATGGACCATCCTCAATGCCTGTAACTGCACAGAGGAGAAAATGGCTAGCCTGAGACTGCCCGGCATTGCTGACCCCATCTAAAGTGAAGAAACTCTACAGGGAGCTCCAGAATGTCTCCTAACACAAGAGTGCTCACTTGCAAAGTCAGTTCTTCCATGATCACCCAGGAAATGCAATTCTTCTCCATGCCTGAGGTTGGTTCTGAGCTCTTGCTTCACCTCTAGATACAGAGAGACAACATGTAAATATTATCTGCTCTCCTGCCAGAGACAAGGAGTCTGTTCAGAAAACATTTTTGACTGATAAGGCGGTGCTTGCTCCAAAAAATCTTTTACCACATTATTATAAAAACAGGACTCTTGAAGTCGGTTTGTGTGACAGGCACATTTGTTGTGTGGCATTTTATTTATACTGGTGATCTATTCGGTTGTTTTTTGTTCTGCTCTCTATTTGTGCTGCATTATTGCAATGTGATTTTGTTTTGTGTGATATTTCTTTTGACTGTTTTATTGGGATGTGCCATGTTATATTTTAATTATATTTTGTTGCTTTCTCTATGTTATTGTACTGTCTATTTGTTCATTATAGATATGCCAACAAACGCTACTATATTTTCAACAGAAAGTAGCAAGTATAGTGAAAGTTGCTGCGACAAGCAACTATTTACCACTGTCTACGGTGAGAAAATAGTGTTGTTCCAATATTAAATATAAATTAATGGTGCAGACCTGTCCTTTTACAGACTCCTTTAGCTACTTCTAAAATTACCCCTTAGCTGAGCATCTTTTTATAGCACAAATATCTTCAGAGCATTCCTACAGCCCCAGTTCATGTAATAGCTAGTTCAAATTGAAATGCTTTTAAATCCCTCGTTCAAAGAATTATTGAATATGTCAATATTTGATAATGGGTCCCAATGTCCTTTGGCCGTACACTTGATGACTGCTGTAGTCAACATATTCTCGCTTTAATATGTGATGTTCTCGATCGCAGGGACTGCGGCTCTGCCCATACAAATACCGAACACAGGTCCATATCATTTGAATATATGCTGTTCTGCACAGAGAAGATAAGGGTGTACAAACAAACCCTGGCCTTTCACCAACTTACAGTCATTAATATTAAATTCATGTGGTAAATTACTCAACTGTCAAATTAATTATTTTCATGGTTAGTTGGCTTCAGCAAAGTGGAAGGTTCATTGTTTTTTACAGTGTCATGGTATGTGAGCAGGGAGTTTAGAATAAAGAACAATCAAAATATTAAATGGAAATGTCTCAAATTACGCAACACGCAGGCAGCTGAAATACACACACACAAGCCATGTAGTCAACATCAGTTTATTTCTGATATAGAAGATATATTTGCAACTTGTGACAGAAGGGGGCACTTTGCTATTAAAAAAATATGGCTGATCTATTTTGGATTATGGATAAGTATTTGTAAAGTGTATGTGAGCTTGTGTATGTGTTTGTTGTGTGTGTGGGTGTGTGTGGGTGTGTGTGTGTGTGTGTGTGTGTGTGTGTGTGCGTGCGTGTGCACGGGTGAGTGTTTGTGTGTGTGAGTGTCCCCACTATGTTCCACCCTATTTGCAAGTTATTGGAGAGATAACATGACCCAATAACTACTATAAGATTCTGTATTCTCTTTCACCTTGTTGGACACCTCTGGAAAACCCAGTGCTGCTCTGGTCAGGGTGCTCACATGCCAACCTCACCCCTTTCCTGGGTACTTCACCCTAATGTATCTGCGCCTACATAGCTGACAAAAGATGTTGTCAGTCACAACCAATCACTTCAAACTCGCACATACCTCGCTGATACTGGCTTGGCTTGGCCCTGTTGACATCACACAAGGGTATCCAATCATCACACACCTCATTGAACACTCTCACTCCTGATAAGGCTGGGTTCCACCATACTAATTTACTCCGGAACCCTCGGTTGATTAACCTTTATTGCCTGCTGAGAAGTGTAGAGGGAAAAACAATTCGTTTCACAATCTAGTTAACTTTAAATAGAGACATGACTCTGAAGAATCACTAACTCAGAAGTTCAAATTAGTGGGCTTATTACAAAGCCAAAAATAACTGGACATACAAACACCTCAGGACAAGGTTGTAGAAATACACTGGAACAAACACAAATCCAAACCTAAGAGCAAGATTGAATCTCTGAAATAAGAAAAGAATGACATTCTCTAGGTACAGAACACAGGCAATGATTGCCCCCACATCAAGATTTGTCTTCATCTGGATTAGTGAAAAGAAAGCATTAATCTATCCCTACACTACTACTATCATGACATCCCTACTTAGCATTCCTCAGGCAAGATCTGATAAAAGTGTCAGCGCTTGAAGACTTCCTAAGAAGTACACTCACGTTGTATGGTCAAGTAGCCAAAGCTACAGAGCTTGTTCTAAGGTGCTCCTACTTACTCCCTCGATCTCCTCACCCTTCTCCTGCCTCCCTCATCTCCTCTCTTCACCCCTCTGGGCACTGTCCCTAATTCAAAACAAAAAGGCACAAAATATGCCCACTGTTGCATCGGAATCACACCATCCTGCTGGATACTCCTCATAGGTAATTTTCTACTAGCTTCTTAACGTTGCCAGCTCCTGGCTCGGTGACCTTGATTCCCAGGCCTCGTCCAGCATGAAAGAACACCGTCTCCCAATTAGCAACATTTTTCCATGGAAAGTAACTTTTCCTCTCCAGGCCTAACTCCTAAAATAAAAGGGGTTAGTCTACCTAACAATGGTGACTTTCTCCACCTGCAACTGAAACGTGAGAAAGAAAAAATTCAACATGCACATGAGTTTCAATCTACCCCTTCTACTAGAGCCATCAGGGAAAATACATTTCAGGCCTACAGAAATCGGCCAACATAAGAATAAGGCACACAGGGCCTGCGAATAACACATGAGCAAACATTTAAATGCATTTCCAACTACCACATTGCAAAAGCATTTTAGTGCAAATCATTATGTGCAACCTACAACATTCTACGCATTAATTCTCCATTAGTCACGTTCATGGGCAGCTTTCAAAGTGGTGCACGTTTGAACCTATACATTATATTCTTCATGAGCAACTTCATTAATCGTTTGCAACGAATGCTGATGATTACATTATTCAAAGCACAACTGCCATGTTAATTCTTGCATGGCACATATTGAATCTAACATTTCTCTTTCACATTTGTTATGAACCCTCACGTTTTCTAACCACATGTTAATACACCAAAAATAAATGCAGGTGCGACCTACTCATGATTATAATGCACCTCTACAAATTTAAAGAGCACCATCACGCTCCATCAGTCCATTAAATCAAATGGCCAACTGGTTCCCCAGTACATCAGTCTACCTTGTGCCAGAGAGAATTAAGGCTAATGACTTTGGTACGATTGTTGTGTCTATTGTACACCCAGGACGCTGGCCTAGGTGCTGCGGTGATACGTGGCACAGTGCCGATCACACAGAGAGACTCACACACACTGGTTATGGTCTGATGTGGGACTGCCTCTGCGCAGCTCCGTCTGTTTTTTTATCGCCAGTGGTCATGTGGCCATGTGCACAACTAAAAGGGGCTGTGGAGCTGAGGTGTGTATGAAAAATACCACTGCGCGGCCTAGAACATTACATTCCTTCTTTATCATAAATTAACGGGCAAAAAATAGTTCTGCCAAACTGGCAAACACTGCATTAAGTGATCAACACGATATAGTACAGCTGTCAGTCCAAAAGGGAAGTCTCTGAAGAAAAAAAATAAAATAATACATAAGCATTCAAAACATTAGATGGAAACCACACAAAGGATACTGATGTTTCATATTTCTGCTCTCCGCCTCTGGATCTCCCTTCTTTCTTGTCACTTCATCACATAGTCCTGGGACTGCTGGGATGGCATGGGATTTCATTGGAGGTGGTATCTTGGGAAACCTAGATCAGGTCTTGGCTGTTCAGAGGTGTTCTATTTGCTCTCCTCCTCTGCCCCCGCGTCAGAATGACCCAAGGAGTTGAGCTCATTTTAAGGGGGCACCGGAGAAGACATCCTCCCAGGGACACTTTGGGTAAGTGGTAGCTCCACTGCTTCCTGGCCATCTTCATGCTCAGGTGAGGAGTTATCAGTGTCACCTCTTAAACATTTGAAGTGTGACACATTCTGCGCTACAGATTCACGGTCATGGATCGCTGTTATCATAGTACTGCTGATCAGGGAGACCTCAGTTCAAACAGCAGCCAAAACTTCCTACCCGGGTGCCGGTCTTTGATGAGCATCCAGTCCCCTACCGAGAGATGCACTGTCTGTGCTCACCCGCACTGGGACGCCAGGCGGTTCTGCTCCTCGCGGTGAGATTGCTCATGATTCCTCAGCACTAGGGCTTGTTTAGGTCAGATGGTGGGGAATGACATCGATGATCAGACATTAGAGCCACTCCTGTGCTGGAGTGGGGTGTCAAACTGTACTCCTTCTGGAAGGTGTAGATCGCACTCTAGACACCGTTGCTCAGCCTGTGCTATCCGGATGGTCTTGGTAAAGGTTTGCGCAAACCGCTCGACCTTGTTGTTGGCGTGAGGCCAGCGAGTGGTGATCCATCGATGCTTGGTCCCACGGGATTCAAAATAGTTGGCCAGGTCTCGGCCAATGAAAGGAGGATGGTTGTCGGTCCACAGTTCCTTGATTAGGCTGTGAGTGGCCATCATTTTCTACAACTTTTGGATGGTTTCTTCAGCGGAGGTGATTCTCACAATTTCGACCTCTGGGTACATGAGGTAGTCATCCATACCACTAGGAAGTGCATACCATCCGGCAGACTGCTGACATCAGCACTTGTCTATTGCCAGGGAGCACTTGGTGATGGTTCCGTGATGACAGGTGGGAGAGGGTCGCTTCCTTCCATGCCCTGACAAGGGCATGTACTGTGACAAGGGCATGTACTGTTGGACAGTCTTCTCAACGTTGTGGTCCAGGCTGCGGAACCATATTTTGTTTCTTAGCCTCTTTTTGGTTTTCATGACTCACGGTTAGGATTCATGAGCCAGGTCCACCATTCGCTGTGTCAGGCATAATGAGTCTGGGTCCTCGGGCAGTCATCCATCACCTGAGGCAGAGAGTTCCTCTTTTATGTGTTGCAGCGACTTGAGTATGTTCTTGGTTTCCACAGTCTTGCCTGAGAGAGTGGCCATGGTGTTGTCCCATTTTACTGACTGGAGGCAGCTATCAATTACTGGAGACAGTCGGCTGTTCTGGTTGCTTCAATGATGTCTTTCTACTATAATCTGTACATACTCTTCGGCCTCTTCAGCTTCTCGTGCCTCTTGAGCAGTGGCGGGCCGCATGTGCCTCAAGAGATAGTCAGCTGGATTGTGGGAGCCAGGTCAGTATTCAGCATAGAAATGGTATAACTGGAGTATCAACTTATTGATGCACTGTGGAGGCTTGGTGGCTGACCCTTGAAAAAGTGGTAGTAGGGCCTTGTGGTCAGTTTGACAAAAAATGTGTGTCCATACAGATAGGTGTGAAAATGACGGCAGCACCAATGGATGATGATCGCCTCTTTCTCAATGTGAGAATACCTGTGTTCGTTCTGGGTCAGGGCATGGCTGGCATACGTGATGGGGGCCCACTCACTACATAGCTGCTTCTGGGACAGAACATCCCCTAGACCTGTGGGGCTGGCGTCGACGGACACCTCAGTGTCTTTGATGGGGTCGAAGTAGACAAGCATGGTGTCGGCAGACAAAGCTTGCTTGTTGATGGGAAGGCTCTTCCTGCTCGCGTCTCCACTGCCAGGGGTTCAATTGCTGTTGTGAGTTCCCACAATGGTTCTGTGAGCTGAGTAAGATTCTGTATGAAACGGCCAAAATATGTGAACATGCCTAAAAAATGTCTTACTCCGGTGATGGTGGAGGGTGCGGGCGCGAACCTTGGCAGGGTAGGGGTCAATCCCCTTGGCGGAAAAACGGTTGCCAAAAAAACAGATTTCCTCCATCAAGATTTCACACTTGTCTTTGTGTAACACAAAGCCGTGCTCCGCCGCCGATGAAACACATACCTTAACCCTTGGAGATGTTCTTCCAGGGTGGGGGCATTGACCAAGATGTTGTTGCCGACGTTCAGGGCGCAAAGTGAGCCCCACTAGCACTCCCCGGATGATATCCTGAAACTCTTCGGCAGAGCTGGAGATGCAGAAGCTAAGGCGTTTTCACCTGCAGAGGCGTTTGGAAAAAGTAGTCACATGTCAGGACCCCGGAGCTAGGAGAATCTGGGCCCGTATTTCATCTTGATCGTCTGGGAGGGTCCAGGTGTCTGCCAAATCACAGAGCCTAACATAGAATTCATCTACTGTCTCCTCAGATGCCTGGGGTGGCTATTCAGAGCAGAAAGCATTCATACTGTAGATTTGCTATTGGGGCAAAGTGAGAAGTCAGCTCTGTCTTGAGCGTGGTGTACCTATGGGGTCCGGTTTCATGTACCTTCTTGGATAGTCTGTGGACAGCAGCGTCCCCAAGGTGGAGCTGCATTGGTTCTTGTCTGTCTTCCTCCAGTCCAACCGCTGCAAAATTTCTCTAGGTGGACCACTCACATGGGCCATTTTGTGGCTTGGAATGACGGTGCACCGGCTATGATGAAAGGTTTGATGGTGGGTACTGACGCCATGGATGCTGATGCCAGTCGAATCTAAACTGCTCAGGGTGGGGTGGTGATAATTATGATCGCTCCTCCCCGGTGTTGGGTGTAGACAAACGCGCCAGTGTGACTGAAGGGCATACAGTGACCTTCTTTCTTGGAGGTCAGGGTACAGACAGGGACTTTGTGCTACCTTCCCTTCCGCCTCACGTTTGTAGATGTTTGTCGGTTGCAGCCACTTTGGGTTTTGCAGGGTGGAGGTGCGCAGTTGGGTCACATTCTGTGTCCCTGGATTTCTCCAAAAATTGTGCTCACCGAGCATGTGCTGTTCAGCAATTCTGGAATGCAGGACAGGATCTCTATCTGGACTTGGCACTTACTGGAAGTGATCAGGGTTTATGGGCGGAGTCGCGCTAGCCACATGGCGAAGCTGCCTTCTGCTGCCAAAAGTGTTCTGCTGTGGGTTCTGTCAAATCAAATCAAATCAAAAAAGCTTTATTCGATTATCACAAGGATATCATAAAAGCATACATTACATTAATCAATTTATAATTAAAATCCAGATAAAAAATGCCAGAAGAAAAACATAACTTCTCAGGGAACCGATGAGTTAACATTTTCCATAAAAACATTTTAAAAAGTTCCAAAAAAAAAGCAATCACTAAATATACAAATTCATATGTCACATCATAATGAGTTCCTAAATTTTAGCAGCAATTTCAAAAACTTTTCCATAGTAAGTATCACGTCCCTATTCTCCAGTTGTTGTAAACGGTCAAAAGCATCTTTACAAGACCGGAAACCCCAGGTCTTCAATAGAGGTTTCAATAAAAGTTTTCTAGGTACTAGATAATATTTACAGAAAAGTATAGAATGAATATTGGATTGAGGTGCAATGTCATCACAAGGGCAAGGGCGCAGGTTGCGGGACCAGTCGTTACAGGAAGGAAAAGTAATTAACCGAAAAAAGGAGCCCAGTCTAAATCTAGAGAGGAGCATTCTTGAGAAACAAGAAATGACAGTAGCGAGATATAATTGTAATCCCTGGATCATGGTAATTCTTTGAAAAGCCAAAACAGGTTTATTGTCCTTTTGAGTAGTCCATCTTTTGGCTTCTAGATGATCCATTAAGAGCTTTCTCAGAGCTTTCCTGGAAATTTGCTCCAAACTTAATGGGTCGGTAAAAAACTCTGGACGACCAATTTCAAAACAGAACCTTTTGACGAAAGACATCCATTTTATATGTTTAGCCCCCTCCAATTTTTGGCAATCAGCAATTACTTCTCGATTAAAAGCCGTCTCTGTAGTAGTCCAAATCTTATGCCATAGAAGAATGGGCTCAGATTTAATTATATCAGAAATGAAAGGTAGCCCCAACTCTATGTGGATCAAATAAGTGGACGTTGACTTCGGCGTCCCTAGGAGGTACCTTAGGAACTGATTTTCATCCTTCTGGATGGATGTTATGATGTCGATCCCCCAGAGACCAGCCCCATAGATTGCAGTTGATACACACTTTGCTTTATAGATGGTAATAAGCTGCTTGACTGGTCTCCCCCCTATTTTGCTAGCAAAGTCTCGAAGTGCACCAATCGCTCTAATAAAAGCAAGCTTCCTGGCTTTTACAGCGGACTGCCAGGTCACCTTTCTATGGAAGCAAATACCCAAATATGGAAATTGTTCTACGGTCTCTATTTTTTTACCTTCAATGAATATCGGGCATGGGATTTTCTTAATTCCCTTATTACAGGCCAAGGAAAAGGTCTTACCAACATTTACTTTCAAACCCGTTTCTTGCATGAAGAGAGTGAATTTAGTGACAGCCCTTTGCAGCCCCAACCTTGTTTGAGACAGTATGGCCGCATCGTCTGCGTACAACAAGATTGGGACAGGATGACCCTCCACCTTAGGGTAGTCACATTCAGAACTCCGCATATAGTCACCAACAGCATTTATGTATAGTGAGAAAAGCAGGGGGGCTAGGATGCACCCCTGCCTCACACCTCTAGCAATGGTGAATCTTGGGGAGCATTCCCCTCTCTGACCATACCGCACCCTAGCCCCCGCATCTCTATACAAAGCAATAATAAAATTAAGAATAGATCAATTTAATCAATTTAATCTCAAGAACACACCATAGCTGGTTATGGTCGACACAGTCGAACGCTGAGCTCAAATCTATAAATGTGACAAATAGATTTCCGTTTTTAGCCTCAACATATTTTGAAATTAAAAAATATAAGTTCAAACTCTGTTCGACTGTGCCCCTACCAGTTCGGAAGCCATATTGGAGTCTAGAAAGGGCATCTGCCTCCTCTGTCCAGTTATGAATGCGTTTTAAAATGATGCGTCCCGCAACCTTCATTAAGGCGTCAAGCAAGGAGATAGGACGGTAACAAGAGGGTAAATGCCTATCTCCTTTTTTATATATGGGTACCACAATGGCCTCTGACCAAGTTGGAATTTGACCATATACATTTGCACAATTCATGACAGATGTTAATAGCGGGGCCCAAAAATCTATTTCGGCCTTGAAGACATCCACGGTGATGACATCTGGACCCGGGGCCTTACCACTTGGGCTCTCCTTAATGGCAAGAATAACCTCATCACGGGAAAAAACAATATTAGGGATACCCTCTCTCTGGCACATTGTGGTACTATGGGAGAAAGGAGTAAGGTCCGATGGAGGTATGCCGGGAGGACTTGGTTTGCTATACAGTTGTTGGAAATATGCAGCCCAAGTGTCTCCATCAATTGCCAGGTCTAACCTCCTCTCAGGCATTTTGATCCACGGAAGTGGGGCATTTACAAATTTCCAAAAAGCTGAGGAATCACGGCTTTCACAAGTTAACAAAAGTGTCTGCCAAGCCTCCGCTTCCAAAGATTTTATCCTGGTATTTATAGCATGTCGGTAGCAGGATCTAGCCCGGCGTATCTCGGATAATGACTTCGGGATGGAATGTAAGGCCTTCTTCAAAATCTTTAATGCTCTTGTACAGTTATAATCGAACCATCCTTTAGGTATGAAAGGACCTGGCTTGAACTGGCGGGTAAGTAACTTTTTTAAGGTTTCTTGTATTTTTAAAAAAGATTTTAGGATTTTTTGAGGGTGTTCAGTCGTAGACAGACAGGTATACACCTCTTCCCGCCTCGTCTCTAATAGATTCATTAGGAGACTAGCAGGGTCAATTTTTTCCCATTTAAGGGTATAACCATTTGTCGCCCCTATAGTGATTGGTTGATCATAGCTTATAGGATGGGAATAGTGACAAATGGTAGAAGATGGTAATAGAATAGATAAGGCTATGGGGTAATGATCACCATATATCTGGTCTAGTGTATCCCATGAGGATATCAGGGGAGCATGCATCTTAGAAAAGATTACGTAATCAATAGTAGAATTTGAGCCTCTTCCATGAAAAGAAGGTTTAAAAGGTCTCGGTGGTGAACATAACTCATTTGCAAAGGCTAAGTTAAAATATGCTAAAAAGTTATTTAATCCCTCCCCTGTTTTTGAATGCATAAAATGATTTGAGATATCATCACTTTCATTTTCAGGGGTGGAAATAAACTCACACAATCCCCTTAGAGCAAATTGGCAAGTGTGACAATTAAAATCACCCATAAAGGCAATGGCCCATTCACCCCCAAACAGCTCTTTGACGGACACAACAGCATGGGTCAATTCATTTAACACTTTCTCTAATTCATGTGATGGCATGTTGTTATAAAAATTAATTATTAACAAGTTTAGAGATTTACCCATTTGAATGGAAATAATTTGATAAGACTCCCTGAGAACATGTTTACGAACACTCAAACCCCCAACAACATTTACATATATACACAGCCCCCGCTATTTCTTCCTTGTTTACTCTGTAGCGCCGGTGAATGGAAGGTCTGAAAACCCAGAAGATGTACCGGGGTTTGCACCCACGTCTCCTGAAAGCATAAAACTGAGTAAGAGTTAACCACATCAAGCCAAGATGGTAGACCTATTTTAGTGGAAATACCAGCCACATTCCAGCTAAGAATCTGAATTTGGGGAGATGTGGCTCGATTCTCAGGATGGTTGTAGGATACCTCTGTGTTATTTACCTGATTTGCACAGTGTAGTATAGTTAAGGGGGCCAATAAATCTACCTGACTAACTGTCCCAATAACATCAAAGTTGATACACAGGGAAGCACTATTTAAAGGTGCTACGTCAGAAGTTGTACCAGTGACATTCCCTATCTCATGGCTATCCAATCTAGATAGGGCCCTAGTATTACCTGGAGCTTTAGTATCGAGCTGAGAACCAACTATAGAAAGTTGAAGATTTTTTTGAGGGTCCAAAGACTCAAGGAAAGTTCCTTTATTCCGGGTACTGTTTTTACGAGAAGGGGACCATGCACCCTCATCGGCATTTAAGCTCCCCCAAGATGTTATTTCAATAGAGTGTTTTGTGGGCACAATGTTCGGCTGTCGATATTTAAAACGATGTTCACGGCAGTTTGTCAAATCTGCATCTGAGATGGAAAGTCATTCAATATCGTCCAAGCCGGAAAGAGGCGCATATTGATTGTAACAAGGAATATTCCACTGGGGTGTTATAGGTGGCAGACATTGACCATAACCGGCAAAACCATGTGGGAAAGAACGGAGAAATGTGTTTTCCATGACTCTTGGCCTTGAGGGGTAGGGGTTATATAATTGTCTATGGCGCTGGGGAAAAGAGTAGTTATCATAGAGCTGTGTTGTACGATAGTTTTTACGGGGCATCAAGGTTTCAGGATAAAAGTAGCTCAAAATTTTTGGAGTAATCGCCCCCCTGTTTGAAACTGGGAACCAGTCTCTAATATGCGAGATAACTCTGCTATCTTTAAAAGTACCAATTACAACATCACCCTCAAAGTCCTTTGGACGCACTCCAACCCAATTTGTTCGCCGCACAGTGATTATCACACCATTTATGTGAGGTGGCAGTGGCCTATTATTACATAGCCAATAGATGACTTTATTTTTTAGGCTAGTATGATTTTCAAGGGTTCCTGGTGATAAGGGCGAGACCCCTGTTAAGATGATGACATTATTAGAAGCATCTGGGGGTAAATCCACGTTTCTTTCACGTAGAATTTGGGTTGGTTTAGTTTTATCCTTGTTCAGCTGGGAATGGGTCTTTTCATTCCCTATTCTTGCTGATTCCATGAGTGCATTTATTTGAGAGGACTGTGACTGTAATTTTTGGGGCATCTTCTCAGTAACAGTGGGGACCTTAGTAGTCGCTGGTTTTGCTTTGGCAGAAGGCAATTGTGCAATAGATGTATTTACTGCGGGTGTTGTTTTAACCTTAGTTTTACTTTTGCAGCCTCCTTTAAGTTTATTGGTTTTACTACATCATTTCTTATTAGGGATTTTAGTTTGGAACCTTCGACAAGTGTATCCAGTTGGGCACCTAGTCTCTTAACTCTCTCTGCTATTGGTAGCAGCAAAGCTTTCAGAAGGTGTTCCATCGCATCAATAAAATCTTTCAAAGATGGTGGGACCTGAGAAGAGTTTATATTTAATGAACTAGTCGAGACCCCTTGTACAATTTCGAGTACTTCTTTTCTCAGAGTGACTTTAGGAGGCAATAATTTACAAGCAGGACTCGTTGTTGTACTCATGCCTCTTTTCCTTCGTTTTTTAGGAGGAGAGCGAATGATTCCGTGTTTGTTTTTAGGAGAATTATTATCAGTTAATGATTTAGGTTCCCCAGGAGGTGAAGTTCGTATTTGCGCTTGCTGATCAGCCCCCGAGCCTATTTGAGCCCTTAGAAGACTTGGACTAGGATGTTCAAAAGCCTTTGGAGCTATAGGGGAGATGGGTCTGACTGAGAGGCAACGGATATCGACATGTTGGTATTTTTTGGGGACGAGCTAACTTGAAATATTAAAGGAATACTCTCAGTGTTAAATAGATCAGCATCTGTATTTTCCATGGAGGCATTATCTAGATGTGATATATTTGTATCCTTGGAGATGGAGGCAGTAGCAGTATTTTTTATTAGTTCGACAGAGAGGCGGCGTGCCGCGCGTCGCTCAGCCAATGCAATATCTCTATCGACATCTGCAATAGCTCTAGAAAAGTATTTATCCAGGGGGCCAAGGATAGATACTCCTACCCTGGATGAAAGATCCTCACCTACAGATGTAGTCATTTCCGGTGGTATGAGCTCGTGAGTTGAGAGGTATTTGGAACCGGGATCAGAGTGTAGGAGTTAGAGGGTATGCCAAGCCAAGTCTTGTTTGGCCTTGGAGGGCCGTAGAGGGCCCGCCCTTTGCCCGGGCTTAGCCCCGGGCGTCCCGCACGCGTCCCGCGACGCGGAGGGCTCTGGAACTTATTGGCCCCTCCTGGCGCTTAGCACGCGTCAGGCAACGCGCCGCCGCAAAGGCTGCCGGGATGTGTAGTCCCCCCGGCGGCGGCGCGGTTGGTGCTCACCGAAACCCGGTGCTGGTGCTCAGGACGTTTCAGCCTGCTCTCGTCCCGCTGCCTCGTAACCAGTGAGTACTTTCAAGATTGTGGTCTCACATCACAGTACATCTCGTATGGTGTTGCCAGTTGTCTCTATGGGCCCCCCAGGATGCTGGGCCTAGGTGCTGTTGTGTTGCAGGACGCAGCGCTGTACCCGATGGGAGACTCATACACACTGGTTGTGGTCTGGCACGGGACTGCCTCTATTTATGGCCTGTGGTCATGTGACTGCAGGCACAACCAGGAGGGGCTGTGGCGTTGGGGTGTGCATGAAAAAAACCCTGCGTGGCAGAGAACATTACCCAGATCACTGTCTGAATTCTGCCCGGTAGCTTCAGCAGTCGTCCTTGGAGCTCTATGATGCCTAGTTGAAAACCACAACAAAATCTTTTCTCCCTCTTCTCACAACATATATTGTGGCTATTCTCTTTTACTGTTAAGTTTTGAAATAGTCTACCTGTTATTAAAGCCATACCAGTCTGTAGTGGTGGCCACCTTCCTGGGTGGGAGTTCATATCCACTTCCATTTCTTAATCATGTCAATTGTAGGACGGTCCTACCACTATAAAAGTCTGTTTGACACAAATAAGTTGAATGGCTTTAAAAGAAGTATAAACATGCAAAGGTCTCATTGCAACCAACAGCAGATAAATTATGTAAAAATATCTTTGAATAAGAAGAATCACTTTATTTCTCTGCTGGCCTGGTACATTAAAACCTTCACAAAGAAAGCATTACTGAAACTTCGATCAGTCCTACCTATAAATGTACTTACACTAAATTACAAAGAAAAATGGCGTTTTAACATAGAAACAATGGCCTGAAAATTGCAAACCATGCTCTTTTAAGAGGTCCATTCAAAATGGGATTCACCCAACCATAGCTGCTCTTGTGAGGCAGGGCTTAGCCTCCAGGAAGAATATTTTTTCAATATTCCTGGCGAGAATAAAGATTCTACAGAGCGGCTAACAGGTTTTGTAAGTAGTCCTTGACAAACCTCTTTATAATTGGAGTTTGGGAACAAGAAATCACAATAAGGCCCTGTGCCCAATGCATATCCAGGATGGCACAATCCATACAACATATTCGGGATATGCATGTAAAACATATTTACATACAACACATATGAATACCAATACTTTACATAGCCACAGTTGATCTTCAGACTTTTGGTAGAGATCTATACCTCTTAGTTCAACGTTCTACCTCACGAATGCAGGAATATTCATGGGTCATTAATTACAACACCTAAATTTCTATTTGAAACTAGGTTCAAAGTACCAGATTCATACATTATCACTAAATAAAACATTTTAAGCCAAGTGTTAGAGAAATTAGGATTAGGAATGGGAAAGGAAGAAGCATGTAATTATCTGAAGTCAGAGGTGATGAAGAGGATTAGTGGGAGAAGCACAAAACACTGACTGCAATTATATGATTTGCAGGGAAATTTCTTGACAGATTTGTCCATCAAAATGATGTTGAGTAGGGGGTGTACATTCTGGAAACGTAAGTGTTGCCCTTGACCCTTTCTGCAGAGTCATCCTCAGACTTTTTGTTTTCCTCCTCCTATTTTTTGCTGAATTCAATTATGCCTTCGAGCTCTATGCACTTTCCAACTGCTAACCAGTGCTAAAGTGCATGGGCTCTCTCCTTAACACATGTTGAATTGGCTTACAACCAGTCAGCATATTTAATGTACTTCTAAGTCCCCAGTAAAGTGGCACTACATTTGCCCAGGGCCTATTAGTAATTTCGCAGCTCTGATTGAGCTATCCACTTAAGCGGCTTGTTAAAATATCTAAGGCCTGCCACTGCAGAGCCTGTGTGTGCAGTTTTAAATTGCCTTTAAACCTTTTGCCAGGGCCAAATCTTTTTATCACATATAGGTCACCCCTAGGGTAGACCCTGGACAGCCCAGAGGGCAGGGTACAATGTATTTAAAAAGTAGGACATGTACTTTTACGTTTTACATGTCCTAGTAATGAAAAACTCTTCAATTAATTTTTCACTACTGCAATGCCTGTCTCTCCATTGAAGCTACCTGGTTTCATTTCAGATGTGTAATTTTCAAATGGGATGAGATATTCAGTTCATGTTTTGTCTCTCTGGAATCACAATTTAAAATCCTAACTTAAACACTGCACCATTTTGAATTGCTATCAGTATGCAAACAAGTTTGTACAATAGGACTTCTATTTACCAGGGCACTCATACTCAGACCCTTAGTCTTCTTTTGCTTTGGGAATGCTAAAGTAACAAACAAACAGGTTCCTCAGGAACCCTAAAAGGAAACATGCAGGGAGCTAAATAGAAGGAAACTTTTGGAAGTCCCTTCAAAGCTTCTGAAATGTGTAGACTTTACCCTGAAAGATGCGGGGAAAGCCAAGTTTCAAGGGGCATATTTCTAGAGCTTTTTAAGATTCCTCTTTTAACTTTCTTAGCTCAAATCTAGACACCTGGTGAGCATTTCATAAAGATTACCTATTGCTCACAAAATTGCAGCAAAGCGCCGAAATCCTGCATATCAGGAAAACAACTTAACATAAAGTTGAAAATGTTGATAGAAAATTGAGGAAGATTAACATAAAAAGGGATTCATGTTTATAGACCTTTTGTCAGATATTTTGATTTGTAAAATGTTGGAAGACATTGATTCCGTGGATCATGGACCTTTGGATAAACAGTTATTATTACAAAATAATTTAACTGACGTGAAAGACACTGGTACTTTTCTGTACTATAATTCAGTTAATCTCAAGCAAAACAGGCTAACTATGTGACTCAGACTAAGACTTTTTCAAGTTTGGGAGTCAGCGTTGACTATAGTTGTCCCCCAATGCCCCTAAATTATACAGAATATTCCAATGCACATTCCTCAAGCTCACATTTACAGTTCTGGTGTAAATTACACGAAAATGTGAACCCTATCCAGTGCCTGTCAGAAATCCCTTGACCTACAGCCAAATTGCACCTAGTTATAAATACTAGCTGCTAAGCAAAGAATCATTGACAATGTCAGTAGGCTTAAGTTTTGTATTGTGCATGCACATATGTTGCCATACATGACATTGATGCAACCGTTAGCATAGGATATGCAGCATACCTACAAGCATCCAACTTGACTAGGAGATTATGTTGTAAGGCCCAGCACTCCCTCAACCACGACAGGTACAACCAATCAGTAACATAGTCTAGCAGATAGAGAGAGAGAGGCCCATGCACACTGATGTACAGACATCCCTGCAAAGTCGCCACCTAAAAGGCTGTCACTCATAAACTTAGACAGAGAGACCTATGCTTTGTTAGGTCTGTTGCATGTTTAGTACTTTAGATTCCTCTTGGAGATGTGACATGAGAGTGGAAGGGACAAAGCTAGCTCAAGGGAATGAGGAAGAAGGCTTGTGATTTCAGTGCACAGAACACTATTTAGTAACCTACTGAATCCTAAAAGGCATGATGAAAGTAGGGCGGAGAAATAGCCTGCAGGAGCTGGAAGGCAGGAGGAAGAGAGGTTAGGAATATAAATGAAGGAGGTTCATACACTCTGTCCAATCAGGGATTGACATGACTGCAAACAATAGCCTGCTAGGGAGATGCAACAGCAAGCCAGGGTGATCCAAGTGAACATGTAGGCACACATACAGACCCACACAACACTGGCATTATCAGAGAGTGTACAAACAGGCACACATGGAGGGACGGGGACGAAAAGAAAGACGGATGGATGTAGACTGATCATTGACTTTATAGACACAACTGAAAAAAAAACAGGTACCAGACAGATTTGATCATGGCCTCCCTCAAAAATCACTTCTAACTCTTCTAATATGTGCTAAAATATTCAGAATCTATGTCTCCTTAATATCTGCCCTCTTTGCAATCTTCACCTGTCATTAACAATGCAGCACTCTCCGCATGTCCATTTGGTCATTTGCAGCTTTTCTATAATCAGGGCCACTGGAATTATGTGACGGGGAGGGCCAAATTATGTGCCAAGGTTGAGTAAATTATGCGGAATGAAAAGGCAATTCATGCAGGTAATGTAGCACATTTTGTGACACTATTCTTTCTTTTGTCATTTTTACACTTGTTAGCACTGAGTGGACATTGGTTGCACCTCACTAGTACCAGTTTAACACCCAAATATAGCAATAAGCAACAGAAAGGTTACCCGTCAAGCTTTACAAAGGGCCTTGCCCTGTGTGGCAACACGTGTTGCTGCATTTTTAGTAACATATGAACCATTTGAGCTAAAAACAACTTTGTTGTTAAAATCTGAGGATTATACAGGAGGTGATGAATTTGGGTATGTAGCAAATGTGTAAAATCTACAATTATGAGGAAAACACGACAGCTGCACAATCACATAACTCCATTGTCCCTGGCTATAATCATAGATATGCAGCACCAACATTTCTTTAGCACTACAAATTACTCACAGGTTTGCCAGAACATTCCATCTACAGAAAACATTCTGTATCCAGTCCTAAAACTCATCTCGACAAATGATTGTTATCAAATGCATTGTCAATTGAAGCAAACTTCTCAATGCCATAGCTAGTTGAATAAAAGCCCAGGGACAAGGACATGGTGCAGAACATACAAAGCTAATAATTTACATATTTTGGAGTTCTTGATTTCATGCATTGACAACCTAAAATTGCCATTTATAATGCTTTGTTTTCATAAATTTGTATTCTGAGCTATCTACATTTGATTTTTCTGCTCCTTCAGTCTCTGTAACAATAGGAATGTCTGTAAAGCAAGGGCGTTTTACCATTAGCCAGTGACTCATGTATATGGGTCGCATGCTCATCACCCGGAATGCCTATCACAAAGTGCTCTGTACAATACACTTTGTTACTAACTGCTCGAGGAGGCCACACCTGAAAACAACAGGCCATGAATCAGCATGGTAGAGTAGAACACTCCGTTTCTAAGCCCTGACCTCTTGTATGCCGCCTTCTTTTAGTCAATCTCAAAGCAAATCTTTAAAACAACCTCATGGGTCCCTTTTTTTGTGCTTATTTTATGTTACAATTTACCGTAAATGGTGCAATGCCATTAACGTAATCTTTAAAATGGGAGAGCAAGTCAGCAATTAATATGTAAATAGGTTTTAGCTAAATCTAGCATGGCTACTTATTGTTTTGTCCTTTTTGTGTGAAACTCAGAAGCAGTTTTTATTACAACTTTAAAAAAATTGTGGGTTTTTGTTAATCCAATCAAGCTTATATTTATCTGATGTTGGCAAATGGTCAGAGAGTAGGGAATGTTTTAGAAAAGCACAGAGTGAGAGGAAACACAATTATAGGCCTGATTATGATATCAGGTGACTGGACCGCCGTCTGCTGTTGCATCGCCAGAAGATCGCCCGACAGAGAAGGGGTTGGAGACCAAGTCTGACATGTGGCATATGCCATGACATATGCCACAGTATGCCACATTTTGTGTCTATGTTGTTTGAGGTATAATTGTGTTATAAACCCCCTTAAGTGCTAGTGGAATATTTTTAAGATATATCTTTCATCTGGATTAAATAAAGAAAAACATAATTTAAAAATCGATTTTTCCCAGCTGGGGTTTGAACCCCTGTCAAAAACACACTCATAGACCCTGTGAACTGCCCCTGTACCAACTGTTCTGCATAGTTTATCTCAGCCCAAAGCCTTTGTGTCTTTCAAAAAGGGTGATGTCCCTTTTCTGTTTCCATGCTGGTTTTCTTATAGCATGCCACAAATGTACACTTGATTTTCCTTATTTATAAACAAAGAGCCCTTCCTTCCTCCCATTCTGGCACTTGGCCCATGCATTTAGTTTTCTTACACAACCATTCCCAAAGTCTCATTCCACAAATTAAGGGATTTATTTAATAGCAAACCTGCCCCCCCTTCCACGTGCCAGTGCATGTCACAAATCTCTGACATGCACTGGCTTGACTAAAAAGGACACAAATCTCACAGACACTGCTCGGGGTGATTTACAAAAGGTAATCTTTCATTTGTGTAAAATAGAAAAAAAAATTGAAACAAATATAAAAATCGATTTTCGCCAGCTGGGGTTTGAACCCTTGTCAAAAAACACTCATATATCCTGTGAAATGCCCCTGTACCATCTGTTCTGTATAGTTTTTCAAAGCCCAAAGCCTTTGTGTCTTTCAAAAAGGGTGATGTCCCTTTTCTGTGTCCATGCTGGTTTTCTTACAGCATGCCACAAAAGTACACTTGATTTTCGTTATTTATAAACAAAGAGCGCTTCCTTCCTCCCATTCTGGCACTTGGCCCATGCATTTAGTTTTCTTACACAACCATTCCCAAAGTCTCATTCCACAAATTAAGGGATTTATTTCATAGCAAACCTGTCCCCCCTTCCACGTGCCAGTGCATGTCACAAATCTCTGACATGCACTGGCTTGACTAAAAAGGACACATATCTCACAGACACTGCTATGGGTGATTTACAAAAGGTAATCTTTCATTTGGGTAAAATAGAAAAAAAATAGAAACAAATATAAAATTCGATTATCCCCAGCTGGGGATTGAACCCTGGTCTAAAAGCACTCACAGCCTCTGTGAACTGCCAGAGAGCCATCTATTTTGCTGGAATTTTCTTTGCAGCCAAAAGCCTAATTGTCATTAAAAAAATGATGTCAGTCCCTTCTCTATTTCTATGGTGTTTTGTTTAGATGCTGGAAATGCACTATGACTAAGGAGGCCATAGTTCTCCCAGATACTGCTAGGGGGTGATTTACAAAGCCACAGCTTTCATTTGTGGAATTTAGAAAATAAATAAAAAAATAAATAAAAGAACGATTTTTCCCAGCTGGGGATTGAACCCTGGTCTTTAAGCACTCACAGTCTCTGTGAACTGCCAGTGAGCCATCTATTTTGCTGGACTTTCCCCCAGCCAAAAGCCTAATTGTCATCGGAAAATGATGTCAGTCCCTTCTCTATTTCTATGGTGTTTGGTTTACATGCTGGAAATGCACTATGACTAAGGAGGCCATAGTTCTCCCAGATACTGCTAGGGGGTGATTTACAAAGCCACAGCTTTCATTTGTGGAATTTAGAAAAGAAATAAAAAAAAATGTAAAAACAATTTTCCCCAGCTGGAGATTGAACCCTGGTCTGAAAGCACTCACAGCCCCTTTGAACTGCCAATGAGCCATCTGTGTTACTGGAATTTCCTTCAGCCAAAGGCCTATTCATCATTGAAAAATTATGGTGGTCCCTCCTCTTGATTTCAATGCTTTATAAACAAATAACCCTCCCTCTGTTTCACTCTGATACCAGCCCATAAATGTATGCTTCTCACAAACTCTTTCTTTATAAATTATGCCAAAATTTTACATGGATGTTAAATGCCTCAAGGACAATTGCCTTTCCTGTCCTTCTTTTCACTGTGCCACTAGTCCCCACCTTTTCAGTCTTAATATGTTTTTTTTTTACTTTTCAAGTCTCTTAACTCCAAAATTGTTCTCTATTCCTTGTATACAATATGGTTTCTAAACATTTTCAATTATGTAAGAAAATCTCATTTGCAATATTCCACTGATCAGTCTAGAACCCTGTATGACCATCAATCAGCTTTTTAGTTCCTGTATTTAGTCACAGTATTCTTCATACAATCACATGACTGTAGTCCCTTTTCTATTTTCAATGTGTAGTGAAATTCATTGATAGGCCCTCCTCTAAACCATGTGACACCACTTGTTTTCCAATATATTGCCATACAGTGGAATAATCTCCCTTATCAACCATCCATTTCTACCAGCTTAACCATTGAAATTTGCAGTTTTTGTCACTCATCCTGTGAGAACTGCTGACAGAAACAGGATTTTGGCAAAGCCACTCCACTTTTTGCCATTAAGATAAGGTAAGCAGAAGCATGGGCCTTGATCTGGGGCTGTGTGGGTCTTAAAGATTACTGTCCAAAACCTTCCAAATCCTCAAGTACTTTCTGTGTAATATGTAATGTCCTAAATGTGATCCTATCATACACAGGTTGTAAAACTGAAACTGAAACTGAAATGTACAGGTCAGTGCTTCATTTAACTTTATGGCATGAGGTGGGGGCATAAAGCCACTTTCTTTTTGGTTAAAGGGAAACAATTTTTAATTGGGCTTTGACCAAGGAAGGAATCTGAAAATCCAAGGAAGGAATAGAAACACAGGAAATAGTGGGAAAGAGAGAAAGCAAAAATCAAATTGTTGTTCAGTTCAGCTGTATTGTCATGATACATGGTGATGTATAAAAAATCATAAGGAGAGCACTAGTAGCAGTGCATAATTTGTAAAATACTGAGAGCTGGTAACCGCTACTTTTATGAGAAGCCCATGTGACATCCAATTAAAAGTTTGTGCGTCGAATACTAAATCTGATAGTCTTAATACTCATGATACATCTTTATTTCACTGACAGATATATCTGCCCATTTATTTTACTCTTGCCTCTCCTGCGTTTCCCCTTTGTGATTTTCTCATCTTTCTCTATCTCCATCTTTCCCCTTTTTCCCTCTTTTCCCACTTGAAATGATAGATGTGGAAAAATAAGTGCTGGTCCCCAAAAATAAGTGCTAGTAGCTCACACCGGCAACCACCATATCAATTGAAGCACTAACTGGTAGGAGGCTAGTCTTCCTTTAGGTATCACACAACTATCATGGGGCAATGAATGATTTATGAAAAGCAGCTTGCCAAAACCAAGCGGTCTATAATATACTGCCCATACATATAACTTTCTGGAATCTTACATTTTAAGGATGACACACAACAGAAGTTAGGCAGGTTTAGTATCTTATGTTGACACACTTTGTACTGCTGTACACGGATTTGCTAATCATTCACATTCATGATAAAGTGTGCAAATAACACACAATATAGGAATGATTGCACACATTGGCATTTTACTAGCATTTGTATTCTACTTCCTATTTGACTCATTAAATCTAGTTTGGCTGATTATTTATACCATGAGGTACGATTCTTGTCAACATATTAATTTAATTGTTTACATGTTTACAAGCTACATTCATATTGGAGCTTGTACTACTAAAGCAGCGCATAAAAATTCACACAAATCCTGTCATACATTTCACAGATTGTTGTTTTCTTTGTTTAGAGTTGAAATAATATCAATATATAAAATACATTGAATTTGAGCTGAAATTCACAGGGGACGGGGTATTAAGAAAGTGTTGGAAATTGGGTATCTAGTGTGCAGTGGTTTGCACCTGTCCAAGTACAGACCATCACTCTAGTCAGGGAAGGGGGATTACACTGCTAACATAACCCCTGCCCACCTCCTTGGTAGTTTGGTGCGAGCAGTCAGACTTATATAAGAGGTAATGTGTAATGCATTTGTACATACAAACACTACGAAAGGACACCACACCAGTTGACAAAAATACCCAATATTTATCTGAATAAAGCACCAAACATCCTGCATATAAAGTAAAGATATTACTTTTAAAAGGTTCTAAATTGTTCAGTCCATAGGAATCATGAACTTTAAGCACAAAGTACCTGTCATGGGCTACAATCAATGACAAAAACAGGCTCAGCTGAGGTGGAGCACAGTAAAAGCAAAGGATTGCATTGCTTCCTTACTACCAGGCAAGGTAATGCCTCAGTTCCTTACTGCCAGGGGATGTTATGTGTTAGTTTCTAACTGCAGTGCAGGGGAGATAATGCATTTGTTCCTCACCGTCAGGGAAGGTGATGTGTCCGTTACTTACTGTCAGGGGAGGTCATGTGTCGAACACTTGATACACGGCCTTGGTTCCTTACTGGGTTCCTTACTGCTGTGCCATGTTGATGAAGAACTTGGCTCAGAGAGACGATGCAATGAAAAACAATGCCCGCTGTGTCAATGTGGAGGAGCAGGCATTGCATCGATATAACAGCTGCGAAGCATGTGATGTGTTAATTTCTGTAGCCGCGCATCAGGGCCAGATTTTGAGCGTGCACCACGGACGTCTGTTATTTATTTATTTTTTAAAATATCTTTATTACATTTTATCTTTTCTGTTACATTAATCATTAAGCGTTGATACATACTGTTTTGGCAACATCATCCCTTGTTCCTTAACTATGTGCATTTAAATCTAAGTATTTCTTTATCACATTTTCAGTGTCGTCCATGTCTGCAATGTAAGGTTGCTCAAGCATTTATAAGTCGCCGTGGGCTTCCACAGGCCGCACATTCTGTCATCTCTGACTGATGGTCAAAGTGAAGGTGTTTAGTATTTCTCTGCATGACAGTGAACAATCCGTCTTGAAAACATCAATTCATACAGATAATGGCTAATCATATTGGGACTCCGCTCTTGGAGTACTTCACATAATGTTTCATAAGCAATTGGGTCAATACATATGTAAACGTTGAATCCGTACATTAGATATTATTTTTTTATAATAAGTCAACCATATTCAGCAACAGTACATAATAATTCAATCAAAACAAAACAAAAGAGACTTCAAATAACTGAGGATGTATGTACCCAGCATCTAGTGTGCTATCTGGGTGCGGTCACAGCTAGGCTAGCGTGCTAGTGTTGCATGTGGGCTGCTGCTTCTGTTTTCCATGTGGTTGCATGGTCATTAAGGCATTGCCTTTTAGGAGCTACTACCATATATTGTATTTTAAGGAATGTGAGGTCGTTCCCTAGTCTAACAGCTGCAGTGGTGGTGACACCCAGACGCAACGCATCGCTAGTGTCCAGGTAACTTATCAGGTGTTAGTTCACGCCCTTTGCGCATGATGTGTTTGCAGTGTGGCCGTACATTGTATGAGAGTCCTGAGCATATTCTCCCGGGTCTGTGCAATGGTATACTTGCGCATCCCCGCCGCTTCTTCCCTGTTTAGGGATTGTACTCTCTGCCTGTGTCCAGACCCCAAAGGACTTTGCCCAGTGTGATACCTCTGGAGGGTCCCTGTGCTTCCATCTTTTACTGATGAGCCGCTTTGCTGTTATGATGCCCAGGTCTAGAAACCTTGAGTTCACCTTGTTGGACTTGGTCCTCCTATAAAACCCCAGGATGCAGACTTCCCATGTAGTAGGTACCTCAGTGTTAGTGCAGTTGGTAAGTGTTTCTGAGATCACGGGGCAATAATGTAAAAGCAGGGGACAATACCACAACATGTGTAACAGGCCAGCGCCTAGGTGACGGCACCTTGGGCATTCCTAAGTATTGATGTTAAAGTATTGATTGATCTTGTCAGCTGAGAGATACGCCCTGTGTAATATGTATGTTTGTATGAATCTTAATTTCGAATTTCGCAGTATGTGCTTGGCACTAGCTAAAACGCGTTCCCACTCTTTATCATTCCAGGGACGGCCTCTGTCTTCAGTCCAATATGTGCAAAGTCTCTGCAGAGGCTTCAATACATAAACGAGCAGGGCCTGGACCAGCCAGTGTATCACATGCAATCCCTCCCCCATCACACGCAGGTATTGCAATAACTGGTGTGTCGGCGGCTTGTTGGTCATGTCGCCCCATGCTAGCGTAAATGTTCGCGTAATGGTTCTGTGTAGAAGGAACTGTCTCGCTGGTAATCCAGTATCTGCTGTTAGTGTCGCAAAATGCATTAAAGTGCCGTCCATGTACAGGTCTCTGAGAGTCTCCAGTTCCGCTTCAACCCAGGGCGCTAATGCCATGTCCGTTATGGGGTCTCCGGCTCTGGGCGTCCTGAATAGTGGTAGTACCGGGGCATATGGAATTGTGTCTTTTGTGAAGTGAAGGCTTCTCCTAAAACACCTATGCACCAGCTCAACATGTATTTGATGTCTGGCGAGGAAGCTTCGCTAGCGGTTGGAACAATCTGCATATCTGTATCTGCGTCCAAGCTGTCTTCTAGGTCACCGTGTCTGTCAGATTCCTGCTGCTTAGCCACTTTGCAACCCTCTGTAATTGTGCAGCTAAATAATACAGTTCCAGATGAGGAACCACCAAGCCTCCACTTTCCGGGGGTGCATATAGTTTCTGCAGCGCTATCCTGGGCCGGCCTGCATTCCAAATCATGCCACGTATCAACCCTCCAATTCTCTAAAGAACCTCATTGGGATATACACCGGAAGATTCTCAAAACAGTACATTAACCTTGGCAGCACTATCAATTTTGTCATGGTCACACGGCCCATCACATTGAGCGGTAAGGCCCTCCAGAACTGCATCTGTGCTCTTAATGAGGAGATGGCGCGAACCAGATTGCCTTTCAGTATATCTGTTGAGACCTGTAAATATATATTCCTAGGTACCTAAACGTGGTTGGATACCGGTCAAGTGCTATTACATTGATGATTATATCGGTTGCAACTACATCTTTGGGAAAAGAGTATGCACCTGACTTAGCCCAGTTTACCCTGAGTTCCAATATTGCCTTGAATCTACAGAACAGTGGCGATATCTCTGGTGGCACGGCATGAAGGTCACGTACGTATAATAACAGGGCGTCCGCATATAGGGACACTGTATGTAGACCATTGCTCAAGGGGATGCCCCAGTCTGCTCCTCCCTCACGGAGGAGAGCCGCCGTTGGCTCCATAGCTAAGGAGAAGAGTAACGGGGACAAGGGGCAACCCTGTCTAGTTCCTCGTCTCACCCTGATTTCGTCAGATAAGAGCTTGCCCATACGAGCCCGAACTGTGGAACGCTGATACAGCAACTGCACCATTTTTAGATAGTCATAACCCAGCTCATATTTACGTAAGACCGCCGCAAGATAGGGCCACTCCAGTGAATCAAATGCCTTCTCTAGGTTTAACACTAGACAGCCATATCTGTGCCATTTTTCCATTGCATACTGTTGGATTCTAAATAGCCTTTGAATATTGATCGAGGTGCTTCTATGGACACAAATCCGTTCTAGTCCGCATGGACCAGAGTCGGCACAAATGGGTCAATGCGTTTGGCCAGGACTGAGGCGAGTATTTTATAGTCTGTGTTCTTCAGGGCCAGTGGACGGTAAGAGCTTAGGAGTTCAGGGTTCCTACCCGGCTTAAAAGAGAGACCAGCGTTGACTCGTGTTGTGTTGGGGTGAGTGTTGAATACTCCAGTGTCGCCTCATATACTCACAGCAGTTCCGACACTAGAACCTCTGAGTATGCCTTGTAAAATTCAGCCGGTAATCCATCAGGACCCAGCGTCTTTCCATTTGACAGAGAGTAGATACCATCCCTTATGTCTTCTGGTAACAGAGGAGCACCCACTTCCCCTTGCTGGTAGTCTGTTAGCAGTGATAGTGTGGAGAGGAAGTCCTGTATTTCTGTGACCGTGGCTATTAAATAAGATCTGTATATTGTAGAGTAATGTTCCACAAAAGCAAGATGTATATCGCTTTGGGTATGCATTGTGACAGCCTGCGTATTCTCTATTGCTGTTACTGGCACAATATCCATGTCTTGCCGTATCAGCGACGACAGCAATCTACCTGGCTTGTATCCCATATGATGGGTACGCGCTGAGTGTGCGGCGTAGTTTAGATTATGGAGTCGGTCTATTAATCTAGAGTGTTCCTCCCCAGAGCGTTCCAAATCCTCAGTATCTCCCTCCAGCGCCTCTCCCTCCCCTTGGAGCAGCTCAGTTTCAAGGTGTGTAAGATCTGCCTCCAACTGTCACTGCATGCCCGCCTGGGCACCGAGGCAGGCACCCCTCATCACAACCTTGAACATGTCACACTCCACCTGAGGCGTCGTGGCCGTCCCGACATTATCTTTAAAATACTGAGTGACATTTGCAGCCAGTAGGGTACGGAAGGGTGTGTCCAATAGGAGATCCGGCTGTAGCCGCCATGTTGGGGATTGTCAGACAGGGGCGCGCCCACAACATTTTCAAGACATGCGGGTTGTGGTCAGAGTGCGTCCGACCTAAATAATGAACTGCCGCTATGTGGGGGAGCAGTGCGTCTTAGAGCATATAGTGATCTAACCACACATTCAGGTCATGAGCCCCTGAATAATAGGAGTGTACTCTATCATTGGGATGACGGTGTCTCCAGGCATCCTTCAAATGCCATTCTGTTTCCGAATTAGTCAACACCTTCATAGCATGGTGTGTGTTTGTATCCAGAAGTGTTGGAAAGGATCCGGCCAATGACACGTTAAGGACGCTGTTGTAATCACCCCCTAATGACATGGGTATGTCGAGCCATGGCGCAAGAATGTGTGATATCTTGTCGACAAATGCAGCCTGCTCTCTGTTAGGAGCGTATATCTATGCAAGTACTGTTTGTCGGCCATCCAGCGTGCCCCTAGCTATCACATACCTCCCCTCTGTGTCTACCAGCGACTGTGTAATTGTCAACGGAACACCTGCCCTCACCCATATCAGCACACCCCATGCAAAAGCAGAATACCCTGTGGCAAACAATTGGCTGCGCCAGCGACGTTGTAAACGTTGTATCTCTATTTTGGTTACGTGGGTCTCTTGCAGTAGGGCGATTTCTATATGATGTTGCTTGCGGTATGAGTAGATCTGATACCTACGTGACGGCGAATGTATACCCCTCACATTCCATGTACTAATCTTAACTGAAGACATTAACCCTCCAACGCATCGGGTAAAAATGTGTACGTGGCAGCCCAACAACCATGTGCATTAAACACAGCTCATCATTACATACTCCACCTAGCTCGCTGATTCGCAGCGTGGGATGCCGTATGAATCTACTCGTAACAGATGACGCCTCCCAAAAAAACGCAGAAAAAGATATATGCATGAATAATACCAAAAGGGTGATAATGCAACCAGCAATTGTCCAAACTCCCAATCCTAGATAACAGTCAAAACAATCCTGGGGGTTGCGCTGCAAACTGCTATACTTTAGAGTACAGTCCTCGTGTCTAGCGTCACAGGGGCTTCCCATGCGCAGGCAACATACAATATAGTTGGGGCTAACTGCATATGTTAACTCAGGAACATTCCACAAATCAACAATAAAATATACGTTTGAGTCCTACCGCCTCCCTCGTGTATTTCAGTATTGAATACAGTAGGGAGCAAATACTGTAGAGTCATAACAGCGTACATCCCAGGTGTCTACGCGTCCAGCAACAGCATGCCCCCACACATACACCCCAATACCTCAATTCGTAGTCCATACAAATACAGGAGCTTGCAGCGTTTATGCAATCAAGTCCGCCGTCTGCGGGGTGACATCCTGTTGTCCTTTTGAGTCCTGCGAATTCTGTAGGCCATATATCTGTTCGTCATCACTCGACATGTCTCGTTGGCTGGAGTTAGATGCATTTTCGTCCTCGGGGAACCGCTGATCTCTGCCACTGCCTGTATGGTGTATTGCTGTCCGCTCAGGATCAGCTCCGAACGTGGACCCACAAGTGGCAAAGGCGGTGTCCCTATTCTCGTAGACCTGCGCTCTCTCTGCTGGTGTCGAAAAGGGCCTTTCAGTTTCGGTAGCCCTGCGGTGCGGCCCTGTCCCGAGGCCTCACATTGGTGAAGGTGTCCAGCCAGTCCTCCGCCTCCTCCGATGTGTTAAAGAAGTTTTTTTTTTTGCTGGCAACCACACACAGCCGCGCAGGTAACAACAGAGAATATTTCAGGTTATTTTGTCAAAGACATTTCTTCACTGCCATGAACGCAAGCCTCTGGAGCTGTACCAGGATGGCATAGTCCAGGAAAAACATTATCTTGTTATTATCAATGTCGATATCCTGGAGCTTCCTGGTTTTCTTCAAGATGGAGTCTCGATCTTTGGAGTTAAGGATACGAAGCAGCCAGGGCCGCGGATTCAATCCCATAGTAGGTGGCCTCGTCGGGACCCGATGGGCATGCTCTATTACGAAGTGTGGTGATAGGGACCCTTCTGGCAGTTCATCTTTTAAAAAAATTCTCCATGTTCATTGCATGCTGTGCCCCTTCCCACCGTTCCGGTACACCTACTATGTGGACATTGTTTCGTCCTTCCCTCCCTTCGTCATCCTATGCTCTGTCTTCCAGGAATTCTACACGGTTTAGCAAGTCTTGTACATGTTTATCCGTTTGCGTCACCTGTGGTTTGGTGTCAGCAAGCGTGGATTCCAATGCAGTGGTGCGGTCCGGTAATTTCTGATGGCCTGCGTGTAGATCAGTGAGGTTGATGGCCACCTTGTGTATTTTGTATTCCAGGGAAATGTGGGTTTGATTGATGGTTTCCTCCAGACGGTCCATTGCAGCAAGTACCACATCCAACTTGCTTGCGGTCTGATCCGCCGACCCCTGCTTCGCCATCTTGTCCAATTTGGCCTTTGACAGCGGCGGCATGGCTTGAGCTCCACCAGTACAATCCTCACTTTACTACCCCCCCTCCGAAATCAGGTGCAGGACCTATTCACCTAAATTGCCTTTTCGCTCAGGGAGTACTCAGCACGGCGCCACCAGGTCTCCGTTATCGCTATCGTCCCCTCCTCAGCTACGACCGGTCGCAACCAGCAGACACTCCACGTCTCCCAGCTAAGATGTTCACTACTTCCTCGTATTCTTTCTGCAGCTCCGTCGTCAACCATTTGCTCCCAGCCACTCACATCTATTCGGGTAGAGGCGCCATTGTGTGCTCCCTGGCGAGAGACCGCGCCAGGCTAAGATTGGTGACGCATCTTTCTGTGTACATCAACAGACTCACCCCTCAGAAGGCCACTCAGGTAGAGCATGCTGGGCGTGCAGACGTGCCCTGGCTGGGCAGCAGTGTATACGCTTTGACTTTGTAGTGGATGCCAGGACAACGGCAGAGAACTTGTAGTGTAGTTCCTATATTCCCAATAGGCTCTGGGCATTGTAATAATATATACTATAGTTTAGACGTAGGACTGAGGTCGACTAGGTCTCTATCGAATATATTAAACTTAATTGTGAGTGCTAGTTAGCTCAGAGGTCACTAGAAACGTTCTTGAATTCACAAGAAGGGATTAGTTTCTGACAACCGCATAAACATGACAACTTTGTTTCCCAAGAATAAGAAATCAATCTCTAGAGTTGCGGAAACAATAGATAGCTATTTTACTCAGTCAATCGTGCATGCTTCGTTTCACCAGAGGTTCTGAGAAAATAGAGAGACGGGCGTTTTCAATAAAAGGTATTTTATTGAACAGTCTTCTTTCTCAAGCATAAGAAATGTACTGCTACAATCGTAATACTGGTTATAAACTACAATCCATAAAGTACAAAGAGTATTATGAAATAATACTGTAAAAGCATGGTATGGTTTGTAAGCCATATAAAGTAACATATAATACATACATTAATAAATAATGACTAAAAGTACTCAACTGGTGCTTCTAATATACGCCGAACCGGTATACCTATCCTAGGTCTATTACAAGGGAAGAAGTAAGTGAGGTGTACCTTAAGTTTAGTATTCTTTTGCCAAGAATTTATTCCAAGAATTCTCTAAGGTTCTAATCAGCTCCGTACCTTGGCTTTAGAATGAAGGAGGTCTTGTATCTCTCTCTCAGGACACGATTTCCCAGCAACCCTCAAGGGTAGCGTGGAAACACTGGAGCTGGATTTCTCTGCAGGAGAAAAGACAGCGTCTCTCAGTGCGTCAGCTGGAGGGTCTGCTTCCTTCGGCACTTGCTACTGCAGGGCGTGTCCGGCAAGAAGATAGTCAAACTTCTCCAAACCACCGTGTGTTTGTCTGGGCAAGTGTGGGCATATTTATACCTTGAAGATGCCGAGTTTGACTTAAGGTTGGACATAATAACATCATCAAAGACTCAGTTCTTCGAAAACTCCAGGATTTCTTGGATAAATCAATATTCAAGCAGGGGGAAGTCCCTGACTGCTGAAGGCGGGTTTCTCCAAGAAATCGTTGTGGATTCTCGGAACTAGTGGAAGTAGCCTTGCCGAATTTGGACTGCATAGGCTAAATCTAAATATGGTTATGATTTCTAAGCCTATATAAGGATAGGGTGATTTATACCTAAATATGGGCATGAATCGAGAAAATTACACTAGGGTCCTGAAATCCTACACAACAAACTTACTGCTGCTCCAGGGTGCAGCAGACTCGGCTTCAATATCGTGCCTTGGCTCCTGCACGATAACAGCTCCGTACGGTCATCAGCCTCGTAGTCTTCCTGTGGCAGGTGCAACAAGGTCGGATGGGTCCAGGATGGCAACTCGTTGGCTCCCTGGGGGCAACAGCAGGGCGTCTCACCTGGGGCGATCGCAGCTGAGGCTCACTACATCAGCATACCCGCCAGTGCCGCCCACACACTCAGTATGTTGATGTCCCCTAGTGCGGGCGCGGGGCAATGGCGTGCAGCAGGCAGTTTCTTGGGAGTGGAGCCCTCGCCACCTAGCCATGACACAGATGCAATGGCAGTCGTTATGAGCGTGCAGCGCCGCCTCGTAATACCTCTCCGCCTTTACCACGATGCGTGTGTGGCAGGCTGCTGGTATCACAGAACTCCACAGGCCATCATTAATATCACAGGGACCTCAGCTGCAATGCACTCCTCACCTCAAGGGCATACAGGTATGGCAGGGAGCGGCCAGCCATGACTCCTGATCCGTCAGCAGGGGCCAACCACTTCAACCACGTTTCCGTGGCCGGAATGTTTAGGCAGTGTCCATCACCAGTCTGCCGGCGAGGGGGGGCACTATCCCCGATCACGCTGCATGGACAGCTGCAGCTCGTGTTGGCCAAGCAGGGTCTGCTCACGTCGCGCCTCTTCGGCCACCCTTTCAGTTGGTCACCGTGTTGTGCAATATCAGAGCCCGGATGTTCGTGGGCAGCACCGCGGGGGCCCCAGCCATTCTCGGGCCGCTGGCATCAAGTAATCAGAAGAGCGTCCTGTAGGGGGGTGAGTGTCCGCAGCACTGCTTCAGCGGTCGAGAACCGCCTACCATAGCTCCGCCACAGGGTGAATGGCCACACAAACAAGCCGGCCTCCGCCACCGCACACAGCCCTCCTTTCTTGCAGCGCGGCGAACAGCAGGAAGATCAGGTCTGCAGAGGGAGGGGCGGGCGGGTAGCACGGCGGGTGCCTCACCCAACTCTCACCATCCATTGGCGGGCACCGAGACGTCAGCCGCAGTCCAAGCCAGCCGCCGTCCGTTCACTGCAGCTGCGCCATTTCTCGCGGCCTTTTGGGTGGGGCCAGACCCCGGGCTCACGTAGTTGATGTCGGCCTCACCAGGGTCATGCAGTAGGCAGCGTCTCCGGTCGGGGGTTTCACACTAGAGCCTGGGCGATCTCAAATTTACGTTGCTGCATGTGGATAGTGTCCTGCATTTGTTCCTCTAGGTTGGTATCCCCAATAATGGCTGCATCCGGAGGTATTAGCCTGTCCAGGGGAGCCTTCCGCAGAGCTCTATCCAAATATGTCTGCCTCCATTTTGGCCGCAGCCACGCCCCCCACCACGGTCGTTTGTTATACAGTGAGCGGGATTCAGATTTGCGGTGTTCCTTTAGTAGCACAGTAGGCACTGCATCAATACTTTGGCCACACATCAGTGATACACTGCTTTTTCAACCGCACAGGGGTGCTCCTGTGGAAAAACAGCTGTTGAGAGTCGATGCATGGAATTTCTAGTTTCTTAGCAGCCAAACCACCTCCAAATGGCCCAAAACGAGAATTGGCACCCCTTGTCAGCTCTGAACTCCCAGCAGAGGAGTTCAGGGGCTACAAATGAAGTCTTTTATGACCCTTAGACTTCTTAACAGGAGGCAAGCATGCATAAGCGTTTGGAGAACCTTAGGAAGTAGGATGTAGAAAGAAAATGTCCTCTTAGTCAAGAAGTGTTTTCAAGTTATGGTGTAACAGCTCCAGTTCTTATGCCAGTTTCTACCTTCGAAGTAGGCAAACTTCAACGGAAAGTCTTTGTTGAGCACAGGACCCTACCTTACTCTGACCTGGCTCCAGACACACTACAGGGCATTGGAGACAGCTTTGTATGAGAACATTTACAGTCCTATTCAGGTGTCATTGACAACTCCTTCCACCACTATAGCTCAGGAAGACCTATCAGGCTGGTGATTGGCCATCAACATATGCATATGCAGGGCACACCTCAACTCCCTTTTTTGTGACTGTCTAGAGTGAATGGGCAAACTGTCCAACTGTCACCCTTCCTCAGACGTGTATTCCACCCACAGGAAGAGCCACACAATGTTAAAGCAAGAAAATATCCACGTTCTAAAAGAGGCATTTTCAAACACACAACTTAAAACCAAGTTCACTAAAAGATGTGTTTTTAAATTGACCCCAAACTCCAAAACATGATCTACTTCCAATGGGAAGTTACACTTGTACGTGGGCAGAAGGCATCTTCAATAGTAACTTCTTTCACATACAGTCCTTGCAATAGTGAAAAAACAAATAAGCAGTATTCACTATTGCGACAAGTAAAAAACTCAAATACATTTCCTACCTTTCATCTACACTGCACCCTGCTCATTGGGCAACCTCGGCCCTACCTTAAGGGTATCTTACATGTAGTAAAAGCAAAGGTTTGGCCCTGGCAAGTGGGTAATTGCCAGGTTGACATGGCAGTTCTAAATGGCACACACAGACACTGCAGTGACAGATCTGCGACATGGCTAAAGGCCTACACATATTGGTGGCACTATCATTGTTGCAGGCCCACTGGTAGCATTTAATTTACAGGTCCTGGACACACAAAGTGTACTTTACTATGGAGGCCAGGTGTTTGACATCCGAGGCAACATATCCCCGCGTATTCGCTGGATCTTCCCCCCCATAAATAGCACCTTCAAGCCTATATAATCAAAACCCCAGAAAAGCCAAATTTGACCTAAATGTGCATAAACAAGAAAAGAAAAAAGATAAAAGATAAACAAATAAAAAAAAATAGCAACCTCGTTAAGAACTACTTTCTGCGCAAATGCAACTGCATGGCTTTCCCTAAAGACAGGATAGATGTCCTTAGTGTTTTTAAGAGCATCCTATTACTGCTACCATTATTTATTTCCAGAGACTTCCTCTAAGTAATTTTCAGCCATTATCTCCGAAACAAAGCTACGAGTGGACCCTTTATATACAATTTTAATTCTGGCAGGATTCTGAAGGTATACATCGGCTCTCAGCTTTTGAAAAGGAGCAAAGAGCTGCCTGAGCCTCCATCTGCGTTCCACTGTAGCATGCGCAAAGTCAGGTCTAGTGAAAAAAGTTATTCCATCACAGGATCTTGGATTCGTGGGCCTTGCCAGATCATAAAGAGCTTGACGGAGGAGAAATTTGACAAAAAACAGTAGCATTGTACGAGAATGTTGCTGCGCTGATGGGGTACGCTTGCCAAGCGAAAGAGGAAATCTGTGCACTCTCTTAACTTCTTTGTCCCAATCCCAGGAATGTAGCTCTTGAAAAGCCCCTTTAAGGAATGAGATCATGAAGCTTCTGGGGTACTCTTTTTCTACTCCTTCCGGGATCCCTAGGAAGCCGAGATTGTTGCGCCGCTGCCTATTTTCCTGCTCCTCCATCTTCCACATGAGATCTTTGACCACACTCTCATGTTCTTCTCTTTGGGTTTTAAGGGTGGCTACATCTTTCTCTAAATGTTCTGTCTTTTCCTCCACAGAAGCCATCCGATCTGCAATTTCAGCGCAGGTTTTGCCAACCCTTCTGACAGCACCTGTTAGTTTCTTGGTGGCCAGGCGTGATCTACGGCTGTCATCCTTGGCTTCCTCCTGGAAGCTTTTGATAGATTGAAAAACAACCTCCAGTGCAGGGTCGCGCTTTGGTCCTCCACTATCTCCATTTAGGCTACCTGTTATAGTTCTATTACCACCTGAGGTGACCTTAGAGTCAGATAATACTGTAAGCTGAGTATCAGAATGATCCTACCTCAGATCTGTACCTCTTTCTTTGTCTAGGATATCATGTATCTTTTTTCGGCGATCCTTGTAAGAGCTGCTGTACCATTTGGGACCGTCCTCTCTGCTTGACACAGAGATGTTTGTGTCTGACAGCTCTGATTCATCTGTTAATGAATAGTATTTATCTTTATTCTCCAGTGTTTTTAATGAGTGGATTAGAAGAGAGTTGCTTGCAGCTTGTGGAGTTACTGCGGGTTCTACAATTCCACCAGTGATACTTGCACAATCATTTGAGCTACTTCTTTTACTGCCAGATCTTTCTACTTTGACCTCCAAGCAACCCTCATCTGGCTGTCTCACAGGTGTAGAATCGACCTCCGGGACTTTTTCTCACCCTGATCTATAGGGAGGGGAGTACCTGGTGGCCCTATTACATATAACGCAGCTGGCAAATTTGAGTCAGTCAGTGCTCCTTCAATCTTCCCCAGCTTTTCTGTTGTCAACCTTGGATCTTCTTCTACAGACTCTTGCAAAGTTCCAGCCCCCCCGTTGTACTAAAAGTGCTTGTAATCAGCATTTGAGAATAGCTGGTCCCTCTGTGTGGTTTAGCAGTCTCGATATTTTCGGGCTTGTTTTCAAATGTGCTGTTTTTATCCACGCACTCACCCTTCTCCCCTTTCCCTCCCCTTGCTTATCTTCTCGCACCCCTTGTTTCCAAACTTTTTTGCCTGGTAGCTGACAGCGCTGTAATGGTATGTGAGGCTGCTTGTGACTGAGCACTGGGTGCGGAAACATTTTTCCCTTTGAAGTTTTTACTCCCCCTGCCAGCCATCCTTACTTGTTTGTGGTGGTTTTAGACAATGCAACAAAGTACCACTGTTGCGATTTCAGTTCTCAGAAGATTGTAGACCTGTCCCAAGCACTGTGTAATCTTTGTGGCTTCACGTTTAGCAGACAGCGCGCTGAATGTTCTCTCTGAGCTCCTGCATTCCGATCGCACCGATGGGAGATCACGCAGGTCAGGAGTAATCCGAGAATCCCAACCCGTGCAGGCGTCCTCGAGGTTTGGAGGAGGTTAGAGCGTGAGTCTCTGCATGAAAACGATGGAAACTTTTACCATCCTTCGTTTATTTTTCAGGTGCATTATATTTGCTTTCCATGATACTGCATAGTTATCTGAGGAGCGTAGAAGGTATTCAAGACTGGTTTAGCAGTGATAGGGGTTTGCAATCAGGTGAGCATCGCTGCGAGGATGTTTCTTGAGCACCATCTTGCCTCCAACTTGTGATATTTCAAGTCCACCCTCAAAACACTGTTTGTTTAGTTCCAAATGAGTCTGTGCCCAGGTCGTCACCATCCTGCCATTTTGTGGCCAATCCTGGTTCACCTAATCCCTCTAATCTGTGTTTATCTGGGAGGAATAAACAAAATCCAGCTGCCAACAACACCCATTCACATGGCCCAAGAGCAGGCAGCAGGCATCAAATGCTGCAGAAAAATGTGTTTATTCTAAAAGTTAAAGACACAGAGATGACAGACGGAATGCAGAGCGATTCAAACATTCTACCCCATTCAATAGATCTATTGTGCCACCACAGTTTGGACACATCCAAATGCAAATCAGTCTTCACCCTGTGCTTCATGTGAACAGTCCAACATGAACTGCCAAGGCAGGTCCTCCCTGGAACATGAACAAGCCTCCTGGGACTAGTTTCGTGGTTTCACCCCTCATCAGCTAGGCTAGCTTGAAGCCAGTGGCCCAGTGAGCCCAGGACCCATGTCTGGGTATAGCCGGTGCACTTAGGGCGAGGCAAAAGACACACAGATCATGGCGAACTGACGGTAAATTGGCACGGGTAGGAGCCCACGACCTCGAAACCTGTCGGATTTGGACGGCACGTCCGTGGCCAAAGTGCTCTGCTTTGGTGTAGTCCTGACAACTGCGCAAAGGGAGGCACTCCGTTCTCGGATGCGGGTTGATGCTGTCACATGGCAAGGGCACAGTCTTGAGGCGATCCACAGTGCACTAGGCCCCTTGTGCCTGGACAGCACTGAAGTTGAAATCGCGTGCAAGACTGGCAAGGCTATTTGTGTTCCGAAGCCCAGTATGGTTAACAAGGGCAGTTGACAAGCCCCAAGAAGTCACTCTGGAGGCAATCCTTTGTGCCTTGCTTGCAGGGCAGATGTCCGTTGGCATGAGGGTGGCTCCACAAAGCAGGACAACAGTTCCTGTGAATAGTCAGACACAGCAAAGAGGCAATCCTTCCCACTGAGCAGCCTTTAGTGTAGCAGAGTTTCATGCAGGTCCAGTTTTTTTCACACAGATGTGGGTTTTGGGCCCTATTATTATACCCTGGTGCCCAGGTACTAGAAGAGACCAGAAGCTATTGGAGAGGGCTTTGAGGTTTTGGGGCTCCCCTGTCTCACCTGACTTGTCTGCCCTGACAAAGCAAAGTCGTAAAGCCTATTGTGTGGTGGCCGGCTCAGGCTATTCAGATGTGAGTGTGAATCATTACTCCCTCCTCTCAGCCCAAGAAGGCCATCAGATTGTTGATGTGGCAGCCCTTCCTGTGTTTGGGAGAGTGTAGGTAGTATGCAAGTATAGGACTGCTACCCTGGGCCAGACGTGTATTGGGGCAGGCAGCAGGTACACAGAGTTTATGGAAGGACAGAGAAATGTCCACTTTCTGAAAGTGTCATTTTTGCCAGTAAGGGTAAAACCCAATACACCAACAGGGAGGATTTCTCATGATGATTCTAACCATACCAAACATGATATATCTACGCCTTACTATGCAGGATTTATCACTTTAAGGGATATAAGGGCATTTCTAAGGCTGGACTATGGAGGGGTCCGCCCCACTGCAATGGCAGAGGCCTGATGCAGGATGCAGGTTTGCCAATATCACCATATTTTAGGGTAGAGTAACTGAACCTTAGCAGTTGTAAGGTGCCCAGAGTCCTAAGTCCAACAAAACGGTATAGTCTGAAGTTGGAAGTGGGCAAAAGTTAGTGGGAGACCAGCCTAAGGCTGATAGGTGAAACACATTTCTCAGACACAAAACATGAAAAGTATTATTCTTCCCATTTAAAAGTTAGCATTTATTACATGTAATAAGGCAACCCTATGTTATCCTTTACAAGAGGTATGCCTCACAGTAATGAAAATTGATTTTAGGAGTTTTTGACGACAAGGACATGTAAAATGTAAAAAAAAAAGCACATGTCCAAACTATCAATTATAATGAACCCTTACCTATGTGCTAGCTAGGGTCTAATTTATGGGTTACTTATATACAATGAAAGTGGAGTTTAAGGGTAGGCACAGCTTATAAAACTGCAATCAGGCTGCAATGGAAGGCCTGGGACGGGTTTAAGGAGGCTACTTAACTGACTGGCACACTAAGAGCTGCATGTCCTTGTAGCTAGAATGTGTATTTAACATAAAAAATAAAACACAAGAGGCATTTTGGAAAACTAGAACAGTTGTTTTAATTAATCGCATCAACAAGAGAACAGCAGCAGATTTGCGGTCTGAAGCAGTCTCAAAGTAAATTGGTGTTGGCTCTTATTTTATACATTTTACAACTTGTTACGAAGCAATTTGTACATTATTTTTTAACAGGAATTGCGGGAATATTCACAGGACTGTATATTTGATCTCCTGATAAGGAGTCCAGCTGGGTCTCAACCTTGCGTGCACACAATGCGGGACAATGGGTAACATGACCAGATGTCCGTCACGGTGAGCGCCTGTTTTCTGTGTGCAGTGTAAATATGGTGTTCTGATCGGTAAAATTCGGTATTTATGAGTCGGTAAATTAGATTTACCTACATCAGGGCCTAGGTATTTCCAATATGTGTTTAATAAGCCACATATGGGATTTCACATGACATTTTGCAAGATTATGGGAGTGGTCAATGTCGTCCGTCTGAACCACAATACATTGAGAACTGAAATTAATATAGTGAACATGAAGCAAATATATAAGCTTGTGTGGGCCAGCTACAGGGGTGAAGAATTAAACGAGGGACTGCCATTAAAAGGAAAGAGATTCGAAGTGTGAAGGACATCAATAATTTCCGTGCCCTCTGTCTTATAACTTTTTACTGGGGGATCCCCTATTTAATTATAAGTAGTAGCATGAGTGTAATCATTATAACAGTTTCCCTTTATTTCTAAATATATTTAAATTAAAATCCACCGCTCTAATTATTGCTGCTCCAAGACACATGGTCTTCCATCTGTCTAAATTAATAAAAAAAAAAAATTATATAACATTTTGTTGATGCTTCCATACATAGTTAGATTGACAATTATAGTAATCAAATGTGGGAAATGTTCCCTAATATACTACATGTATCCAAAAAGACAGCTTTGAAATCAATTCACCACTATTGTATTGTGTAATAGTAATATGGATAGCTGCAAATATGTAAATGGAAAAAGTAGGTGCTGGGGGACCATGTTTAAATGTCATTGTATCCGGTAAGTCGGTTTTATTGTAGCCATTTACGGCCTGAGATTTTGTGCTACAAGTTTATTGCAAACATAAAATATACCAGTTTATTTAGAAGGCAATTGTAGTAGGTTGTTGAGAAAATCTCCTTCGATTCAATGCTTTGTAGGAGATTAAGGAATATGATAGTTGACCAGGTACATCTAATAATTGATATATGTTATTAGTAGTGTTGTTTGAGGTGATCGCCAAAAATGTTTAGGAGCCACGGTCAATTTATTATCAAAACCTATGTAAAATAATGTTGAATGTCTATGGTATGGGAAAAGGTTTGAGTGTCTTATTGTTCCAATCGATGCAACAGGGGTCTAAATGAAAGAACTTGGTCTGTGTACAGTATTCATAAGAATGTATGGATATTTTTTTACTGTATTTTTACAGCACATCTCTGCCATAAGTATGACCGTTTGTGATTAATGGCAATTTTTGGGTATTATGTTTGCAATGGCATAATAAAGTTTAATACTGCTTAAATAAGGCTTCCAAAAAGTAATAATTGGATAATGGCAGCTTTAAATGTCACATTGTTAGTAATCATGGTATATTTATGTCAATTTCTGTCATCATTCTGGCTATTCTTGGAAAAATAATGTCTATGACTGACATGTTGTGAAAGATCTTAGCATTAGGATGGGCATCCATGCATAAAGTAGTCATCTTTAGCATTATGGGATAAAAATCTGGCATTTGAAAAACTAAACCTGTTCAGGCTAAGCCAAATCTTTCAATGAGATTCATTGGCATTAAGAGAATCACAAGGGGGCATATAGGGGTTATTCTTGAAAATAAAATTTGAATTAAAAATTGATTTTCCTTTTCAGACAAATCATTACTTAATTTGAGTGTGTTTACACATTATAAGATGTTCATATTAAAAGAAAAAAGACATGCATTCTTATTGAAAGGGCTAAAACTATGGGTTGGTGTTTAGCCATCTTCTGTGATCAAGTGGCCAGATAGAAAAATTGGCCATGTGGTGCATGAAAATGTGGTTATACACTTATGAGGGTATTGTGAAACTTTCCATAAAAACAAATGGACACAAATTAGTAAGTCCTTCTCTTTACAACACATACCTTAGAATTTGACATTATTCTGAAAACTGCCAATAATTCATTACATGTCACCTAAATAACATTTCAACTAAAACATCTATCATTACTTAAAAACTATAAATTAAAATGTGATATTTAAAAGTGTATGCACATAAACCGGAAAGTATGTAGGGTTTGATTATTCAGCCAAAGACTGTAAAACATTGAAAATTTAAGTAACCAGGCATTTTCCAAGCATTTTCCAAGCACAAACACAATAGGCAAACGGATATCCTTGTATGTTTAAATTGGGTGTAACCAGACAACTTGTAACATGTTCACAAATGTAGGTAGCAAGTGTAATACTAAATATAAAAATGATGAAAGACAACAAAAGATAAGCCATACTTAAAATCTGAAATAGTTGTCCATTTAACTGTGTCTTTTAGTAGAACATGAAATAAAAATGTTTGCATGGAAAGACTAAAACGTAGGCAGCTTATCATATTGGAAAATGCTAATTTAAAACATCGATTTTGAATCAAAGTTTTGAAAATATAAAATAAGTGTACACACTTCACACCTGACAATAAATCCATCTTATTAATGTACATTACTGAAAAATGAAATAACAGAGGACTGTAATTCTTAATTTTCTCATTGCAGATGACAATCAAAATTCTCCAAAAACATGAAGAGTTAAATAGATATGAAGCAGAACTTGTACTGATGAGAGGGTACTTCCTAGACTCCAATGATGATGAAGTAGATGAAGTACAAACATTGAAAAAAGTGAAAATGGGCGCACGGAAATAACTTTTTTGAAAGATTGTATTGTTCATTACATTGAAAAATTAAATTGTATGTTCATGTCAAATGGTGTTTAGTATTACATGTAACTTTACTAAAAGAATTGTTGTGAAAACTATTTATTAACTAAAATATAATATGTATAACTGTTTACTGTGGTTGAATTAAAAATAAAAGCTAAATAAATGGAGATATTTTTAGTAATGAGATAAAAATACAATGAAGATATTCGTTGTCATGCCTATTTTGATTATGCTTCATTTCAACATAGAATATTATTAAACAATTCACACAAAAAAATTGTATTCAGAAACAATAAGAATAGTATTGTACATAATTTTTGGTTAGATGAACATAGAAATCAAAATGACTACAATATAGTGCAATTTTAACATTCGGATTCTACATCAACTACAATTTCATGTTATTACTAATTGAAAATGCTATTAATATAGAATGCCCTTAATTGCTGTGTAGATTTTTTCAAAAGGCTGAAAATAAACCTAATGTCTGTCAAAATTAAAAAGGACAAAAAATGTAGCGGACTTTATGGAAAGAAACAGTTCAGTTTAAGAAAAAGAACTTGAATTTATCTTCAGGAAATGAACATCTTTTGCATTACATATACCCAAAGTCTTACCATATCAGTTACTGCTGGGTGTACTACTCTCTATACGTTAAACCTGCCTCCCAGTTATGATGGGCCTGTGCTCCTCCTTTCAATATGATGAAATTAGTTCATTGTAATTTGGCATATTTAATCTTACGTCTAAGCCCCTAGTCTTGTGCACAAAGTGTACCCAAGGCCTCCAAGTTAAATGTCACTGTTGGACTGTAGCACCGATTGTCCCATCCACTAACCTTATGGTGTAAAACAAAGCTTTGGGATTACCTGTAGAAAAGTGCAATAGAAAATATTGTGGCTGGGGAGCCTTACCTTGTAATGTTATATTTATACCCCAAAGATGATCCTTGAATTTACAGTAATACTTATTTTTTTCGGTCCTAGTAAGTAGAGTGGCTAAAATAAATCAGGCTTAACTAGAGGAACATGTAATTAACACAATTTGTAAGAAATCCAACATCAATCTATATAAAGTAAGGGTAATATTATCTTAATGTAGAGACAAAAAATAACAGAATAGCATACTTATAATAAGAGTTATAGATTTTTAAAGCAATAGTAAATCAGTGCTGGAAAATACATAGACAAAATAACATTGAAGTCAATTGCAAAATCCTCTAGTGACAATAGGTCACTTGCAGGTCGAGTGTGCAGCGGCTCCTCGAGCAAAGTGGAACAGAGTCACCCCACTGCTGTTTGAGCAGCGCAAAAAACAAAAAAAAATAGTAATAACTCAATGTTATTATCAGTAATTTTTCAGTGTGAACTCAGAGCTAGGTTATGGTGGGGCGGGGCTGGGCTATCTGAGCCAGTGGGAGGAGAAAATATGTCTTACATTAGTGCACATGTCAGTTTGGCCTGCCAGCCAGGTGAAGAACTGTCCTAGGCTTCCAGGCATTGCCTGAGCAGACAAACAGGAAGCTCAGACTAATCTCGATACTGCTGTGTTGCTGGTGACAGCAGAGTTGTGATTGGCTTAGGGGAGTGTGGAAGCCTGAGTGTTTCTGTTCCATGAAGCCAAGAATACAAGAAGAGAAGAGGATGGAGGAGAGGCAATAGCCGTACACAGGTAAGTTTTTTTTCATCCCCCAAAACCCCAGTTCTGCAGCAGCCGCCACTGGGTCTAATTCCTTGGAACAAAGTAAAATGTAAAAAGTATTGGGCCCCAGGACTGGGACCAGGCCATAACAGTCAGATACTTTTTAAATATCCCCAGGTGCATAGTTGTCCTGGGGCTTTCTGGATGCAGAACAGGACACACTGTGTTACCCCTGATTTTACCGCTCAAGCAGAGCGGCAAGAAGGAAAATGCGAAAGCACAACAAGCACACACAGCTGATGTTGGAAGTTGGTTTGCTCACCGTTCTCTGTAGATACAGCGTAAGCTTTGTGCGTTGATTTGCAGATTAGTGACTAACATGTGTCGGCTGCAGTAAACACAATGAAAAGCCTCAGGAACCTCATTGGGTCAGTAACATAGTGGTGTGAAACTTTGGGGCAGGTGAGACTACATATCCCACTATGCACTGGACCACCTTGATTTGGGCAATCCCTCAGAAGGCCCAATAGCAAAGAATTATTTGGATTCAGTGATTGTTTTTAAATGCAGTTTGTAGGGGAGTAGTTTTTCTAATCCAGGGTAGACTGAGGGTGTGTCTGGCTTCACCAGGGGCACCCATTTTGAGGGGTGTTGCGTTCTAGCCAAGGACGGGGGTCTTTCAATAAGTTTCAAGTTTGTTGCCATTTGATTTTGGCTGGTGGGCAGAGTTCTGTTATTGGCAATACAGGTCTCCTCTTGGACCCTTTTAAAAGAAATATCTACAGATCCAAGATTCTGGTGTCATGGGGGACCCTGAAATCCTAAATTTAGGGAATGTAGGGATGTGGGAGCTAGGAGCCAATGCGTTGCTAGCCTCTGCAGCTAGTCTGCCCTTGAAGTGACCTCATCTGGTGGTGGAGGCCACCTTTTCTACCCAGAAAACACTATTTCTGCCCACCTAAAGATAAAATAATTTAATTTTAGGGGGACAGAACAGCTTTCCCAAATTAGAGGTATGGCCAGCTTTCCTCTGTGTGAGTTACTCCTGCATAGCTAATTTCCAAGCTTTCCCCATTGCAAGTGCGCCTGGGGCATGGGGAGTGTTCTTTCCTCCCAGCTCCATATCAGAGGAGGGGCAGCCTTTGAAGCTCACTGTTCTGATGTGCCAATTCACTAGGATGCTGGGGATGGGGGAGGTGTCACCTCCTGTCTTGGCTACATCAGGCAGGGTAAGCCAAGCACGGTAGAGCTATGGGTAAACTCTAAGGTGCCAAATAGGTGCTAGCCACATCACCCAGGGCACAAGAATTGTGTCCGCAGTGAGAAGGCACTTTGTTTGCTACCAAACATTACTTAATCTAGTGGCACAAATAATGGAACAGCCAATCTCGATAGTGTCCGGTTGGCAGCCCATGTTATGCTATTGACCGCTAACATATATACTAATTTACAATGGGGAATGCTACTATAGGTACATGTAGGCTTGCCCTTATTTAATCACACCTTTAATGCAATGAACCCTGATGCCTGGCCTGAGGGGCCCTACATTAAGGAGTGTCTGTGATAAAGTAAAGGCTGTGTAGGTGTCTGTGCCACACATTGTGAGGGCACAGAAGAATGTGTGTACTTCGTACTGCTTCTACAATAACAGGCCTGCTGTCTTTAGTTTACAAAGGTCACCCAGGATGGCATAAAATGTGCTGAAGCCCTGGTGACTCCTCTACTACCAATGCCCTGGGTACTCTGGGTACCATATGCTTCAAAGTCATAAGGTGGTAAATTGTTTGCCAATTTTGGATTACCAAGTGGAAGATAGCAGTTGTAGGAGAGAGGACATGCACTGGTGTATAGGCACCAGACTCATGTTCACTTGTCATATCCGTAAGCCTTTAGAGCAATGAGGTTGGGGTGACTATACAGAAAGCGGCACTTCCCTACACTAGGATTATAGCATGAGTATGGCAGTTTAAATATTACAATTCAAACTATCAAAGTAACCCCTTTTCAATGGTCAGAACTTTCTTTCTAAATATTAACACATCACGCCTATGAAAGGCCATTCTACCCATAAAGAAGAATACAATGTTTTTAAAAGTAGGCCATTTCAAAGTATATTGGCAGATTTTCATAAAAAATGCACACAACATAATGCAGCAAGAGAAGTTGTTGTGCTGTGATACAAGAATGGAAAAGAACAGAACAGTGCCACCTTTCAAACATATGGCGCATTTCAGCTCTCTAACTACGCAGGTGAAGTTGCACCAAGTCATGCAGACTTGCACCAGGATGCAAAGGTGAATATAATATGGGCAGTTATTGTTTTTCTATCAGAAGACATACACCCAGCAGAAAAAAAATACTTAGAGGCATATTCCTTGTAATATGTGGGCTACAGAATAAAGCAAATATTCAAAAAGGAAGTAACAAAGCAACATTAAGCTTTTTCTCACGATTACTGCTCTACCTGGCAGGTGCACGATTGTCACATTAAAACAAGTTCACTACCTTCAATAATTTAGGAATGCATTAAAATACAAGGGTGGGTGTATGGGAATGCTCATGGTCCACCCATTGGAAAGTCAACCCTTCACAGTGTACCCAATGTTATTTTTTTTGTGTTAATATACAGAGTCACACAAGGTGAGGCAAATTGGTCCTCAAGTGGCTTTCCAATCCTAAATTGGATTTTGTAGTCTGAACCTAAACTTCTAAATGCTGTCCGCGAGATCATGAGACACTTGGATGAATTCTGCTGCAATCTCTGAAAAGTGTGTACAGAAAATGGCTTTGAACTTCCTGCCATAGGAGAACTAAGACCATTCCATCCGAGCCAATCCCACAATATTGCGTCTTGACTGGGCTGAAGAAAAAGGTTTCTTGTGCAAGGAGCTTCTCTGCAGCAGAAAATCTGTTTCAGCTGGTCCTCTGTGAGAAGTTATGCACGCCCCATGTTTCCAAACTCATCATCAGATAGAACCTTTAGCCTTGTCAGATGGATGATTGTGACCTCTGAGAAAAAAATGATTTATGGATGGTTTTGAGTTTGGCAGATTTGTGGACCACCAAACCCACAGTGGTAGTGCAGTAACCGCCACACCAGTAGTCTGACTGCTGTATTACAAGTATAGCATTCAGATCACCATAGGATACCACAACCACCAGGGCTCTGCAATCCCTGGGGGTTGATCAGTAGTCTGAGGGCCGCAATAAGCTGAAAATACCACTGCAGCACCGCCAAGCATGTTACTAGTTTCCTAACATCCAAACTTTTAATGGAGGTGAGTCCCCAATAAAAAGGGTGGCAGTGAGAACACCTAGGGGGCCTTACTGGGCACCCTGTTCAACAGGGCCATGAGCAGCATCCAGGGGGGCGCATGGTGTGCACCCATGTGTGCATGCACCCCCTTTACTGCAAACCATGGACTTTACAGTATATGCCGTGAATGAATGGGCTTTAGCATTGACATTGCTAGGCCTTTTTTATAGGCACCACCATGGCAATGCCAAAGGACCACTTGCCAGACTACACAATAACTCTTAATGTTGCGTGTGGCCGGCTGTAAGGTATGGCAGTGTGGGAGGGGGAGGTGGTGTGGTGTCGTGCTCTCACACCATCAAACTCATAATCAGGCACTAAGTACAAACTTATAAATCTTGAACCGCCTAACAAAATTACCTTCTTGCACGGAAAATTCGAACAGCTCCCACCTGGGCCGTTTCCCTCCAAAACCAAGAGCTTCAGCAGGACCGCGTACTAAAAACAATCAGGCTTCAGGAAAACATTATCAGGTATGGTCTGCAACCTTAGCACAGTCAAGGAACTCCACTTTCATTTCTAAGTCGTGAGGTAAAACCTTCAACCTGACTTAACCTATTGATATATATGACTGCATTTTATCTCAGTAAACCTCAAATTACACCTAGGTCCAGGTCCTCCAAGAACAGTGAATTATTCTTGACACACTTTCTTTTGAAAATATAACATCTCAGGTTCCCCTTTTTGGTATTTCATTATTTTGAAGTAAATCTATTTATTCAATTTTAAATTATTTTTAGGTTTCGTAACCTGGCGAGGGGCGAAGCCCCTCCCAGATCGAAATCTGTTGTTTTTAATAGTGAGGTTAGGACAGCCTCTGTTTCCAATTGGCTAGCTCCATAAATGGAGGCTAGCCATTGGGAGGCAGAGGCTGTCAATCGCGTTTTCTCTCGAAAACGCGATTCGGGGGCGTTTCTGGTGCTTTTTTTAAGCCCCGCCCCTTTGTCCCGGGCCGCGCTGCCATTGGCTGCCGGCCCGGGACACCCCCGTGACGTCATTCCCGGGCCGCGCTGTGATTGGCTGCCGGCCCGGGACACCCCCGTGACGTCAGCCAATCACAGCGCGGCCCGGGACCTGACTTGTTTTGCTGCTCTTTGAAAGCCGAGTAACGTAATTCCAGTGCACACACCTTGAAAGGGAAGCGACAAGCCCAGGCAATGGCTGCATACTTGCGAGGGCCTCGTCAACACTTCCCTCCTGCCCCCTGAGCGCGCCTTTGTCTCCCCGTGCTGCTCCGCGGCGCGCCAGAGGCGAAGCCAAGGTTGGGAGCAGGGAGGCTGCGGCGGCCGACATTTTAACGGTAGGAAGGAACTTTCTCATTCGTGCCTCACGATGAGAAGTTTCATTTATTTTTTATGCCCACGCTCGGTGGCACCATTGTCTAGACTGCAGTCTGAAAGCTCGTGATTTAGATTTTACCGGAAGATCTGTGCAATGGCGTAGCTAGGGGGGGGCGAGGGGGGCGGTCCGCCCCAGGCGGCACTATTTTGGGGGCGTCAGCTGCGTTGTACTAGTGGCCAGCCCAGGATTCACTTAAGCACACTGTCGAGCAGCACAGTGCACTGCACACCTCACGTGTATCTAGGTGCACGCGCACCTGGTCCCAGGGGCCAGGCCGTCAATATTGTAGCGGCAAAAGTGCCACCATTGAAGGCCCTGTGCATTTTGGGCCAGCCCCCGCACTGTGCTTTTAAAATGCAGAAGTGATGCGCAGGCGCACGCTCGCGCGCCACCACTACGCATTCTTGGAGTGCCATGTATTTTCTGCAGACAGTCCAGCTATATTAAGAACACCAGTCTCACTTAGTTTGAGACCGACCACCACCGCTCCAAGCCGCCTACATAAGAAGGTCCTCCTAGGTAAGCTTTAGTTCATTCGGTTTCTCTTAAGCGTTCCGATGCCCGACATTGAATGCAGTGCCCCAAAAAAGTCAAATATCCTCCTATGTTCGCCGCCCCGCCCGTCTCTCTGCTCTCGTCTCCGTCCTCGTGTGCTCTGTTGTGCGAGGCTCACCCCCAGCGCCGCAATAAGCAAAAATGTAGTTAATTAAATTTTGTGGACCCGCAAGAAGGACACCAAACGTGTCTCAGTGGAAACCGGAAGCACTCCCACAGCCACAGACGAAAACCGACAGCTGGAAAAATAGAACAGGGAAAGAAAGAAGGAATGTTAGAAGAAAAGGGTGAAAAAAAAGGAAGTAGGGATGATGGAGTAGGAGGATGAATGGATATGTGGATGAATGAGTGGGTGAAAGAAGTGAATGATGATGGATGGACACATGAAAGTATAGTAAAGTAAAGGGATGGGTGAGTGCATGAATGGATAGGTGGATGGGCAAGTGAAAGGATGGCAGAACAAATGGATGAATCGTTGAGTGAATGAACAGGTGAAAGGACAGCTGAAAGGAGGATAGAGTAAAGGGATGGATGAGTGGGCGAAAGATCAGTGAATGGAAGTCGCAGTGGATGGATGATGAATGGATGGCAGGGTGAATAGATGGGTGGCAAAGTGAATGAATGTATGGATGGATGGTAGATTGGATGGATGGCAAAGTAAATGGATGGATGCGTGGCAGCGTGAATGGATTAAAGGCAAAGTGACTGAATCCATGATTGGATGGCAGAGTGGATGGATTGATGAATGAATGGCAGGATGGATGGCAGAGTGGATAAATGGATGAGCGGATGGATGGCAGAATGGATGGATGGCAGAGGGGGATTGATGCATGGCAGAGTGGATGAATGGGTGGTTGAATAGCAGAGTGGGTGGATTGATGGATGAATGAATGAATGGCAGAGTGAATGGGTGGTTGAATGGATAGATAGAAGAGTTGATGAATGGATGGGTGACAGAGTGGATGGCTGGTGAATGGGTGGCAGAGTGGATGGCACAGAGGGTGAATGACAGAGTGGATTGATGGATGGATGGAAGAGAGGATAGGAGGATGGATGGATGGCAGAGTAGACTGATGGATGGCTGAGTGGATGAATGGAAGAGTTAATGAATTTGAATAAAGGATGTCAGTTGATCGATGAATGGCAGAGGTGATGGTAAGATAACAGAGTGGAGGATGGATGCAAAGAGAATGGATGGCAGAGTGAATAGATCAATGGGTGGCAGAGTGGATGGTTGGTTTTGGTGAACTGAGTCTAGTTTTTGGTAGGAATAAAAAAGCATTTTTTTTAAAATTCATTTAGTTTTAGGGAAGGATATGTGGCCTTGTGGCTGTAACTGGCCGCATTGAAATGGAACCGGATTCGAATCCCGGCTTCGCAGATTTTCCGTGATTCTGGGCAAATCACTTACTTGCCCCGAGCCTCAAAACATGAATAACATTTTATGATACGTATATAAAGTGCCTTAAAGCACTCGGACAACTTCGTGGTACCTGTTAAAACTTAAATATAAATAAATAAATATATGTCTATGAAATGAGAGTTCTGAGCGTGTGTTTACGTGCATTATTGCAATTTCTTGGCGTTTGGAAAGTAGGACGTCAGTGCGGCAGTGCTCACTGGTCACATTTTTTTGTAATTCTATCCCGAAATAGCACAACGAAAGAACAATATAAAAATGCAAATTAGGAACATTACATTCTCAGCTGAAGCCAGTCTATTTAAATGAAGAAACACTTTACTACACTATAAAGTAAAGCCTCCCTGGCTTGCACTGGAATTGCTGGATAGCAGGGTGGATTATGCGGTGCGTGAAGCCTCCAGTGCACAGATTTATGTCTTGAGTGACGTCACTCTGTGTCTCATCCTTTTGAAATTGTTAAAGCGGCGGCTCTGGACCCGGAGTACAAACATGCTGCAGCAGTTCTTGGAGACTGTTCTAGTTGAGCGAGTCAGAATACATCGGCTATTTTATTTCACAATAAGACATGGGAAGTATCTTTCAGATCTTGAGGAGTACCTTAAGGAAGTTCGTCAACAAAGACTGGTAAGTGCCTGAACCGCATTTCAGCAAGAGTATTGAAGACATAATTATAACACGCATTTGCAATGCAATAGGTCTCGCATTTGCAGAAGTTTCAGTTATTGGCATTGTAAATAACAATGACTTATTTCTGTGTTTTCAAAACCTGGAAGCAGTGTGTAAACACGCACTTTAAACTTATGGTCCTTGCTTATGAGAAGCACGGCTGGCAGTAAAAGAGGTGCAGTTACTGGCAGCATTGCTTCTCCTAAGCAACGACTACATGTATAAAGTGTGTGTTTACACACCTCTTGTCCTTTAAATTATCACTCCACTTTAAAAAACATACCTAAAAAACAATGTCATTTACAATGTCAATAACTCCAACAAATGCGAAACCTATTGCATTGCAAATGCTTGTTTCAAATTGAAGTTAGATTATTAGTGTGTTGTGTTTTAAACTTTTAAGTTTTTTGGATATTTGAAATGCTTTGCACATTTTCTGTAATTTAACAGTGCTTGCTCTGTGCTATATCTATCAGGAGCTTAGTTTATGTTTAAATTAATGAAATGTAAGCTCGGACCAAAAAGGTTTGTGACTTTATTACTTTGCTAACCTAATAACCCCCCGAAAGTATTAATTCATTTTCTTACAGGTACCCTATGGAGTTCTTTTCTATACTACATTCCCTCAACCTGCTATACAGCTGCTGGATTCTCAGACATGCACACAATCTCAGAGTTTATAAAAGTTTCAAATAGACTGTTATAAATAATGCCTAAACACACACCAGTGCATAGCAACTTTAAACTCTTCTGTGAAACAACAAAGAAGATAGAAGTTTCAATACTTAAGTAAGAGCACATTACAAGCTCCTCAGAGTTCAGGGCTTACACCTGGAATGAAGCATTAGTATCCAGTCTAAAAACATTATATTGCATTCATTTAGTGTCTGTGACTTTCAGTGCAGAACAAAATTATAAATAAAATGTGGCATGATGTCAGAATAAAACTAGCGTGAGATCCCTAAACTTTAAGGGCGCAATTTATAGTTTGATAGGCAGCAATCTGTCAGTCAGGGTGGTGGAAGAAATTTCTAACACCACTATGATGTACTACAGCACAACAGATTTAGAGTTACCCTCAAGCCCAGCAAAGATCTCTGTGCCTTCAGAGGGAAAGCTGTAACAATGTGTCCCCTGAAGTTACAAAAAGCTTTGTGAACAGCAGACATAATTTTTGACAGACAGCTACCAAACTCCGAAAAGCTTTCGGGGCTCATGACGATGTTGGACAAAATCACTTCTGCCAGATACTCAGTCATAGGACCTACCGACTCCCAGTCATAGGACCTACCGACCGCCCTATTACGATGCGAACAGACCTTGTTGTGTTGCATTGTTATAATTTACTATGGGAGCATGCCTTCTGGCCAAAAAACGGACATAATACATGCTCCCATAGGTACCTAAAGGTGTTTTCTGAGCCTCAAACGGGAGGTTGTGAACCAAAGGTGGCCCAGCTGGGGCACCCTAACACGCTTTTCAACATGGTTTCCATCTTGGACAGACCAGCATGGAAACAATGTCGGAAACCATGATCGTAATCTCAAGGGCAGAAGGGCCAAACTTTAGTTTACAGGCTGCATTCTGACTGGCAGACAGACTCTCCAAGCCAGTAGGAAGCGATCCGGAATAAACGGGCATATTGCATTCTGAACTCCTCCATCAAAATGAGAAAGAAATCAAACCGACCCATTATGATGCGGCTCGCCTTCCGAGCCATATCGTAATGTACCCCTTAGTGTCATGACTATGGTGTTGTTGACCCTCAGACTATATGCTAGTGAATAAAGTGACACATATTACATTGTGGAACTTGATACAAACTTGTGCACCCAAAAAGTTTTGATAGCAGTGTCACCTAACTGGTGATGCATGTGATAGATGGGTGTGGGTGTCAATAAAGCCACTAAGGAACGGTAGCTAAGTTCTGTGTTCAGCAGAACACTACAATAACAAAGATACTAATATGTGATTTATCCTGTTTCATTGGATAACCTACATTTCCAAGTCTACCATAGATGTTGTGAACCTTGTTGCAGTGTTTCTCACCCATAGACAGCCATGACAGGAGAGTTTGCAGTGGCTGAGGTGGTGTGCGGCATCGGAGGCCTAGTGGGCAAGATGCCAGTGGAGCCTTCTTGACGGCAGCCGGAGCAGAGAACGACGGGCGCGGCACCGCCAGTGTGCTCCGAGGGCGGAAGCGCTGGCCGAGTGCAGAACTGGCTCCTGGTCGATGGCCTGGCGTGCGTGTTGTGGCAGCAACGGTGTATATGTGACCGGGAGGTCCCCAGTGGTGACCCTATGATTGTTGTTGATCATCTCCCCTCCACCCAGCTTCTACATTGATTCTAGAGGTCAGATCAGTACGCAGGGATGTGGTGTACTGCAGACTACACGGGGGTCGTAGTCGAGTGAATTGCCTGCTGGGGTCCGAACAGCCTGTGGGGGGCCATTGGGACTGCGCCGGGCCCAATTGTAGGGCTGTGGGCCGGCTCACGTTACTCTGCTTACCGGCGGATGTAGCATTGGGGCCTATAGCATAGGGACTGGCACGGGAGGTGTTGGGATCCACAAGGCATATATATATACTCAGTGGAGGGATACTGTGACCCTTTCTATGTACAATGGTGTTACGGCTTGAGCCCTGGTATGTATTGCCCATGACTGCAGGGGAAGAGTGCCATTGGAAGCACTGGGGAGCGTAGCTGAGCACAGGGCCCTTAGCTGATGTGAGGTAAAAAGAGCCCTGGGCAGCAGTGAACGTCCCTACATGGACATTTGTGGTTCTTGTGGCAGTGGCAAATAGTGGACCTACGGCATGAAGGCCGGCTTGTGATTGCTGGACACCATATATGCTACTGACTTTTACCAAGCAAGGAGCCAGGCCTAGGCTTCATGCGCAATGTGGAACCCAATGCGGGGTGTGAGATATACTGCCCAGCGCTTGAGTTTGCAGGGTGAAACCGAGTAGGGGGACACAACTATCTGCGGAAGCAGGAGGGTTAGCACTCACTGCGGCTTGTGGGCAGAAGGTATCCACCCAAGTCCCGATATTCAAAAGGTTAAAAGTAGCGACAGATATCGACAACCATTAACGCAAGGGGGAAGATGTATGTGCCAAAGGCTGTGCAGGTGTGGTTCGTATAGGAGGCTAGTCTGGGTGGTTATAGAACCGCCATCATGAGGGATGAGCGACAAGATTGCACCATGACAAAAGATAAAACAGCAGCAGGAACTGCTAAGCAGAGCATGTTGGACCACTACACCGTAACATGGGCCTCGACAACCGACCAGGGAGGTGCACAGGGAGGCATTCCGGACAATGCCGCACTCATGGAGGCCATCACACAGTCCAGGGACACATTGGAAGAGAAGATTGGAGAGGTGGGCTCCGATGTCATGCTTCTAAGACAGGATCTGTGGAATGCGGTGGAGCGCATTACAGAGACCGAGATCAGGGTCCAGAGAGTGGAGGATTTGATCGCTACCTTGCAGAAAAAAGTTGCGTCACGATCACCAGGGGTCTGCTCTCATGGATGAAAGACACGGAGGGCAGGGCTAGGAGTAAAAACCAACGCTTTGTGGGATTCCACGAAGAATGTGAATGGGGGACTCACCAAGCCAGCTTCATTCATCGCACCCTGCCCTGCTCGCCGGACCCCCGCTGTTGCCATCATCGAAAAGGGAGCCGGCCGTCACCAGGACTACTGCTCACAGGGTGCCCTGCTGGTCGCTGTTTGAGCGCGTCAGCAGAGGGCGCCGAAGGGGCTGAAAGCCAGCGTTGCTCTCCCGCAGGGCGGGCCTGTCTGCGCCCATCCGAGCCGGGAAGAGGCAGGGCTGGGCCTGGTCTCTTTCATCTTTCGTTTGCCTTGGAGCACAACCCACGAGGTAATGTCTGTTTCAATCTAGTGACTAATATAAGTTCCTTGGTTGCCATCTATATTTGATTCGAAATGCTACCTTGCGCTTGTGCCACAGCGCTCTTTGATTTTTATTCTTAGTACATTGTGTCATAATAAAACAACCTATAAGGTCTACCAAAACCAAAAATGGGCAAAAGGAAAGCAATGGAGGGAGCTGGGGGATGTAATGGGATGCCAATAGAACAAAGGAAGGAAAAGAGACAGAGGAAACTCCTAATAAATGCTGGTGCTAACTGTGTGATGAATAGGATAGACAACTTAATACGAGAATGTGAAAAAATCCTAGTTAATGAGCCTAGTACTCCTGTCAATGAACCCCCATTAAGAGCCCTGTAGTCCCCCCCCAAAAAGCGGTATTTCCATCAATTTTTAATAAATCAAATCGGGGAAAAAAAAGGGAGGCTTTGAGTCTGTCCCAGCCTGAAGCGAATCCCCCTGAGCATGAGTCTTTGATCGCCCAAGAAGAAAGTAGGCTGCCAAATCAGGTGGGCTTTATTGCCCAATGTTCCAACAGATTTGCCTCCCTTGATATGATAAGTGTACACTCTCACTCGATATTAACACCATTATTGCCTGATACCCCGAGAAGGTGCAAAGTTTCACATGTAATAAATATATTGGGGACGCAGTAGCAAGTATAAAGGCACTTGGAGGGGAGATCGAACAGATGAAAAGCATGTTCACCGAGCTCTGTGTAACAGTCAACTCTACACTTAACCTTAAAACAAATATAAGTCAAGTCGGATTGGTCCCCCATGCAGCTCAGGAAAGCACACACAGCCAAGTGGGCCCAAGCACAAACATTACAGACGCTGCGAGGTTTATGTCCAAATCACTCAGGGGGAAAGGAGGCTCACTACAGCACATACTTAATAGACACGTTTATACCAAAGACAGTGCAGATAGATCCTATCTCCTAGTAAACAAACAAGTACCACCGGGCATACACAATAGAACTCATACTCTGTCAGTTCCTCTAACAAACTCAGGCCTTAGAAATTGTGAGAACCAAAACACACCTACAAATATAGTTTTCATAGTTAATGTCCCCAAACTCACTGAGACTAGAAGCCCTGAAAATGGCGAATCACTGATTAATAAATCAATCCACTAGATTCATCATGTACGAGGGTGTCGTTCCATCATTAGGGAGGACATAACTAAAGGAAGAAGATGTATAATCCCCAATACGACATTAGATAGTATTGAATTAACACTGGTAGATGCTAGTCTGGCTGAAAACATGGTAGCATTAGAGTATAGAACGTCCTCCCCTGATTCATCCCGTATACAATTAAGGCGCCGTCCCATTCTAACTGCAACTGTAAGTGGTGGGGTAAAGGAACATGCTGTAGGAATTGAAGGTCCTAGGTCAAACTTGGACGCTAATGATTGACTCTATCAGAATCCACCTGAAGAAGGGGAGAGGAGTCGCAAATCCTTCTGTCACAGCACCCCTTCTCTGACCAACCAAGGGCTACCTTTGACGCCTCCCATTCTTATTCCACAAGAAAATGTTACACATAAGGAAACCTCAAGGCTCACTTCCGTTGATCAAACCCATTTAAACATCCTCTCCTGGAACATAGCTGGGTTAAAGAAAAATATGACAGTTCCCTTGTGGAACAAGTTTGTAGAAACTCATGGTATATGTTTATTCCAGGAGACCTGGAGTGTAACTGCACTGTATAAATCCGGCTATAGTACATTCCATATCCCGGCAGTGTCTACGGGAAAGGGCAGGCCTTCCGGAGGACTAACAGCTTGGATCAGATTAGATCTGGGCTGCTCAGCCCTCCTACATGACACCGGAAGTTACGACATTATGTGGCTTACAAGGAGATCTATTGGAGGTCTTTAATGTCTATATAAGAGGGATAGTAAATGGCAAGCCCTCGACCATCCTAACACAGCTACAAAATCAAATAAACAAGTGCCCCCTTCTGCTAAAATCATTGTGGCCAGCGAGTTTAACTGCACATTCGAGCCACTTAGCATTGACGATCTACTGCATTTTACCACCAGTAAAAAGATGGTCTGAGATTGTAATCCAAGTTAGTGCTATAATACTAGAATATGGCATAAAAGCAACAAATGGCAGAACCCTATCCGACATCAGGGGGAAATATACTTACAAGAAAATTGCATGCCCTTACCGCAATGATTATATCTTGGTCGACTTGCACCTCTGGGCCGATGTCATTGACATGGAAGTGGGCCTAACTATTCACAGTGACCACAACACTCTAATGTTAAAATTAAAGAATAAATGGGCCCCTCACAACAAAAAATATAATACCATTGGGAATTACCTCATCTCCACAAAGGAGTTAATTCTCTCTAATTGTGGTAGGCGTCGAAGATGGCCCAAGGTCGCAGAAGAGGACCAAAAACTAAAGAACATCTCCTCAATATTAGTGTCAAAGACAGCCGAACTCGAGGCAGCTTCAAATAACGTCCTGGCATGTGGCTTTGAAAAATGTAAGCACGCAATTGACCAAAGGCGGGTGCATGTCCAACATTTTCTGTAAATGTTGACTCCCACGGCATACATCTGTCAGGAGCGAGCAGCGGCACGCAGGGTACCAGCTGAATTCCTCATCATTGGTCATTAAACATAGAACGGTCGAGTTCACTTTCGCAACGTGGCTTGTCTTGCATTGCTTCAAAAGCAGAACCAACCCCCAACAAAGCATTGAGCAGCGCTCATGACGCATCTTCATTTATTTATTATCATGAACCACATGTTTTTTTATACACAGCATTGAGCAGTGCTTGCTGTGCGCCTTTATTTATTGACTGCTGTCCTGGATGTGTACCTGCAACAAATGCCTCCCTGTTCGCTTTGTGTGCTCTCAACTGTAAGCCACTATCATGATGTTTATTAAAAGCAAGGTGGCTGCACGCGCTCCCAGCACGTGGATGGTGCTCAATCCTCCACAAACACAGGACAAGCTATGTCTGAGCTCCAGTATCATTGTTTTTAACTGCTCTTTGGCTCAAAAGCAGACCCCTCCTACCTAATACACAACATCGAGCAGCCCTATTGTGCACCGTTATTTTATTAATGACGCCTGTATGTAAATAAATTTTCATGACTTGCCTCCAAATCACACCTCTCCCACCTCCAACAGAGCATGGGCACGCACAGCTGCATTTTCACTTTGAATTTGACTACTTGCAGTGCTTTTTGTTGGATTTGCTCTATAGCAGACCCTTCCCATCTCCCGACAGAGCATGACAGCGTGCCTTTAATCACTTATGAACAGCCCAATTTTACTTTACATGTATATGTAAATAGCTCAACTTGTTTTAGACGGGGGCATGGGAAGAAAAGTGATTTGCTCAGAATCACAGGTTGTTGAGCCAACGAGGAGGCTCGAACATCGTCACCCCCAGTCCAAAGTTGTCTGCTTTGGCCGTTACGCCACACCTTCTCCTTTGTCATATCGACTTTAAATAAAGAAAAAAAACTTGTACGGTTATTCAAAGATGTTAAGAGTGTGTGGGCATGCCAGTGAGGGATAATGTACTGCATTGATAAACACTTATAAGGTCCAAAAAGGCTAGACCTAATGGCTATGCCAGTGCTTGTTTTAAAATGGTGTCATTGGCGGGCCTGCTCTACCAATTGCAGAACCATCCATATAAGATACTCCCTATGTGGTTTTTCCAGGTGAAGGCAGCGTTGGGTCAATTTCTGTTGACAGGAGGGGCCTCCAGAGTGGCGCTGAGAACTTGATGTCAATCGACGTATTCGGGGCTGGCCATGTCGGATGTGCAATCGTACTATATGGCATTGCATCTTTTGGTGCCGAATGAATGGTGGTATGGGGACAGGAAGGACACCGCTCATGCAGTGGAGCGAAGGTGTATACAAGAGTCACCCTACATAGCATACTGTATTTGGCGCCTCTACGCAATTCTTTAACGCCGGCCACTCGGGTGGTATTCTAGGTGTGGAAACAGTCTCTCCGCAGGATGGGGTGGTGGAATAAATTTACTGGGGAAACCCCACTGTGCCACAAAGGTCATTTGCCGCAGCTAGCTGCATTATACGGACATGGAGGGTGGGATAATATAGGAGTCTACACATTAGGAGATGTATTGCAAAGCTTGGTTCTGAAATCATTCCAAGATCTTCAACAAGAGTACCAGATGCCAAAAAGTACATTTTATAAATCACTTCAATTTTAGCATTGCGATTTATCCTAGTATGCCAGGGTTAGAGGCTATTCACAAATTCAGTCTGATTGAAGCCAAGGTCTTCATGGGCCATTTGCAGAACCATAACATCTCGAAGATCTATCAGTCACTGGTGACGAATAGCTTCACTACATTGGATAAACTTAGAGAAGTATGGACTGTTGATCTTCGATAAATAGACAGAGATGTTTGGATGGAAAGACTGTATTTCCCTAGGGGAGCAGTGATAGCAATACCGTTGCGTATTAATCAATTTAAATACCTCCATGCGGGTGTAGTATACCAGGATCTGGCTGTGGAGGGCAGGCCTAGAGTCATCCCCTATATGCCGGCGGTGTGGTCGGGAGGAGGGGGTCCCTAATGCAGAAAATTTGGCATTGTACAGTGCTCACAAAAGTTTGGAGACTGGTTCTGGCCAGTTTTGCAGAAGTGTTGGGGTGGGAGCTCCCCTCTTCAACAAGATTGGCAATTTTACATATCACGGAAGGCATAGGAGGTAAAGTATAGAAGAGGCACCTGTTATTGTTGGGACTGACATTGGGTAAAAGGAATGTAGTAAGGCTGTGGAAGGCAACAGCCCCATGTTCTCTCTCGTCATGGAAAAATGGGCTGGACTTTTTGCATGGGGTTAGATATCCCAATATTCAAGGGCAGGGGTTGCCCACAAAAGCACCCCAAAATCTGGAAAAGATGGGCGGACAGCCGAAGACTAAATTTGGACCCGGTGCCACCAGTGGATGCATATGTATCAATGTTGTTATACGGGCCTCTTAGTTAAGGGACCAGCTATATGGTGATGGAATCTATTTGTTGGGGTGGACGATGTGGTGGGAAATGAAATGCAGTAGTGGTTCAATGCGTTTATGTTATATTCCAATTCAATTCAATTAAAATAATCGTTTTTCGGATACTTAATATCAATAAATACACAGGTCACGTTAAAAACTTTTTCGATAAAAAAATCAATAAATGACAATAAATAACAAGGACTTGTATATATAGCATAAACGGAATTATAAATATTCATATTATAAAAGAGCGGCAAATATATAAGACAACCACTCCTTAAAATTGGTCAGTTTTTCTTGACTATAGCAGCATAGAGTAATAAGTGCAAAAATGCGGAAAATCAGAAACAGACAAATAACAGCACTGCGTAATATGTTAAAATACAGTAAGAAAATAGCAGCATGAATATATTATATTAAAGTGCATACAGGTATTAGCTATATTTGATAAACCATAATATGCAGGGCACAGATTTCTACAAGATGCCACATAACATTAGAAATTATGGTTCACAACATGTAACAGCTAAATGTAGTAAGTAGTGCTCATTGACATGCGTGAGCGAAGTGCCACCTTCAGAAAAAAAAATTTATTCTAAAGGTTGAGACTACACTCTTAACGTTAAGGATTTATAGGTACTTTCAGCAAAATAGATGGCTCATTGCCAGACCCCCCAGGATATAGCGGCATGGATTAGCAAATCTAGCGGCACAAATATGGAAATTTAGCGGCACACATATGGAAATTTAGCGGCAATTTAGCGGCATTTTATTTGGCAGTTTTTCCTACAACAAGCACAGATATCTTCGTTTTTTAGTTATTTAACAACATGAAGCTATGTATATTTGGTTTATTTACAGTCTTGAAGCACCTTGTAATGTCAGAGTAGCTCAAGTGAAAACGTACAACAGTTTTGCTCTAACGAAACTACCCTTTTAACTTGTTCACAGAACAGTAACATATCTTTAATAAAACCAACAATGTGTGCAATTTACTGCAAAACTTTGCAGATTTTAATAGCAATTTGCATGGCTTTAAGTAAACTTTCAATTATGTCTGGTTCTCACTTCATATTACATTAAAAAAGGCAATTTTATTCAAACATTATCAATTTTTTGTCCAATGTTCTTAAATACATATAGTATAGGGGAACATGGTGTTTATTTGAGAAGAAACTAATAGAAAAGAAGTGTGGCTTTTTTGAGACTGAAACATATGAGATGAATATACTTTCAGTGAGAAACACCATCACTCACAGCTAAAGATTTTATTGCATTTTCACTTGAGAACAACTTTCATGTGGGGAAAAACAGAACCTTGGCCTGCTTGGAGCGGAATCCAACTACATAAAAACAAGGTATTTATAATAAGAACAAGGACCTGCAGTTGCTGCTGTAGCTCAAGCTGCTGGGACAGGACGGGGGGGGGGACAGGACGGGGGGGGGGCAGGACGGGGGGCTGTGACAGGACATCGCACAAGGTCACATGCATTGTTCAAGAGTTTGAGCCAAAACTGAGATTGGAACCGGGTTCCTGAGTTCCTAAGACAGCAGATCGGGCTGTAACACCACATCCCAGGTACAGGGAGGGAGACAGCAGCCACAATAAAGCTCATCTCGTTATGGGCTCTAGGTTCTAAAAGGCCCTCAAGCTGAGCCAGGCTTTAGGCTCGAGCCTAGCTCGGGCTTCAGAGGCTCACCCACCTCTACGAGATATGAATACTAGCGATGCCCCTTTGTTTGGAAGCAGCAAGGGGTTTTAGTACCTGGTGCTGCGAGAGTGTACAGTGTGTGCTTAAACCCAGGGCCGGCTTTAGGGACATGCGACTGGTGCAGCTGCACCTCGTGCTAGCTTTGGTGGGGGCGATGTGTTCAACAATGTCAAAACAATTCTGCTGATTGTTACTACTGGCGAGAGATCGGAATTACACATGCAATGGCGACGAGGAAACACAAGAGAGGTTGAGGCGTACCTGTGGGCTTTAAGGTTCTGGCTCCACGACCGCCAAGGTCCACAGTCCCTACAGGGCGGAAGCCCAAGAGCGGCTGCAGCCCCTCCTGATGCCAGGGGCCTGGAGAGTGACTGGGTGGGCGAGGCGGACTTCGATAAAAGTGAAACTGAAAGGCATATGGCGGAAAGAACGTGCAAGTCTAAACACTTACATGAAAGCAAGACAAAAACAGCTGTGATTTGAAAACTCAGCAGCTATGCAACATATGTGTTTGCAAGGTCTTTTTTTCTCTTTTTCGGATCCAGGTGAGAAGGCAGAAGAAGCAGCAGCAGCAGGGCAGGTGAGGGGTGGAGGAATGTAAATGACCACTCCACCTCGCCTGCCTGCTGTGAGGACCCGAGGACCCCTCCTTTTATTGGCTCCATGGCGAGAGCCACTGGGCCAATAGAAGGGGTCGGATTTCGCAGGCAGTTTTGTAAAAATCGCGGCATTTTTACAAAACTGCCGATTTCGCGATTTTTTTGCAAATCGCGAAATCCTGGAAGGTCTGATTGACAGATCATAGGGTCAGTGAGTGCTTTTTGACCAGGGTTCAAACCACAGCTAGGGAAAATTGTTTTTTTTATTTGTTTTCTAAATTCAACAAATGAAAGCTGTGGCTTTGTAAATCACCCCCTAGCAGTATCTAGGAGAACTATGGCCTGCTTAGTCATAGTGCATTTCCAGCATCTAAACCAAACACCATAGAAATAGAGAAGGGACTGACATTATTTTTTTATGACAATTAGGCTTTTGGCTAAGGAAACTTGCAGCAAAATAGATGGCTCACTGGCAGTTCACAGGGGCTGTGAGTGCTTTTAGACCAGGGTTCAATCCCCAGCTTGGGAGAATCGTTTTTTAAATTTTTTTTTAATTTGTTTTCTAAATTCCACAAATGAAAGCTGTGGCTTTGTAAATCACCCCCTAGCAGTATCTGGGAGAACTATGGTCTCCTTAGTCATAGTGCATTTCCAGCATCTAAACAAAACACCATAGAAATAGAGAAGGGACTGACATCATTTTTTAATGGCAATTAGGCTTTTGGCTAATAAAAACCCCAGCAAAATAGATGGCTCACTGGCAGTTCACAGTGGCTGTGAGTGCTTTTAGACTAGGGTTCAATCCCCAGCTGGGGAAAATCGATTTTTTTATTTGTTTCTATTTTTTTTTCTATTTTACCCAAATGACAGATTACCTTTTGTAAATCACCCCTACCAGTGTCTGTGAGACGTGTGTCCTTTTTAGTCAAGCCAGTGCATGTCAGAGATTTGTGACATGCACTGGCACGTGGAAGGGGGGGCAGGTTTGCTATTAAATAAATCCCTTAATTTGTGGAATGAGATTTTGGGAATGGTTGTGTAAGAAAACTAAATGCATGGGCCAAGTGCCAGAATGGGAGGAAGGAAGGGCTCTTTGTTTATAAATAACGAAACTCAAGTGCACATTTGTGGCATGCTGTAAGAAAACCAGCATGGAAACAGAAAAGGGACATCACCCTTTTTGAAAGACACAAAGGCTTTGGGCTGAGAAAAACTATGCTGAACAGTTGGTACAGGGGCAGTTCACAGCGTCTATGAGTGTTTTTTGACAAGGGTTCAAACCCCAGCTGGGGAAAATCGATTTTTATATTTGGTTCAAATTTTTTTGTCTATTTTACACAAATGAAAGATTACCTTTTGTAAAACACCCCTAGCAGTGTCTGTGAGATTTGTGTCCTTTTTAGTCAAGCCAGTGCATGTCAGAGATTTGTGACATGCACTGGCACGTGGAAGGGGGGGCAGGTTTGCTATGAAAGAAATCCCTTAATTTGTGGAATGAGACTTTGGGAATGGTTGTGTAAGAAAACTAAATGCATGGGCCAAGTGCCAGAATGGGAGGAAGGAAGGGCTCTTTGTTTATAAATAACGAAACTCAAGTGCACATTTGTGGCATGCTGTAAGAAAACCAGCATGGAAACAGAAAAGGGACATCACCCTTTTTGAAAGACACAAAGGCTTTGGGCTGAGAAAAACTATGCTGAACAGTTGGTACAGGGGCAGTTCACAGCGTCTATGAGTGTTTTTTGACAAGGGTTCAAACCCCAGCTGGGGAAAATCGATTTTTATATTTGTTTCAATTTTTTTTGTCTATTTTACACAAATGAAAGATTACCTTTTGTAAAACACCCCTAGCAGTGTCTGTGAGATTTGTGTCCTTTTTAGTCAAGCCAGTGCATGTCAGAGATTTGTGACATGCACTGGCACGTGGAAGGCGGGGCAGGTTTGCTATGAAATAAATCCCTTAATTTGTGGAATGAGACTTTGGGAATGGTTGTGTAAGAAAACTAAATGCATGAGCCAAGTGCCAGAATGGGAGGAAGGAAGGGCTCTTTGTTTATAAATAAGGAAAATCAAGTGTACATTTGTGGCATGCTGTAAGAAAACCAGCATGGAAACAGAAAAGGGACATCACCCTTTTTGAAAGACACAAAGGCTTTGGGCTGAGAAACACTATGCAGAACAGTTGGTACAGGGGCAGTTCACAGGGTCTATGAGTACTTTTTGACAAGGGTTCAAACCCCACCTGGGGAAAGTCTATTTTTATATTGTTTTTCTTTTTTTTAAACAATTTATTTATTTTAGCAGAGTGAAAGATAGTCATTTGGAAATCCTCAAGTGATAATCATAAAAGCCATGTAAAAAATCTGCGGCATATGTCACATCAGCTGTGGCATATGCCACATGACAGAGTGACACGTGTCACATGCCAGGAATGGGCTCCAACCCTTACTGGCCCGACAAGTACTCAGCGGTCCATCACTCAATTACAATATTACAGTCGGAAAGTGCTCCTTTACACTATGGCTTGTGCTGCGGCCTATGAAAAGAGCAGCACAAGCCGCCGTGTTCAGGAGCACTTAGTGCACTTCCATGAAACGTGTGCCATGCACCATGTAATACATAACAGACAGTGCATGGATGTTAGCTGGGACACTACATGTGCCCCAGGGCCACATTGCAGTGGCACACGAGGGACAGGTGCCCCCAAAGTCCCTTTCCAACATCCTTTTCATGGCAGCCAGACCGCCATGGAAAGCTGTCGGATAGGGGCGCCGTAACCCCCACTGCGGTGCCTGGCTCAACACTGCCACCATTCATGGGAGGCAATCCTGACCAGGACTCTCTGAAGGGATTGTAGAACATGTGTTAGGCAATGGTCCCCCCCATGGGTTCGGTATGACCGCCTGCATCATAATGCAGCAGTCCGAGCAGAGGACTGTCTGTCTATGGCAGTTCGACCGACATCATGATGAGGCCCTAAGCTTGGGTATCACCAATCTATTCAGTCATCTCAATGGGAGATTTTCGGCTTTATTTATTGTGGCAGATGGAATATTCCTTCTTAAAGGTGAGAATGTCCTGTTCCCCATATTACAAGTGCCATAGACTTTAATACATTTGTAATTTGGCAAACTCACAATCCGCCATGTTTGTGAAGGAGTATTCTGTTTGTCAAACTATAAGTAAGGCCTTTTCTTCAATTAATCCTTGAACATCAACACCAACCTATCCAGATCTCATTCTATTTTAGTTTTCCAGTAATAAAAGAAGTTTCTGTATTTTTGTTAAGTCTTTGTGTTAGAATTACAGTTTGATTCCATTTAGAGTTGGTTTTTTTAAAACCATAAATATCTTTTTATATTTTTTATATATTGGAAATCAAGTAGTACATATTTACATTATCCAATTTTTCTTACATTTGTTTAACATCTATAACAGTATTCTTATTATTAAATTCATCTGCTTAGACACTGCTATTTACATCCCTGCATATTTACACATATTTACACATATTTACACACCATTTTATTCTGCTACCTTTTCCTTCCAGGTCATTAGTGGATCCCATATTTTCATTCCTTTCCGCTTAGCTTTGATGCCTTTACACTTATAAAGAGACATTTCCTGCTGGCCGATATTCAATATCCTATGCACCGATTGATGATATGCAGGTGGTTCTTTATCTTTCCAAACCGTGGCAATTAACAATCTTGCCACTGCAAGCAATATGAATACAAAATCTCTCTGTAAAGTGTCTAATTTCATTCTATTATCATAGCCTAAGAGCATCAGCGTTGTGATTATTTTTATTTTTATATTCATTACTTGAAACCAAAAATTCTCTATAAATGTTTTAAGCTCATCCAATTTCCCACAAGAGTCAAACATATGCATATAATCTGCCGGTCTGCTTTGGCATCCTGGGCATTCATCTGTCTGGCTCATTCCCCACCCAAACAACTTCTCTGGCGTATAATATAAATTGTACAAAGTTTTATATTGCTGTGCTTTCAGATTTGATGACAGCAAACCCTGATCCCAATCTTTATTATCATGTACACATCTACCTCCCCATCTACCAAATTTTCTGCCCATTTCCTCTCTATTTTCTCCATGTCATCTGCTAGTCTCTGTGTCAGTTCTATGTAAACATCCCTGTTCCTACTGTCTCGGCGTTTCATTGCTCTCAATATTGATTCCTCCTCCACCTTGACCATTCCCTTAGCTAGACTCTTGATGTGATGATGTTTCTGTATATATTTGAAACAGGAGTTTCTGCTTAGGCCAAACCTTTGAGCCAACTCCAGAAAGAATATTTGCTCTTGATTATCATACAGATTTGCCACCATCACAATCCCTACCTGTTCCCATTGCCTGGCCATCCCATCGTAGAGTGCATGTCGGAGAATATCTGAATGCCACACTGAAGTATACTTGTTGTATCTAGAGATTTGACAGTGCTTCGCCACCTTTTCCCAAACTTTTATTGCCCCCCGGACACACTTATACTGACTGTTTTTACTATAGCTCGATTCTGATTGCCTTTGAAAGGGACCTTCCGCCTCTTTCCCCAACGGCAGCTGATATATGTTAGGTAACTTATATCCTTCATCCCTATCTGTTTCACTAAAGTACAGCGTGTCAAACTGTTGTAGGGCACATGCCCAATAATAAAATAATATGTTAGGGGCACTGCACCCCCTCTTTCTTTGGGCAGAGGCAAGTATTTATATGCTTCTCGTATCTTTTTATATCCCCATATAAACTTTGAGAACATAACCTCGATTCTTTTTATTTTTCTCACAGGTGATTCTAGCAGTATCTCTCGCGTTAAGTATAACATTTTGGGGAATATCCGCATTTTTGGTACGTTGACCCTGCTTATAATCGTAAGATGTAACTTATCCATTTGTCTAAGTTCTGCATTTATTTTCCCCAATACAGGATCTATATTTATGTCCCACAAGTTATCTATCTGTGATGTTAAGTTAACCCCTAGATACATGGCATTCTCTATTACCCGAGGATCCTGCAGTTGACATTGGGAAGAACAAAGAATTTGCGTTTTCTCTTTATTTAGCAAGTAGCCAGACTGCCTCCCAAACTCTGTTGCCATACTTTCAATTTCTTTTATTGTCCCTTGCGGGTCTGTTGAGACTATCCCAATATCATCTGCATACGCAAGGATCTTTGTCTCATACACATGTGTAATAATTGGTTTGATCGCCTGATTATTCGCTATACTTACTATAAATGGATCAAGATAAAATGCAAATAAAATAGGGGAACAGGAGCACCCTTGACTCGTGCCCCTAGAAATGTCAATCCTCCTAGATGTATTCCCCATCAATTGTATCTGAGCATACGGTTGGAAATAAATGGCTTGTATAGCCCTCAAAAACCCAGAACTGAACCCTCTCCCCCCCAAAGTGTCCAACAAAAATTGCAAAGACACTCGATCAAAGGCTTTTTCTGTGTCCAGGAGTACCACAGCCACTTCTGCAATATCTAATATTGATATAACGCGCCTAGTGTGGTATGTGGTCCCCCTGTCAAGAACAAAGCCATGTTGCCAGGGTGATACCATTGGAATAGCTATACTTTGCAGACGAGTGGCCATTATTTTAGAATAAATCTTTGCGTCCGCATTCATTAACGAAATCAGACGGTATGAAGATGGCAATTCTAATGCTTTACCCTTTTTAGGGAAAACCACTATATCTGTACCCTCCCACGATACTGGTGGGACCCCGCTGTATTGTATACCTAGATATAGATCATGTAAAATAGGGAGGATCTGTGTGCCCAACAGTTTATAGACTTCTACCGTTATTTTATCCGGGCCGGCGGCTTTACCTACAGAGAGGGATCCTAGTGCCTGCTGAACCTTTCCATGGTAATTTCCTGCTCTAGTTCCCGTACTGTATCTTCTTCCAGTTTGGGTAAGGTAAGATTCCTATCTACTGTCTCTTTCAAATCCGTCACAGTATCCGCCTGATATAGTCTTCCATAAAATTCCTCAAAAACCTCCATTATCTTCCCGGGACCCTCCACTATTTGACCTTTATTATTCTTATTTTTCAGGATATTATTTCTAGTACTTTATTGTCTTATCCTGTATGCCAGTGGTTTCCCTATTGTCTCCCGGTATTCATACATTTCCTCCCTGTATGCTTGATATAGTTTATCCACCTTCTCCTGGAAGTGCACATTAATATCTGATTTAGCTACCGCTAGCTTAAACATATGCTCTTGTAATGTCTCTTCCGCACCCACCTGTCTTATTAATACAACATGTTCAGCTTCCAAGTCTGTCAGTTTCCTGATCAATTGGTCTGTTTCTTCTTTCCGCGGCCTCCATATCCTATGACTTCACCCCTAAAAGCGGCTTTGAAAGTATCCCAGACCATCGAGCGAGCTGTGCTATACGTGTTACAATCAAATAATTCCATTGCCCATTGTTTGATATAAGAGCAAAATTCCTCGTCAGCTTATAGTTTTTTATCAATAGACCATGAGCTCCATTTTTGCCTATCAGCCATACCTCTTATTTCCAACACCAGAGGATTATGATCTGCAAAAAGTTGGGGTAGTTTCCTAACATCTAACTGATCTATCAGCTGACTGGATACCAACAAATAATCCAGTCTAACAAATTTCCTATGGGGATGAGAAAATATGAATACCTAGGGTCACTTTGTTCCTTTTCTATTCACACATCTACCAATCCATGACTATCACTGAGTGTGTTTATTGCCCTATACACTTTTGGTTACCTCCCTGAGTATTTCTGACTCTGCGGCTGTGCGTCCGCTGCTATATGTATATTAAAATCTCCGCATATTATCAATGATTGTGACCATGTGGCCAATTCCACCTCCAATTCTTCCCATATGGCTTTGTCATCTGAATTAGATCCATATATGTTAGCCACAGTTAGTCCCGTACTTAACTCTATTATAGCCCACCGTCCCCATTTATCTGCCGCTGTGCGGAAAAATCCCCCAGCACTCTGCTTTACATATACAGCCACTCCCCTTATCATGGTTGTTTGCGTGGAGCAGGCCACAAGCTTATACCCCCTATTTTCCAACAAATCCTTATTCTTCCAGGGAATGTGCGCCTCCTGGAGACAGATCACATCTGGGTTTAGCGTTCTGAGAATCTGGACTACCCTTTCACCCTTTTTCTTGTCATTCAAGCCAGCCACAATAGCTGTACATATCTGTAAACTATCCATCTATATTTATCTTGTTCTCATAAATATCTTTTAACTGAAACAGCATGCATTTATTACCAGGTTGGCCTGCTATCGAATAAATGTTTGATACCTCCTATTTTGTGATGTTTTTGTGGATTCTTTACAGAACCAAAATGAACTCGACCTTGAGTTTTAAGTGTAGAACGCTCTCAGTCAAACCAGCGCAATCATGAGTGTTTTTGTACCCTAGACACAGCTCTAATACGGAGCACTCTATGTGGGACACGTAGACCTAGTACGTGGCCTAACAGAACATCTAAGCCAGTACCAAATGCCGATTCCATGACAGGGAAAACGGTCTCTAAAGTACAAGATCCTGCTACTATAAATGCAGATTTGTAAATTTGGAAGCCAAAATGCAATGTCTTTAGACATAAACAGAAAACAAACCAAAATGATATTTGGGAGAGTGATTAATTATTCATATCTGTACGTGGTTTCTATTTCGGCTTTGTATGAACATAATATGCATATTTCGTAAACTTATTGCAGTTTTAGCTAGTTGAGGGATAAGACACAAGTCAAATGGTCTGATGATGTAGAACACCATCTCTGACTTTAAAAGATGGAGCTATCACATATTGGACAGAAATTATGCACATTCAACATTTAAAACATATCCCTCAGATTACACTGATTTTAGGACAGGCTCAGGCTTCATACAGTAAATGTGCATTGAAGAATTTACAAGCTCATGCAGCAATCCTTGAATATCAAACAACATGTATGCTCAGACATCAGATTAGTGCCACATCATACCCTGTTGTATAGGTTTAGAGGTCAGGCCGGAAAGTTTACCCCACAGTTATGACAGGTACAGGTTATACCTATATCACATGCTTTGGCACAGATATTACAAGCTCATATCTAAAAGCATAACTCTCAGTCAAGGCTATAACAGCTAAGCTATTGCTGTAGATTACACGGATCCTGTTTACTTGGATCTCAAAGACTCAAATTTCTGATAGAAAATATATAACTAAGGTTGCAAAGATCCAACAAGATGAAGCATCATTGAAATCAGGCTCAGAATTATATACTCAAAAGTCTTCTTCTAGTTAAAATGATCCCATACGGTGAGGACCAGAAAGAAAAAATATTGTATAAGTCACAGAACATACTGGCTAAGGTCTCTGACAACAGAGCACGCTATTCTGCCTTTATATAGGTGAGCTATCCCTCAGGTTAGAAATCCTTCAGCTCTTTCAGAGGTCACATAGATTTTGCAGCCTGTGAATTTGACTTTTAGTCCTATTCCTCAAGTTACAGTCCATGGACCACCAGACTCGCAGGGGTGCGGCGGTGGCTATCTTCCAACCGCCTTATTATACTTAGGGTGGCCGGACCATGCCCCGGCGCAGCTGCAAGGGAACTGCTGTTCCCTGGTGGTGGTGCAGCAGTTTAGAGGCATCAATATACTTGGTGTGACCACCGCAGTCCCACCAAGCCTAGTGCAAGTTTCCTCTTTACAATCGTTTTCAGGGCAGTTCTTCCTTCATGAAAACCATGGCAGAGAGGAAACAAAAAGCCCCCTTGTGCCTCAGGGTCAAAGGGTGCATGCAGGGGGGAACAACATGTGCCCCCGTGTGCATGCACCCCAGTTCCCTCCCAGCAGGGACTTTACAATCCATGCAAGACAGAATGTTTTTGGCATTCCCGTTGCTGTGCTCATTTTCTGAGGCACTGCCGTGGGAGCGAAAAAAAACAGCCACCAGACAGTAAGAAAATTCTAATCTGGCAGGTGGCCCGAATACAGTTTTGGCGCAACAAGACCATGGCAGTAGCATACTGCCTGCTCCCACTGCACCAAAAGTCATAATCGGGCCCATAGAAATTAATTGTCCAGTTCCAAAGAAGATGATAAGAGAGTATACTGTACAATTTTATGTAAAAATGTGGAACAAAAGATATTGTGCTAGCAAATTACGGGAGCATAAATATTGATTACGAACATAATGTGAATTTAAGTATATACAGGTATGTATAGATTTACTATTTTTTTTTTTTTTTTTTTTTAAAAACCTTTATTGTGCATTTAAAGGGAGAACAAATACGGGCCTACAACCAGCAGGCCGGCCACGATACTGTAGGCACAAAATGTAAGCAATGCAATTCCTCAGCGGCATCAAACAATATAGCATCAATCAGTAGCAGTCACAATACACAGGAACACGTCGCCAAGGGTAGGAGCAATGAGGTTTAAGTTTTAAAGTTAATCTAAAGAAATCAGTGAAGAATAGATGCAAGAAGAGCTGAGTCCGTACAATAACTTCACAACCTGGGTAGGTAGCATAATTAAGATCAACAGTAGAGACAAACATTTCACGGTATTGCAATATAATGCAGAACAGCAGGAGTATCAGTACACATTTACGCATCACCTACAGTGCCACCCACTCCCCACTAATCCCTTGTCAGACCCAGAGCAGAAAAAGGAACAAGAAAGCGCAGAAACGATAGAAAAACAAGGCCCATAGAAACCAAAAAGAAAAACTAAATCCACCCCCCCACCCTACAACAATCCGGAGGCTACGGCCTACCCCCCCCCGGTAAAGTGCCTGTCGCCCTATAAAGAACCCGAAATATAGAGAAGAGAAGAAAAGGAAAGAAAAGAAAGAAGATTCTCACTCATGAAGAGGAGAAAAGGTAAAGAAAAACTTTCACAAGTGATAAAGGGAGCAAGGAAAGACATTCCCGGATCCCCATTAAAGAAGGTGGGGAGGAGCCAATAAAATAACAGATCTCCCGGACATCCAGCCAAAAAGGATACATACGTCATTAGAGTCTAGAAGGACACAGGCCGAGAAACAAGGGGGTACAAATGCGGTACACAAGAGCGCGAACCGGACCCATAAAACACCCCCCCATGTGTAGAGTAGACAACCGGATATGAGCAGTCCCAATCACAATCGAAGGTGTCAGGAGAAACAAGAAGGAAAACAGATGTGAAGAACTGAAGCGTTGATACGCGCCAAAAAGGCGCCATAGGTATAAATCACCGAAAATAGGCCAATGCAAGTGAACACCCGGGACCCCCTAGTGTCATATAAGTTGCAAACGATCACTACACCATGGTACCTGCCCGAAACCCGCCCCAACCAGAGCAAAGACTAAGATGGCCGCCCCAGGCAGTGCAGAGACAAAGAGAAATAAAATGGACGCCACCCTTTACAGGCAAACCCCCGTCCCATTGAACAGTACATAACCCTCCATAAGTGTCGATCCCCTCCACAACATAGGAATAAGATGGAAACAAATATAGGCTCAACAGCCATCAACCGCATCTTCCGTCCCCGAGCAACCCGCCCGCAAAACAACAGCCGCCCCACAGAGAGGAACCAAAAATGATAAAACACAATACTTGCGACTTGAAATGAAGAGAGAGGCCAGCGCACCGAACAGGAGAGACAGTATGGAATAGGTAGAAGTCTCACAGAATGCATAATCAACACATCGACAATGTTTCAGTCCGGGGTCACAACCAAGTGGACAGTCAGTGTCAATAGGGAAAAAGTCATCAGCCCTGTCCCGAGCGTCGGAATCCCACCAGGCAGAGCCACAGCGAAGCAGAGAAACAATATGGCAACAGAGAGAGTGAGAGTGTCGCAGGAACACAAAATGGCCGTCGAGATCCAACAGTAACTCCATCAGCTGTAGTAGTGAGTTCCCTAGGAACCTGCAGAGCATACGAGTTCTTTGAATTCAAAGTCGGAGGGCACAATCCAGGGGCCCGTGCTGAGGTCGACAATGGTGTAGAAATGCCCCAAGGCATTCGCGACGAACAGTCCAACAATGTTACACTCTCCGGTGAAAGGAGAAACAAAGTATCTCTGATAAAGGCAGCAGGCAGACAATCTCGGGCACCGGTCAATTCGGGAGCGAGCACCTCTGTCCCGTAGGCTGAAGGAAGCACTGTATCGCAATGAAGCGCAGGCGGAGACGAGGGTAGATGTGGCGGGGTCAGTATATTGCAGTCCCATCGCAGCGAAGACGCCATGTCGTCCAGCTTCTTCCACAGCACTTGGCAGCCTTGGCGCATATCAGCGCGGAGGACATGCAGGGCAGTCAGGAGGGTTTTGAGAGAAATTGCAGGCTGAAGCCCCGGGTTCTCACTTCCCAAGGGGGGTATTTGGGAATCTGACCACGTCGCAGGCGGGGTAATACAGGCCAGTGACAGGGACGGGCGCTCTCCCCCACACCTCGATGCCTCCAACAAAGCCATCACGGCGAAAGTCCGGGGAAATCACAGGATAGTCGTGGCCCAGGCGAGCGTCATTGCGGGACTAAAGCATTTACAAAGTACAGCACCAGTAAGGCACACAGCGCGGAGAGGCGCCCCGTATCATAGGGGGTAGCGAGGCGCGGGGCCAGGCAAGCACAGGCTATCAAACATGGCCGTGCAACACTCTCCGTCCGTACCTGCCCCAAACAAAGGATGTGCTGCGATAGGGTGCCTCAGCTCCATGAGCGTTCGTTCCTGGCCTCCTTCTGCAATCGCCGCACGCGTCGCAGCACAGACAGTACGCCGTGAGGTCCCCACCAGAGCCCAGGTCTTCAGCGCCGATAAGGTATCCTGGCCGCCATCAGGTCTCCGGGGAACGGCAAAGAGCCCCTGTGCAGACGGGCTCCCGGGCTGCGGGCATCACCGCGGCTATCTCCGGCCGCCGGGCAGGTCGAGAGACCAGGATCACACCTCTGGAATCAGCGCCGCGCCGCCCTCCATCCGGTAGTGAAATGCATCAGGATGTATGCCAGGATCACGGAGCGGCGGTAACAGGCTGAAGGAGCCGGGAGCCTACAGGTCTGCTCCGGACGCCATCTTGGCTCCTCAGATTTACTATTCTTAACTTCACTTCTAACTACCTTGAAAATCTTTATATCAAGTTACATGCATGTGAAGTTAATTACTAATATCTAGAGAGCACATTTAGTGAACTTGCTCCTCAGTTTTTCCTAGAATCAGCACTTTCGTTTACAACACAGCATAGAACCTTCACAAGTTTGGTAACAATGACATATACAATGTGTGCCCTCCCAGCTATATCCGAATGTTTAAATATCTGGTAATAAAAGGTGGAATATAGCTAGGAGGACACACACTGTACATGCCATTGTTATCAGACCAGTGAAAGCTCAATTTAAAGATCTGTTGTGCCTATGTATGGGCCTAACCAATGGACATGAGAGACCCTGGCATCAATACTTTAGAACATTAATGTTAGTAACAACACATAAGGTGTTGAACCTTTGCTTCAAAGCCAACTAAAATGCATGAGCCATTACATTTTCAGAAGGTAAGAAGTTGTGTCGACTATATTGGAAATTGAATCAAAATTCAAAGCATAAATGTTATGGCAATATGGGGACTACATTTTGATAACATCTGCGAGGAAAATGGCATTGTTCGACTCAGTCACTCACTAGAACCAGGTAATAGGCAATATTTGTGGTAACTCATGTCACGAAATCATATCGGAATTATGATTTTTTGCATTTTGTGTCACACCCTTTACATATTGAGTGGGATGAAAAACTGCGTGCTCTTTAAATTCCCTGTCTGATTTTAAAGGGAGATAAAGACCCGGAAAATACGTAGACATGCATATATAGGTGGAGTAAGTACCAACATCTGAATGGCATGCCCCATTTGAGGGAAAATAAACTTTTTTTGCACTCAATGAATAATGCACCCAGAATAAGATCTCACATACCACCAGGCAAGCCACAGTGAGGGTTTCAGTATTATGAATGAATGTGGATTGTTTTTCTGTTTTATAGAAGTATTTAGAATGGTTTTTTTTGGTGAGGAACTGATATTGTAGTTTTTATACATCTGATTCGGAGTCCTGTAAAGCATGGAATATGTTTATCCGTTTTGTAAATTTGATTGTGTTTTTAGTGTTTGAAATGGTTTTACGAAACCCTACAAATAAGAAATATGACCTACTATTCGTCAGGTTACACAGCACTCCAGGTAAGCCTTCAACCAGCAACACTAACTATTAAGGTTCACCTTAAGGACAGGTTTAGGCATCCGATGTCCATCTATCTATTTAAAGTAGTTTATATAGCAGGCGCCTGAACCCAGAAGGATAGTTACCCAAACATCTTGATTGTTTTCCAGGATGTTAGATGGATTTCTATCAGATCAATTGTAGGAGATGGAATTCTATAATTTTGGCCTAGAGAACGCGGCCACCTTTTTTTGTAGGTTTTCTCTGGGGACTGTAAATGAAGATTGCGGGTAAGTAATAGGGCCTTAGCCCCCGACTGAAAATTACAATACGGACTATAAAGGAACATTCTGTGTGAAAAGGAGGAAGGATTTTGCTATCGAAACTAGTGCTCAAAGCTATCCCTCAAGTTTCCAAGATTTGACAGGCTGCACTTTCTGACAGTAGAGCCGTGGTTAAAGAAGATCTTACAGGTTCAGGTCTATAACAGAAGAGCTATCCTTAAGGTTACAGAGATTTTACAGGCCCAGACTGGAAAGCTATTTATCAGATTACACATACCTTAAAGGTTCAGCAGAGTTACAGTTAAAGGTATTGACATTCTCACTGCTTAGGCTTCAGGCAGTGGTATCCCTCAAGTTAGAGATATATTTCAGGCTCAAGTTGTGTCTGCGTTCACTGTTCTTACACTCTAAGGTCTCAGATTTAGACAGACAACAAACCAATAGGTTTACACAGATTTCATAGTCTCATGCTTTAGACAGCAACCCTATTCCTTTGGCTACACAAGTTCAAGAGGGCTTCTGCATCTGGTTACACAATTCACACAAGCTCAAGATTTGGACAGAAAAGTTAGCGGCCATGTTAAAAAACATGTACCGCCCCAGACACCTGAAAGCAAAGAAATACCCTCAGGTTACAGAAATCTTACAGACTGAGGTATCTGGCTAAAAAACTTATTCTCAGGATTCTTAGCTGAGAAATCCACCGTGTTACAAAGATGTTTCAGGCTTCAGGTCCCTGGCATTTGTCTTAAAGGTACATGTACAACGAAGAATAAATGATGTTTGTCTTTGTAATTGTAAATTGTTCAGATAGATAGATAGATGGTAGATAGATAGATAGATAGATAGATAGATAGATAGATAGATAGATAGATAGATAGATAGATAGATAGATTGCCTATAACCCTTATGAGAGACATTGATGCGCTTTGCTACGAGTAGCATGCTTATCAGGAATCAAAAGTTCAGAGTTAAATAGGTAATAGGGCAGTAATATGTGCTTCCTTTTTCATCGTGGATTAGCTGTGGAAAGCTTCTTAAATTTGTGCTCTTGAGATCTCATAAATTCACTGTAGTGTTTTAAAAAGGATAGAATACTTGAAGTGGATAATGGGAAGAAGTGAAATGCTATTAGGAGAGGTGGATATGTGCTTTTGTTTAATGAATTTGATAAAGAAGGCAACAGTTTGGAAAGAATGTTCGGGGGCCCATAGTAGTCAGAAACGTTTGGGATGAATCAGAGAGTGGAGTGATGGGCAGAGATTAAAGGAAATGTTTTTTCAGTAACCGAAAATTACCATACATGTATAGAGACTGTTGGACCTGACCCATTTTTGCACGATTATCCCCAAACCTTTTACCTTCCTCTGCCTATTTTTCGGGACCTTCTTTTTGTTGGCTTTACCACTCTGGGCACTTTACCACTGCCAACCAGTGCAAAAGGGCATGTACTCTCTCCCCTAAAACATGATATGACTGGTTTACACCTGTTTGGCAAATTTAATTTACATGTACGTCCCTTGTACAGAGATATACCATGCACCCAGGGACTGTAAATTAAATTCTACTTGTGGCCAGTAGCACTGCTTGTGCCACCCACAGAAGTAGCCTTTCAAACTTGTGTCAAGACTGCCACTGCAGTGTCTGGGTACACAGTTTACTTTCACTTTGACCTCGCACTTAAAGCTACTTGCCAAGCCTTACACTGCCCTTTTAGTACATGTAGGTCACCCCTAAGGTAGGCCCTAGGTAGCCCTATGGGCAGGTGCTGTGTAAGTAAACGGTAGAATATGTGCCTCTATTGTGTGGCATGTCCTGGTAGTGACAAACAACCTATTTTGTTTCTCAGTGCTGTGAGGCCTACTCCTCTCACAGGCTAGCAATGGGAATCCCATTATATATTTTTAAGTGGAAATTCCTTGTCAGTAAGGAGTAGCGTTGCCATGTTTGGTATGTTTGGAATAGTGCTGATAAATCCTGCTTACTGGTGTAGTTGGATTTTACATTGCTGTTTTATAAATTCCACTTTTAGAAAGAGGGGATTTCTCTGTGTTTATGACTCTTTGTGCTTTGCAACCTGACTTCAATCCACTTCTGGGCCTGGGTGACAGCTCCACTTTGTGCATAGTTTCTAGACAACCAGCACAATGGAAGGGCTGGGTGTAAAAGGGATTACATCTGCATACATCTGCATACTGATGTTTTCCTGGGCTGGGAGAGGGCAATCCCCCTTTAGAATTGTATAGCCTGTGCCCTGCCCTCACACAGAGGGCTGATTTACCCCCTACTAAATGTCTGGAGCCAAGGCTGGGCTGAAAGGGATTTTTGTGCAATTCTAAAGGCTCTTGTGAAGTCACCTCCTACATCCAAGATATTTTGGAGTATAAGTACAGGGTCCCTGACCCTATGTTGTAGAGCACTTTTTTTCTGGAACTGAACCTCTGTCAGAAGGTCTGCTGCACTCCTTAAAGGGCTCATCTGGACTGCTTTTCATGTTGTTGCCCTGCTGCCCGCCAAATGCTGAGCTGCTTAAAGGACTCAACTGGACTGCTTTTTTGCTTGTTGCCCTACTGCCTGCTGCTCCCTGACTCTGGTCTAGCCAGACACTGTGTGGACTTGTAACCAGACTTTGCAGGCTTTACAAATTCCCTATCACCAAGAGGACTGTTGTGCTGTCAGGAGGGACCTCCATTTGGCCTGCCTGCCTTATTGTGTTGGCCGTCTGCTTTCTAAATGTTGGGCTTCAGGAGGGACTGCTACTTGGCCCCTGACTTTGTGCTGGTCTACCACCTGCCCACTTCTTCATGCTCCCCAAAGTATGCTCCAAGGAGCCCAACACATGGGGAGAACTGTGTATTGCTTCAGTCTTCACTAATCTCAGCGCATGAGGAGCACTGTTTTCTGCCCCTTGTAGATTTCCCCAGCGCATATGTCAAGCTCTATCACCTCCCTCAGCCAGAGCGGGTGGTGGCCAGGATCTGCACCAAAACAGAGGAGTGGCCACATGCTCAATCATTATTCCCCAGTGTGGCCAGCATGTGGGAGTAGCCAAGTGAGGTCTTCTTGCACATTCCAACCACCAAGGGCCTTCTTCCTCCTTTTGCTGCTATAATACTTGCCCATCTAGGGGCTTTTGGAGCCCTGCCTTGCCATTCCTCGGCTGGATCAGTCCCAGACAATTCTCCGGGTGAAGACCGTTGTTAATTACCATAAATACCAGGATCTGATTGTGAGGACACCCAAAGATGCACAAGCCTGTAGCCCATCATTCCACACAGCATGAGCATTGGTCCACATGACATAGGAGGGCTCCGGACACGCTTTTGTTTGGGGGCAATTCTCTTCTTCAATTATGGGGTAAGACCTCCGTGGAGGGCCCCAAAGGGAGCCCAAGACTGCCTCTCGAGTAGGGAAACCTTTTTAGTAACTACTGGTTGAGCAAACTGGATGTTTCCCTTCTTGTACTGGATAAATGATTAACAGGAGTACGAGTGCTCTCCCAATTGTATTGCATTGTATTGTATTATAGACATATATAGCGCAAACTGTCACCCTACGGGTATCCTGGTGCTGCAACTTATCAGATGGCATCAGCAAGCATAGATCCTATTTGTAATTGAAAAGCTCATTTTACTCATTACTAGGGAAAAGCCAGGTTTTCAAGCTTTTTCTAAAGAGAAAAAGGGAATTAGATTGTCTAATACTCTGGGGCAACTCATTCCAGAGGCGTGACGCTGCTATACCAAATGCTCTGCCTCCCATCCTGGACTTCATAAATCTGGTGGTCGTTATCAGATTTGCACTGGAAGAACGAAGATTTCTCCCAGGATTATACCAGGTAAGCTTCTCTTGCAAAGGCACTGGACCCAGACCATGTGTTGCTCTAAATACAATGCAAAGAGACTTACCATTAATTCTCTCCTTGATGGGTAACCAATGGAGATCTGTTAGAGCCAGCGCCGTTGAGGATCTGCGCTGCCAATTTAACACCAATTTTGCTGCTATAGACTGGACTCTCTGCAACCCCTGTAGAACAGATTGTGGTGCTCCCAGATACAGAGAGTTGCAGTAGTCCAGTCTACTCAGAATAATACTCCTCACTACAAGGGGTCTAGTTTCGCTAGGTATTAATGGAAAAATCTGTCAAATCGCTATTAGCAAGGAGAAACAGACTCTAACCGTTTTGTAAACCTGTGATTCCATTTGGAGGTTGTCATCTACCAAAACCCCTAGGTTACGCACAGTTTTAGCTGGGACCTAGGGTTTGTCCTTAGGGGTAAGTCTGAACTCCAACGGCAGATGCCGATACATTTTAGCAGTGGAGCAATATACAACCTCTGTTTCCCCCCATTAAATTGTAGGGAGTTTCTCCTAAGCCAATTGAAGGTCTGGTGCATACATTCCGGGAATATGTCCATGGTTACTGCTTTATTCCCTTCCAGGAAGAACACCAGTTGGGTGTCGTCCGCGTAGTTAACCAGGTCAATTCCGAAAGACTTGATAATAGGGATCAAAGGGCGCAAATATGTGTTAAAAAGAATGGGGCTTATTGCAGAGCCTTGTGGCACCCCGTGGCACACAGGGGACTTAGTGGATGTGAACTGAGTCATGGTCACAGCCAGTTGTCTACCCGTCAGATATGATTGCAGCCACTTCAGGGCCCATCCCTTCAAACCTATATTCTCCAGTCTTTCCACCAGCTCTCCCAAGCACTGTAGTCCTTTGCTAAACTGTAAAACCAGCATACCTTCACTAGTTTATAGGGGATTACCCTAATTTCTACTTAGTGGCTACAGGTTTACGAGTGATAGTGGTCTATGTGCATAACATGGGGAGCATGTCTTAGATTCCTACCATTTGGGTCTCAGTTGGATCAGCACCCATAAAAATTACCAAAATTCAACTAGTAGGCACGCAGGTACCCCTGTTCCCTATGTGGAATCCCAAATTAGCGTATTACCTACAGTAGGCACGCAGGTGCTCCTGCAGCCCACATTTGATACCTACATATAATCATTGCACCAGGACTCACAATGACTACTGTAACCCTGCTAATGGTGCGCAGGGGTTTCTGTGCCTACATGGGCTTCTTGTTGCTGATGTTTATGGTGATATTTTGTGATGTATGCATCATGCCTCCAGCCTAACTGCTGCATTTTATGCCCTGATATATAATGTATGCCGATTTCATTCATTCATTGTCAGGATAATGAGTATTATATCAACATTGACCTTGTATGCTCAGTGTGAATCATGTCGTTTTGGTCTGAGTTTATGTATAATATAATATAATATAATATATTTTTATATAATCCCATGTGCAGTCTGTTTTGTGGTGTATTCGTTGTGCTATTGTATGGGTGCATTGCGCAAGCGCTTTACACATTGCCTCTGATGAAAAGCCTGCCTGCTCTGCGCCAAGTTACCAGAGGGTGAGTGAGCGAGAGTTTAGTGTGTAACTTACTTGCCTACCTAGAGTGGTGGGGTCTGCCTGTTCCTACCCACTAAAGTCATTCGGGTAATAAAAAAAAACATCAAAGCGTTCAAGGTTAAAACATCATAAATGAACACAAAATATTTAAAAAGAATTACATAAAATTAATTCGTAAAAAAGATTTTCATACATCAATTTGTAAATCAATTCACCAATAGACTATACTAGCAGTCCGGCAGCCATAACCCGGTGTCCTAAAAGAAAAATCAGATCCGAAAGTCAAACAATACAAACCTGATAATACATTTTCTAAAATAATTTAAGGTTTTCACAACTCCCTCTAATTAAAAATCTATAAGACACTTTAAATGATACAGTCCCGTCTTTCAATGTCTAAAGCTCAAGTGTGCGAAAAATGGTGACACAAGAGTTATGGCAATCCAATATTCATTTGCACAGTTTCTCAGTCTCATGATTCAATGTCTGTATTGCACAAAATTAAATTTGTGTTTATGCCAGACTGGTGCCAGATATCTACGGACAACATATACAATTACCTTAGAGGTATCACTTTTCAAGATCCTATTGACATTTGAATAATGATTAACATGAGGGGTTTAGATACATAAGACTTATCCATTTTCGATGAGAATAAATGTATGCAGGGCAAAAAACCAAAATGTGTTCTTTCTCTGGGATTAACCCACAGGCAGGACAAAGATTGGACAATGTGTCATTTTTTCATCGGCAAGTGGTAGATTTCAGTTGTAAGCAGCCGAGATGGAAACATATAGGCTCCTGGCAAATTGAGATGTAATAAAATCCACAAATGACTTGATTGTGGCACAGCTTTATTTTGAAAAACTGATTAGATGTCGCCCATTGGACGCACACATAGGGGTCGATTCCGATTCGGGAAAAAAATCGTCCGTATGATTTGTATCAGTGGCCTTCTCCGTACGAATCGTACCCGTCCGTCCGAGTTGCGTAGTATGATCCGTATTCCGTGAATCCGTCCGAATCGTCGCGATCCGTACGTATTGCAAGGCTGAAACCGTGAACCGTACAACTTGTACACATGCCGTACGACTCGTACACATGCCGTACGACCCGACGAGTACGATCCGGACCGGGGTATGAGGACCCGATTCATACGGTCCACGTCAGGTAAGGGCGAGTCGTACGGAAAAGCACACAAACATATACACACAGTATGGTCCGTACACCCCATGATCGCAGGGGTATGGTGCGTACTACTGCGATCATGGGGTGTACGCACCATACCCCATGTACCATGGGATGGGTGTATGCACCGTACCCCATGTACAATGGGTGTACGCACCGTATCCCATGTACGAGCATAACTCTACATAATTTTTCTCTGGGAACAAGGTCAAATGTGGCCCTAAGATCCACAAAGACAACATACAATTTCTGCTTGGATAACTATACACATTTCTGTTAAAGGAAGGATAATCAGAATACCTGATCGGAAGTGTTGGTCTTTCATCTAATACCAGCCTGAAGCGGTAATAGAACGCAGTTTGCTTCAACCCAAAACAGTAACTTTTTGAAAATTGTCGATAAGACATATGGGGCTATACTTGGAGGGAATACATTGATCAACCTTTTTGTACACAGGTATAATTTCATCTCCTCTCCGGGTATCGGAGATTTCTCCCCAGCTGCTATGGCTAAACAAAACAATTTGATATAACTCATCCAAACTAGAGGTTCTGATTTGTACAGATCTCCAGGGATTTTATCTGGACCGGACATATCCACTCATTTAAATATATGACATGGAAAGCAAGATAGATTATGTAGTCCTGTCTCTAGACCTCTGGCAATATGTAGTAGACTTTAAAGTCAAGAAAAGGGTAGAAACTGACCATCGGCCACTCGAATTAACACTAAAAAGAGATCTTATATCTAGTTCTTTGGATCATAAATCTCCTGCCCTAGATATTAGTGACAACATAATTGTGACCAATAATCGTTGTGCCGTTAAATGGGCACACACATTGGATAACAACACGAAGCTTGCAAAAATATATGATACTTTTGCAAACATCTTCACTATTTATATAGTAGCAGAAATAGAATTCGAGGGGAATCAATTTTTAGAACTACATAAAAGATTCATATTAGAAATAACCCCACTAATAACTAAGCTACATAGACCCAACTCTGCAAACAAGAATAAAAAAATAATGGGGAAACTTTGGTACGACAAAGCTTGCCGCTGTGCTAAAACTGAGCTAGTAATAGAAATTAAAACCAAATGCCATAGCTCTAAGGTGAGGGAAGCAAGGCAGAAGTATAAAACCACACTTGTGACTGCTAAGAAAAACTGGGACGAGGCAATATGGGCAGATATGCTGAGCGCAGTAAAGAGCAAGGATTCCTTTCGCTTCTGGAAAATTGTTGCAAATAAGAATAGGGAGGCGAAATTTATTAGAGATGTGTTTTTGGAAGAAGAGACCTGGGTTGCCCACTTTACAAACCTATATGCAGCATTTGACCCAGGGATCGAGTTGGATCCTTCAACATCGCTAAACTCACTCGAGCCTATTTTAAAATTCACCCCTAAGGAAACTGACATAGCCATTAACTGTGTAAAACCAGGCAAAGCCCCGGGACTCGACTCCATTCCAGGAGACCTGTTCAAGCACGATGTCAAAATCTGGGGACCATTTCTTAACCATTTGTGCAATCATATAGCTGCAGGTGCTAGTATGCCTGATACTTGGAGGGGAGCGGTAATCATCTGTATTTTTAAAAAGGGCGACAGGAGCGATCCCCCGAATTATCGCCCGATAAGCTTAATAGACATAGAGCAAAAAATGTATGCCAGGCACCTCTTAAATCGGATCAACAAATGGATTGATGAAGGAGATGTCCTTAGCAAATACCAAGCGGGCTTCAGGGCAAGAGTAAGCACTATAGACCAGCTATTCAGGTTCTGCTGCCTAAGCTGGAAATACGTAAATTTGCAGAGGGGCCATTTGTATGTGGCATTCGTTGATCTTAGGGCCGCATTCGACCTCATCCCCAGACACTTGTTATGGAAGGCGCTAGCCAAACAGGGTTTACCAAGAAATATTTTGGAGCAAGTACAAAGATTGCATCACAACAATTTCGCGAAAGTGAGATGGGGACCAGATGGCGAGCTCACCAAAGAGATTCCAATACAAAGGGGGGTTCGCCAGGGCTGTGTCCTTGCCCCAACTCTTTTTTCCGTGTTTGTTAACGATATGCCCGCCTTCCTAGGCAAGTGCAAAAATGACTCACCAAAGATAGGGGGTGAAATTGTGCCTTCCCTGTTATTTTCGGATGATACCATCCTGATATCCCAAACGTCTAGAGGGTTGCAAACACTACCTAATACTTTCCACTCATACTGTAATACAAAGGGTCTTGAAATAAACACCAGCAAAACCAAGTACATGGCAATAAATCCACACAGTTCCTTCAAGGGAAACTTGGTTTTAGATAATCAAAAGCTGGAACACGTTAAAACTTTTATATACTTGGGTGTATCCTTTGATTCCAAAATGCTGTGGAAATCACAAATAGAAAAAAGTAAGTTAGTGTTAACACAGAATAGTTGCCCCATACTAAAAAGGCATAGGGACAGCTGGAACAAAGCTGTGCTACCGGCACTCGAAATTTATCGGGCTAAAGCACAATCGGCAGCACTATACGGGGCCGAGCTGTGGGGACCCCTTTGTAAAAAATCTTTCGAGGTTAAGGAGAACGAATTTTATAGAGCACTCCTGAAACTACCAGTGCATACCCCAATAATACCAATGCTTCTTGACCTAAATATGAAGCTGACAGATCATCATGCCATATTAAGACCATTAATGTTATGGGTTAGGCTATGGACCATACCTGAGCTGATACATTATAGAATAGCTCTAGTGGAGATAAAGGAACTGGATACTTTTAACCGCATCACATGGTATGCCCATATTAGAGCATGGTTGGAGAGGGTTGGACTAGCCCATTTTTGGACAAATCCAACTGCACTAACTTCATGTTCAAAAAGGATTCTAAAAATCTCCTTTTTGGCTTACATGAATGAAAGAAGAACCAGTGACCTATCTAATGGTTCCTTGACAAAAGAATTTTACTTGTTCAAGATAGAGCCATGTTTTGAGCACTTTCTGAATGAAGTAAATCCCCCTCTAGCAAAAACCCTATACCTAAAGCTTAGATATGGATCATTGATGCTAAAAAGTCGCACAGCAAAGTGGAGTACAAACGGCAACGATAACTGTGGCATGTGTAGTGAAGGTATGAAGGAGGACATTGCACACATGCTATTCTTTTGTCCCGCATATTTGGCAGCCAGGAAAAAATGGATCAAACCTCTCTGCTTGAACATTGGTGTTAGGATGCACAGAGTTGCAGAAAGAATTTTAACAACTGACACACGACAAGCTATAGTTTTTTGTATTAGTAGGTACCTGCTTGCCGTATACTTTATTAGGAGAAAAGCGGGTGAAAAAATGTAAATGACACTGGAAGTTACTGCTGATTTTATGGAAATTGATGTTATCTGTTTTTATCTATTAATTTTAATATCACATGTCCTGCCTCTAAAAGATACTTACCCATACAGCTACCTACAATGGACTATGTAAAATGAAATGTTTATTTTATCTGCACCTTTTATGATATTTTATCGAAATAAAGGATATATAATAATAATAAATATATGATGAAATGCATTGTTTATTACATCACATCCTACATCACTCATGACATCTGAAATGTATGGTGATATAACTTATACTTAGGTCAGTTACATATAACTGGTGAATTTCAGTGTTTTCTGCTTTTTAAAGGTTAGTTTTTTATTATTAGAAGATCTATGTAAACCTTCACTTTAACCTTTGCTTTCTTCAGGGATTTTTTTTAATGTTTAGTTTTTAAAACATAGAGTAAGTTCTTATACCAATACATCAGCAGCCAATCCCCTGTGAGCAGCCAACTTCCCATGTGTGGTCAACACTCCACTGAACCCTTCCCCACATTACTCCCCCTGGACCACAGGGAGGTTCCGTGCTGGGCCCTGAGGGAGTACAGCAGGACCGCAATGACTCAAAATGTGTTTTTTATAAGAGCTAGGGGGCCAGGGTAGCGCTACCCTGATCCCTTAGATTGTTTTTCAATTTCTATTTTAGGACAGGGGGACTGTTGTAACTTGGGTGGTTTATCCTTTTCTTTCCATCTTACCTGCATGATATCTTCCTTCTCTCCCCGGTTATTTCCCTTTTTGGTTCCGCCCTTCCCTGGAGGGCAGTTTAGAATGTTGGCACTGAGAGAAGCTTGAGAGGCGACTGACAGGAGTCAGAGGAGGAGCAGGAAACTGATATTCAATAAATCTTTCTACTTACCTTAAATTGAGTGGACGGCATTTCTCAACAATTTGGCGACGAGGTGTTCCAGCTGTGCAGGGGACAGCATCAGTTTCCCCCCTGAGTTTGAATTCTTCCCAACCAGCTCTCCTCTGTACCTCCTCCTGTCTCATCTTAGTTCAGAGAGTCCCCTCACGAAATCCTGACAGACATTCTCTCGCTGAGCAGTGCTTTCGGCGGAGCGTGTGGAAGTGCCTCCCTTCACTTTTTCAGCTTCCTGTCTACGTTTGTTGGTGTCTGCCGGTTCCTCAAAAAGGGGAGTAGTGTTCCCGGCAGAGCGTGGGGAGTATCTTCTTGCGCTCCCTCAGCTGATTGAAAGAAGTATTCCTCTTCCGACGCCTGTCGGCGTGTACCCTTGTCAGCTGATCAGCTACGACTCAGTGGAGCAGTGTTCCTGTTTCGGCGCTTGTTTCCACTGCGTCACTGCACCTCTCCTGTCTTCCTGGGAGTTTCAGGAAGCGCTTTGTTCTGGTTATCCCCTTCTTCCAGCATCTTCAAGCCATGTGGATCGGAGAGGAATCCAGAATCATCGAAATTATAGCGTTGAGGCTAAGAGGCATTCCGGTTCAGCGCATCTCAAGCGTCATTCAGGACACGTTCTCCTCACGCTTTGCCCATTTCTCTGCTGCACCTGAGAGACTTGCGCACTGAAGCTCTGTAGTGCTACTCACAGCATGCCTCCGTCTTTAGGCAGAAGGCAGATTTGGTTTGTGCTGAGGCTATTTGCTTGGTCTATTTCTACTTTTCTATTTCAGGGCCTCAAGTTATAATCTGCCTGATTTCTGACATTTCTTGTACTGCGCAACTCTAGCTCACATGCTGAAGTGTTCCCCTCACAGTGCTTTGTTTCTGCCTGCCTGCAGCTTCTCTTATTCTAGCCTGCCACAAGTGATACCACAATATCCTCGTTATTATTATGTTTTATGCACATTCTGAACCACGCCGATAGGCACAGCTTGCCTGTCGCTTCTCAACATTTACCCTGCATCTTTATATTTCAGCTAAGTTTCTACAACGAGTAACCTATTTTTTTTTTCAATATGAACTGCTTTTATTATATTTACTCTATGCTGATGAGCACAGCAGTCTTGGCCTACAATTTTCAATCTTGATGCTCATACCATCATCAAAATAATATCTCCTAACAACTTTCACAGTGCTTAGCAATTTCTCTTTGCAACACATTAAACATAGTATATTCCCTTTTTCTCTATTCTTTCTCCCCATTACAGTATTCACAAACATGTCACTTGCAAATATTAGCCAACCCTCTCCATTCTTGAATGAAGAAGGGGAACCGGACATCCATTGGGACAGATGGGTTAAAATGTTGCACTCTTATTTAATTGCTATAGGTGGAGAGAAGTTTTCTTCGGTTAGGAAACAAAATATTCTTCTTCACAATTTGGGTACTCAAGCAAGGAAAGTGTATGAGGATCTTGCAGATGGTGGAGAAGAAGGAGGTGAGGGAGATGACAATGTTTTTACCACAACGTTAAGGAAATTGGGGGCTCCTTTCAAAGGCAAAATCAATGTTGTGTTAGAAAGACACACGTTTTTTAAGAGGGTTCAAGGTAAAAATGAGAAAGTTACATCATACATAGCTGCATTAAGAGGTTGCTGCACCAATGACCACAAAGTGCAAGACTACTAACCCAAAATCCAGATTTAGATGAAGCTATAAGTATTGCAAAAAGTATAGAACATACAGCTTACTGTGTGAAAGAAATGAAAACTAGTAAAGATTTTTCTGAAGAGGAAACAAAGTAAATGAGATCAAAGAGGATGAGAATGTATTAAAAGTTACACATGCTCATACTGTAAACAAACCTAAGATCAAGAAAGAAGTGTTCAAGTGTTTTTGTTGTGGTAACACTAATCCCCTTGCCAATTTTCCCAGGTGCCCAGCAAGGGGAGTAAACTGTAGGTTGTGCAACAAAATGGGTCAGTATTCTAAAATTTTCAATTTTAAAGAAGCTAAGAGTAAAGTGCATTTAGTACATGATGGATAGGATTTAGGATCTAGAGACAATACGTTTATTTTTCAAGTCAGTGACCAAGAAGAACCGGAAGAAAATATCAAGTACCCTATGTGTGAGATACTCTTAGATGGGAAAAAAGTTAATGCATATGCTGATCGTGTACTCCATACACTTTAGTTGATGGGGAAACTTTTACCATGTTATTCCATCAAAATGATTATGAAATTGAGAAACCAGACATACACCCTGGGGGATATAATAAGGAACCCATCCCACTTAAAGGTAAGGTGGGGATGCGCTTATCATTCAAGGATAGACACACATACGGCAAAGTGTACATAACTGAGAAAGGGAGTAACCTACTTGGGTGGAGACATCAAAAGGATCTAGGTATCACATTAGACCCTAACAACAAAGATCACGTTTTACTTGTAGACAGATCCTCAACAGGTGGGAGCATTTGTGAGGAATTTCCAGAAGTTTTTTCTGACCAGATTGGGGTTTTGAATAACTATGAACACAAAATAAAACTAAACAAATATGCTGTTCCCGTTGCACACAAAACCCGATCAGTGCCATTACTTTTGAGAGAAGCATTAAAAAAAGAACTTGAGTAATCGGTGGAACAATGGATCATACATGCTGTTGAAAATTATGAATGGGTTGTCCCCATTGTGATCACATTAAAAAAACAGCTCTGACATACGCATGTGTGTGGACCTTAGGAGTTTGAATGCTAGTATATGGGTAGATAGGTACCCCTCCTGAAGATTAATGAAATGTTGTCAATCATAAAAGGAGCCAGTTTTTTCACAGTTTTAGACCTCACATCGGCCTATTATCAAGTACCATTACATCCAGAATCACAATCTCTTACTACATTCCCCACACCATTGGGCACGTATAGATTTCTGAGAATGCCATTTGGGTTGGCTTCTGCCACAACCACCTTTCAAAGAATTATGCAACATATTCTGGCGGATGTGGAAAAACACTTCTGCTTTCAGGATGACATTCTTATCTATGGGTCTAGTGAGACGGAACATGATTCCAATCTCAGAAAAGTATGTAACAAACTCAAGGAAGCAGGTCTTTTAAAAAAAAAACAAAAAACTTTTATTGATTTTTGTGGCAGCAAGTAGTTATAACCAAACAGTTTGAAACATAATACAGATTTCATGTCAGGCAGAGCATAGGCATTATAATAAAATAAACTAATTAAATCCAGTTACAAATAGGAGCCCAAAGTTTTTGACCAAATGTCTTTTTTCTCATCCCCTTTAGACGATATACTGCCTTCTCAAGTTGATAGATGCTTAATAATTTCGACTGCCAGTAACAAAATAATGGAGGTTCAGCATCTAGCCAACGTGAGGTTATACAATATCTAAAAATTGACATAGAAATGAACAAAAAACCTTCTTCTGTAGCTGTTTTAGTGCCAATTAAATCAGATTGAATTCCGAGTATTACTAGTTCAGCAGATAGTACTATAGATGTATTTAAAATGTTGTTTAAGAAGGTTTGTACTTCATTGATAAATTGCACTAACTTGGAACAATGAAAAAACATGTGAATTGCATCCGCATCCAGATACCCACATCGACTACAATTGACACCCCTATTGGCTTTCCATTTTAGCAGCTTTGCCGGAGTATAATACAAATCAAAAACGGACATAAAATGTTGGCTTGTGAGCGATCCATTAAATAAAACCAAAGTAGCCATTTCTAAAGAACTAGATAAATCAACATTCCTTATTCCAAGCCCTTTTTGCCATTTGTCAATATATAGATCTAAATTATCTTCAGTTCTATTTAACATTGTATAATAGATCGCTTCAATTCTGTTTCTTTTCCTACAGCATTCTAACACGTCAAATTGGGTCATTTTATTGGTGTTTAATAGATCTTTAGTCTCTAGAAAACTCAGTATTTGGAGATATTTAAAAAAATCTCCTCTACTAAAATTATATTTTTGCTGCAAATATAAGTATGAAACAAATTGTTCGTCCTGATAAAGATCCCCAAATGTGCATAGTTTGGAGTTTTGCCATCTCTGCATAATAGAATCTTTAAAGATAGCAGGCAACATTGGATTGTCTAAGAAAGGAGTATAATAGTTGTAGCCTTCACAGCAGCGAAATCTTTTTTTAAATTGTTTCCAGATTTGATAGACCGTTAACATAATTTTAAATTTAGGTTTTATAGTAGCTGGGTTCGATGATTCTAACCAAGCTTTGACTGGGCTTCGGCCTCCAGAACCATTTCATAAATTGAAGGATGAATAGATTCTTCCATTAAATAATCTTGGAAAATTAACGTACCCATGAGTCTTAGCGAGACCGCCCAGTAGTATAACCGAAAATTAGGCATCCCCCAGCCTCCCCTTTTCCTGGGAAGAGTACACCATTTAAGAGATCTTCTAGGTATCCTATAACCCAAAAGAAACCTAGAAACAATTCTGTCTAGTTTATTGAAAAAAATGGAAGGAAATAATAATGGTATGGTACGAAAAAAATAGAGAAATTTGGGGAATATAATCATCTTCACTACGTTGGTACGCCCGTATAGAGATAAGTGAAGATTATTCAATCTCTCGAGAGTCCTATTAGTAGAGTCTAAGAGAGGATCTATATTAAGACCTAAAATATCTTCTACTTTAGCAGTGATTTTCACGCCCAGATATAGAGCTGAAGTTGACAATACCACCCCATCCGGTATGCTGACAGTAGAATGAATCACTTGCGTTTTCGAGATATTTAATTTATATCCCGAAAATTCTCTAAACTCCCGAGCCAATTCTATGATTTTAGATAGCGCTATTTTAGTATCAGAGGTGACAATCGCGACATCGTCGGCGTATGCAAGGACTTTATATTCTACTTGATGGATTTGAACTGGAGGAATATCATCTTCTTTTATAAGTCTTTGTAAGTAGGGCTCTATATATAACGCGAACAACAAGGGGGAACAAGGACACCATTGCCTTGTCCCCCTTGTGATCGCCAGAGGGATCGAAGTCTCCCAGGCCAGCCGTATTACGGCTTTAGGGTTAATATATAGCGCCCGGATGGCAGTTATATACTCTACAGGAAACCCCTTCCAGACCAGCACTAACCACAGGAACCCCCAGTCGACCCTGTCAAATGCCTTTTCGGCATCCAACAGTGCCACTCCAACTGCGGATACCGTGGCCTGCGCCCAGTCCAGGAGAGCAATAACTCGTCTTATGTGATCGGTTGTATCTCTTTCTTTGATAAAACCGTGTTGAATCTTAGAAACCAACCCGGGCATAATGTCATTTAATCTATTAGCTAATATCTTGGAGAAGATTTTGCTATCAGATGTTATAAGTGAAATTGGCCTATATGACCCTAAATCAGTAGATTCTTTCCCTTTTTTTTTAAATACGACTATAGTTGCCAGAGACCAGGATTCCGGTGGGACACCTTGAAATGCCTGTTGAAAAACCTTAAGAAGTTCCGGTTTTAGCATATTACGGAAAGCGCGATAAAATTCCAGAGGAATATTATCCGGTCCCATCGCTTTACCCGGGGCTAAACCAAGAATAGCTGTTTCAATCTCTTCCCAGATGATGGGAGCGGCTAGCATTGATTTTTCTATTTTATGAAGAGCAGAATTATCAGGATTTCTTAAGTAAATCGATGCATCGTTAGCTGTACTAGTGCCGTCGTTAGACTTATTATAAAGTGATTGATAAAATTCATGAAATGCATTCAATATGCCTATTTTAGATTCATGCATTACACCTTCTTGATCTAAAATTTTTATTATATCATTTAGGGCAGCCTTCTGTCTTAACCTTTGAACTAAAATTCTCCCCGTTTGCTCACTTAATTCATAACATTCCGTTTTATATTGCTGATATTTAGATGCAACCTGGTCAGCTAGATATGAGTATACAGCGGCGCGGTCAAAAGTTAGCACCCGTTGTTCATCATCAATACCCTGGCCAGATTTAATACTAGCAGCTAATTTTAATTCTGCCTTTATCACTTTATCCAGTGCACTTTTAAATTCATTCTGTTTCTTTTTCCGAGGAAAGTTTGAGTAGCTCATGGTTTCACCTCTTATAATAGATTTGAAAGTGTCCCATACTGTCTGTATCGAAGCCGTCTCATTATTGTATAAAAAAATTCGTCAATAATTTTGGCCATGTGTGAGAGATAATCCTCATCTAGCAATAAATTCCGTTGAAAAGACCATTGCCTATTCGAATGTTTGTTCTGTGAGGATAGCAGTAATTCTAATATGATAGGGTTATGATCGGAGACCAGTTGAGGTAAAATATCAATACTTGCATTTTCCAAAAAGACTGTAGAAATAAAAAAATAATGTAAGCGAACAAACTTTCGATGTGGGGCCGAAAAAAAGGTAAAACCAGGCTCCATAGGTCTTAATTTATTCCACATATCGATCAACCCATTCCCTAATACTAACTCCCTGAGGGATCTATAAGTCCTAATCTTACGGCCTTTATAATTCCATATATTCCTAATATTCATATCGGCCTCAATATGGACATTTAGATCACCGCAGAGAATTATAGGTTGGCTCCAAGCGGCCAACTCCAGATTAATTGCATTCATTACCTCATTATCATCTAGATTTGGACCGTATATAGAGCAAACGGTAAATGTATTGTCTTCAATAACAATTTCAGCTAGCCCCCATCTCCCCAATTTATCAGCTAAGGTTCTGACACATTTCCCGGCCCTTTGCTTCATCAAAATGGCAACTCCCCTCTTGACACCAGACTGCTTTGAACAAATTAGAAGCTCAAGACCTAGTTTTTTTAACAAATTCCGCTTATCCCAGGAGATATGTGTCTCTTGTAGACACAATATGTCAAGCTGTAATAATTGAATTAGTTTACGTAAAATCCCTATCTTCTTAAAGTCGTTGAGGCCATTAATATTTAACGTACATAGTTTTATTTTCTTATCCATTGTAACGCTTCAAGAATCACCATGATTAGTATTCCTCTATGCTGCCTGGTATTGCCCTTACAAAATAAACATAGTAAATTATTCTGCTCTGCTGTACACTCAAAATTAACTACCGCTGCTTTACACCCCACCCACCACCATCCCCCAAACCACCACCACCCCTGGTCAGGGACCGCCCCCCCCTCCCTCCCCAACACATGAGGCTCAGGAACTCTCAGTTCCTGTAAAGTATGGAATGCCGTGCCCCCTCAACTCCGCGCGAACCCTGAGAGGGAGAAATCAATTATACTAGAAAACCACATAAGAACCAGATGAGGATCGAAGCGAATCTGCCCTGCCGCACCTGTAAACACCTTACTCATAAAGATTTATAAAGACTCTAAGTACTCCTTGGCTTTAATTTCTGATAGAAAGAATCTAGTCTGTCCTTTCCAAATTATTTTTATTTTAGCCGGGTTTTGCAGAAACACAGTGGCCCCCTTTTTCTGAAAATCAGGTATTAGCTGCCAGGAAGCAGGTGTTACTATAAAAAAAAAGGCAAATGCAAGTTTGGAGTGGCTTCAGTAGATTTCTTGGGACACACACTCTCCAGTGAAGGGATCAAACCTAAAATTGATTTGATAGAGTCTGTGGTGAAAGCTCCCATACCGGTTAATGAGGAGGAAGTCAAATCTTTCGTAGGATTAGCAGAGTACATGTCCAAATTTATCAGAAACTTTTCGGATATGGTACAACCCATTAGAGATTTGTTGAAAAAAGACATCAAATGTGCTTGGTTACCTATTCATGATCAAGCATTTTCTAATATTAAAAAAGCCATAGCCACAGCACCCTACATAGGAAATGTTGATAGCATCAAAGACACAATCCTAACGACGGATGCTTGCAACAGAGGCATAAGTGCTACTCTATCTCTACTTCAAAATGGCAAGGAAAAGATAATAGCATTTGCCTCCACAACTTTAAAAGAGGCAGAAATTAACTACTCTACCATTGAAAAGGAAGCCCTGCCATGCTTCTCGGCCACTAATCACTTCAAATACTTTCTCTGGGGTATACCTTTCAGATTAAAAACTGACCACAAACCCTTAGTTTCTTTATTTTCTTCAAAAGACATTGAAAAAACTTCACCAAGAATTGGCAAATGGTTGATTTTCCTACAAAGTTATAATTACACTATAGAGTATGTACCAGGCAACAAGAATCTGGTTGCCGATTGTCTTTCTCGCCTCCTCATTGACATGCCTAATGAAGATAATATAGAAGAGTTCAAAGTACTTCAGGTTTCCATTCCCGCTATCCTTGAGGAGGAATGGAAGTCTTCATATAGGGAAGATATTACTCTCAAAGCTGTGAATGATGAAATCCAGAACAGTTGGCCTGATAAGTGTGGGAATCTTCCCATTGAGTTACATCCCTTTTGGAATGTAAGAGATGAATTATCCATTGTAGGTTCCTATATCTATAAAAATGACAAAGTGATACCTCCTGAAAAGCTTAGAAAACATATAGGTGATCTAGCACATGAAGGTCATTTAGGGAGGGGCCTTACCAAAAGTACATTACGCGCTGGATATTGGTTTCCAGGTATGGACTCCTTCATTTAAGAATTAGTCAAGGGTTGCCATGCATGTGGAATCAGCGATAAGACCAAATGCACCATAGGAACGCCATTAGAACCAGTACATGTTCCCATTAAGGCTTGGGAAAAGTTGGGATTAGATATCATCGGGTCCTTACAAGTTACGGGGTTGCAAGAAAGATTAATTCTGGTGTTAGTCGATTATTTTTCCAAATGGATTACCCTAAAGTTTGTAAATAAGGTTGACACCAAGGCCATTAAAATGTTCCTATCTGAAACGTTTGCTAATGAAGGTATACCACATACCCTCATTACCGACAATGGTGTTCAATTAGTCTCTGAAGAGATGAAAGATTTCTTGGTCAGTTTGGCCATAAAACACATTTCTACCCCATTGTATTGTCCCCGTGGCAATGGGTTGGTGGAACGCTGCAACAGAATGATAAAAGATGCTTTGCAGCTTGCTATAGCATCCCACAAGCCCACGATTCAGTCTATAAAAGACATGATATGGTCACATGCTATAACTCCTAACAGTGTAACAGGCTACTCCCCATTTTGTCTTTTAAGAGGGCGTAAACCTGGGTCCAAACTTACGCCTAATTGGTTATTTGAGGAGAATACTTTTGTGTGTGTGACAAGCAAAATACTCAAGAAAAGATCCAACGTCATCAAGAAAAGTACAAACGTGAGTATGATCTTAGATGGAGAACAAAGCCAAGCAAGTGGAACATTGGCCAACAAGCTCTAGTCAAGAACCCTGTTTCCAATGCTAGTAGGTACAACAAATTTTATAGTCCTGAAAAGATAAGTGATGTTGGGAGAAATGTTGTCACCATGGCAGATGGCAGAAAGTGGAGCATGGACAGACTGGTAACGTACCCTGCTCAAGCCACCAGCATCAAGCCAGAGAATGTGTCAAGTGAGAGATCAACCAGAATGGACATTTTACATGGTAAAAGATCTATAAAGGCACTGGAATGGCAGCAAGACTATGTAATGAAATAATTTTTAATTTTTCCATCCTTGTTTTTACTTTCTGTGAAAAGGAAGATGTGTTGTAACTTGGGTGGTTTATCCTTTTCTTTCAATCTTACCTGCATGGTATCTTCCTTCTCTCCCCAGTTATTTCCCCTTTTGGTTCCGCCCTTCCCTGGAGGGCAGTTTAGAGTGTTGGGCACTGAGAGAAGCTTGAGAGGCGACTGACAGGAGTCAGAGGAGGAGCAGAAAACTGATATTCAATAAATCTTTCTATTTACCTCAAATTGAGTGGACTTCATTTCTTAACAGGGACCTTTTCCCAAAGTCATGGATTGGCCTCTACATATATCGTCATGTTGCGGCCAGCCAAACAGATGACTTTATTTTGAATTCTGGCACAGCGTCACTCCAGTAGAAGTGCCAGAGCACTAGATATCACTATTCTTCAAACCCTACTTTCTCAAAAACAGCTGAATAGATGTACACTATGGGCCTGATTAGGTCTAGCCAACTTTTTTTCAGTGGTCTTCCCACCCTCCACCTTGGCGTTCCACCCGCTTGATTTAGATGTTGGCTGGTCACTGGAGGGAAACCTGCCTCAGTCCGGCCACCTCCGCCAGAATCTTTCTCTTGCATTGACAGCGTCAGAGGCAGAAGCTGCTGTCAGAGGGCATCCCGCCAAGATTCCCACCATCCAGATTTCAATGTGCCTTCCCGTCAAGGCATCTGTGGAGGGCTAACCTCCAAGGTCAAGTTGGCAGAATGGAAGAAAAAGAGGTGAAACATCACTTTTTTTCAGGTTCTCGCCACCCATTCTGTCTTGAAAGGCATTGTTCAGGTCCAGCCTGTGCTGCTGCTACCTAACCACGACACTCAGCCACCCTGTTGTCACTAGGATCTGAGGTAGGCTTTTGTGAAGGGTGTGGGTCTACATTCAATGGTGTGTGTATGTTGTTGGTGTGCAATGCTATATGTAAAAATAAGGGCAGTACACATTACCTACATATACATTTTACCAGATTAACAACATATATGTGTATTGAGTAGATGATAAGTAGTGCTTACCTGGCTCCACCAGGACACATTCAGCACAAAGAGAAGATCTAAATCTGCTTGGCAGAAAACCGCCAGCATGACGGCGACAGAGTACTGTTGACCAACAGAGAAGACCGCTGCAGTGGCAGTCTCCTGTCTATTGCCACAATATCTAAATATGTGAGGGGGGCAGCTGTCCGATTGACAGAGTACTTGGAACCTCTGCTGCGTCGAGACAGCGTTAGTCCCACCAAGATCAAAATTAGGCCCTAAATCACAAAAAGCAAGCTTTCTACATTAAGATCTAGATTTCTGCCCAATTTGGTATAATTCTGTCCAGCTGTTTTTTCTGTATCATTCTCTAAAATACCCTATGTAATTTGCATGGGGGCTTGATGTGTTTTGGGACCCCCCTTCTTTCTCAGCTGTCACCTGATGGACCACCGAAAACTTGTATCAACTTTTGTTTTGGAAATCTTCATGATGATTAGACATACATCTCCAAAGTTATTAGCAAAACAAAAAACACTCCAGTGGTAGTGTAGCTATAGTTGGGACCTAGATTATATAGGAAATTGACTTTTTTAGTCTGCTAATAATTTTGGTGCTGTTCAATGAATCTTCACAAAACTTTCACCCCAAAAAATCATCCACCTCAATTAATTTCTGGAAAGTTTCAGGGTGATCCATCAAGCGGGGGCTGACAAAAAAGGGGTTTCCAAGACACAATTTCCCGATGCAAATTTCATAGGGATTTTTGAATACCGCAACAGCCAAAATAGCTGAACGAAATTTGGCAAAAGCAAGGTTTTCACCCAGAAAATTAGCTTTTTGTAATTTGGCATAATTCCATACAGTAGTTTTTGAGAAACTAAGGTTTAAAATGTTTGTATAACTGGACCATTGGACCAAAATGCAAAAATAAAATGCTTCTGATTGGCAGAGGGGGTTTTCTACAGTGAGAGCTGTGATTGGCTTCATCATTAATATAAATGTTACGGCATTATTTACAGGACTCAGGGATATGGTCCCCTGTCCTGGAAATGTGGAGCAAATAATAATAATAATAGGTTGCAGAGTAAGGATACCCTGCACCCAAAGACCTTGGGACCCCCAGGGCTTAAAGGTGATGCAAACACTATTTTTTCACCACAATGCTGTGGGTGAATCTTGGGATCACGATAAAAAAGGCACCCATTTCAATTAAAGAAAAGAAACCCCGGGGTAGGGCAGGAGCAAGGGGTCAGAACACATTTCATTTTGTTGGGTTGGGGTCATAGGACCCCTTCCCTTGAGCCTTAAAATGACCCCCTCCAAGAAGCCACTTTATTCTAGGTGTCCCAAGGATCCCAGCCCTCAGGACACAATGCAGTCGGGCAGGTTTGTAATTTTTTTAACTTATATGTAACCTAATGGCCGTTGTTTAATATGTTTTTTTTTCTTGGTTATGTTTTTGATTGCATGTGCAATCGTTATTTGATTTTCATTTAAGGTTGTATAAATGTTTGTGACATAGATGAGTAGTGTTTAAATAGAAAATGTCTATATTGATATTAATTGATTAGTGTATTCATTATTCAAGCTTCTTTGGAAATTATTTTTCTATATGGTTGATTCATTTTCAGTTATACAGTTATTTTTTTTATATGTTTTTAAACCATTATTTTACTAGTTTAATTAATGTGGGCTGTATTGTACTGTAACTTTTGATTTTTCTGAATTATGTTGGATTGGAGTGGGTTTTGAAGGGTACTGTTTACATTGTCATGATGTATTTAATACATTGAAGAATATGCTCTTTTTATATATTTGTTATTTTTTTAATTATCCTATTTTCTATATGTATGCAGGATTGATAAAGTTTGTACATTTGAGTACGCAATGTATGTACTTTTCTCAATGTTTATTTAACAAAATTAATTTGAACCCCCCGCACATGTGTGCACTTTCCGAAATGTTTGTTGAAGTGGAGACTTATTAATAAATCTCATCTATTCCATTACATGCATTTTTCACAAAATGTATTAGATTTGAGCTTGAAAAATAAATTGGCACCCAAATGTATTTACTTTCTCCAATGTTTGTGTGACAGAATGGAACATGAGCCTCTCTTCAGAGTCTATTTGTTGCCCACCTGACATCTCCTGCCTGACTTCGCTGCTCTTGATGCTGCATAGCACAACCAGTTGCCAGGCAACCGGCCAGACGCCATTCTTCTTGCCTACAATGCTAGTGTGTCGCTGGCCTCGTCCCTGAAATGACCTCCGCCCCTCCCACCCCCCAGGTTGCTCAATGCCAACCGCAGCACAGCAGCGCAATGGGTGTGCCGGTGGTGCGGCAAAGACAAGTACTTCTGCACCCGGCCCCGCCCAGCACCAGGACACCCTGGCTCTCCTACCGTCCACTCTAATTCCAGCTCTGATTTCTGAAGAATGGATCCAGGATGCTACAGCACGCTCTACTGCACCGGCTCACTGAAGGAGCTTTCCTCATAGAGACCTGGTTGAAGAACTCCTCAGCCCCGGACATTGCCACCGCCACTCCAACTGGCTACAATGACACACAGAAACCACCCTACAGACCCGGAGGAGGAATCGCCATCATCCGCAAGGACACCATCAGATTCATCACCATCACTGAGCTTCCTTGGCCGGACATGGAACACCTCAAATTCCACCTCCAAGCAGACGCCAAGGCCACTATCAGTGGAATACTCACCTAGAGGCCACCAGGACCCCATCTCCTTTCTGCATCAGAGTCTCTGAATTCATCGCCCCCCCCTTGCCTTGGAATCCAGACATTACCTCTTTCTCAATGACGTCAACCTTCAATTCAAAGACACCTCAAACTCCAACTCAGACACTCTACTAGATTCAATGGACACCCTAGGCTTAAAAACAGATTGTCACCAAACCCAGGCAAATCGCCGGACACACCCTCAACCCCATCTTCACATCCAGTGACATGATCCAGTTCAGCCTCACTACTGAGCTATCCTGGACGGACCACAGCATCATCCAATTCACTATTACTGGTAATCAACAGGCTACCATCACTCCATCCGTCACCACTGGCTGCCACAGCTGAAACACCATCACTGAATTCCAATGGACAACCCACCACAACATCACCACCCTCCACACATCAGATGACGTCAATCAAGCAGCCGCCTACCTATCCGATTGGATCACCACTAGCACCGACGCCATCAAAACCCATCAAAGTCTTTAAACCGTTTACTGCTTCGAACGTTCAGCGCCAGTGCTGAACGTTCGAAGGAACGGGTGCGGCCGCATCGGCAGTTGGACGTGCGCAGCACCAGGGAGGTAGCTTGCGCGACGTCCAACGGCCGATGGCAGCAGCGATAGGGTTAATAATAGAAGAGCCAACAAACATGCCAGCTCATTCACCCCCAAACTCAAGGTCGAGAAACGCAAATCCAAATCCCTCGAGAGACAATGGCACCCTGTAGAGACCCAAATGACCACACAGCCATCAAAATGGTCCACAGATCCTACCACCACACCATCAGACAAAGAAAGAAAGCAGACCTCGCCACCCGCCTCCAGTCCACCAAATCCACTAAGGAAACTTTCACCATTGTCAGAGAATTCTCCTCCCAGAAGCCCTTGAAAATACCATCCAGCTCTTGCAGTACCTCTACAACTTGCTTGCTGGTTTTTTCCACTCCAAGATCGCCAACATTTACAAAAACTTTGCCCCCCCCCCACTGCCAACACCAGTACTTACAGTCACAGTCTCCCACAATCTTCTCATCCAAAGACTCTACCACATCAGCATCCAAAGCAATTCCCTCAAACTGTTATCCTCTTTTCTAACCGGACGCACCCAAAGAACATGCCTTCTGTTGTACACCTCTGACCCCAAAAGCATCATCTGTGGCGTACCCCAGAGCTCCTCACTCAGCCCAAAACTGTTCAACAACCTACATGACCCCACTGGCCCTCATCACCCATAAGCACGGCCTCAGCATAGTCTCCTACACTGACAATACCCACACGTACTGTCCTTCACAAAAGACACTGACTCCACCAGATCAAGATTCTCGATTGCCATGACTGAAGTCACCAACTGGGTGAGAGCCAACTGCCTCCAACTTAACACTGACAAAACAGAAATTCTTCTCTTCCGAAGACCAGGCCACCATGGAATGATTCCTGGTGGCCCTCAGACCCTCACCCACCCCACCACCCACACAGGCAACCTCAGAATCATCCTTGATAGTGAACTCTTCATGAGACACCTGATTAACACAACTGCCTCCACCTATTTCATCACCCTCAGAATGCTCCAGAAAGTCTTCAGAAAGATCCCTACCAACACCAAAAGAACCGTCACCCATGACCTCATCACCAGTGGACTCGACTATGGGAACGCCCTCTAAGCTGAAACCAACACCCACCTCCTCAATCGCCTCCAAACCATCCAGAACTCAGCTGCGAGAATCATCCTGGACCTGCCCAAATGGGCCCACATTATCCCCCACTTCTGAAGTCTGCACTGGCTCCCCATAAAGAAGAGATGCCACTTTAAGCTTCTCACACACGCCTACAGAGCTCTCTACAACACCAGACCTTCCATGGCTCACCGCATCCATCGCACCAGAACCAGCGGTTGCTCCTTCTCCCACCTGGCAGCCAAAGCCTGGAGCAACTTGGCCATCCACCTTCGAACATCAACATTCCTCACCAAGTTCAGGTGTGGACTCAAAACCAGGCTGTTTGAATAGACTCACATCATGCTAGTGCCTGGATACCCCACGGGGTGATTAGGGTGATATACAAAACTCTGATTGATTGATTGAATGTATGTTAGAATGTAGTTAGACGAATAAACCTAACACCCTACCCATGTGTGCACTCTCCCAGTGTTTATTAGACTGGATTTAAAGGTATATTTGACTCCACCATCCCCCAGAGTTTGCTTTTTTCCTAATGATTGCTAGACTGGCGTTAGAATAGCAAATTTCCTCCATCCAAATATACATGTATCCCAAAGTTTGTTAGACTGTGGAAAGAATAGTAAATCAAGCCTGCCAATATATGCTCTTTTCCCAATGTATGGAGAACTGGAAGTAGAATAGTAAAATTGCTACCCCCCTCAAATACAAATATATATATCAATGTTTTTTAAACTGGAGTTACAATAATACATCTGACCCAAGCACAATATATGCCTTTTAAGCAGTTTTTGTTAGACTGGAGTTGGAATAGTAAATCTACACCCTCCCCAAGTATGTTGTCTCCCTACTATTTATTAGACTGAATCACAAAAAGAAAAAAACGAGTTACAAGAAAAAAGTTAAAAAAAGGATTGAAAACAAGAAAAGAGGGCAGGGTAGAGACACCCTGAGCACCAGGTCTGCTCAGGGGGTCCCACATTTTTTGTTAAAAAAAAAAAAGATTTAAGCTGGAGTCACGTAGGGTCAGCGAATCCCGCCGAATATTTTTTTAAACGAAGCACGAACTCCAGCGCTTTGTTTTCTTTAAGCCCAGGGTGGGCCAGGTCCTGTGGGCAATGCTTAATTATGATGTGAGGGCCCGTGACACCCCCCCCCCAGCCCCTGGGACCTCCACCTCCCCAGGGCTTTTAAAAAACAAAAATGCATGAGGGGACTCCTGCCCTTACCACGGATCCTCCATGGTCTGCCACCTCCCCAGGCTTTATTCAAGAAAGGAGCAACCCTGGGGGCCATCACCTCCACTGGACTTAAAAAAAAAATGAAAGCCTGTTGGGGGCTTGAGCCCCTCCTTACAGCCCCAGGGACCACCACCTCCCTGGGGCTTTAATTATTAAGGGCGGGGGCCACGTGGCCCTCCTGCACCCCCGGGGCCTGACACTTCCCTTGGGCTATTTTTTTTAATGTAGTGTGGGGCGCTCGAGCTACCCCACAATGCCCCAAGGACCACTCTACTTAAAAGCATAGGTCCTTTGTAGACCCCCATCACCGAAACAACCACCGCCCTGGAGCCACTCACAAGCTTGGAGGGGGACCGCACGGTCCACCTCATGGAGCCCTCCATGGCCCTGGGGACTGCCACCCCCCAGGGCAGGCTCCAGTAATGTCCTGGGGTGCTCTGCCCCGGGACATTGCAGTTTGCTTTGGCAGGGAGGGAGCACTGCTCTGGCCATGCCACAGCAAACTTCTGCTTTGCTTCATGGAAGCGAGAGCAGGAAAGCGGCCCTCGCTTCCATGAAGCGAAGCAGAATTGCCTTTGGGCAAATGGAGATCCATGTTAGCAGCTACCTCTGCTCAAAAGCAATGTTGGCTCCTGCAAGAGGCGGGGAGCCAGCAGGCACCGCAGGGGCATTGGGGCTCCCTCAAGGTGAGGCCAAGCCCCGGGTGATGTGGTCCCCGGGGACCAAAATGGCCCAGGTAGGGGGGCTGTGCAGGCCCTACTACCCATTTAAAAATGGCCCCGCAGGGGAGCTAAGCGGCCCCCTCTCCCATTTTTTTCAAAAATGGCCCGGCCCTGGGGGTTGGGGTCCCCTGCCCGATATGGGGCAATGGAAGTGGGGGGAATAATATATACTTTTTCTCTCTTAATCGGAGTTGAGACCCTATTGCACCTCCCAGCACAGCCCCCCTGTGTCCCATCACAGTGGATTCGTGGATCCACCTTAAATACATTTTTAAATAGTATATAATTCAGAAATTAGTGTTGCATTTGTGAACTTTTTTTATAGAGGTAGTGAGATTGAAGTTATCACATTAAAATTGATAGAGTTAGAAATATTACAAAAAAATAAACATTTTAAGTTAAACTTGAAAAGTGTAATGTGTTGTAGTACATTGAATTTGTGCTTTTGCTTTGTGGATTTGCGACGGGCGAGAATCGCGAAAATATTTAAAAACTGTACATATTGTAAAAAGATGTATACTTTCTCTGTTGGGTTATAGGTTAGCTCTAACAAGAGCCATTGTGTTCAATATAACTTTGTTGCAGCTACATGTAAGTCCGGATTCACAGCTTTAGGTTGTTGAGAAACACTCTGTTCCCTTTATCTGTTAAGTGAACTCCATCACTTCTGTAGATGTCATGCATAATAAAGACGTAGGTTGTTGTTATAGATGGAGCCCATCCTGTGGTCACGGAAGTAAGAAGAAACAGCTTTATTAACATTCTTCCTAGCCTTCTCAATCTGTGGACAGAATTGATTTGACTACTTCCATTTCTTTCTTTGGCATATATTAGAGTAAACAAAGACAGTGTGAGGGAAAAGCAACATCAGTTGTGAAAAGGTATTCTTCATTCTCATTGTCTAACCAATAGAAATGGGTTTCAGATTTTGAAATAATACAGTAAGCATTTCGAGAGTGGTGCATCACATTTATTGTGTGGAAAAGAAAATCTTTTGTGAGATTCTGATATTTCATATTCTGCAATACTATTTGAGAGGTGAGTTAGAAATTTGTAAGGTGTGTTATGTATTGCTTCAGTCTTTGTAGTGATATTTTTCACTTTGAAAAGCAATATTTATAAAGTTTGCAAAGTATTAGAGAAGTCTGACATTTGAAATATGTAAGCAAATGTACGAAAGCATATTGTAGTTTTTTTTTTTTTACTGAAATGAAGATTGAATTTAGTTGTGCACAGTAATGTGTAATGGGAAAAACATAGACATACGCATGCCTACATTTAGAAATATGGTTAGACTTCTAACACTGACATGCGAAGGATGGTTGATTTAAATTTGGGAAGGCCCAACATTCTGAGTAGAAGTTATGCATTTGCTTGTACTTGTATTCTCACATGTGTTATGCATCGAAGATGCTAGACGTGTGTATTTCTTTTATGTATGATGCCACTAGCAAAAGGCACAGACACATGCATGCTTGCTTTCAGGAACATGGTGAACAGTCACATGGGAAGGATTGATGTTTTAAATTTGGTAGCTCTAACATTCTGAGTAGTTGGTGAAAAATGAAGGTGCAGGAGAAACGTGAGGTATAAGACATGTTGGCAGAGATATCAGTGATTGGGCTATTTTGTATGGGTCTGTTGAATGATATACTTCAAGTATGCTGTATAAATGTAGGTGTCTGCTTGAAATGGGAAGTGCAGTCTGTCAAGTTTAAAGGTTTGCATGGTCTTGTGTCTGAGGTATGTGTCTAGTTGTACATGTATTCTCACATGTGTTATGCATCTGAAGATGGTCGACATGTGAAACACAGGTATACAACTATTTGTATGTTTCTTTTATGTTTGATGCTAGTAGCAAAAAGCACATACACATGCATGCATGCTTTCAGGAACCTGGTAAGAGTTACAACAATAACATGGAAAAAATTGCTATTTTAAATTTGGTAGGTCTAACAATCTGAGTAGTCAGTGAAATATGAAGGTGCAGCAGAAAAGTGAGTTTTAAGACATGTTGGCAGTGGTTTTAGTGATTAGGGTACTTTGTATGAGTCTCTGGAAAGGTACATTTGAAGTAGGCCATATAAATGTAGGTGTCTGCTAGGAATGGGAAGTGCAGATGTCAAGTTTTAAGGTGTGCATGGTCCTGTGAGTGAGGTATGTCTAACATTCTGAGTTGTCACTGAAAAATGAAGGTGCAGGAGAAACGTGAGGTATAAGACATGTTGGCAGAGAGATCAGTGATTAGAGAATTTTCGGAGAATTTTCGGAGGAGGAGGACCCTGATAAGACTTACCCACTGCCGTGAGGGGAACGGCTCGATGCTGTCGCCGTGAGGGGAACGGCTCGCAGCGCCAGCACCATCGCCGCCGTGAGGGCAGGGACTTCAACCCCCAGGTGCCCCAGCGGTCGTGGCGCGCGAATGACGCCAGCAGAGCGCCCGGAGGCGCGTGAAAAGAGAGGAGCGCCGAGCGCTCACTGGGAGCATTTTCGGAGCATTTTCGGAGGAGGAGGACCCTGATAAGACTTACCCACTGCCGTGAGGGGAACGGCTCGTTGTTGTCGCCGTGAGGGGAACGGCTCGCAGCACCAGTACCATCGCCGCCGTGAGGGCAGGGACTTCAACCCCCAGGTTGAGGAGGCGGTCGTGGCGCGCGAGTGACGCCAGCAGAGCGCCCGGAGGCGTGTGAAAAGAGAGAAACGCCTCTCTCCCAGCGAGTCGCGCGTGGGAGCGGGCGGGCCCGTTTAAGCCCGTTCAAGACCGGAAAAGGCCGGGACGGGCCACCCCCTTTTCAGCTCATACGCGGCCTTATCTTGTGAGTACTTTGTTTTATATCATCGTTGTTGACTCCTTGGGTTCATATCTATGCCTCCTAAGGAGGCTAAGGGGAGAGCGGATACTGCCAACTTCTCGGGAGCCATGGACCAGTTCATAACAAGGATGAACTGTGTGGTTGAAGAAGGGATCACGATAATGGAGCAACGACTTTCCCAGGAACTCGCTATTGAAAGAAGGTCTTCAATGGGACATATTGCGAATGTGCAATATGCACCATTAACCAAGGGGTTAATGGTGGTATTGGTGCTTCACCAATCTTAGAACTCCCCATTCCACAGTTACCATCTTGTGATATATCGCATGTTTCCTCTGAGAGTCAGTCGACGGTCTCAGAATCGTTATTGTTATCTCCCCACAAGTTGCCCATTGTGCCCAATGTAGTTAAGGTGTACAATACTAGACAATTGCGTGGGAGAGATCCTGGGGCTATTCCAAAGTATAAGCAAGGGCTGTCAAATAACAATGGTGGAAGGAAAAAGAAAGTCCCCAAAAATACTAGAGTAATTCCAGATACTCTGGAGCAGCCCGTTGTGGGCGTTTCTGCAAGCCCTGTACGGGCACAGTAGATCCTACACTTGCTTTCAGGAACCTGGTAAGAGTTACAACAATAACATGGAAAGAATTGCTATTTTAAATTTGATAGGTCTATTAATCTGAGTAGTCAGTGAAATATGAAGGTGCAGCAGAAAAGTGAGCTTTAAGACATGTTGGCAGTGGTTTTAGTGATTAGGGTACTTTTTTATGAGTCTCTGGAAAGGTACATTTGAAGTAGGCCATATAAATGTAGGTGGCTCCTAGAAATGGGAAGTGCAGTCTGTCAAGTTTTAAGGTGTGCATGGTCTTGTGAGTGAGGTATGTCTAACATTCTGAGTTGTCAGTGGAAAATGAAGGTGCAGGAGAAACGTGAGGTATAAGATGTTGGCCGAGAGATTAGTGATTAGGCTATTTTGTATGAGTCTGTTGAATGATATACTTCAAGTACGCTGTATAAATGTAGGTGTCTGCTTGAAATGGGAAGTGCAGTCTGTCAAGTTATGCATGGTCTTGTGTCTGAGGTATGTGTCTACTTGTACATGCATTCCCACATGTATTATGCATTTGAAGATGCTAGGCGTCTGAAACACAGGTATACAACTATTTGCATGTTTGTTTTATGTATGATGGTAGTACAAAAAGGCACAGACACATGCATGCATGCTTTCAGGAAGATGGTGAGACTTACAACGGTAAGATGGGAAGGATTTGTAGCTCTTAACATTCTGAGCAGTCGCTGAAAAATGAAGATGCAGTGGAAAAGGGAGGTTTAAGACATGTTGGTAGAGGGATTAGTGATAAGGGTAGTTTGTATGAATCTGTGGAAAGGTATACTTGAAGTAGGGTGTATAAATGTAGATCTCTGTTTGATGTGGGAAGTTCACTTGGTAAAGTTTAAAGGTCCGTTTGCTCTTGTGACTGAGGTATGTGTCTATTTGTACATGTATTTTCAAATGTGTTATGCATCTGAATATGGTAGACGTTTGAAAAACAGGTATACAACTATTTGTATGTTTCTTTTTATGTATGACTTTGCTAGGAAAAGGCACAAACACATGAATGCATGCTTTCAGTAATATGGTGAGACTTATAACAGTAACATCAGTCCTCTTTCCATCATATTAGTTGGAAATTTAGTAACTGCTCTTTGCAGGCCTATCTGTTTCCGCGCCATGATGACTGCGTCATCTGCATATAATAAAATGGGGACTGGTTTGTTCTCAATCATAGGATAGTCCTGCCTGTCCCGGGACAAAAATGAGCCTACACTATTTATATAGAGGTTAAACAGGAATGGGGCGATCTTGTCTCACTCCCTTATTAATATAAAATGTAGTCGTACACTCTCCCCGTTTCCCATACTGGACCCTCGCCCCCGCTCCCCTATATAGCTCCTTAATGAATAGCAGCAGGTTTGAATCAACACCCATCTCACTCAGGGTGTTCCAGAGTTTGTCATGACTTAAGCAGTCAAAAGCTGAACTTAAATCAACAAACGTTAAAAAAAGTTTTTCCCTTTTCGCTAATACATATTTACCTATAATTAGGGCTAAGTTTAATGCCTGTTCGATGGTTCCTAGTCCTGTCCTAAAGCCGTATTGGAACTTTGAAAGTAAACCCGTCTCTTCCAAACCAGGATTGCAATTTATTTAAAATAACCCTCCCCGACACTTTCATTAGCGAATCCAGTAAGGAAATAGGACGGTAACAGTTGGGTTAGTTTCTATCACCCTTTTTAAAGATGGGAATCACGATAGCATCTGACCAAGTAGGAATACATCTATATCTATTGCAGTTGTTCAATACCTTGGTTAAGAGCGGGGCCCATAGCTCAGTGTTAGACCTGTAGACATCTACTGGCACGCCGTCCGGGCTTAGGGCTTTCCCTGGGGCACTTTCTTTAATCGCTGTTAGAACTTCTTCATAGGAGTTATTAATGTTCAAAAGAAATGATGTAATATGAGCATTTTCATCTCCCTCCATAATGATAATTCCCTCACTCTGAGGTAAGACATCAGCTGTATAAAGATCCTTAAAGTGGTTGACCCATTTATCTTCCATGATTGCCAAGTCAATAATATTAGTGTCCCTATCTACAAAAAAGGGCGCATTAACGGCCCTCCCAAAGCCTGTGTTATCTTTTGTAATGCAGGCCTGGTGTAGCGCCTGCCATGCTTCCATTTTTAGCTGGGCCTTACGCTTTTTGATTTTTTTGTTGATAATCAATTTTGGCCAGCCTCAGTTCTTCCTTGCTTCTATTTTCTTGTTTTAAGACCTTCATTAGGTGAGCATGGGCCTTGCTACAATCCCTGTCAAACCAGCCCTAAGCCTTATTCTCGGCCTGTTTCTGCCTGCTAGTGAGAAGATCTTGTATTTCCACTGTAATTCTAAGGAAAGCCTCAAACACTAGTACATTGTCATCCATTTGCAAGAGACAAATCTCAAAATCCCCATATGTATTTTTCACTAAAGTTTCTAGGAAAACCATAGGTTCCACTCTGTCCCAGTTTATAGCATAACCATTTGTCCTAGCAAGATTTATATTATGGTTATACATTGCTTGTGTTTCCTTGGAGGTATATTTACCCCCCGCAAGGGAAAAGAATAGGCAGATTGGGTGGTGGTTACTCATTACTATTTCAGACGTTTTACACGTGTGGACGTTAGCAGAGTACCGTTTTGACATAAGGACAAAGTCAATTATTGTGTTACAGCCCCTCCATATAAAGGTAGGTTCAAATGATACAGACGGTATACATAGGTCATGGGCAAAACCCAGATCAAATTGGAAAATTATATCATTTAACATGTCCCCCACGGTAGTATGGGAGAAATGTGTTAACAGATCTTCTTTATCTTTGCCCATGCCTCAAATGACCGGATGATTATATGGGCAAAGTGAGCAATTGAAAATTGCCAGCCCAAATTAAGCACATATCGCCCCTCAGATGATCTTCTATGTTTTTCAGGGTTCGGCATAATTCTGTTAATACTTTAATAGTTTCTGTTTTCGAAATATTGTTATAGACATTTATTAAAATGCACTCATCCTTTCCCTCAAGCACTGCCCATGCACTGATCTAAGCACCCAGGTATTACCTCTGCACTCGTGCAATCACCCTGGCACTACTCATTCGTTCATGCAATCACTCAGGCACTATTCTTGCACTCAACCAGTCACTCAGGCATTACCCATGCACTCATCCATTCACTCATGCACAACCCATGCACTCATTTAAGCACCCAGGTATTACCCTTGCACTCATGAAGTCACTCAGGTACTAAGCATGCAGTCATCCAATCACCCAGGCAGCACCCCTACACTCATGCAATCACCCAGGCACTACCCATGTACCCATGTACTCATGCAATTGCTCAAGCACTACTCTTGCACTCAACCATTCACTCAGGCACTACCCATGCACTTATCCAATTACCCGGGCATTACCCTTGCACTCATCCTTTTATGCAGGCACTACTCATGCACTCATCCATTCTCTCAGGTACAACTCATGCACTAATGCAATAACCCAGGCCTTATCCTTGCACTTTTCCTTTCAGTCAAGCACTACCCATGCACTCATTCAATCACCAAGACAGTACCTCTGCACTTACACAATCACTCAGGCACTACTCTTGCACTCATCCTTTCACTCAGGCACTACCCATTCACTCATTCAATCACTCAAGCAGGACCTCTGCACTCATTCAATCACCCAGGCACCACCAACGCACTCATCCATTCACTCAGGCATTATGCATATTCTCACAGTCGAGTAGGGTTCATACACCCATGGCATATAGGTCATGCACCAATAAAATGTGCTAAATTTACTTTAAAAGTATACGTTGCAAATAGCATATTGTGTTGGAAACTATTTTAATGAAAAGTCTTTAAGCAAGATATATATTTAAACTTGCAACATTGTTAGTCCATACTTTTTAAATTACGTGTAGAGCCGCGACCCCTAAGTGATTCCTGACATAGGTGCCAGCAGGGTTTGCAACCCCTACATAAAAATGTGTTTTAAACATCTTACAAATATTTTACAACTACACTAATTCTAGTTTTTTGGATTCAAAAATAAACATCAACATAATATTTCAGTGTAAGTACGTATTTTAGACATACATTCGTGTAACGGATTCGCGCACTGAACGTGAGGATCCACAACTGCTGCGCGATACCGTTGTGTCCTCAAAAATCTGTTAAAAACATTTCAAAATAAATGTATTACTTCTATATTACTATATTTTTGCACTCAGTAACAAGCCTCTTCATGAAAAAAATATATTAATTTGTTCCAAATATATATCTTTTAGACTGATATAATGGATAAGCATACCCACCGTGTAGGTTCGTGATCGGTGGTGACCCTTTTTTGTTATCATAATGAGAGAACAAAACATATTTTACACTATTAAAAGCAAGCCGACAAAATTAAATTGAGCAAAAAACAGTAATAAAAGATTACCCTAAAATATTATATAAAAATGTTCTTTTTCTAGTCCTAATTCTGTCATATGATATCAAACTGTACAAAATTAGGAACAATATAAAATTTTTGTATAAACTGTATTTATTCAAATAAATAACAGTATAAAACTTTAATCAGCTATGTTAGACATATTTTAAAAAAGTGAATAAAATTATTTTAAAAGTTTTAAAAATACATAGAAAATCATATAAAAAAAGAAAAAATAGTTACAAACATCTTTTAATAAATAAAATAGTTTAAAAAATCGTAGTAATTCACTAAAAACAGGTTTCACAGACGTTATAGTTAGGAATTAGCATTTACAAAACCATAGAAATTCACTGAAAAAATGACGGGTCTCAGGGAGGTTATAGTTAGAAATTCATTGCCTTCCACAAGGCAATGAGGACGAGTTACCAACCCACTCGTGCAAAACACAATGGGTTACATTTTTGTTTAATTCCTGTAATCCCTGCATTATCTTTTTTTCGTAATGGTTTTCTTTTTTGGTAGCTGACTTTTTCCGGTTTTGACTCTACTTTCTAGATCCCTTATCTTCTTCTTCATTGGTAATCTTTCTGTTTCTCCTATATATCTTGTGGTACTGTAAAACTAAGAAGAACATATTCTGGCACTCTGCTGTCTAGCATGAAGAATGCAGGCCCTAGGAAGCTAGTATTATACATAATATTCACCATGTATGTTTGTTGAGAGAAGGCTCTTTTTCTCCTGCTCATACTCTAACAGTTGAGTTCACCAGAGAGTGGCCAGGGTCATCATAGACCACCCCCTCCAATGTAGAATACTGCTGTCCCATTAATTTATACAGTATACTAGCAGTTTCGCATCACAGTCCAGTATGGCTGGAAAAAAAGTATGAGGTCCTACTCCCATTGCATTTGCCAACCAACACCACATGTCTTTCATTGAGCATTATTCGACCCCTGGCTTGTCGAACTTTGTGAACCAATCAAATGCCCAGAGTGCCCTTTATGTTAGAAGATACTGCAGTGCTAACTGAACTGTAGTGGTGTATTGCAGTTGTATTTGGGGTGGTGTATCTATCATCTAAAATAAATATAATGCTTTATTCTAGACACACAGAACACCAGTGATGCTGGCTCCAGTTCCACTGCATGAGGAGACGAGTCAGTTGGAGGGAGAGAAGTAGCAACAGGGATGGGTACTGGTAAGTCACATAATTTCTTGTAATTACAATACTCACTAGCTAGTACCAGGGTGTAATCAACACGTGACCATGACGCCACCCCCCACAGAGTTCCTGGCTGCAGCAGTGGTTGAGTTAGTATAGCCTCTTCTATCTGCAACTCACCAAAGCTCACATAACGAACTTTGATGGATTGAAGGAAACATGGAAAAACGGAAGGTTAAAAGAAAGGAAATGGTATATGAGTGAAAGTGTGGGTGAAAGTGTGGGTAAAGAGATGAATGGGCAAAAGGATGGTGAGAAGAAAGGGTGGATAATTGAAATGATGGATTGGAAATGTTGGTGAAAGACTGGAGGAGAGAAAGTAAAGTTTAATCATGGTGGCTATGGGTGAATTAGAATGAAACCATGAATGAATACTTGGATTGCTTGGATGAGTAAGCAAGGCAGCTCTACTTATGAGGATCATGCTGCTCACCTACTTTGCTTACTTTGTTTGTGTAGGGTTATCAAAGGTATGATTCAAAGTGGGGGTCTTTTTAATTTTTTGTTTGACTCCCTCGAATTCAACCCACCGTTCATCACCCCCTCCCCGCTTATGGCATTTTTTTGTCACCTATGACCAAAGTGAAGTAGGGGTCAGTTTGAGACTGCAAGTGTTAGCTGTGCAATGTGCATCTGCTTCAGTAAATGCGGCATTTACAATATTTTCAATGCATTTCAAACTGAACACACAAGGTATGTTGTTTCCACTCGCCCACTCAGTCACCTATTGGTACTTCACTCCTTAATTTTTACCAAAGTTCTCCCATCTCAGCCAACCAAATTGGAAAAACCATTCTTGGCATGTGCCACATTTAATTTTATAACCACATGAAGTGAAGTGATTCCAGAATATAAATATTTTATAGTTTTGCATAACAGTTTTTTTTTCACACCTGTTCAGATTATTCACTTTCGACTTATACAGTGACGGAATTAGTCAAAGATGATGAATGGATGATAAATGTAGTGGCCCCTCTATTCTATATCAAAAAAGTTCTACCCTACCTGTCTCACCCTCTACCTTAACCTGCAGTAGAGTAAGTCAAGTTTCCTTTCCCTGCTTACTGCCCAGCAAATACATTTGTTAGAAATAATATGCGCTGGTCGGTGAGGCCGTAGAGGAAAGTGGGAGTAAGTGCATGAATTGATGTCAAGTTTGGTGTTTGGGATATACAGTGACTAATGTCTCAAATATAATGTATATAGTCCGTTCCTTTACCTGTAGTGTAGTCTATTATTTTACCCAACCTCTACTTACGGCAGACAGGATAATATGAATATCTGCATTACATACATGAGGTGTGGGACGTAGTATCTTATTTATTATACATCTGTCTCTTTGGAGTCCAATTAGAATCAGAAATACATTTGGAGAAGAGTAAAGCCATAGAAAATTAAAAAAAGATAATTTCAACTACAGCTGCCCCAGTTGCAGACAAGAGAAGAATACCCAAGACTCTGGCAAGCAATGAGCATGGCTCCATTATTTTAGCACAACACACAACTTATACTCCATAGTGCATAATGCTGTACTCATTATTGAAAGTTAATTTACTTTTCCACTCAAAGTGTTGGCTTATAGTTACCTGAAAATCCTTTAGAAGAAAAAAATTCAAATCACTGTTTGTTTAGTCCGGTGTAATTCTGCCTTAAAACTTTTCTGCTGCACAGTCAGTGATTTTTATGAAGGACACATGTGGGTAAAACAAGTCGGCCTTGTGAATCTCCTAATCATAATCACATTCCAATGGCCCTAGGGAACCAGCAATGTACTGTGCCACCCACTAATTTAAAACAATTTATTGCGCAGAGCATTATTTACAATTTGTCATTTTTCTTTTTGTTTTTCTCAATATAGCTACTCCTGCTGGTCCACCCATGGGACCCAACAGGCAGGACATAGCGGCCCATCCGCGGTGGCAGAGGATGGAGCATATCCAGCTAGAATACCGGTGGATGGTGGTCCTGAAAAAGGAGGAGGAGAAGGAAATAAATCCCTCTCTGCCGGGGGCCCAGTGTAGACTGTTCCCCTCAGCCTCCCAGGTATCCCACCACTGGTGCTGCTGCTAGCCAACTGCTGCCAACCCCTCTCACACAAACAGGCCATTGCTGTACTGCATCTTGAAGCGACTGGACACTATCAATGGCCAGCTCACCATGTTGGAGCAGTGCCTGAACCAGCTCTGTGCCAACATCCATATTTACCTCTTCTAGCTCTTTTTTAATTTTTAATTTTGGTGGGAGAGGCTTGTTGTTGTGGCTGGGTGGAGAGCTTGGGAAGGGGTCTGGGAGTGGACCGGATTTGACTTCTTTGGACATTTGGGACACTGGGACCTAGGTAATTTCCTATTTTTTGGGAGAGTAGTAGGCATACTGTGTGGTGGAGAGGGTGGGTAGCTCTGTAAAACAAATAAAGGAGAATATATAGTTATCTAAATGTATGCCTGAAGTAGTTTGTTTTACTTTTACTTTGCACTGCTGCCTTCAGTTTTCATACATCTGTTTTGTTTTTGCTTGTAAGAGAAAGTGTACCAATTAGTTGTAGAGTTATACCTCTCTAACTATCTTGACCTTTAGGGAGGATGCTGCAATTGTCTACAGGAACCTCAATAGACAATAGTGGCAATTAGTTACTTACCTATTAAGGTAACTGGTTCAGTAGCCTTACCTGAATATAGATAAAGCACTAACAGGAAAGGTATCACAACTTCATAAGCAAGGTCCCACTTCCAGGTCCACCCAGGTGAGCTCCATCTGTAGGATTAATCACCAGAAAGATTATCAATTGTAGGCAACTAAATGGAAATAAAATGACTGAGTTAGTGATTTATGTATCAAAGATTTACAAATAGTTAACACCAGAGTTCTACACATTGATGTCACAATAAGAATTCCTGATAATAATAAAATAACAAAAAATGATTTGGCTAACGGAGAGGTAGTAGTAACTTGGGGGCCGATTATGATGGCGGACGGACCTGAGTCCGACCGCCACCATAGAGTAGGAGGGAACCTCCGCATGGCCTGCGGAGTTCCCTCCTGTGCAATTAGGATGTGACCGCCACCCTGGCGGTCACATCCTCTATTTTTACCATTGCGGCGGGTGTGGCTTCAAGCTGCATTCGCCGCAATGGTAAAAATGCATACATTGCATTTGTATGCAGAAAGCGGCAGGCACCGTGCGGTGCCTGCCGATTACTGCATACAAATGCAGGGGGGTACCATAGGTACCCCCCATGTGCACCCCCACCCCCCTTCACCCAGGGGGCCTGCAACGGGCCCCCGCAGTGAAGTTACACATGCTTTTCCACGGCGGAAAACCCACCGCGGAAAAGCATTGTTCCCAGCCCATCCTAATATGGCTGACGGTGTCTGAGAGACACCGTCCCCATATTCGAGCTTTTCCGCCGCGGTTGTAAGCCAACTGCGGCGGAAAAGCTGCGGACGGAAACCAGGACCCACCAGCCATCCTAATGTGGCGGTGGGTCTTTGGTGAGTCCGCAGAGGATTTTCCTCATCCTCCGGGCCGGCGGTGGCTTCCGCCGGCCCGGAGGATGCGGAAAATCCTCCATCGTAATAGGCCCCTTAGTTCCGAAATCCTCGAGTCATAAAAAATGGATTCAAAGTCTTGAGTGGGCAAGCTTAGGTTAGGTGTTTACAGTTACACAGCAGAAGGAGGCATGCAATTATGATACTGACGACTGATGCTCTTCATTCTATATCGAAAATATGGATAATTTTTAATGTGGGTGTGGGTCAATGGGGCCAAAATGGTCTATTGCTCAGAACATCGTGCAGTAAGTTGGTGTGGCTTTCAGACATCCACCCCACCAAGTGTGTGATCCATTGATGCTGTAAACTAAGCCACACCTCAATAAATCACACAGCCCAGGGAAGAGGGTTGGGGGTTTGATGAATGGATGGGAAAGGGGATTTGAGGAAAGGTGTGACAAAGACAAAAACAACATGAAGACAATATTCATCAAGGCAATGAGCAGCACATCATCATCATCAATCTGTTGTGAAAGGAAACAAAGGAATGAGTATGACACAGTGCAGTTAAATGCATTGCAACCAGTACTTCTGCCCCAGAGACCCAAGTTATCAGATATCTAAATGTTCTGTCTTTTAGGTTTGAAAAAACAAATTATGTAGGAGTGAATCTACCCAGTTCTAAAAATATGATTGTTAATACAAAAGGATGCTGTATTGTAAAATTAGGTGGCATATCTGCATTCTCTTCAGGAATGTCCACTCTTGGGTGTCTGTCTGGACTGGTCCGTAAGGTAAGCAGGAGTGTTGAGCTCAGCTTTCGATTTTCACAGGGTGAACAACAACAGCAACAACCAGCAAGGAGGCATGGCCACAACAAAGAAGAATGTAGGCCTATGTCAAAAGCACACTGACTGCCTAGACAAAATGGTCACCAATCACATGTTCACAACAGCAACCAAGCAAGATGGTATGGGGAACAAAGAAGACAAGCAGTTCTATGGCAAAGGCACACTGGCTGCCTACCAAAAAACGGCCGACCACATGGTCAAATGGCAAGCAGAGAGGAATGGCCAGAAGCAAAAAGCATATGCAGGCTTATGGCAAAGGCACACTGGCTGGCTACACAAAATGGCTGCCGGTCACATAGGCACAACATAAAGCAAGCCTAAAGGCATGAGGATCAAAGAAGATATGCAGTCCTATGACATAAGCACATTGGCTGCCTACAAAAACTGGCTGCCAGCCAAATGATCACAACAACAGTCAAGCAAGAAGGGATGGGGAACAAGGAAGACCTGCAGGCCTATGGCAAATGCACACTGGTTGCCTACACAAAAGGGCCACTGACCACATGGTCAAACAGCAAGCAATGAGGCATGACCACAAGCAAAGAACACATGCAGTACTATTGCAAACGTACACTGGCTGCCTACACAAAATAGCCACCAACCACATGGTCACAACAACAACAACAAAGCAAAAAGGCATGGGGAACAAAGAAGACATGCAGGAGGCCTATGGCAAAAGCACACTGGGTGCCTACAGCAAACGGCCAATGACCACATGTTCAGACAGTAAGCAAGGAGGCATTGCCACAAAGAACATGTGCAGGCCTATGGGCACTGACTATACAAAATGGCCCCTGGTCACATGGCATGGTGAACAAAGCCAAATGGCGGCCTATGGAAAACACACATTCTGGCCAGAACAACGAGGCATAGATTGGTAATGGTAGCATAGAAAAAAGAGCATTAGTTCAGCAATGGCAAAAACGAAAATACACTGGGCTAAGAAATTTTACAACAACTCACATCCTTCAAAGGCATCAAATATAATTACTCCACCTATACACTGCAGAAAAAAACATGAAATACCCCCGAAAAACACATTTTGTCATTTAATCCAATGTCATTCATGGCCTAAATGATGTTTCAATCAGACCCCCAGCTTTACACGATTTAGCGATTCACAAAAAAACCGCGAAATCTGCTGATTTCCGCAATGGCCGCAATATTTACTATTTTGGCCACACAATTAGGTCTCCCGGCAGGGAGCAAAAGATTGTGCCTTCTTATTAGCTGTGCGCACACTTTACTACGTGCTGTGGCGCCTTACAGCCATAAAAAAGCCATTCTGTGTCAGAATGTGAATATGGTGCTCAAAAATAGAATGCTGGCCTCTTACTTAGATGTAAACAAAATGCTGAGGCTTTTGATATGTTATTCCAAGGAGGAGGAAGCTCTGAATTCAGCAAAGAAATTAAGGTGTTTAAAAACACATATTGCATAAAAAAAAATGTTTTTCTACTTCGGTAGTGTTTATGTCCCTCTGTGCGGGACTCCTCCACAGAGCCGGGGTACCAGATGTCATGCGCAGTTTGCCTTCTAGTGCCTCCCCAAATCCATCAAAGTCAGTGAATGGATGGATGGCCCATTTGACACTGCAGAGAGCCTCTTAATTGATGTAAAATGCTGGAAAATGGAAACCCTTCCTTTCCACGATGCTGAATTTAAAAAACACAGATTTATGAAAGGCTGGAAAATCAAATTAGTATTGAGGGCATGGATCTTGGAACAGAACGAGCAGTTGAATATCATTATCCACACAAAATAAAAGAAAATAGGTGAATTTGTGGGAAGTAGAAAACATATGCAAGAATGTGCAGCGTATACCCAATACTAAATAAGGAAAACAACCTGGGTTAATACCTTAATATATCAAAACATGTGTTTGCTCCCCCCTCCTATTATTTCCTTTTCCCTGAATAATGTGCTATATATGGAATGGTTTTGTTTAATTGCGCACTTGTACCAATTGCTGATTTGTATTTTTATCATCTGGAAGTTGTGTGCACAATTTGAAAAACAGGAAGGTCAGACGAGCGCTTCATTACGCTAAGAAATAGCCCAGCCACCCTCATTGTTTTCGCTGTCTGTGCTTGGAGGCAGTACAGACTTGCAGACCCCAATGTTGAGCGCCTCTCTTAGTGGTAGCTGAAGCTAAACTGGCAGCATTTCTCCCCTCATTCTGCTTCGCTAACCCTGACCCTCAACAGCATTCATGATTCTCTTCCTAACTGAAAGCTGAGATTTCCAGTTGTGACAATTTTCTTCATTAAGACTGAGCAGGAGAATCTCATGTGCCTTGCGTAGGTCTCACGTCAGCCCCTCAAGTGCAGTGATCCAAGTGTGCTCTCACTAGGACTCACTTCAGCTGATCTGTAGGCTCCAGTGCAGTGATCCAGTATGCAATTGCTAGGGCTCTCTTCAGCTCAACTGTAGGCTCCAATGCAGTGATCCATTGTGCCTTCACTAGGCCTCTCTTCAGCTCAACTGCAGGCTCCAGTGCAGTGATCCAGTGTGCCTTCACTAGATCTGACATCAGCTCTTCCAGTGCAGCCACGTGTGCCTTCACTAGATCTCACTCGAGCTCCTCCAGTGCAGTGATCCAGTGTGCCTTCACTAGGTCTCACTTCAGCTCCTCCAGTTCACTGTCTCAGCAACAATGTTCAGGCAGCAAGGGGGGCTTTTTTATTGTCACCTACAGCTGTGTCGAAGATAAAGGCCAAGTTAAGGGGCTATCAGGCGCAGTGCTTAGTTTGTAAAATAATAAGTGCCAGGATCCTGATCAGGAGGGCACTGCAACTTGCACCACCCATCGCCCCTACCATTGCTGCCAAATCAACTACTAACCATCTCTCTCACCTACAAGTGTGACAGTTCAGATCATTCCAGGTACCCAAAGCCAAAGGAATGGCAGGGGAGGCAGGAATTAGTCATTTCTAATGTATATTGTATTCAGAAACAGCTGTTGTTCTCCTCATCTCTAAATTAGATGAGTGACGCCACCATATGGCAGACTGTCATACGTGTGGTGTTGAAAATTAAGTGCTGTGCCGGGTACCGTAAAACTAATTAAGTGCCTGTGCCAAGCATTGGAAACCACCGGCTCAAATTAAGCACTGATCAGGTGGCTCCTTTTGATCAAGAATTCTGACTGGACTTGGCCTGGAACCTCACTTAATGCAAATACAATGGAGGGGAAACAAAAGAACACAGCCTGTTATCTATTCATAGGTACTTAAGAGATGCATGCTTTTGACTTTGTTCAGTCCCTTTATGTAAGTAAGTGCATGCACTTTAAGAATGTCGGTTGTGGTGGTCTGTCCAAGTATTTATAGAAATAACACTTTAAATATTACTATTTGTTTCTTTTATAAAGCGACTCATACCAATGCGGGGTGTCAGAGTGCTTCATATAACATGCACATTAGAAATTGATAATAAATTGTGTAAGTGTGTAAATCAATGTACAAGATGTGTTACATAAGTCAGTGAGGATTATAAGGTGTAGGAGTCACATGTCCTTCACAGCTCACTGTGCTATTTTAGAAGGATTATCATTTATGATCTGCAATTAACAAAAGGAACTCTGTGTTCAAAGCAGTAATTTACTTACCTAGCTACATAAAATAAAAATCTCTCATCTGCATGTTACGTTATGTGCTTTGCAGGAGAAACATTAACCCTCTGTACTACTTTGATGCAAATGTGAGACTACACAAAACTCAGATCTCTCCACAAATGCTTTAACCTCCAGGGTTAACTCACCATTATTATTATTCCCGATGATTTACGGGACACCTCTGTAGCAGATGCCTTAACCCCATAAAATATCTTAAAATGCAGACTTTACAACCAACTAAGCAGAAGAGAGTTACGGCCATACTACACCTTGTTGCGAATTTCTTTGTGGCAAAGCTTTGAAAAAAAAATATTATTGGTTGAGGCCCTGATTTTGCATTGGGATTGCACCACTTTTTTGGCACAAACCCAAAGCAAAATCTAATTTGTTAAATCTCATCATGCACTTAAATGTACTCATGATATACCAGATAAACATATGTGTGAGGTCTTAACATATGATGTCACTTCCAGAGAGATCACATGCTGTGATCCCACGTGCAATGCCACCTGCATCATATGCTATGGTGGCACTTGCCTTGATGTCACTTCCAAAATACCTAACTTGGTTAGTCCCCACATTTCCTTTTTTTTAGGACTTGTGTCCTGGAGGAGCGGGTAGTGGTAGGTGGAAGGTAGTGGTATGGGGGTCAGTCAGTATAATCATGTGTGCAACTTGTTGTTTACTGTGTAACTTTAGTTGCATGAGCAGCCGGGAGAGAATCGAATTTTAGCAAGCCATGGTGTAGGCTTGAAACAGGGCCAGTGGTGTGAGAGTGTAAGGGTTGATGCCACTGGTCAGGTTATGAGGTTGCCTGCCCCCTGTTCTGGGGTTTGAGTAGACAGGAAGCAGGGAGCAGAATTGGGCCCCAACCCATCACCTCTCTTCTTGTTTCGAAGCCCAGCAAAGGTGCATTTAGTCTTGCAAGCGTGTCTTAGAATCTTGCGGGCACGCCAATTTAAAAGTAGATCTTTATGATTGGCCCTGGAATCTTTATTTCCCTCGGACCATCTCGCTCCTGCTGAAGTCAGAGTCCCACAAGTTCTCTGATTGGCTGCCAGCAACATGAGAAACATGTTGCTGCCAGCCATTACAGGACTCAGGGACTTAGCATAGCAACCAAATACTCTCAGACACTTTAAACTTGACTATGTGAAAGTAGAATACTCTGCAAAAATAGTTCTATTGATTTAAAACTGAAAAGGAATTATTGCAAGTAAAAGTGCTGCAATAATGCCGCTAAATTTCAATATTTGTGCCACTAAATTTCAATTTTTGTGCCGCAAAATTTGCAATTCTATGCCGCAATATAATGGGGGATCTGTTCACTTCAACAGACACCACAGAAACAGTTGTTTCATGCATCCATGACTAATACTGGGCCTTCTGCCTGGAACACCCATTGACAGAGTAGGCCGCATTGTATTAAATGAACAGCACAAACTTAATAAAAAATGGAGAAAATTTACTGAACTGTGCAACATTTTTCCTTTACCAAAGAAGAAAAATACAAAACTTTACATGCAAAAAAACACCTACGCCCCTACTAAAATGGCAGGCCACCCACCACAATACATTTTAAAAATTGAATAAAAGTACAAATAAATCCTGATGCACGCCCCCAATCAAACAAAATCCACCCTGATACATCAGTTTTTAAATGGTATATATGCAGTAGCCAAGGAGAGTGATCCTTCCAGCTCCAAATCCCAATGAAAAGTGGCCACGAGAGGGACAAAGCAAAGGGAGGAGCCTGCTGGACTGAAACAGGAAGTCCGAGTCTCTGGGGCACCTTCTTGCTGGAATCATTTTTTTTTTTTAAAAGGGGTTCTCGCGCAACAAAACCAACTCCAATGGCCAGTTGGAGAAGAAAACCCACTCCAAAAGTCTCTCACCTGCAACTTAAGAACAACAGCTGCCTGAGCTCTCAATTTGCGATCGCAATTGACACTAGATTGGCACTGTCATGTCCGGAAATCTTGCATGTGAGCACGAAGTCTTGCGGGAGCTCGCTATCGGTGTGAGAAGTCTTGTGCACGCTTGCAATCTGCCCAAGAGTATCTTGGTGCTTGCAAGTGAGTGGCAAAACAAAAAAAGTCAAGCACGCAAACGGAAAAAAAAATCTGCCTTGCGCCCAAAAGGCGAATTTCAGGAACTCTGTGTTCCTAGCGGAGTGCCCAAATTCTGCAAACTGAGCGAGGGGAGCGGAGCTTTACACCCGGGACTAATTAATTGGCCTGATAAGCTACTGTTATGCATATAGTCGATCGTGTCTTAATTTCATGAATTATGCATGTGCACAATGTTTGAATTATTAAGGAACCTATTGGAGATTAGCAGTGGATATAGATTGACAAATATGAATTGTTTTTCCCTTTTGCTTGATTTGTTTGCTTTGGTTGCTTTGTAATGGTTTTAATTACCTAGATAAAATTGCTTACTGGTCAAATTCTAAAAAAATCTTTTTAGCATTAAAGGCAATTGATTGAACCAGAAAAGTTAACAGATCCTCGCACATCATTCAGAATGGCATTCAAAATGTCAAGTTATATAGTATATTTTAATGATGATACGTACAGCTATGCATAGGAATCTGGCTGTTGCAGAATATTTATATCACCTTGATTAGGATGACTAATAAATAACACCGCCAAAACATGGTTATTATTGAAAGAAATGTTTATTACATGTAAAATTACCCCCCCCCCCACTGGAAATACTTATATTTGCTAAAATATGAAAAGATATTAATTGTACAAACGGCCATGTTTTGATCACTGTAGTGAGTGCCAATTGCAAAAGTGTGCAAATCGCTAACATTTGTAGAGTAGATTTACATCAGCAACCTTTCTTGTAATAGAGATAACTCAATGACATCGAAAAATGATGTGTTTATTTGAGTTTATTCTCAGTCAGCAAATATTACTACTGTGGGAGATCAAGAAGTTCTGGAGTTCTGTTTAGGGGTGAGCATATTTACTTCTTGGCAACATTTCGCAAAGTTTTGCGAGAATTACACACTTGGATTGAAATGTTGCTTCTAGTATTTTGCGCGAAATTCACATGCAAGAATATATCTTGCAAAAAAAAGCTATTTGCAAAACCAACAGGAGAATTGTTCATGTACAAATTGTCTCTCCATGAGACATGTTCTTCTTGCCCTATTCTCTTGGTAGCCTAAAATTATTTGAATTACATTATCCAACATTTTGAAAGCGTAATGAAAATGTGACTGCTCCTAGTTTGATATATGTGGTGAGGGGGCACAAGGTCGGATTATTCAGTGAATATAGTACTTATCCATATTTCACAATTGGAGGACGTATCGCTTTCACAGTAGAGTGTTTAGCTCTTTTCTAAAGCAGAAGAAGGCCTGCTATTTCATTTTCTCCTTTCACATTGCCAGATCTCTTTTGAACTTTAGGAGACATTTGAGAAGACATAGCAGCTTGAAGAATGCTCTTCACGAGAGCCAGTCGAAAAAAGAATAATGCTTGCCTCGCTATTATAAAGTCATTTTCTTGGACGAGTGATTTCACTCTTTGGAGTGGGGTTAGTTGATGTTAAGTGGTTTTGAATTTGTGTGTGATGGGTATTTTGCATAGTAGAGTGACAAACGATATGCCTAAGAAAATGTTTCAATCAATCAATCAGTCCGTACTTGTAGAGCGGCGCTTGTCACCTGGGAGGGTATCCAGGTGCTGTTCTGCAATTTTTAGTCGAAAAGCCAGGTCTGTGTAGCTTGCAGTTTGCAAAGTACATACAATTCCTTACATTTCATGGGTGCGAATTACTGTACTACTTTGTACTGTTAATTCTTTTTTGCAGGAAATGTCATGCAGTAGATTTTGTTCAGTGGAGATTTCTGAGCCTGCCACTTTATATATTCTCGCGTGACTTTTGAACATGAACAATACCCTTGTGTCAAACTTTAGAGAAAATGACATTTGTGTTTTTGCAAATCCCTAGTTTGGAAGTGGATGTCACAGTCGATATAAAAAGTACAACTCTGTAGATAAGTTGTGGGTGAAGAGTCCATAAGGTCAGACTGTTCTATGGGTACGGTACTTACCCAGAATTCACATGTGGAGGACATATTTAATTAGGCCATCCTTTGACCTGATATATGCTAGCATTTGCGATGAGAATTAAGTCAATCTTAGTTAGATTCTGTTCGACTTGGTCCTTTTTGCAGGGTCATCCCCAAACCTTTTCCCTTCACCCTCCTGTTTTCTGAACCCCTTTTTGTTAGCGTTTTGGTCTCTGTGAACTTTACCTCTGCTCCAGTGCTAAAATGCTTGTGTTGTATCCTTTAAACTGGGTAGAACAGGCTCACAACCAAGTGGTGAGTTTTATTTCCTTGTAAGTCCCTAGTAAAGTGGTACTACCTGTTATTTAAATGCTACTAATCCAGCAGCATTGATTATGTCACCCACTTAAGTGGAGCTTTCAAGCATAAATAAACCTTTTGCCAGGCCTAAACCTTCCTTATTAAAACATATGTCACCCCTAGGGTAGGACCCAGTACCTCATAGGGAGGGTGCAGTGTATTTAAAAAGTTGGGTATGTACTTTTAACTTTTACATGTCTTATTAGTGAAAAACACTTAAATCCTTGCACTGCCTATATGCTGTTTAGTATTGTAAGTAGCGAGAGTGTTGTGCTTTGATTGGTTAAATGCTTTTATCCAGCAAGCAGTTTGAGGTGGGAACCGAAGGTGTGCTGCAGCCTGCAGAAAGGTACGTTTATTTTACATTTTAAAAGATTAAAAGTACTGAATTCCTTTGATGATCAAATAGCGTGGTGCTGGACGCTCTGGGAAGGCGTGTCTGTTCAATGCAAAGCCTGGTGCTGTTTTGTCATGCTTTAAACTCCATAAGTGTCAACTGAGTGCTGACTGCTGAAAAGAATTAGCAGTGATCCTTGTTGGTGTTCTTAGGTAGGAAACACCATTTCATGGATGCCATCACCCATGAGACCCACTGGGAGTATGTGTGCTCAGCATGTACAGCGGTGTGCAGCGCTCATGAGAGTGTAGCATGTTTCTAAGACATTACTAACTCTGTTGTTGAGTAAACTTTTTTTGGAGTTGTTCTGAATTGTTTCTTGGATCTAAGTGCAAGCCATTCTTCATGTGTGTAGTAGGACTTTAGAGCCTGCATTATATGGCCCATGTTTTTTTGTTAACAAATGACAGAGGCTGTCCAATACCCCTGAACCAGGGACAAATTATAGCAACACCAAACAAAAGGGTTCAGGTACACAATTTCAAGAGCAAGGTACAAATTAGAACTGTGAAATTATCACTCAAATAAACAAAGAAAAGAAGAAAACAGAAAGAGAGAAAAGAGAAAGAAGCCTCTATTTCAAACCCAATTCAGAAAATTATTAATAATTTATTAGACATATAATTTTCAGGTAAAAACACATTACAAATCTAATAAAACACTCATTAACAAGGGTGTTGGCAGAATTAAGGCAACAAATTCATATCGCCAAACACGTGGCTAACATACAAACATTGCATCAATAGAAAGAACAACAAAAACAAATATGATGTGTCTTTCACAGTGTGTGGCCACAGAATGCGTCGACGGCGTTTCGACCGCTGGATGACTATGCGGTCATCATCAGGACAGACAGTGGTTAGAGCGTTTCCAGTAACTGTTCAAAAGGAAATCATAATTACTAGTTACATTAATAGGGGTAGGCTTCTTTAAAGGAAAAAGGAAAAACAGGAAAGGGGAAAAGAAAGAACTCCATTTGTGAGATTAAAGGAAATCAACAGAAAGCTAACACCACACCAAAAGTGATACTATCTCCCCCGGAAATAACGAATTTATATTCACCAGTATTAAAAGCGGACCATTCAAATTTTGAACGGTAGATGCAGTAAGTTAAAATCTGCAATTCATAAAAGAGAAAATGAGTCCATAAATCAATAATTCTATTTGGCCGGTCATACTAAATGAAAGTCAATTGTAAGGCCACATAAATCACAGTGATTACTCACTTTTCATAGGTCCTCATAACGTAAATTAAGGACAGATAAATCAACTCGTGTGGAACTATATCTTCGTTATGGCAGGAAATCCAAACAGAGCCTTAAGTTGTAGCCCAGCGTTTGCCCAATCAATCGGCGCTAAAAATAAAATGAACTGAGAATGACAAACAGTACTTTGTCATGTACAGAAGCCACAGAAATTATAACTTCAAACAGCAGATTTGCGTCGTTGATTTCCAAAACTACCAGAGTTTCAGATATCAGTGATGAGTCACTCATAGGCTCACACAATCACTCCAGAAAGTCGACATGTATATTGACTCCCCACAGGGTTGCTAGTTGCTAGGCTTCCCCGAGCAATGACATCCTGCCAAAAAACATTAAGAACCGGGATGTAGAGCAGAAGAACAAAAATCTGTCCCGTCAGGAGAGAGCAAGATGGCGTCTGGCTAGGCGGCTAGGGGAGAACGCTCCGATGCCGACCTGTTTGTTCATGGAACTCGGATGGAATACGATGCAGCCAGTGGAATTCACACTTTGATATCTCAAAAGGCTTTAAAGTTTTAAGGCTTTACCGAATACAAAGCTTATCTGTAACATACCTGAACATACCTGAATGGGGGTCGAAGAGATCCTGGGATTGAATTCAGCGGTAGCAGCGGCGGTGGCGGCAGCCGAGGTGCAAGTCTCGCAGTGCCTTCAGCGTCTCCAGTGTTCTCGGCAGACCAGCGTTGTAGGCGAAATCTGCGGAGCGGGCTGCGGAGTGGACTGGGCGGAGCACGGAGCTCGCAGAATCTGCAGCACCCGACGGCGCAGGAGGTACAGCGGAGCTCAGAAGAGCGGAGTACCTGTTGAAACGCTGCAAGGACTGAAACGGGAGCTGAAACGAGGACAGTGGAGGTGGTGCAAACGACGGTGGTGCACATCGCAGCTGAAACGAGGACAACGCAAGTCACCATACGGCTACCTTCACAGCGACGGCTTGAGAGGATCCCAGACCGCCGTGCACAAGGAATGCAAAGCTGATCTAGGCACTAGGGATAAGACAAAAGCAGCACGTGTGATTAGAGGGGGTGCGAGAGAGACTTCAGCTTCGATAACTTTAACAGGCAGGATTGTGGGAGCAAGAAACTGCATATTAAGGTGGACCCTGAGCCTGAGCTGGAGCTTGCCTAGTACAGAACGGTCGAGAATCTCTCAGCGATATTGCAACTCAGGAATAGAGACGGAGGGAAGAAAAGTGGCAGAAGCTGCAGAGGTTGCTGAGGGGGTGAAAATGGCACCGAAAACTACTCGAGGGGGAAAGCCGAAAATGCCCGAGGCGGGCGAGAATCCTGGCAAACAACTTTCTGGGCAGGACGTGAGAAAACAAGGGGGTGATAAGGATAAGGATGTTCATCCCCATCCTCACAGCGCTTTGAATGAGGAAGGAGCATCTGCCTGGAGCAAAACGAGAGCTAGAAAACAGGCTGCAATAAACGCTGCACAGGCAACAGGACAATTGAAGGGCATCCCCGGGTATTTCGCTCCCTCCAATACAGTGAATGTAGCTAAATTAGACACTGCCAACACTTCTGAACCGCCCAGCACTCCCGCAGCAGAGACTCAGTGGGGTAATATTATGGACCTCAATGATATAGTGGACAATATAGAGGAAGATACACGCCCCATTGAAGAAACAGCAACGGCAATAATATGGATATAACCATTAGTGGGACTCCGGAAACAACAACCACTATAGCGCAACAAACCGGATTACTGGTACAAGAAATAACTGCAGACAGCGGCCCGAGCGGACAAGAGAATAATGTAGATCCAGTAGATAATTTCTACTCAGTGACAGATGGGTCTGACACATCTAAGGACACACATTCTGACTTGGAAGAGAATGATGAGACAAATACAGATTCAAGCTTGGCCATAAGTCTGGAAGGGAGAAATGGATCGCCAAAGGGGAAAGACCATGAACCAAGGAAAAAAAGATTGTCCAGGCGTCAGAGAAGTACGCAGTCACAAGAGAAAGCTGGTAACAGCCGTAGACAAATTAGCGTGGCAAGCACCGAGACAGAAGCAGGCTTAAACTGGGATTACTCAGCCACACAGCATTTTTATAATGAGATTGAGAATGAGAAGGAGGATCCTAGTGCTGGGGGGGCACACGGACAGACACCTTCAGCGGAACCCACGCTTCAACTAATTCTAAACTCAATTAAACAATTGCAGGATGCAACAAAGGCCGAGGGGAAAAAAAAACGCTTAGCAACCAAGCATTTACAAGGAGCTATTAAGAAGGTGGCCAAGATCTGCACAGCCACAAACACGAGGATGACACACTTGGAAGATAGAACGGGTATGGTGGAAGACCAACAAGCCAAAGACTCAGCTAGACTGATGGGGTATGAAAAACAGATGGTGGATGCCCAGTGGAAGTTATAGGACTTAGAGAATCGTCAGAGACGAAATAATCTCAGAATCCTGGGTATAGAGGAAGGGGCAGAAGGTGGGGATATCAGGGCATATATTTTGAGAATGTTTAAAGGAGCTTTCCCGGAATTAAACCACTGGGACTGGGACAGGGAGGTCCAAAGAGTGCATAGATTCCCAATGATCTTAAAAAAGAAAGGGCATTCTACCACTGAGGGGGTACCAAGATCGAGAGCTATATTAGTGTATTTTGGCAACTTCTTATTGAGAGAAGAAGTATATGCAAAAGCTCGCCCCAATGCCAAACGCTCGTTTGAAAGTCAGTCCTTCTTCTTAACCCCAGATTACTGCCATAGCACTGTCGAAAGAAGGTGGAGACTCAGAGAACTACTGGATCCATGCCATAAGATGGGCCTACAGGCCTATTTAATGAACCCGGCAAAACTTAAAATAATATACAAGAACTCCACTAGGGTTTTTTTTCTGAAATCCAAGCAAAAGAATATATGGACATGATTCGTGTCAGCAGAGAGAACAGCAGTGAATCTAGAGATAAAGCTAGAGATAAACCTTGAAGTCTTCTCTGATGATGTTTTTTTCTAATTAACCCCTGTACTCAGTCAAAAGATATGTTGGTCTAAGATTGATCTAACTTTGTCTAATATATACAAAGAGATAGTATATGGATGAAGGAGGGCTAGGGGCAAGGGGGTTGCACATATTGGCTGGGGATAAAATAAGGATAATTGAATATAATGATGAGGGTAATGGTAAAGCCACGGGTGATTTGGTTGAAGGGGATGTGAAGAAGATATCAAAGCGAAGTAATCTATTCAGGAGATTTAATGCAATTTTTAAAGGTTGGCAAAGGGGAGTCGATAGCCAGACTCCATCACAGAGGCCAGCGGCCTGCTTGCTCTAACAGGTGGGGGGGGGGGAGGGGGGGAGGGGGAAGGAGGCGGAAAAAAACAAAAAAATCATCACATCAAGATAAGATAAAACAAGGGGAGGATAAGAGACACCAAATTATGAAAGACGAGAGAATAGAAGAAAGGCTGAATGTTGATTCGAGGATAAAACAAGAATATCAATGCGGATAGGTACATTGAATGTTTGTGGATTGAACAATGGAAGGAAGCGAAGGGAGGTGAAGGAGTACTTAAAAACCATGCATGTTGATTTGCTCTGTCTACAGGAGACGCATATAGAGGTGGCTCAAAAGGGATTACTGGGGCAGCTAGGTTTCCAACTGCTTTCTTACACGACACAAGGGACGAGGATACGAGGGGTGGCTGTATTAGCGCGGCATGGCGCTGTGGTTGTTAAAAGACAAAAAGCAGATCCATATGGGCGTTGGGTGCTGATGGAATGCCAGATGAAGGGTTTTAACTTTACTTTATGTTCCCTGTATGCCCCGACAGTTAATGATCCTGAAATGATCAATGGGATGAATACACAATTGTCTAACTGGCCCCAGCCCTTGGTGGTATGCGGGGATTTAAATATCAACGGCCTGAACGGTCTATGGAAGAATGATCCCAAAAAATTTGTGGGGAGGAAAAAGAGAAGCCATGCGGCTTTGATAAGGCTTATGGAGGACAATGGCTTAATAGATTTATGGGAACAGCAATATAATGTTGGTGGGGGTAGTACATATTTTTCGGCACCCCACAAAACATTAGCAAGGCTAGACTATTTTTTGGTCTCCCCTACAATAGCCGCTATGGGCAAAGTGAATAGGCTCCCAAGGGTCATTTCAGATTATAACCCGCTGATTTTAGATATTGCAATCCCAACACAATACAAACAGACCTCAAACTGGACTTTTGAGAGAGCCCTACTACATGATGCTAAGTACATTGATTATATGAGAGAATGGTTGAAAGGGTTTTTAGAGGTAAACAGAGGAACAGCATCACTTGCTATAGTTTGGGATACAATGAAAGCAGGCATAAGGGGAGAGACACTTAGCTACTCAATTAGACGAAACAAGGCAGAAAGGGAGGAGATGGCAGAGAGAATAAGAATGGTGGCTAATATTGAGAAAGAACTTGTTGTGGACATTAGGTCTAAACAAGACATTATAACAATATTGCAGAGACTAACAATTGCTAAAGCTGCAGTGGGGGAAATAATTGCATCTAAGGCAGCAGGGAAATACCTGGCATGGAGGAAGGAACAATATGAATACAGTGAACAGATTGGCCGCATACTAGCTATTCGAACAAGGCAGGCGGCCACAAAGGGTGATATTGCGGAGATCATGCTCCAAGATGGAAGTAAAGTAACAGCACCTAGGGATATATGCGCAAGGTTTCAAGAGTTTTATCAGCTACTTTATAGTCCTGAACAAGGGGGCGAGATAAGAGATATAGAGGAGTTTCTTGAAGGAGCAAACCTAGAAAGATTGGGCGTGGCTGATAAAGGGGCCCTGGAAACAATATTTAATCGAGGGAAAATGCAGAGAGCAATTTTTGACCTTCCAGCAGGAAAAGCTGTTGGCCCGGATTCCATTCCGTTAGAATTTTATAAAACCTTTATGCCTGAAATAGAAGGGGACTTTTTTAATTTAATAACTAATATCCAAAATGGTAACCCCCCCCCCCCCCCAGAGTCTTGGAGTGAAGCAGTCATGATTGTGTTCATTAAAAAAAATAAACCTCCGACTAATCCCGGGTCATATAGACCTATTAGCTTAATGAATAGCGATGTTAAAATTTATTCGAAAATTTTGGCAAATCGATTAGGGAGTGTAATAGGTAAGATCGTATCCCCCAGACAACATGGGTTTATACCTGGGAGAGGCACCGCAGAGCATATTAGGAGAGTGTTAACCCTGTTTGATGGCACAGCAGCCTCACGAGACCCTATGTCATTAATACTATTAGATGCGGAGAAAGCATTTGATAGGGTCTCGTGGGGATTCCTCTGGGCAGTGCTAGAAAAAGTAAACCTAGGGAGCATATTTATAAAAGCGGTAAGGGCATTATATTTTAATCCAAGAATAAAACTTAGGATTATGGGTGAAATGAGCAATACAATAACGATTGGGCGGGGAACCAGACAGGGGTGCCCTTGCTCTCCGCTCCTCTTTGCCCTATATATAGACGCATTTATACGAAGAATAGAACAGAACATAGATATACGACCAATTGTTTTGAATGGATATGAAACAAAAATTCTGGGGTACGCGGACGATCTGGCGGTTACATCAAGTGATCCCGAATTGGCATTGCGAGCGATAGAAAGGGAGGCAGCTATATATGAAAAATTATCAGGATACAAGCTAAATGTAGACAAAACACAGGTTGTAGTAAACCAAAAAATAACGTTGGTGGACCAAAGAATTACTGGAACAGCGACATATTTAGGGGTTTTAATTACCTCTGATATTTCGACAGTGGTGGCAAAAAATATAGAACCTATAATCAGCAAGGCCAAGCTCGAGGGAAAATGCAGAGAGCAATTTTTGACCTTCCAGCAGGAAAAGCTGTTGGCCCGGATTCCATTCCGTTAGAATTTTATAAAACCTTTATGCCTGAAATAGAAGGGGACTTTTTTAATTTAATAACTAATATCCAAAATGGTAACCCCCCCCCCCCCCAGAGTCTTGGAGTGAAGCAGTCATGATTGTGTTCATTAAAAAAAATAAACCTCCGACTAATCCCGGGTCATATAGACCTATTAGCTTAATGAATAGCGATGTTAAAATTTATTCGAAAATTTTGGCAAATCGATTAGGGAGTGTAATAGGTAAGATCGTATCCCCCAGACAACATGGGTTTATACCTGGGAGAGGCACCGCAGAGCATATTAGGAGAGTGTTAACCCTGTTTGATGGCACAGCAGCCTCACGAGACCCTATGTCATTAATACTATTAGATGCGGAGAAAGCATTTGATAGGGTCTCGTGGGGATTCCTCTGGGCAGTGCTAGAAAAAGTAAACCTAGGGAGCATATTTATAAAAGCGGTAAGGGCATTATATTTTAATCCAAGAATAAAACTTAGGATTATGGGTGAAATGAGCAATACAATAACGATTGGGCGGGGAACCAGACAGGGGTGCCCTTGCTCTCCGCTCCTCTTTGCCCTATATATAGACGCATTTATACGAAGAATAGAACAGAACATAGATATACGACCAATTGTTTTGAATGGATATGAAACAAAAATTCTGGGGTACGCGGACGATCTGGCGGTTACATCAAGTGATCCCGAATTGGCATTGCGAGCGATAGAAAGGGAGGCAGCTATATATGAAAAATTATCAGGATACAAGCTAAATGTAGACAAAACACAGGTTGTAGTAAACCAAAAAATAACGTTGGTGGACCAAAGAATTACTGGAACAGCGACATATTTAGGGGTTTTAATTACCTCTGATATTTCGACAGTGGTGGCAAAAAATATAGAACCTATAATCAGCAAGGCCAAGCTCGAGTTTCATAGATTAAACAATTTACATCTGACTACAATTGGCCGGTGTAATGTGATAAAAATGTCATTTTTACCTAAAGTGCTATATCTCTTTAGGACCATTCCCTTGTTATTTGATAATAAGTGGTTTAGGGAGTTGGAAGGGGTAACAAACAGATTCATATGGGCAGGAGGAAGAACACGCCGTAGTCAAAAAAATTTGTCGCTACCTCGAGAACGTGGTGGGCTAATGCTTCCTGATTTCAAGGCCTATTATTGGGCTACAGTTTTGCAGTATATAAGAGGGATGCTGGGGGGAGATATAACGGATAAATGGAGAGGGAGGGACGTGATTCCAGATGTATATGAACTTCTGGTTAAAGACTCAGATAGATGGCTTCTTAAATACGTGGACAAAAGTTATTATAAGAAGGTACGCTTCAAGACCCTGGGGGCTGCTATAACAGTATGGTCTATCATTAAGAGGAAGATAAAATTGGGCAGAATGAATTATTATACACCACTATATGGGAATCCATCGCTCCCAGTAGTATTTCATGATTCAGTAATGAAAGGCTGGGATAGGCAAGGGGTAAAAACTATAGGAGATCTGATAGGGGCGGCAGGGGTAATAATCACCTATGAGAATGCGCAACGGTTATATAATCTAAGGCACAGAGATTTTTATAAATATTTACAAGTCAGGTCAGTCTTATCAAAGAAGCGTGGTGGGGGTATTGATATGCAAAAAATAGATATAATGGAAGATATAAGAAAAGAAACTGGTTGCTCCATATCGCAAATATATGGTGAAATATGTAAATATAAGGAAGATGACTCTGAAAAAATGTATGAGAAATGGGGAACAAAATTGGGGCTGACAGGGAATGAGGCTGAGAAATCGTTAAAAATGTCAAATACTGTGCTGAGAGCAGCAAATCTGCAAACCCAGCAATATAAAACTCTGTTTGAACTATACCACACTCCCCACAGGGTGGCACAGTGGGGTGGAACTAGAGGTATAACCTGTCGGAGGTGTCAATCTACTCGAGCCGACACTATTCACATGTTTGCTTCATGCCCTGTTTTAGATAAATATAAACAAGAATTGGAGCAATTTTTCAAGAACTCGTTGGGAATGAATATAGCATTGCTTGATGAAGTAATGATCTTAGGAGTAACAAAGAATGGCTTGGATATACCTCACTACGAGTTTTTGTATATAGCCATGGTAATAAGTAGATTATGCATAGCGTCGTTATGGAAAGATCCCAGGCCACCAACATTACAACAATGGGTCTCTAGGGTTTTGGCGATATATACGTTGGAACAGGCCCTATTTGAGAAAAAGGGAAGGGTGAGAAAAGAAGCTGTGAGACGGATATGGGCTCCAATAATAGAATGGAAACAAAGATTGGGGGAGGTTTAAGTTTGTAGCAAGATATTTAATAATTTGTATTACTTTGAGTCAGTAAGAATGAATACAGTCAGAAATTGTATGAGGAGTTTATTATAAGGATCAGTTTGCTGAAATGAATGTTTTTTGTTCATTATTTGATTTTGGTGAATAATACAATGGAAATGTAATCTTGATGTTGATGAATAATAAAAATATTAAGAAAAAAAAAAGAACCGGGATGTACATAGCCTGAATTTACTGGCATAGGAGTATCAATCTACGGTAACTTAAACCAAAAAACGAAAGCCTTCAATGTGAAAACAATACAAATAGTCTTCAAGATAGAATACACCGTATCGACTAGGACTCGGCAGCTGTAACCTAAATTACTTAATGTCGGAATGGGACTTACGAATTACGAATTCAAATGAAATCTATGTAAAACGCGGGACAATGTAATGTCATTAATGTTATTAAGGCAGCAAATCATTACTTACGAAGTTCGCTGGTCAGGAAGGATAATTTCCAGCGCTGTTACACACAGCATGCTCGACTCGCGACTGAGCCAGCATGTGTTTATAAACATAGAAAGAGGAACCTCACAAAACGGGCGGCCATTTTGGAATGGTGAAACTAATCAACAGTCACCATAACACACTGACATTAGTGTCACTAGGTCGAAGGCACAGGATAATAAAAGTGAAGGGATTTATCACTTCACAAGTTTAATAAGGATAACTGAAGGTCACAAGGAGGTATGTATACCTATTCTCCATGACATAACGCATCAAAATCATAAATACACAGAAAAGGCATACTCATCCCGGAGAACCAGAAATGAAGCGCAAGTGGTATACTACCAACTATAAGAGAGTCCCTCAGTAACTTAGAAGTGGACAAGCAATAGAGATGGGAAAAAGAGTCAAATAATTCCGTTTTCCTTTAAAGGGGTCTAGTTACAGTAATCACAGCACATAGGACATCAAAAAAGCCAGTGGAGAATTTCAATATGTAACAGAGACAGCTTTATTTTGCATCCAAAAACAAGTTAAGCAACACAATTTACTTCACCCAGCAATCTCTGAAATGTAGTACAGTTAAAGGTCAAACAGGCAGCAGAGTCAAAAGAGGTAGAATAGAACAGAACAGTATCCAGTACTTAACAGGTGATGATGGAATGACACTCCTCCATTGAGTTCAAGCCTGAGTTAATACTGTCACATCTTAGCATCCAGCGGCATTCCATCCGGTTTAATATCGCTGAGATGCTTCCACCTCGATCAGGAATTTTTACCACTTCAATAACCTGCCAACGCATGTCGTCAGGTGCATGGTTAAACTGCACATAATGAGCCACCAGTGGGGCATTATCTGTTTTACACCGGATACGGCTTTTATGTTGGCCAAGGCGTAATTTAACTTTTTGCGTCGTTTGACCAATATATATCAGATCACATGGGCACCTGATTGCGTATATCACGTTCATCCTGTTGCAGTTAGAAAAACTGCGTAAGTCATGCTTAATGTTGTCATGTATGAATTTTTAGTGTTTATGCAAGACACACACATGAGACAGCCGCCACACTTGTAGTGTCCAACAGTTTTGTTTAAGCCCCACAGAGATGTAATGGTTTAACTCTCATGGCGAGGTAGAGCCGCTCGAACCAAATGGTCACGAAGGTTCTTTCCTCGCTTAAATGAGAACAGCAGTAATTCGTCAGTGATGCCTGTGGATACAACTAAAGGCCATTATTTTTTAATTACTTTAGTAATTTTGTTACTGCGAGTACCAAAAGTTGTCACACAAGGAATCCTACTCATAGGTTTCCGAACTTGAGGGGTAAGTAACAGGTCACGATGATTATACCAGGCTCGTTTCATCGAGCGCTTGACCAATTTGCGGGGATACCCACGTTGTTGCAATTTTTTAGACAAAATTTCAGCCTCACGGAAATAATCGTCCTTGAAATAACAATTCCTACGAATCCGTAGGAACTGTCCAAAAGGGAGCCCATCTTTAAGCCCACGTGGATGATTGCTGGAATACTCTAAAAGAGTGTTCCGGGCCATGGGTTTAGTGAACAGTTTAGTAGATAGCTTCCCATCGTGCGGAAAGATAGAGAGGTCCAAAAAGTCAACCTGGCAATTACTTGAACAAGATGTGAATTTCAAGTCTGCTGAACAAGAGTTGAGCCAGTTCAAAAATGTGCCTAAGGAATCTTCATTGCCAGTCCAAATAAATAAAATGGCGTCAATGTAGCGTCGCCAATGGCGAACGCTATCAAAAAAAGGATTAACAGTACAGTCATAAATAAAACGTTGTTCAAAATCATCAACAAACAAAATAGCAAAATTGGGGGCATAAGAAGCCCCTATAGATGTACCCTTAATCTGCAAATAATATTGTCCGTCAAACTCAAAAAAATTCTTGGTCAAAGAAATCATCAAAAGGTCAACAATAAATTCTGTCGGCACTGGCATAAGGGCAACCCGTGTGTCCAGGACTTTGCGGATCACCTCAATACCCTCCAACTGAGGAATGTTGGTGTATAGGGACTCAAGGTCCATACACACCAACAGTTCAGATTCAGGGCAAAACTGCATCAATTCCAGTTGGGAAATAATATCCCCACTGTCACGCACATAACTGCGAGTGGAGCAAGCAAAATCCTTGATGAATCTATTGATATATTTACACAGTGGTTCCAGGACCGACCCACACCCAGAAACAATGGGTCGGCCTGGAGGATGGGAAACACACTTATGTACCTTGGGAAGGGTATACAATACCGGGGTACGAGGAGACTTGACATTAAGGAACACAAATTCCTTCTGAGTTAGAAAACCCTCATTTTTGGCCACAGATGTTATATCAAAAATCAAATTTTGAATCTCTCCGAAGGGGTTGGTTCCAAGTGGGCGATAATGGGTAACATTAGAAAGTTGGCGAGTTATTCCAGTTTTATAGTCATTTTGTGATTGCATCACTATACCCCCGCCTTTATCGGCCGGCTTTATTACAACGTCAAGATTAGATTTCAATTTTCTCAATGCCAAGCGCTCATTTAGGGAGATGTTATAAGGGATATATTCAAACGTTTTGGTTAAAGAGAGCACATCCTTCAATACCATAGATTCAAAGGCCAATAATTCGACTGGCACTTGATTAGATGGTGGATTGAAAGTAGAAGGAGGTCTCAGTCCTGAGAAACTTTCAGATGTTTGGCCTTCTCTACCCTGAAAAAAGGCCTTAATCCTTAATTTCCTAAAAAATTGCAAAAGTTCCACTTGAATATCAAACAAACAGGACTTCTCAGTTGGAACAAAACTCCAACCCCTGGACAAAAGTGACATCTCAGCAGAGGACAGTTGATGTTCAGAAAGGTTAAAAATTGGAATAGTGGGAATAGTCGGCAACCGTTCGACTATTGCGGGGGGGCCCATTGGTAGAACTTCCTGCGCGTTTGTCTCTCCCCTGATTGAAAGTTCCAATGTTGGTTCTGGGGGCTCGCAAAAGGTGCGCGCGTCTTGCCCCTGCCTCTCCCCCTCCCTCTCTGATCTAAAAAAGCAGGTTGTGGGGGATGACTAGAGTTAGAGGGACCAGGCCGAGAATTAGTATCCTGATCGGATTCTTCACCTGAGCTTGCAGATGATTCAGAGAATGTAACCCCTACATTCCTTTTAAAGCGCCCCCATGTGGGATAATTCTCAGACTGTTGGTGTCTAGGTTGGGCAAAAAATTCATCCTGTATATAGGGGTGAAACCGCAGTTGATCAAAATTAGTGATATCCCTCTGTATTTTGTTAGTTTTCTTAGTCCGTTCAATATGTTCGAACTCGGCAATAGTTTTAAGCACTTTATCCAAAGCTGCTTTCGCATCCGCCACTATATTACCCTCGAGGAGTCGTTTTTCCAAGTCGGCTATAATTTCCAGTTCTCTTTTACTATGTTCCAACGCTGTTTCGATACCATGCACAAGCCAATGGCGAGAACAGGTAACCCCAATATGACTGAAACCTTTACGAAACTTAGGGTCATTAGTAAAGATTACTGGAACATTGCGGACCTGTAAACCCATGGGGATGACATCCTTCTTAAGATATTCGGTCATCATTAGGGCATGTAGTGTAGTTCTCACATGTTTTTTGCGGCACTGTTCCAGTTCATCAAGCAGTGCATGCCCAGCATCCAATGCAGGCATTGCTGTTGTAGCACCAAGTAGGGAAGGCTCATTTTTGATGCGTGAAATGTACTCCTCAGAATAGGTAGGGTTTACAGTGTTGGTCATCATATCTTAGACCCACACCAAGGCACAAGAGCCCTCACAACCCACCGGTTGTACTTAAATCATTAACAGAGGCTGTCCAATACCCCTGAACCAGGGACAAATTATAATAACACCAAACAAAAGGGTTGTGACATTGTGTTTCTGAGACTCAATCAGTGCATATATTTCTTTGAACATACCTGTGAAGCTTTGGAGGGGTTTGAACCTGCTCTTCCTAAATAACGAGAAAACGGTGGCCTAACCATCAGAACTGCCGACTTTGGAACTGAGGAACCAGGTTCGAGTCTCAGTGTTGACTCAACATCCTGTGATTCTTGGTAAATCACGTAAACTCCCTTGCCTACCCAAATGGAATGCGTCCTTGTGTAACATAACTGGTGCTCAGGTAAAGGTTCCAATTCTCTCGGGCCGAGTTTGTGCTCTATAAAATTCCAAGGGGGAGGTTCGACAAATCTCCATGCAATGCAGCGCAGACCCCCCCAAAGGCTGCGCTGTGTTGCGTGACAGGGAAAGAGCAGGAGAGCAACATATTTTCAAAGATATGGCTCTCTCCTCCCCTTTCCTCATGCATGCTACACAGTGCAGCACGCAAGCAAAGTTGGAGAAGGAGGAGAAATGAAAGCATTTCTCCTTCCTTGTACCTGGTTTAAAAAGTTTTTTTCATGCTGCACCCAATCTACTGTATTTAGTAAATTGGGTTTAGCGTGAGAAACCTTGGATGGTTGCATGGGAATGCCCATGCACCACACATGGGACGCTCCCATGGTGCAAAGTAATGCACCAATTAGTGATGCAAACACAGCGTAAAATCTTAGTAAATCTCCCCCCAAATGTCCTTTAACTCTCCCCTTTCATCATCTTCTTTACCTATCACAATCCTTAGCTGCTGCCTCCAGCATTCTCCCGGGACTGCCGAATGCCAACAGGCCGCTGCACGTCTGGCATTTATATCCTCGTAAACGTCTGCCGAAACTCATGAAAACTAAACGCATAGGGTGCAGTCAAAATCAGATCATATGAAAATCTAAGAGTTCAAACCTGTCATAAAGTCCAGTCTTAACAGGCCTGCCGTATTAAAATATATAGGCGAATATTGCAGTGGGATGTTTACCACAGAATATTTGGCTAATATTTGAAATTATATAGATTGCTTAAGCAATGATGTGATTTCCCCCAAAAAAATCTCAGGTGCAATTGCTTTCTTCCATATTTTGGTCGTACTGAACGAACAGGCATATAAAATGAGAATATTTAATAAAAGATATAAAAGACCAGTTTGACTAAAACTATTTACACATTTTCAAATATCTTTCAAGCAATCAATACAGTCGCCCCATGAGTATCTCAGCAGGGTTATCTAAATGGAAAACACTTTTCTTCCTGTTGTTTGCATCTGCTATGGAAATGTAAGACGCTGGTTTATTTTGCTGGCATTCATTTGATGCATGTGACGCACTGAACGAGACCCCACGGAGACACGATAGACGGTGCATGCTATTCAGATAGACGAATCATTGCTCAATCTTTTTTCTTTAGGTCTGGCCTAAATTCAGCTTTAATTGTGTTGCACGCCTCACGTTTTCCAAAAAATAGTATACCAAAATAATACATTTATAGAGGCTCCCAATCAATGTTCTTTCATGTCTGTTGATATGCCACTCAAAATATTCTCCCTCCCACCCCAGCAGAAGGTAAATACATCAACAGACCAGTCTACTCCAGCCATTGAAAGGTTTCACTTTGGGTAACTGCATTTAGCTCTTGCACATATACACATTCACATAAAAAATAGTTCTCCAAGAACAGAACTTGTTAGACACTTGCACTTCTTTATGACAGAGTCCCTATGTGTCGTAGGGTTTTATCAAATATTTCCATAACTCGCAAGCCATTTATTGTAAATTACAATGCTAATGCCTCATTATATACCAGCTTTGGTGTATTTATTTATTGCACAAAAATGAGCACAAGTCATTAGAGTTGCTAGAGTGCACGTGCAGGTTGAAAACACATCACCCTCACTTTTGTGATTGATGTTTCAACCACTCCTATCTGACTTGAGAAAGACCTCTGTAAACACTACATTAAATGTAATAGGTCCACTATTTTGAGCTTTTTATGGAAACGTATTTTGTATATTATTGTGTAATTTTAATTTTTCTAAATGTTTTTAATGTTTTTAATTGCTGCATTTTTGTATAGCATACTTTTATGATTTTAATTAATCGAATAAAGTGGATTTGACCTGACACTACATGCACCTAAAAGGAAACTGCCTAAATACATTTGCAAAACACGCTTGTACTTATTAGCAATAAAAGATCCCATGTATACTACGTTGTAATCACTTACTTTGATAAAAATCAAGAAATGTACTGAACTCCATGATTTTGACTCATTATTAAGAACCAGCTTCGGCAAAAAATAATATTATGGGAAACAAGCACTGATAATTAAGATGACAATATTGTGTATGCACATTTGTATATGAAAGCCAGGCACCCTCCTCTTGGTGCAGGCCATTTTAAGTACTTGCTATTGACCTGAGTGGGACCACTATTAACAACAAGTGAAGCTGCAGTTTCAAGTAAGAATATCAATGCTTGTGCATTTGACATGTGAGGGACGCCTAGTAACGGAGGGCGGAACGGCATATACATGAAAGAATGTCGTGACTCAAAAGTGAGCTCTAGCAACGCCTTGAGGAACTGCAGCTCTGGGAAAGAACGTTGAATATATATATATATATATCTCTATAACTGTAAGTATATACATTTCTCTCTAGCGTAAATACTCTAAATTACAGCAAAATTACTCATAATTCTGGGTAATTACTTGAGAAGCGTAATTCAGCATTTAGTACTATTTTCTTAGTAAAAAATGCACCCTTGCTTCCAAAATGGGCAAGATGATGCATTTTGTGCTAAGAAAATAACACCAAGGGCCAGATGTAGGTAGGCTATTACCGGTCGGTAACGGACCGGTAATAGGCTTTCCAGATGTAGGAGGCAAAAAAAGAAGGATTCGGTAATTTACCGAATCGGTAATTTAAGGAATCGGCAAATTACCGAATTCTTAAATACCGATTCGGTAAATTACCGAATCCTGATATGTAGGGAACACTCAAATGAGTGATTTTTCCATTTTAGGATTCGTTATTTACCACCAACTACAAGTTGGTGGTAAATAATGAAAACCCTTGACAAAGCATTTTATTTGCTTTTCCAAAAGTGCCATGTTGCAGACATACATGCCCTTAGGACATGTATGTCTGCAACATGTGCACCCATACACAATTGAGGGGTGCAACAGGGTGTCAAAGTGACACCCTGCCACCCTTCAATGTTTCCCCCAATTACCGAATCAGTATTTACCGATTCGGTAATTGACATTCATTCCTATGGGCCTCCAGGCCTATAGGAATGAATGGCAATTACCGAATCGGTAAATACAGATTCGGTAATTACCGAAACTTACTGATTCGGTAATTTTTTAAGAAAAATTACCTGCATCCCATTTGCCTGTTCTTAAATACCGAATCGGTATGATTCGGTATTTAAGAATCGGTAATCTGGGATTACCTACATCTGGCCCCAAATGCTGCAGGACACAAACAGCAGTAGCCAGCAGCAGGCAGACACTCGCTCTCTCTTAGTTAGTTATTCCTGTGCTTGTGCGTAGGATTTTTGTCTCCAGATTACTTTAGGGAATCCTTACGATGCGGAAGCAGGACCGCACGACAAAGAGTCGGCAGGCCCACTGCCCTTTTTATAATGTGGCCGCCTTCACAGCCGTCACAAAGTGTATATTTTCCATTATGGCTTGTGCTGCCGACTGCAGCACACGCCGCAATAGAAAATGCACACTTTAAAAACATTCCTGCACTGTGTGGCAGGAACCATGCAGTGCCTGCCACATGGTGCAGGTATGTTTAGGGTGGCAGCATAGGTTCTCCCCAAGCCCCTTAACGGTGGGCGAGGGGGTAAGGGAGCCTTGCTATGGGCCCCAAAGTCATTTTCTGCCGACTTTTCATGACGGGTGAACCACCATGAAGGGGCAGGTGGAAAGGGACACTGTAATCCCTATTGAGGTGCCTGAGCAGGCACCGCCCCTATTGCACGGATTACTAACCCTCGGATGGTCCGACGCTCTCAAGGAGCCCATTGGAAAGCGTTGGACCGTCCCTCCGCTTGCTGCCTTTGACTGCACACATTGTAATACATCAGTCGGACCGCAGCAACAGATGGTGGTAGGAGCCTCCGACGGTACGAGCCGTTGGAGGCAGTCCAACCACCATCGGAATAGCCCCCTTAAATACTCAAGCTGGCGTAATTGTGGAATTTGGGTAATTTCACATCACAAGAGTAATGCATAATTACTGAAAGTACTCCAATTACTCCAGTCCAATTACAATTTGGCCCAGGTCTTGTATTTTACTGACTGGGATATAAACATTGAGCCACTCAAAAAACTGTTTCCTAACAATATGGCTGAAGGCACTTGACTTTACCAGTGACTACAAGTACCTCTATATACCTCGTGGTCTTCACAAATGTTCCATAGTAACCAAGACATTTACTTGTTGTGACATTGATTGATCAGCATATATTAATATTGGCATATTTACTTATCTTACTAAAATCAACAACAATGTATTAGAGTAAAAAAAGAGGATATATAGATTTTTACTCCACATCCCCATAACTTAGTGAAAGGCATTTCAAGCAGTTGCTTCTGATGAGGAAGGGATATCTAGTAAGGTTTTTAAGGGCTGCAGTAGTTTTAAAGTTTTCATGCTGTTTCTTCTGATGCAAGAAGAACATCTAGTAATTATTTGAGATGCTGTAGCTATCTGACATGCCAGACTCATTGTCTTTGCTAATGATTTAGTTTACCAATAGAGTGCTATAGCTGCTTGTCAGAGCTCCTGTTTGTACAACACCCAATCAACTATGTGCAGAGAAGAGCTATGAGTCCGACATCTTCAGCTATTAACATTTTAGGGTGAGCCCACTTGAGGCATTGTCTCAGTTATTTTTGGTATCAGCCCATGACATTCCACTGATGTTTATATTTTGCATTTAGTGGATTTATAGGGGAGTAGTACAGAAAATAATTCAGCTTTTACATCCATTCAACTTCTCTCACATTCACACGTTCCTTCCCATTCGTAAGACGGCACACAGACACACAAATATATGAAGTAAGGGGGATCCACTTCTCAGCTCATGAGGGCAGATGCTTGCTGCTGCATCTTACAAGCCTATGGGAGTATCAGGGAGCTGTCTGGTGCTCTTGGTGCTATAGTTAATAGCCAGGCGGTATCCGCTTTGATTCCATTTTCCAGTGCCAGCTCTACATGGTGGATCTCTCTACAACACATGGACGCAAGCTGAGCGAGTTCTTGATGGTTCAAGCATGCGGAATACAGAATGTGTAGGAGGCTGTCAGAACATTGTATCCCAGCTGTCTCTGAGGATGCCCAGTGGTCCTATGTTTAATTGCAGTGGTACTGCTAGTCCACAGCCCATCCCATTTAAATTGTGATTGTATATGCCCTATTCTCTGTTTTGAACTTCAAATTTCCCCATTATCATGGCCTGATCCCTCGACACATAATCAGCATGTCCATCCTTATCTATGTCCCATGTCAACTACTGGTACTTTGGGGAGGTGTAGAGTGGGGGCTGGCTTCAAACATGTGGACATTTGTGGAGCAGGTGCAGGTGTGACTATGGCAATCCTAATGTGGATCTTTAGGTTGACACATGCAGAGCTGCACTTTCAGGGCTCTGTACTGTATGCCCTTTTATAGGTTGCCAATCTGAATACTGCCTCTACCCCACTGCCATGGCTATACCTGACACAAAAGTCAAACTAGCAGAAGCAGCAGTGCTAGTGGGTGCCAGTGTGAGTGCCACAGTCTCCATCAGCATTCCTATTGCACATCATTTGTGTGAGGTTGTGGGTGTATATACTCTAGAGCGTTGTCTTTGTGCTGCATGAATATGGAGGGCTCATAGGAGAGCCACGTCTGGGTCACATTTCCTGTCTAAATAGAGTGACTAAAGTAACAAGAGGGTCAACCACATCTATCTACCCTCTTCATTGGCCAAATAAGGGTGTCTTGGTACTTCATAAGAAGGAAACACCCCATCCATACCTGTTGAAAATTGCCCTTTTTGCAGGGTCACCCCTAAACCTTTTGACATCCTCCTCCCCCTTTTTTATTGAATTTAATTTTGTTGGATTTAGGAGTCTGTGCACCTTACCACTGCTTACCAGTGCTAAAATGCTTTTTTCTCTCTCCCTAAAACATTGCCTTATCCATACTTGGCATAATTAATTTACCTATAAGTCCCTAGTAATGTATACTACTTCTGCCCATTAATTGCTACTAGTGGGCCTGCAGCACTGATTGTGCCACCCACTCAAGTAGCCCGTTAACCTGTCTCAGGCCTGCCATTGCAGAGCCTGTGTGTGAGGTGTTAAACTGCCATGTCCAACTGGCCCAAACCTTCCTTTTAATACAAATGTCACCTCTAGGACCTGGACAGCACAGAGGGCAGGGTGCAATTTATTTGAATAGCAGGCCATGTACTTTAAAGTTTTGCATGTGCTGGTACTTAGTGAAATACTCTTACATTTGTTTTTTCACTACTGCATGGCCTGTATGTCCCATAAGATAGCATTGGGATTTCCTTATTACAGTTCATAAGCATAATTTTCAAATGAGAAGATATATTTGGTTCATGTTCGGTGTCTCTGGAATCCTAATTTGAAATCCTAGCATATGGTGAAGTTGGATTTTAAATTACAATTCTGAAAGTGCCACTTTTAGAAAGTTGGAATTTTCGTGCCTTAGCCATTTGATGCCTGTAGCTTGTCTCTGGTCACATGACTGGGTGTAGTTGGCAGTTGGGCTTTGTGTATTCCCCCCACACAGACACACACTATGGGAGCTTAGGTGTGTCTCAATGGGCCATCCCTGGCAGGGAGGAGCTAGGCACAGCCTCACTTATACCCTGTCCACACACAAAGAGCGGCATATTCCCCTGTAGTGAGTCTGGAACCAGGGCAGGAAGGGAAGACATCTGTGCACTTCTAAGGCATGTCTTAAAGTCTCCCCCACTTCAAAGCCACCTCTGGTAATCAGTTATGGACCCCAGACACCACCACTTCAATTCAATTCTGGACCTGTTGATACTCCAGGAAGAAGGAATGCTGTGCTGTTAAAAGGACTGCCACTCTACCACTCTGCTGGACTGCTACTCTGGTAGACTCCTTATTTTCTGTGCTGACCTACTGCCTGCTGCTCTCTTGCCTGAGTGAGAAGAACTGGACCTGCCAGTTATCTGTCTACCCTGCCAAGTGGTGCCACCCCATTCCTGGACCCTTGGAAGTGGGCCTAACATGCAAACTAGCAGAACCAATGCATCTTCTCTGCTGAACAGAGCATCCTCTAGCCAAACTGATTTGTGTAGGCTAAGTGGTGCATCCTTGATCAGAACCGACACATCGTTGCTGTTGCCTGGATTGGGACTTTCACAGAGGGTCTCATCACCCTCGCACCTTCGGAAACGATGCAGCGTTGAAGGCGTGACTTATTTCTGATCTGAGCCCTCAGATCCCTCATCGACAGAAGCTCAGCACCTGACTAAGCATCACAGCCCCACTGTTCTTTGGACGCAATGCATTGCCGAAGTTGTACACCGCATTCTTGACATCTAGACATGGTATTGCAAGCCCCCGTTGATGGTCTCCTCGACGACGCTGCAACAGGACCTCACAGTGTAGTCTCCCCCATCTTGAAACTGATGCATCACTTCGCCTTGCGAAGCTTCTTTATCTTGGATCCACACAATGCTCCACAACCTGGTTTTAAGGTACTTTGTTCAGTGGGCCTAACCTGGTTCCTGTAGCCAGCCTGTGCTCCATCGCGGTCTGCCTAAATTTGTGACTTTGTCTCAGTCCAGCACAACCTGATATCTCTTGTTGTTGCTTTGTGCTTTTTGGTGCTATTTTACCTAAAATCTTTCAAATTCAATATCTCTGGTTTCCCTGATTTGATTTTTGCCAAATTGGCCTTGTTTTATTTATAAAATATATATATACCTTATATTTCTAAACTGTTGTGGTATCTTTATGTGTGGGGTTTTCACTGTTTTTACAGTTTGATGTGTTCCCGAATAATTTGCACATTGCTATCAAGTTAAGCCTGACTGCTCTGTGCCAAGCTACCCAAAGGTGAGCATAAGTTAATTTGAGATTTGCTTGTGCCTTCTCCTGAATAGGATTGTGGTTGCTGCTTGACCAGGACTCAACCCCAGTCAACCAGTAACCCAATTTCTAACAATACTTTTCCTTCCTTCTGGTTGGGTAGTAAAATACAACTATAATTGGGGTGCAGTGGGCCCCAGTGCTACTGCACATACTAGCTAATGCTGGATATATCCTTGATCCTCTCCCATATGCCGTTTTCATTCTCCCTATATCACCTCTCCCTACCTCTTTTTTTCAGCCATGCTCAGCTTTTTATCATCAATTTCCTTGTCCACCTCTGCATTTCACTGTGTTGCTTTCCCCACATGTAGGAGGCTGACTTAGTATATGGTGCACACTTTGTTAAGTGAAGCACCCTGCACTAATCCAGGAAACCCTTATGGTAATTTTAGCGGTCTCGACAACCATAGAAAGCTCTCTAAGTGATAACTGTGGAGAGCAGCCTTCAGGCTTAATCCAGAAGGAGTGTAAAACAGCTTGTTTTACCAGTACTAATCATACAGTGTAGGTTAAGTGAAAAAGAACCAAACAGTTCAGTAATAAAATATGTATTTATTATGAACACTCACTATCACATTGCAATATCTCCTACCCGGATATAGAATCACAATACACACAATTCCTCAACAATAGAACATGTAAGTAGCACAAATACACAGTGGTCTCCAGCGGGAGACCAAACCATGAACTAAGAAATTGGAATGCAAACCATGACCTAAGTCAAGACTGGACTAAGAAGATGTAGAAGTGCTGGGGACCCAAAGAGCCACCCAAAGTAAGTACCCAGGAACCCCACAGAGGCTATGTGCAGAGTAGGAACACGACCACATGATCAACACAAGTCAACGGGGGAAGTTGCAGTTTTTAAGAAGAAGGACCCTTCCCAGGGGACCCTGAAGAAACCTCACGGAAGATGGAAGGCTGGAGATTCACCCCACTTGTCGATACCCCGGGAACCCAGATACCTAAACCAGGGAAGATGGGTGAATAGGTGGGAAGTGATGTCAGAAACCGCCGTAGACCACAATGGAGGACTTTAATAAATATGCACTGGCGAAGAAGCTGAAAGAGTCATGTGGAACCCAAGGAAGAATTCAGGGTGAGAGGTGTCAGCAAGCAGAGGGAACAGAGCCCATGCCGCTCAGAAGTGACCAGGAGGCACAGAAGATGAATGCCCACCTATGTCAGAAGGAGCAGGAGAGTTGGCGGGGACCTTGGCACTTTAGCTGTGTGGACTAAGTGATGTTGTGGAAGACCCAGAGCTGTTCATAAACTGTCCAACGTCAGAAGTCAAAAGCCAGGGGGTCATGTCCAGCGGGAACACCAGCAATCCTTGGCAACAGCAACAAATGTGTCAGACAAAAAAGATGCAGAGTTGGGACCAGCAAGGTCCAATGGGCTCAACAAGTGCAGGTAAGTCAGAGTAGGTCCCAAGCAAACAGGGGAGCCTACTGGAATAAAAGAAGACCCTTAACAGGACCCACAGGCCAAAGGCACAGGAGTCTCAAGAAGACCTTGAACAGCTCACCAATGATGAAGGCCAACTGTGGAGAGGATGTGGTGAGGACGAAGATCTATTTAGCAAGAGATGCCTGAGGCTGGAGCTTCTTGGGACCCGAAGATCTCTGGAGAAGAGAGTTGACATGCCTTGGCAATTGCAAGTCCACTAGGTGCACAGGGGTACTGCTCCAGAAGTTTCAACGAGGTATACTGGCTTTAAACTTGCTGTGAAGACAGTGCAGGCCTAAAGAGAGTTGCAGAACCTCTCTGCATCTGTGGGAGCTCAGGAACAGCAGACCGATCAGCTTCATTGCAGTGCCTGCAGGTGCAGGGGAGTGACTCATTCACTCCAAGGGAGATTCCTTTGGGTGTCTTGGACGCCCACAGGCCTTAGAAGGACCTGTACAGCCTGGGAGGATGGACTCAGAGGAGTATAGGGATATCCTGCTTGTGCAGGGGCACCCCCACACTTATAACGAAGCACTCTGCCATCAGGATTGAAAGGCCTACCTTAGGGGTGACTTAAAGCTTTTAAGTGTAGTGCCTCACATATATGAAACCCTATATCTGTCGTAAGTGGTGCTAGCACCAGATTACACAGGCTGCACTGGTAGGCCTGTAGTCACAATCTGAATGGACTCCCATGGGTGGCTTAATACATACTTCAACCCTTGGGGGATTCCTGGGGTACCTATGCCCTGGGTACCTTAGTACCATATACTAGGGACTTACAAGTGTACACAAGTAGCCATTCTTGAGGGTACCTAAGTGTTCCCCAAGGTCCAACTTAGGGAGGAAGCACAAAGACTGGGGTCCTGATTATCAGGATCCCAGTCAGACTAGCCAGAAAAACATAATGACATCTGAAAAAGTGGGGGTTGCCATGAAAGCTGATCCTACTTTCCTACACCACACTCCCCACTTGCAGCACATTTTTACCTCCCTTCCCCCATGTATTTTGCCCATGCCATCTGACATAACAGACCTGATCTTTCATTGATAGGACCAGGCAATGTGAAGTGGGGGCCTTTTAGCCACAACTCTACGGCTGCGTTCGCCTCACTACTTAGCCTATACATGGGACCTGTATTTAGATAGTGAATACACTATGCCACCTTTGGAATGACACACTAGGTAAGCACACTGTTTAGGCCTTGCCCGTGTAATGGTTTTGGCAGTCCTCAGAGAGATGGTCGCATGTAACTTTAAATCAGGCCCTTTTAAAACATCAGTGCTATAGATTATGTATCATTCTGACTGAATAGAGTCTTAGGATATGACTGCCTGAATTTGCCTTCAATAATTCCCTGCGTTGTTTAATGGCCACTACCTTTTACTGTCCCTTTGGCCCACACCCTTTTTGGCATCCACCATCTCACCCTCAATAATGTCAACAGTGTTCCACTTGTTAAAAAGTAAATGAAGGATCAAACAGTCCATGCATCCACACATATTGAAGGCAAAAACAGTCAATAAGAAATTTGTAGACCCCTTCCTAAAAGGCAGCATTCACATTCAAATATCAAACAAAGGCGAAGGTTTGGGTGCTCACAACATTTCCTCCCTTCCCAGGATCACATCTGAACTTTACTCCCCTATGTAGTGGGTCCTTTTCAGATCACACATTTGTTTGAGTTTCTGTTAACTACTTACTGGCAAATTTATCATGTATTTCATGTTTCTCAACTTAAGAAAACACAGCCTATCAGCATGGTGCTGTCAGTGCTTAAGTTGTTAGGTGCTATTAAATGGCAACTTAGCCAGGAATCCACTCCATACCTTTGTCATCCACTACCAGACACACCCTGCCCCTTTAACTCACTATTGCGTGCTCCTGCTTTCTCACTTTGAGACAGTTCCCTATCTTTTTTATTCTGCTTTCTTTACCCCTCATGCTTTTTTCTCTCTTGCTCTTGATCAATGTCTGATGATGAAAAACAAGAGCTGTTCCCCAAAAATGAGTGCCTAAATTAAGCACTGGATGCTGTTAAGATTCACTCACATCAGACCCAAATAGCTAGACATTTGGTCTGAACTAGAAGGAACTATACACATAGGACAGTTTGTCATGCACCATGGTTGCCCTGAATCCTAGTTAGATGGCATCTATTGATGATAGGTCATTGGAAGAGATACAAAGACTATACCGGGTGTGAGAGTTACAGTTGAGAGTCCTTACTGATTTACCATTTTCATACCATTCAGGCTAGAGTTAGTATTTAGCTTTCCCACACGTTGCCTGGCAATGATGTGTGTCTTGTATTGTTTCCTAATTCATTACAGTATGTCACCTGAACTTTGCATTTCCCTTTCTCAGACTCGACTTTAAGATTCCTTTTTTCATATGTGTAAGAAAAAGCCCCCTTTTTGCATGGTTGCCCCCACTTTTTGCAAAACTGCTGATGTACTTTGACTGAGTGTGCCCATGGGTCCTGCCAAACAGCTACCCATGGTCTATGTTATTTCCCTAAAACTGCATTAAGACAAAACCCAATTGGCACTTTTTGGCCACAGGTCAGTACCTTGTAAATGGTATCACAGGTACCAAGGGCACTGTGGCCAGGGAATGCTTCTAAGGGCTGCATCACTTATTGTGCCACCCTTAGAGGCCCTGTACCCTAACACACACACACTGCCCTTGCAGGCTGCATGTTTTGGTGCAGAACAAAGGGGAGAGTCGACATTTCACACATCCCTGTGTGCCATGCCTACAACCCATTGCCCTGGCATAGGTCAGCCACCCCTCTAGCTGGGTGCACTATACCAGTGGTGAGGTTACAGGTGCATGAGCCCTGTACCCCTACACTGCCTAAGCCAATTCTTAGACATTGTGAGTGCAGTTATGCCACTAAGAGTATGTGGTGCTGGGTGTTTGTCATTACAAACTTCACAGCCACATAATGGCATTACTGAGAACTTGGAAGTTTGATATCAACCTTCTCAGCACATTTAACCCACAATGATGCCTGTGTAGGATTTAATGAAATATTCACTCAGAGGGCATCTTAGAGATGCTCTCTGAAAAAAGGCTTAACTCTAGTGTCCTGGCTGAGTGGCTGCCAACCAGCTGCCACCACCAGCCATTTTTCTGAACCCCTGGGTCCAAAGCCTGCTGCTCTCGGTGGTCTGAAGCAATTCACATCCTGGGATGAGGTGCGAAGCCTCCTCCCAGGATATGTAGGGTTCACAAACGGGAAGCTTCAAAGGCTTGCCACCTTTGTGAACTCCCCAGCCCCTTGCTCCTTCCAGTAACTGGCACTCACCAGTTCTGACCCCCATTTTTAGAGTGGAAAATCAGCAGGAAAACCAAGTGAGGAAGGGAGGTGTCCACCACCTTTGCCAACCCCACCCCTCAGGTGGGAGAGGCAAGGTGAAGCGCAACTCCCAGTTCCTGCCATCTTGCAGATGGGGGACCCAGCCAACCAGAGAGAGGCATATGCTCCCCTCCCACTGGAGGGTGACATAACAGGGGGTGTCCCCACCCCAAGGAATACACCCATTGGTCCCAACTTACCTGTAATGCCACTAAATCTAGTATTTAGGGGCCACCCTGAACCGTGCCTCCTCCGACAAGAACTGACGAGAAGAAGAGAAGAAGAAGGACTGAAGAAGAACTGACCAGAAGAAGAGAAGAAGAAGGACTGAAGAAGCTGTGCTGAACTAAGAAGAGGATGCCCAATGACTTGGCCCTAGCACTACCGGCCTGTCCGCACCTCAAACCTGCTCCAGTGAAATCCCGGTATTCCTGCAGCCAGCAGGCCTCAAGAACCCGAAGGACCTTCCCTGCCTTACAAAATCAAGACTTAGCCTCCTGTGATCACCGCATTTGCTCAACAACCGACTCTGACCAAATCTGCGAGTCTGCACCAATCTACACATGATGGTCACAGCCTGAGTTGGAGTGGCCCAATACCACAAGGAGGTCTCCCCGGCAATCCTGACCTGAGATCTGGTGATCTCTGACCTGCCTAGAATCTCCAATCGACGCCTGCAGCCCCATCCTGGAGGATCCCCACAACCACAACAGCAGCTGGAAAAAAAAGCTAACACCTAAAGACATCCCTGCACCCGACGTTCCATGGCCTTGGATAACCCAACTGATGGTGTCCCGGCATCCCCACTTACCCCTCCAACTGGTGGTCACCTCCAGAAGATCTTCGTCTTAAGCCTGCAGTGTTTGTTGCAACCGGAGAATCCCATTCGAAATCAACAGCGCACCCAACGCCAAAACAGCACCCTGCACCCGATGCCCATGCACCGCTACGGGTGTACTTTGGGTGCTAACTTGTATCCCCCTTTGCCCTGAGCCTAATTTCAGGAGCTTTGCTCCCACAACCCTGTGGCCTGCTCATGAACAGCCACCAACCATAGGCACCCTATCCCCCATTGGATAACATTGGGTCTCAACACTCTGCACCCGGCTGCCCTAGTGCCGCTGGGGGTGCTTTGAAAGTGCATCCTTGACCCCGGGGAAACCCTGGTTCTAACCTCAGAAAACCAGCTCCAAACCCAAGTACTTACCTTGAAACCGGTAACTTCATTTCCTCCCATAGGACTGCATCGACTACTTTCTTGTGAAAATTGTTGTGTGGAGTTGGTTTTGTATGTGAACATGAAAAACTACATATATCTAAAAAACGTCTTTACTTAACCTTTCTCTAGGAAATGTCCCAGTGTGATATCTAGGCATATCACATTGAGTAGAAAAAGTAATCCATAAAGTAATCTGAAAAGTAATCAAAAGTAATCTAACAGTAATCCATTGTATTGAAAGTATTTACAAACCTGTAGCATATACATTTTCATTCAGCTTGCTTGTATTTCTCAATCTGCCTTGAAAAGTACCATTACACTTACCTGTGGCAGACTCGCTTGGTTCCAGAAAATAAATGAATTAAATAATATTTTTATGCCAATCAAATTGTTCTGAGTTTAGTCTTTGATTGTGTGACGTCATTTGCTGCCTGAGCGTGTACAACAAATGCTTAACACTACCCTCTGATAAAGCCTTACTGCTCGCCCACACAACCACAAATAGAGAGTATGGTGCTATCTACTTTTATCTCTGCCTACCTTTGGGGTTCCACTGGATTCTGTGCCCACTATACCTCTTTTTGGTATGGTATATACAGAGCCAGCTTCCTACAATGTGTTTCTGTTTTTGTTGCCTTTTTTGGCAGATTCTCCTGGAAGCTTTGGTGTCTACAGGAATTCATGAAGTTCCGAAATCTCTCATCAAGTATCAGGGATTTCTCAAGGATCCATCTAAACCCGTTTCACATGGAACTGGTAAGCCTAATTCCACTCTGCGAAAAAATATTTTAACTTTGTAATAATTAGCAAAATGCCTGCATCGTAATTTCCTTTGTGCACCAAAAAAACTCTGAGCCACTTTCCATGAGCATTGAAGTACTCGCCTTCTGGAGGCCAAAGCCTGTCTCTCCTCTTTCTTTACCTTTCCCAGTCCCTGTGGCTAGTACTGTTTTTGATCAAGCCAGCATAGGAACTTAGTAGAAGGTCCAAAGGGTCAGGGTTAACTAATGAATAGGTTTTGGATTTACTCCCGGTCTTTAAGTTGAGTATGCTACATTGCTTTTGTCACCTGTAACATAGTGGTGACAGTAAGTGCTACAGGGCTCAGGAGAGAAGAGCAGGAAAATCCAGGGACAGCTGAAGAATTATTTACATAAATTGCAGATGGGTGACCTCCTGCCGCCAAACACATTCCACAATTCATTATCTCCTGGTTCACAATGTGGGCAAGTTCACAATAGACAGGGATTGAACATGTGGTAAGACAATGAACTCTGCCTTCAAGAAGTAACCTGGCCCCTAAGACCTTTGAAGCTGAAATGGGCCCAAGAAACAACACATTGATACCCAAAACGCTGGTCCGAATTTAAAGCTATAACAGCCTGGGAAAGAGGAGCGTTGGCCATGTCTTATTTATCAAAGAAAGATATGCTCCCATCCAGGAAGCAGGAAGCCCTGGTGATCTATGATATAAGGGACACTGCAACTAATGTAGCCTGATCATGCCAAATTATCAATGCTCCTCCTGTATGAAGGACGACTACTCAAATATAACAACATTCACCTGCATTCCTGTGGCTTGGGGCACATGAAGAATTAAGTAGGTTAAGAGAATTAATATACGCCAATATGTGAGAAGCTCTCCGTAAATAGTAAGAAAACTCTAGTTTTGTCCAAAAAAGGATATTTGTGTTTCTCATACATTCCAACAAATAGTACAGTTGGCAAAATACAAGAATCCTGGTTGTAGTCAAGTTGATATTCATTCTTTCTTTCTTTTAATATAAATTATGAACACATTCAAATCGTTTCGCCCGAAGACAGCAGGTCTTTTTCAGGGCAATAATTGTGATTTAGGTCTCATGTAAAGTTTGTTGAACACATCGGCAAAGAAGTATCCCAGATCTAATAGTTATTCTTCCAAAAAAGGCTTTTTGTGTTTTGGCAAAACATCCAAGTCACCAACAAATCCAAAAACTGATATAGGAGCTCTGTGAGCAGAACGTAGAGGCAATTTGGGCCACTATCAGGCAAGGGAGGGTATTTTTTGACAGCTTCAAGTTTTGCAGTTCGGGACTCTGATGATTAGACTAGATGGAACCCTGGGGCCAACACCACAAGTCACAGAAAAGTATCCAAAATATGGCCATCGTCCCCTAAACGTTAAGAAAAATGTTATATGAATATCACAGACGGGAAACATCCTTTACAACGCAACCATTACATCTCACTACACTTACAAAGCAGTCATTACATCGCAACATCCTTTACAACGTATGTCACTACAACACAGGCATTACAACGCATACCATTACAACACATAGTACCACTACACTATCCAAAACGTACCCTACTTTTGCACCCCAGGGGGTTAGAATAGTAGTTTTTACCCTTACACTATCCTACACTTACCCTACTGTTGCACCCCCTGGAGTTAGAATAGTAATTTTTACCTCTATACTATCCAATACTTACCTTAGAAGCAATGTAATGGTATGCGCTGTAATGTTATGCATTGTAAAGGTATAATGCGATGTAATGGAATGCGTTGTAAAGGTAGTTTCTAAAAATGCGATGCAGTGTCATGCGATGTAATGGAGTGCATTGTAGAGGATGTTGCGATGTAAAAATAGCATTGTAAATGTATGCGTTGTAACGTCATACATTCACCAAAGACATCGGCGGGCTTGACCACCACTCCGCCATCTCTTCCCAGCCCTCCTTTTAACACACACTGAGATATTGCTGGTTGATAATACAGATCACTAGAACCCTGTTCTCCAAATGTGATCTTTCACAACTGCTAGAAGTGAATGAAAAAGTAATGCGTTCCTTTAAAACATCAGTTGGCTGGCTGAACAGCAAGACAATCCAGGCAATTGGAAATTAAGGAGGCACTGCTTTTTGACAAGCTAGAGGACAGCAAAAACACTTGAGAACGAACAGTCTGAGCTTTAAGGGAATAACAGCAACTGCCTCAAACAAGAAGTGGACCCAAAGACTCTTTTAGATTAAATCCTTTAGTAAACAATATATTCGACATACCCCTGGACAACACCTACAAGGTTTCCCTTCTTATTAATTTAAATAAACATTGACAAAGTCAGTATGTCTGCCAAGCTAGTACAAAAGTTCTATTTAATATTTCTTATATTATAATGAAAGCATTTGCTACATGCATAAAACAGAGAAAAAAGAAAGCATATTGCTGCCTACTTAAGGCGAATATTTTCTTGCAATGCAAATGAAACATCTAAAAAAATAATAATAATCCTATGTAATCTTCATAGAAAAGTTGGGGTGCTTCCTGGAAGGCAGTTTTACATAGAAAAGGAAGAAAAAACTTTTTAAATTTCTTTTTTTTTTTTTTTTTTTTTTTATTCAGGCATAATAAGTAGGACATCATTACAACAGTACATCAATTCAAATTTAACTCAAATAATGCAATGTTATAAATAAATGAATCGCAGGGTTTGTAATCAACATAGATAGAATTTAAGATAATTATAAATTATACAATAATATAAACACACTCTAAATCAATTATAAATATAGTCAATAATCACCCAATACCACCAGGGACGATGCTATTTTTCCAATCAGTTATTGGGCACCAAAGCGCATCTCCTCGCAATTTGGATCGTATCCCTCTTGTTTTAAATATTGCAAATTCATATCTATACGCTGCCAAAAGGCGTGCTAACCACATCTGAAAACTTGGAGGCTCTGCGTCTTTCCATCTCGCAGATAGGATTATCCTGAAAACAGCCATGCCAATAAAAACTAATCTTTCTTCAGCTTTTTCTAGTTTTAAGGTAAGGTCATAACCAAAAAGAAATAGGGTTTCCGATACTGGTATTATGTGTCCAAAAATTTCCTCCCAAAAGGATTTTATCATGGTTTTCAATAATGTCAAACTAGGACAAGTATACATCATATGAGTAAGAGTTGCCGGTCCTTGAGTACACCTTGGGCATAAATCATTGTCTCGTTTACCCCATGTGAATAGTTTAGCAGGAGTAAAGTAAAGGTCAAAAATAGTTTTGTACAATTGTGCCTTAAGATTACTTGCCATCAATAACTTTTGACTCATATTTAACACCTGGTCTAAATCCACATTTGGGTTATTCAATTTTAAAGACCACTTTTTTTCCGTTTTATCAAGATCATCTTTCTTCATACTTAGAAGAGTATTATATAAAGTTCCAATTCTAATATTTGTCCTAAAAATTACATCCATAATTTCATACTTATCTAGGCAGATTAGTGATTCCTTGGCTTTTAGTGTGGCAAATATTTGTGCGAACTTCAAAAAATCCCCATTCGGTAAATTATATTTAATTTTTAAATCTAAAAAAGTTGTGTCATAGTCTTTTATTAGAAAATCACCAATTGTCTTAATTCCTATCTTTGCCCAATGTTTCAAAAAGACGTTTGAATCCCGTACTTGAATAAAATTAGTATAGAGAAGTGGTGTATAGCGATTAATTTTCTCAACTTTACTATATTTAGCAATTTGGCTCCAAATTTTCCAAACATTGATCATAATTTCCCCTTTAAAAGCTTTATAGTTTCTTGTCTCAGTTTTTCGGAGTAACAAGCTATTTGCTTCCCGCCCAACTATAAGTTCATATATTGACGGTATTTCGACACGCCCCTCCAAATTCTGTTCACTATAGCCTCTAAGTAATGGCATAAGTTGTTTTAGTTGTGCTGCCCAATAATATAGTTCCATATTAGGTATAGTAAGACCCCCTTTCTCGATAGGCAGAGACAGTAGTTCAATAGACCTCCTTATTTTTCCATTCTGCCACACAAACTTAGATATAAGTGAGTTAATCGCTGCTAAAACCTCCTTTTTAATAGCTAACGGTATTGCTCTAAATAAATAGAGACATCTGGGTAACGTGTTCATTTTAACATAATTAACTCTCCCTATAATAGACAGATGAAGGCTATTGATCCTTTTAAAGTCGTTCTCAATTTTTTTCAGTAATGGATCAAAGTTAATTTGTGATATTGTTTTAGTGTTTGCACAAAGTTCAATACCCAAATAAGTAGCTTTTTCAACTCTTCAAGGATCAATGCAAACTGTGTCGGGTGTGCTTATTATAATCGTCTTTCCTTTGTTAAGAGAATACCCAGAGTAAGTCCCAAATTCCGACGTAATTACCTCTATTTCCTGAATAGCTTCTGTAGGATCAGATGTGACTATCGCAATATCGTCAGCATATGCCAGTACTTTCGTTTCAAGCTGATAACTAACAATCGGTTTAATAATAGTGCTCTCTAATAATTTCACAATAAGAGGGTTGATATATAAAGCAAATAACAGGGGTTTATCAGGCTATTAGTAATTTAATTTGTAGCCTAGGGCTGACTGATATTTGGATGCAAAATAACCCAACAGACTCTGGCTACACGTATTACTCACATCCCCATCAAAAATATGTACGGATAGATTACATTTTTACATCAAAAGATTTAACTCCCTCTTCGCAAATAAAGAAACTTTCGAAAACACTATCAGATCATAATCCCTTAGTATTATCAATTAATTACCAAACTAATTATAGTCAAAAAACTACATGGTCCTTCGATAGGAAATTACTATGCAACCAAGAATATATTGATTTTATTAAAGCTTGGACTGAAGAATTTTTTAGCATGAATCGATTTAGTGCTTCAAGGAATACTGTTTGGGATACTTATAAAGCCGCTCTAAGGGGAGAAACTATTAAGTACCAAACTAAAATTAGAAATGGGGAAAAACAAGAATTTGGAGTGAAAATAACTGCTCTAGCTAAAGCTGAAGAAGAGCATATCAGTAAAATCAGGCTAAGACAAGATATAAGCCAGGTGATGATGCAGATAGCTATACTAAAGTCAGAATTAAACTCTAAACTCAGTCAGAAGGCTGCTGAGACATATCAATCACATAGGAAACAAGTGTATGAAAGCGGAGAGAAAGTGGGCAGACAACTGGCACTTAGTACGCGCCAGAAAATCACAAAAAGGGACATAGCTACTGTAATAGAAAACGGACAGACATTTACTCATCCAGCTGGAATCAATTCCCAGTTTCAAGGGTATTACCAGAAATTATACACAGAGGATATTAACAGATCAGATAAAGAAATAGAAGCTTTTTTAAATAATTTTCTTAGTAACTCCGAGGCTATAGAAACATTGGACACTGATTCAAGGGAGGACCTTGAAAAAGAAATAACAATTGCAGAAGTAAGGACCGCATTATCATCGTTAGCCTCTGGCAAAGCAGCAGGTCCAGATAAAATACCGATTGAGCTATTTAAGATACTTAGCAATCAGTTATTACCGATCCTACATGATTTATTTCTTGGAATACAATACAATGGTGTACCTCCAACTTCCTGGGAGGAAGCTAATATAATTGTCTTTCCAAAAAAGGGAAAATCCCCAGAGCTCCTCACATCATATCGCCCTATATCCCTTATTAATTCGGATTCTAAATTATACGCAAAAGTCTTAGCACTCAGGCTCAGTGGGGTCATAGAACAGCTCGCTTCCCCATGGCAACATGGTTTTATCCCTGGAAAGGGAACCACTGAACACATCCACAGGGCAATTGCCTTATTTGACGTCATGACAGCTAAGGGGGAGCGAATGTCTATGATTTTACTGGATGCTGAGAAAGCTTTCGATCGTGTTACCTGGAAATTTCTATGGGAAGTTATGGCACGCAATAATTTTGGCCCCAAATTTATTAACTCAATAAAATCAATGTATCACCGCCCCAAAGCGAAAGTCCTCGCGGCCGGATTATTCTCTGAATCTATTGATATAACAAGAGGTACTAGACAGGGTTGTCCATGCTCACCCCTGTTATTTGCTTTATAAAACTTTTTAAATTTCAATGCGCCTAAAAGGAAAATGTGATCTTTTTTGGTGCAAATGTTGTGATTGAATCTTTGAATTAATTTAATATGAAGACAAAAATGGCTAAAAAAGGATAAAACATAGAAAGGAAAAAAAATTGGCAACATAAAATATTGGCCTTCCAGACATGACCTATCTGCTGTTGCTGTAATCTAAGGACATAACATGAAACAAAGAACGTACGTTCTACCTGAATGGCTCCAGGCTCTTGTATTAACAGTCTGCCCTCCAACTCCAACAAAAGTGAATGTATGTTAACCACCATTGGTTGTGCTGCTGTTGCTGCTTAATTATGTGTGTCTTTGGTGCTGTGTAAACCTGTGGTTGTATTGCACCCATCAACTGCAGAAAATGGGGGATGCAGCCATTACAACGCATGTCACTACAACACATGCCATTACAACACAGATCATTACAATGCATGTCAATACAATGCATTATAAGGTAAGTAATGGGGATTTTTAAAGTTTTATGATGAGTATGGGTTTTGGGGTACATGGGAGTAGTACATTTTACTCCTACACTATCCAACACTTTCCCTACTGTTGCACGCACTGGAGTGGGAATGGTAAGTTTTACCCCTACACTACCCAACGCTTACCCTACTGTTGCACTAACTGGAGTGTGAATAGTAATTTTTACCCCTACACTATTCAACACTTACCTACTTGTGCCCTAAAAGTATTATGCGTTGTAATGGTATGCATTGTAATGGTATTTGTTGTAATGGAATAAGTTGTAAATTTAGTTTCTAAAAATGCGTTGTAATGGCATACGTTGTAAAATCATGCGTTGTAATGGTAGCTGCGATGTAAAAACCACGTTGTAAAAGCATGCGTTGTAAATGTTTGTGTTGTAATGTCATATACTCCCTTGATGGACATAGAAGTATGATAAAATTACGTAAATTCTGAGTGCAATAAGTTATACTAAAGCCACATTTGTTACTTGGTAATTCCTCATTTTTGCTGATTTGCCACGGAAATTTCACCAGGTAAACCAGGTTAAAGGCCAATTGCGATGTCGGCGGACCGGAGTCCGTTCATCATCACTTTAGAAATGGAACCGAATTACCTCCTGTTGTTGGTTCAGCCCAGCTATTAGAATGTGACCGAACCCTGTTTGGTTGCAATCCTATACCTTGCTATGGGAGCATGCATCCAAACTGTATGTATGATCTCATAGCAAAGAGAGGTGCTGTTCATCCCTGCCCTGGTAGCAGGCACCACCGGGTGCAGGGATCTACAGGGGGACACCATAGGTGCCCCTTAGTCCGCCATTGGCGACCTTGCACCCATGTGAGCCCTGCTGGGGCCCTCAAAGATGGTTTCCCAATGCCTTTCTGTGTCGGAAAGGCCTGCACAGAAAGGCAGTGGGAGTCTGCCATCGTAATTCCTCGGCCGGAAAGATCCGGCTGAGGGATTACTGCAGGCTTTCTAAATGTTGGGCGGGCTCTCCAAGCTCATTGTCAGCCATTCGGAAATCCTGTTTCTAATAATTTCAAACCGACTCCATCAAAATGGGTCAGTCGGAAATTATTGCAAACAGTAGATTAAGATGCTGTAATGATGGCTCCAACTGAGGGACAGAGCCATTCCTTACTGCATAGAAATCAGGCCCTAAGTGTCTAGGTTGCAGGGGAAGCACCGGGAATGTGGTTTTACTACAGAGGTTTGCAGGGGTGACTTCTCTGCAATAGCAGAGGAGCATCACTCCACTGGCTCAGAGCCAGCAGCTGAAAAATAAAATTGTATTTTATTATCATTTTATTTTTCACCTGCTGCCTGAGCCAGCGCGTGCAGGGAGGGGCCGGAAAGGGCCATGGGAGGGAGAGGAGAAGTGGTAGGTGTACTTTTATGTGTGCATGCCAGTTTGGCCTGCCATCTTAGGCTGGCGAAACTGACATGCGTACTTTGGTTTCTACAACCCTGCTGTATCGCACAGCTGGGATGGAGAAAAAGCACAGACTCCCTGTTGCTGAGAGAGGGTTCATTCAGCTCTCAGCCAATCCCCGAGCTTCTCTCATGCTTGAAAGCAGAGCAGGGATTGGATGGGGAGCCCGTGAAGCTGCACCAGGAGCTGTTGAGGCCAGGAATTGGAAGCAGAGGAGTGTGAGGCAGCCTGCCGCACCATATAGGTCTTTTAATTTTTTGAAAATTATTAAACACCCCTATGTGCGCTCCTCCACCCCCTCCACTTGCCTCGCCACTCTTTATCTGCTTCGGCTGCCACTGGGAGTTAGAATAGCAGTTTGAACAGTAACCCCTGTTACCAGCCATATCAGGATTCATTTAAAACCAATATTGGATGCCACGGGGCTTTTTCTTGATTTCTGTCATGCCTGCATTGAACTTGAGTCTATTTTGTGTGGTATTTCCAGAGGCAGATTTTATTTCCTTTATTTGCGTTCTTTGAAAACTCCGGTGCTCCCATATAAACCCAAACCATGTTACTACTGAGGAAACACTAACTGCAGAATTTGCAGGGCTGAACAAATAAAGGTTTTAATACTATGAAAAGCATATACTTTATTTTCTTAGAATTATGATGGTTACTTTGTCTTACTACGCAGCGCGAAACGTGCAATTATATCTTGAAAATTGTTATCTGGCTAATGGACTACCTTTCTGGAAGTTCAAGAAAGAAAACAATTTTATTTACATATTTCTTGCACTATGTTTTCTTTCTAAATAAATTGTAGGGGGTAAAGGGACAAGATCAAAGTAATTACCTCCATAAAGTTATAATGGTGTCTTACTATTTCCAGTATGATTTTTTTTAATGTTTCCGACACACGTGTGTTGGTTTCTGATTCAAGCATTGGTGCACTTAGGAACAGCAGATTATTTGACGATAAAACAATGCCCATTACCATAACATTATACATATTCTTAATACAGTCGTGGTAGAGACGTGCATATTGCGTACCACTGTTGGTGTATGGAAAACAATGACCTCCACTATGAGTGGCCTGGATAAATCCAGTATGTGCGGGTGACTATTTTCATTTGTATTATCACATGGAGAGAAAGAGATGAAACAGAGATCACCATACTATTGACGATTTCCACACATACTGGAATTATCAGAGTGTCGGCTAACACCGCACTCCCACAATTTTCCCCAGTTACATGTCATCAGGTCAAACCTGCAAAACGTTTTTGTGGGATAAATGCCCAATAATTACCAGGACATACTGGTTTCGATGTGGTAAGCACCACAGTACCTTGTTCTTCCCTACTTCCCGGGGCAAACACGTAGGTCCTATTCATCTGACTCAATGGATTCTGTTCCAGTGTTATAGCATTTCTTGTGGTGCAATGGGTATCAGCCCAAAAAGTGGGCCACTTGTAATACGGGACTAAATGTTGTAAGATTATATCTTAATTTGTGGGAGCTACACTTTTTTAGTAACAAACTATTTCTGCGTGCTAATTTGATGCTTCATCTAATGTATTGTTGTCTGATCAGTAGCTAAAATTCCCTTTCATTTGCGTATTGATCATTTACATTATCACCATCTGACTATATCTGCATTTCATACTTTAAAAACCTTTTACATACTTTTCTACGTTTATTTGATGTCGGTGCTGATTGTAGTGCAGAGCATCCATAAATACATTTGTCCTAAGGAGAAGTTTAGGACATGTGACAGACAGTGTTCCCACATGATCCGCTGCTGAGTGCATACAGACCCTCCCCTTCACTGGCTACGGTGTCTCCATGTTTGCCGCACCATCGAGGCCCCAGGTCGGGTTACTACTGGGGTTGGTAGCAGCAGAAGTGTGGCTTCTTTGTTCTGATGCCGGGTTTTGAAGCAGTTACATGGCAGCTACAGCTTACAGCACTTTCTAGACCGCAGCCAGGAATTCGAAGATCAGCACTTAAACTGAGGTAGGGGCACGCTGAGGCCACCAGAAACAGTAAGAAAGCAGGCAGCAGCTGTAGTGTCTGCGGGTATTAAGACTGTGCTTCTACCCTCTGCAGCCTGTGGCACCATTTTTTTTTTACCACTGACATCTGTCAATGCATTGAAAGCCAGATTTGGGTTGGCAGTGGGGAAAGCTATGGGTGACTGGACTGAATCACCAGTTTTCTTTCCTGGAGGGTACATGCTCTCTGTTCTGTTTTTTGAGAGGCACAGGGGATTCCACAGGGCTGGGGGTTGCTGGTTAGGTTCAGGTTATTGGGGGCCTTTTACAGCCCCTTCTTAACTATCATTTTTTTGCAAAGGTCTCTGTATTGTAGTCTGTTGACTATGTGGAAATTTTCCAAGGTGTCAGACATTGTTGCCAATTCAGAGACTTAAGCCCTGGCATAGAGGGTAAAAAATGTGGAGGTCAGGCAGCGGCACGGGCTACCCTTACTTCCTTTCTAAGAAAAGAGCTAAAGATGGCTACAGGCACAGGTTCAGGAAACGCTGATGAAAACATGTGATCTCCAGATGCCACTGAACATTTTGATTTTGAAGTAGCAGGCGTTGCTACCTTGCAGGCTGAAAAAAATCTTTGGATGTTGGGGACCTTATTCACAAAGATATGGACGAGAGTGACACAGGTGCAACACCTTTGGAGCCCGAAGTAAGCCTGGGTGAGGGCACTGGTGCAGTTAAGGAATATACTTTGTTCCAAATAAACAGAGTTGGTGCTGGGGTCACTGCAATAGATGGTCTTCTGGCATTCTCCCTCTCCCCACTTTCCAGCACCTGCTCTGGATACAGTGGTTTATTTTGATATACGGCACTTATCTTTAATGACTCCTCAGGAAGTTGAACCCGGTGCTTTTCAATTAAATAGATTGGGCATTGATTCAGGAGGGAGTGAACTGCCCAAATGGGCAGGAAACAACCAATACAAGGCAGTCATTACAACGCACTACGTTTACAACACGGTCTGAACAACACAACATCCTTTACATCGCATGCCATTACAATGCAGCCATTACAGCGCATGTCACTACAAAGCATGCCATTACAACGCATGCCACTACAACGCATGCCACTACAACACATTATAAGGTAAGTAATGGGAAATAGTAATTTTTATCCCAACACTATCCAACACTTACCCTACTGTTACACTCAATGGAGTGGGAATAGTACTTTTTACCCCTACACTATCCAACACTTACCCTACTGTTGCAATCACTGGAGTGAGAATAGTCCTTTCTACCCCTACACTATCCAACACCTACACTACTGTTGCTCTAAAAGTATTATGCATTGTAATGGTATGAGTTGTAATGGTATGCGTTGTAATGGAATGCATTGTAAGCGTAGTTCCTAAAAAAACATGGTGATGGCATGCATTGTAAAACCATTCATTGTAATGGATGTTGCGATGTAAAAGCCATGTTGTAAAGGCAAGCGTAAAAGTTTGCGTTGTACCGTGTCCTATTCCGAATAGGGTATCTCGACATGGGATGATGTAAGTCACACTTTGCAATTAGAAGTAAAAACTTTGCTCAATCTTATTTTGGGTGAGATCAGGGGGTTGAAAGTCATCCAAGCATCGGAGACAACTGCCCTTCACTCCAGGCTTTCTAAAATTGAGGATTCAACTGCTCAGCTCCTAGAGAAACTAAAGGAGGCTGAATCACAGATTTCGGAGTTAGAGAACCAGGTTGCAAAGATGCGGAAATCATCCAGTTCCATAAACAGCAGTCTTTTGTAGAAAATAAGCTTGAGGAACTTGAAAATCATTCTCGTCATTCAAATGTGCACATTGTTTGGGTTGCAGAGTGTTGTGAGGGCCAATAAACGCTTCAGAGGGTAGATTCATTTATTAAGACCCATGTTCTACCTGAGGTTTCTGGTGATTTAACATTAACACAAGCTCATCATTTTCCAGCGCAGCAATCCTCCAGTTCAAAATATCCGTGTACAATTCTTTTAAATTTTGGGGACTATCGAGTTAAATAGCAAGTTTTGTCAAAGGCTATTCACCAGAGGCAGTTTTCTACACCTGATGTATCCCTTCGCCGCATCTTCTCTGATTTGTCTGGTTCTGCAACTAGAAGACAGAAAGAGTTTGTTAAAATGCTTCACTTACTTAAAGCACAAGGTACAGAAGCAACAGTAGTGCATCAATCTAAATTTAAACTTTTGGTTAAGGGCTCATTTCATCTGTTTTCCAATGTTATAGAAGCACACGAGCTCTTGCAACAGATCTATAATAATGCGCAATAGTGCCCATAATTTCTTCCGGATAAGTTGCGGTGGTGGTGGAGATGTGGGTGTAAAGGGTACAGTGTCATGGCACCCTGTTTAGGAGGGTGCACTTGGGGAGGGGCATGGTGGGCACTTCCCTTCTCCTTGGTGTTTTTTTTTGTATGGTCACTTTATGGTATACTTTTTCAGGGGTCAAAGGGGGTTTGCGAGGTGGTTGGGAGGGTCTGGGGTAGGCACTAAAAAAAAGAAAAGAAAAATACAAAAAAGATTGATGGATTCATGAATGAATAAGTGCATGAGTGAGTGACTGGGTGAGAGTGCATCATCAATTCATTTATCAACAGTAGATATTTATATAATTCAGGAGACAGTTCCTGGTCAATGAACGGAGAAATCATATCATCACACACTGCCCACAAGATCTATGTAGCAGAATAGGAGCAAGTGAAAGATTGTATCGTAGTAGGTTGTGAACATAGTAACCCACCAGTGTTGCTGAGTAGGAGCCAGAGTCTGATGAAAACTACTTCAAGAATGGAGATACTCACATAAGCCTCAAATAATCTACTCTTCTACACAGCAGTTTCTGCCATAATAGTAGCCCTCTCACTCCTGAAGCAGATCCCAAAACTTCACTCTACGAATGGGCCAACACAGATGTACTTATTGTTCCTGCCATTTTTTGACTCCATTTTTTTATGTTTCATTTTATGAACATCCTTTTTAGGACTCTCCTGCATTAGAGCACGTGTTGCATGCTTTTTCTTTTGCGAGAGATATTATATACAAGGGGCTTGCAGCCCGCCCATTGCTTTCAATTAGTTGTTTCAATCATCACTCTTGTTTGCTGCCTTCTAAGTGGCCAGCACATACCAGCTTCACTTCCTCTTCTTTCTGCTGGAGTATGGACCAAGTATTGATGGCTTCAGCTTGATTGCTGTCCTTCTGCTGGTTGCTCTGTGCATGAAGGGCTATTTTTTGCTGTGAGTCTTAAACCAGTGCTTTATCACTCTTTTTGTTTATATTTACTGATTGACAACTGCAGACTGAACTGTTTATATTATGTATGTTTTGAAAACGAGGGTCCACTTGACAGTAGCAAGGCTGCTGCACAGGGATCATGCTTACAAACACTCCGCATTCTATAAAAGAGCAAGCATACAGCTACCATGACATCTTATTGACAGATTTGGTAAACACATCTCCTTTCTGTGTGAGTGTTTTTGTGCTCATAAGTGTCTGGTCTTGAAGTTTGACTAGCAAGGACAGTATAACAGAAAATGCAAAGTATCTCCAAAGTATTTAATGAGGCAATTGGCTAATGACACCATGTTTCACCTACTGCACAATGTTTGAGACAGTATCTCTAGGCAGTTTGTGTTCTATGAGAACTTTCTGCTTGTGTAAGACGTCCACATGTTTTGGCCTAGGGTATCTTATTGAGCCTGTCAGATTGACCAGTCAATTGTTTCTACTCTAATCACCCTTGCCTAGAGAATGAAGGCCTGGCTGGGGTCAAAGAAATAGGAAAATGCTGTCAAGATATATATTCGTCTCACAGTTATCAGCCTTTTTTCTTTTGGTATTTTATCATTTTGTTCTTCTGTAAAAAACATGGCAGGAATCATCCCATGACAAGGTATTAATAGCAAGGCAGGTCCGTATGTGTGTTTCACTGTTGACCAATCGCCTGTGGCACAGTTTTATAGCATTCACAAAACAATATGGAACAGAGTGATGCACCAGAGATGCACAAGAGATATTATCAGCTTGAACACTTCCTATGTTCAACCAGCCATCGTTTGAACTAATTACTCGTTGAAGAAATGCAGGTTGACTTCTTCAAAAGAGTAGGGATGGGTGGAATGTCTCATTCCACCCACGGAATTGGCTGAATTTTGTAACTCTACGTTACTCTTGTAACGCAGAGTTCTGGCCAAATCCCGCCAAATGCTGTGTGGCACAATTTATTTCCTGCAAGGCTCCAGAAATGAGAGCTGGTGAACGCCAGAAATATTTGGCGTCCCCTAGCTTGATTTTCTAATGCTGGTCGTCGTGGTCAGAGGCCTGTTTCTAGAATAGATTTTCTACTCAAGAGGCAGCAAAATCAACTTGAATGGCCACACACCCTTGCGCCCTGCATGGTGTTGTTGGAACTGATTTTTCAGTGCTGCTCACGCTAATGGCATTAACTTGCAGTGTAAGAAGTGCAACATGCATATCTTCTGCCTATTGACAGAACACTGTGGAATTCACAGACTTTTTATGTTAGTCAGCGGAATTCCAAGGAGTGAAACTCTGTGAGTTCCTCTCACCCCGGCAAAAGATCCTATTCATATGAACATTGTTGTCTTTGGTCAGGGCACAGGGCACTATTTGGATGTAAACATAAATGTTATATATCCATGCTGTGTATGTTATGAATAGAATTGCTGCCTACAAGTATTTCATACTGACTCGTTGCTCCTAAATTCCTGGCAGCAGCTCTTTGTTAAAGTTTGTGACATAAGTGAGAGGTGGTGAAACCTTTTGAAATGAACTAACATTTTGGAAATAGTCTTTTCCGAGTTGGCATATTTCTAAAGTGTTATTTTCGTTTCTTTTGTTCAGCGGTTTAATGAGGTTTTTATTCTGTGAATAAATTGTCTTGTGGATTTAGTATACATGAATTTCACAAATCATATTACTCCTTGTCTTGGCCTGTCAATATTTGATGTGTTTAATAATAGTATATACTTTATCTTTAAGAGATGGCGTAAAAGGTGAAAAACGCTACATTTTAAAATGGCTTCAACATTTTATTTACCATATTTTCTCTTATCAGTGAAGTTGTAGATTTTTATTGTGAGCCCCCAAAAATCTAGCAAACATAGTCACTCTCACTATATTTTACGCTTTGTAAACTCGTTCAAGGGATGTAAGGAAACATGTGGTTCTTTTACAAAAGTTCTAAAGAGATAAATAAGATAATTATTTTGTCTAAAATGCTTTTTAGGTCAAGACTACCATATTCCAGAAGAGGTATTGTGGCTTTTGCAGAACACAGAGGGGCTTGCAGCCCGCCCATTTCTTACCAGTAGTTGACTCTACTGTTAACGGTTTGCCTACTTCTTATTCAATGGATTGCCTTTTTCCAACTTGCATTTGTCCCTCCCAGGGACCATTGCCTCTGTACCATCTCTTTGATTGACTAGCTTCTGTGCTTTCTCTGCTCACTGTTAGGATCTACTTTGCTGTTGTTGTTGTATAAGCTTTATTTTGACAGCTCGTGTCATAAAAGCTATAAAAACTAACCCTGGGCGGAGTTCGCGTAGTCGCCCTATGGAGAATTCTGTGTAGTCACAAAAAAACTCTGAGAGTTTCGTGAAGTTCTGCGAGCACGCGGAGTTGCTTCTTCCGCCTGTTTATGATGCGTTTTTCCTGTTCGGTGATGCTTTTGCGTGCTCGGAGGAAATATCGCACAAACTTACCGATGTGGTCGCCAATGGGCGCGGCCATCTTCTTTTTCACTTTTTCCTATGGTTCTGGGGCCTGGTTTTCTATCCTCCCTGTATCTTTGCAATCCTTTCTTTCTAGAAACTTTTTTTTCTTCTATTTTATATATGATATATCCCTCTCTATTCCTGATTCTATATTTTGCACTTTTTGCTACTTTTGTGTTTTTACTGTGTTTTTCGCTCTTTATTATTACTTGCTTTTTTCATTCCTTTTACTCGCTTTCTTAGCTCCTACCTTTTCTTTTCTGCCCCGCCTGTCCCTGAACCATGTCAAAGAGTAAGGGCAAGACCCGGAGTCTGAGTCGCGACCGCTTTCCTTGCGGAAGGCGGCGCCCACAAGGGGTGCAGCCTCGGCACCTATTCAGTGAGGCAGAGGTGGCCGCACTGGTTTTTGTTGTGCAGCGCCACCTTTCCTTAACCCTGGCAGCAGGTGGCAGGCCTGGGTCCAGGTACGGGCTCTGGGAGCGTCACCAGCGGTGGGGAAGGGTGCGCCGGGCAGTGTTTCACTGTTCTGGGGTCCGTCGCACCCATAACCGATTGACACAACCGGTGGTCCGATATCCTGGACTGGGAACAGAACCTGCTTGACCTGCTATGTGTTGAGGTCCTGGGGCTTGGTGAGTAGCTATTTAATATTACTCCTTTGTGTTCTTCTGTTCTGTGTTATATTGCACATATAATTTTTTTTCCCCAAATAGCTAACATGCTGCTACTGCTGCTTCCATGCAGGTAACCTATGTTTAAAAATCGTATATTATGTGATTGTTAATTCCAGACAGGTGCTTAGCGCTACGAAATAATCATACTTGTTTGCAACTTTATGCGCACTTGAGCTGGTTAGCTTAGAAAATTTAAGTTAGGTAGGTAATCCATATAGGGAAGACTCCAGTCCTTTCCTTTACCCTGTCAGGCTGTCCTGTCTCGTCCTGTCACTAAGATAATGGTAGTAGTTAGTTAGTATTATTTGGTAATTTTGCGCCAAGCGGCCTGCGCTATGGCATCCTCTCACCTGACTTCAGCCCTAGTACAACCTTTTGTAGTTCTTCTTCTTATAGTGAGTGAATAGCAACCAACCAATTTAGTGTATGCAATATGCATGCGTCCATCTATGCATTAATAATAAGAAGAATAAGACTAATTGGCCCGTCAAAGAGGGTTGTTGGAGTTGAGACTGAGAGATGATTGGGAATGGGATTGGAAATTAGAAGCAAATGTAATTTTTTTGCAATTCATTCCAAAGTCTGTAATAGGCGGTTTAGGTATGTTTAGGATTCAGGAATCGGAATTGAAATGTGGAATAATAATGATCGAATGGTACTCGACTGTGACTCGATCATTTTTATCTCCTTCTTTACATGATGATCAACATCTAGGGGCAAGAAGAAAACTAGGGGAGCTGGCAGTGCAGCGGTTGCGTGAGCTGGAGGGGCCTCCCAGGAGCATCAGGAAGCGGCCTCGGGCACTGATGGCTCTGCTGCTGGCCCCAGTAGGTCCTCCGTGTATTGTTATATTATATTTATTTCCCTAGCTTTTACTGCTTCATTATTTCCATTTCCAAATTTAAATTTTTCCAAAATCCTCTTCAATCTATCTGTTTCTAAATTCTTGTTTTTGCTCCATCATTACCTACTACTAAGTACTAGTACTACTACTAACATTGTTTCTTCTAGTGTCTGTTTTTTTTACATTAAATCAAACTGCATCTGACTAACCTCTGCTCTGACTCTGTATTAGTCTGTCTGTAACTTGCTTTCATCTGGGTTTCACTCAGCTTTCCCTCTCCCCTTATAAGTGAATTGCCTACTAGTGGTACTGAAAGACTCAGAGAACCCATTGGTCCTAGGCTACTACCAGTACTAGTAAGGACTCCTTACTACTACTTAGCACTAATGTGCTGTGCAGATTGCACACCCAAGTAAGGTATTATAAATATCAGCAGGTTTGTGAATTGTGAGGTGAGAAGGCTTTAGTTTCTTTTACTGTCTCATCATGCTCAATCAGTAATGGTGGTCACAGGAGGACACCCCAAAGTGGTGTATTTTACTTTTCGTAATCCAGGCCAAGTCCTTTTTTTAGGAGCAGCAATTGATGGTGAACAGTAACACTGAACAACTATTATTGTGCACCATGGCTGGAAGGAAATATGAGGAGTAGGAGGATGGCACCATTATTTTCCAACTAAGAGAGACCTCATGTCCGCCCGGTTGGCCACTCTTTCTTCTTTTCAAAAAATCAGATGCACCAATAGCTCTAGTCACTGAGTCCAGTCCTTTGGGTTGTCCTCTTCTTGAGAGGCTTTTTAAAAATTGACACCACTAAAATGCCAAGCCAGGTATTAGTTCATTATTTTTGATAGGACGTACTGTCTACTGTACTCTAGTATTCGAATTGTAGATAGTGATGTGTGTGGTGTATTTATGTATTACTAATTATGTTTTTTTCAATCTTGCTAGAGAAAAATAAAATAGGGGAGGCATATATATGGCATCTAAAAAATTAGAATTTTTGTTCCCCAGGCGTACCGACCACCAGTGCCGGGGCGAGCGGCAAGGGCCAGGCCACTCCGGAGGGAGTGGATGCGGCAGCCAAGGGGAATGAGTCAGCAGCAGTGACAGGCAGTGGTAAGTCATATATCCTTAATTATTGAGAATGATGAACACACTCGCTGCAAGGGTGTACATCACTCAGTCAGTACTTGTACACTGTACTTCTGCTGAGGCTAAGTTGTTGTATTTGACACTTAACAGTTGCAGAAGACACCCTTTACACAGGCACAGACTGGTCAATCACAGGTCTTCCTGCGATACGAGGTAACCATAGATGTGGTACCTGTGTGGTATGTGAAACAGCTATAGTCACAAAACAGTGGACCTACAAAGGTCGCTCAGGCAAACTACTAGATCAGACTAACTGAAAGATCCACAATGTGATTTATCTCATCTTGTGTCCCTGCAACCAGGTATATGTTGGGGAAACAGGAAGAGAGTTCAGTCTAGGCTATTCTGAGCACGGATCAGCGATTAAAACAAAGAAACTGGCATCTCCCTTAGTACAGCATTGTATAGAGAATGCACACACAGAGAAAGACCTGCGTTGGTTAATCCGTGAAAAAGTTAAAACCAAACCAGGCAAAAATGAGACAGATACACGTAAAATGGGAGAGACGTATTGGATTTTCACTCTCAATTCTGTAAAGGAAGGTTTGAATGAAGAAATATATGGAAAATGAGTTAAGTACCCACAAGTATGATGCAGAGCATTGGTTGCTTACATACATTATTAGACAGTCCTTACCCTCTCACTAAGACGCATTAAATACTGAGATAACAATACTTTATTTGCCATTATGTTCAGATCTAATTAACATCTCTATGAAGACCAAGAGGCTACCAAGTAATATTTATTGCAATACTAGCACAAGATATGTTTCCAGAAAAAGGTCACCTCTTTCTGCTTGTTTTCTGACGGTGTTGTCAGCAAGCTCTGCCTCCTTAGAGAGTCACTTTAAACTGATTGAGACATCACACACTATTATCCCACTAGTGAGGCCCTAGGCTCCAACAGAGACATCATATCCTTAGACAACTAATCCGGCACTGTGATTCCACATTTATTTGACAAACTAATGAATAGGAATACCTACGGGCCTACATACAAAAATATTGATTTCAAAACAAGTACATGAGGTTGTGTCCTCTTGCTAACAGGGTGTTTCAGTCTCATCAATTGTGAAAGGTTTCCTTAGGCCACACCAAGATGGCTCTCATTTTCAACTAGTTTGCCAAAGAGTAACATTCCGACGTAATACATCCTGTGTTCGTGGAATCTTTATCATTCAGACACTCAACAGTGTCGAGTCCCTTTGTTGCCATATGTTTTAGAAAAGTATCTGTCAAATAAGTATATGAGGCCGTCTCCTTTAACCTTTAGTCTCAACAATTACGATATAGCAATAGGATTTTTGAAGCCATACGAAGACGGCACTTGCGCTCAGCGAGTTTGCCATGAGCGACATTCTGATGTAACATGTCACGTGAGCACGGAACGTATATCAAGTAGACACTCAATGACGGTGTCTTTCTTCATCTCTGGCAAGTGGGTCTGCGGCAGTCGAGAGTCCGGATAGAGTCAAACACCATTCAAAGAAGGTAAGAAGATGCAAAGTCAATGTCACTGAGGCCACTGAGGTGGTTATAGCAACGTGTATAATAAGAGAAACATAGCAGCGGTAATGCTGAGGCTCTAACCACCAACCTTTTTCTGCCTAAACTACAAACTTGTGATCGAAGCGGGAGGAGGTAAAAGGTTTCAGGCCTCCCTCACTAAGGTTGTTGCACCTACAAATGTGGTAGTTTGCAATAGCATTCTAAAAGCTGGAAGACCTATGAACTAAATATTATTAGCCCACATGAATTAGAAGGCCTCTGATTTATAGCTGCCTTTATCGCTTATCATGTTTAAACAATATGTACTAGTTGCAACATACATTATTGGAGACACTCCTCTTTAGTAACGACAATAGGGATAATCGAATAATGAGCGTCAGCCTTTGACACTATAGATACATAAATAACTTAACAAGTATGATACTGGACTTACCACATTGTGTACAGAACCATGCTTGCTATAATCTAAGCGAGCTGGTCATTTGAGCAACTAGTATGCATAACAGCATCCATTAGATCAGAATAGAGGGCATCCAAACTCGTTTGTGTAACTATCCAAACTCGTTTGTGTAACTATATATTTTTTCTCAATATTTTGATAGCTCAAATAAGTGCAGCCTAATACCAATAATGGATTCTGCATAGCCGCACTAATTACCCATATTGCCAATGTGACATCAAAATTAAAGCACATTAGAGAAAACATGAGGAAAAAAATTAGTCAGAGATATGAGAATTCTCTTCACCCATAAGAAATTCAACAGAATTTGAATAGAAGGGTGACCTACTCTGTTTGTTATATTGTTATAGTGAACTCTCCATTGGGAATATAAACAGCAAATGGAAATTTTCTGACCAATCGCAAAAATTCTGTTGGACATCACGTAATGGAAATCAGCCAGATACAGATTAATTGGTTAGCTACACCATTCTAGGCACATGCACAAATGAAGTAGATAGGACATGTGGGATATAAGGTAACAACACACTAGCTCAAACCTTTTTGAATTTAAGATGCTACGAGATAGCAAGGCCTCAGGTAAGCATATGGCCTTTTTAATTATAGGGAATCTCTTCTCACCCTCCCCCTCACCATTACTCCCAACTCCTCCCATCAGCACGTCAACCCCACCTATACCCCTATCGACCCTGGCATAGCCGACACTCAGTCCCCTTCTCTTCCGGCATCCTCACTCCCCCACCCCTTTGACATTCACTCAGCAAGAGCTCTTTGCATTGTACCCAACCTCGACTCTCCCTCAAATGACACTGAAGAGGGTACTACTCCGCCTACTCCCTCTGTCCACCCTTCCAACAAGGAAGCTCTCACGCCTGACCCCAGACTTGACCAAATATTATCAGCCCTTCAACAAGTCAAATCGGATATCCGAACCCTACACGACCTTATTTTACAACAAACCAAGCCCACTCGCTATGTACAGGAATACAGTTCTTCCACACACTCCAAGACTTAAAGTCGCACCCATCATCGTCTTGCAAGTTCCCAGGCTCAGAGGTCTTCACATTGGAGCACTGTTCCCCACCCTAATTTCATTTCCCGCCCATTCAGGTTGTTAAACCCCCTATCTGATTTAGAATTAGGGGTCCTTCTTTGCTCTTACGAGCTACCGTACCGTCCACATAGTGTTGGACTTCCAGCTACCACATATACAGACTCCCGTATACAATCTATTCCGATCGACACATACAGAGCCACCAGACACAACTCCAGAGGCATTGTGGAAAACAACCTCACTAGAATCCCCCTTACAACCGAACCCACCACAGTATCCATCAAGCCGAGGCTAAGCTGTATCCTCCTACATTGCAGATCCGCTTCTAGACATGCAGCTGATGTAGATGACCTACTTATCACTAATGAACTAGACATTCTGATCCTGATGGAAACCTGGTTAAATGAAACATCTACTCCCATCATGGAAATCCTGTTACCACCTAACTATGACATCACGAGGCTAGATAGAACGGACAGGCCAGGCGGTGGGATAGCCTGCACACACCAGATCAGCCTAACAGTGACCAACTCCAATGCTCCCGGTTTATCCTCCTATGTTTAAACATCGCCAACAACAACAAACAAATATGCTCTTTACACACTTTCTACCACCCTCCTAGAGATAACCTCACATTCATTGAACACTTCATGGGCATTCTAGGGTCAAATGACAGCCAACAAAATAAGCACATTTTCTTGGGGGACTTTAACCTGCACTGGGATGACCAGAACGACTCAGGGGTAAACAGCCTCAAGCTTTCCTCGCTGACCTTAATCTTAACCAAATATGTAACCGCCCCACACACGACAAAGGTGCAACTCTCGACCTAATAATCTCCAAAGTTGATACCACTCAGCTCGACTCGATCCTCCCCTGCGACTGGTCTGACCACCATATCCTTACTTTCCAAGTCTTGGAAACTGTTAAACGACTCCCAACACAACCCATGAGAACTAATATATTGAAGAGAAACCTGAATAACGTCAGCTCTGGCCTTATAGCATCAGCTAATTCCAACCATCTTTATCCCCCGGAAGATCTTGTTGATGTACAGGGGCTGATCAATCACTACTGTCAATCTATGAACAACCTAATAGACGAAATAGCACCCCTTCAACTGAAAAGAACTTCTACAAAAGACTCAAAACCCTGGTATGATGGGAGACTAAATGAAGACAAACGCTCTCTTAGAGTTATTGAACGACAATGGAGAGCCGCCCCCTCAGCTGACCATCTCAAGCTTCTTAGGATCTCCAGAAACGCTCTTTTTAGAAAGATCAGAAAATCTAAAACCGTCTTCTTCAGGTCTCAACTAGACCTAGCCAAGAACCGCCCCGAAAAGCTATTCGATCTTATCAAAGCCCAGAATAAGAGCCTACTAAGTCTCCCTAAGGCTATACCACTTTCTCCACCGAAATTGTGATGGATTTGCCTCCTTCTTCGCTTCTAAAACGGAATCCATTAAATCAGATCTACTCAAAGACTTCCTATTCGTCTCAGCCTTGAAAAAGAACCCATCACTGAGCTTGGCTGGTGTCCAAGCTAATGACCTCCCAAAATGTAAACTGAAAAACAACGCTACTTGGTCCCACTTCAACACCTACAGTGAAGATGCCATTTTAAAGACGCTAAGCGCTCTGAAAACCTACACTCATTTCACAGACCCACTCCGGCTAATTACCTAAAAGACTTAATTCCTCTGTTACTACCCCTCTGGACCAAGATCATTAATTTGTCCCTCCTTCAAGGAACTATCCCAGACATCCTGAAATCAGGTCAGGTTTCGCCTATCCTAAAGAAACCTACAGCTGACCCCTCGGACCCAAATAACTATCGTCCGATTTCTAACATTCCTATGCTACCCAAACTCCTGGAAAAATGCGTTAACATTCAGCTGAACAGCCACATTGATCAATTCAACCTACTTAACCAATTCCAATCAGGCTTCATAGCAGGTAACAGCACTGAATCAGCCATGACACATGTATTAGACGACGCTCTGAAACTCCTAGACCAAAACTAAGCCTGTCTACTAATCCTACTCGACCTGTCATCAGCCTTTGACACCGTCAAACACGACAACCTGCTTGATCTCCTTAAACACAGAATGGGAATGTCTGGAACTGTATTTAACTGGTTCACCTCTTTCCTCCAAAATAGATCCCAGAGAATCATGGTCAACCAATCCCTGTCCAACCCCATGTCAGTCACCTTAGGAGTTCCACAAGGCTCCTCCCTCTCACCCACCCTTTTCAACCTTTTTATGGAACCACTTACCGATCTTCTCAGCCTCGCCAAGATTCACTTCCACATGTATGCAGAAAACACCCAAATCTACATCAAGATCCACTCACTTGATGACATCAAATCGCTCAACTCCACTCTACAAAAAACCCAAACTTGGCTGGCCAAAAAACATTTGAAACTAAACTCCCTCAAAACAAAATTCCTCTTAATCGCTCCTCTAACAAAACTCCCACTATCTTGGATTGGATGAAGCACCTAACAGCCCTCAATGGACAACCTCTCGTCGTGGACTCAGCAAAATCGCTAGGGGTAACGCTTGACAGTAACATAACCATGCAGAAACATATCAGCGCCTCCACAAAAGGAGCTAACTTCCACCTGAGGACCCGAAGTAAATTGAAATCTTTTCTGCCCGCCTACGATTTCAAACAAGCAGTTCAAGCCCTAGCAATCCCTCGCGTGGAATGTGGTGTGCTAATCTTATGCGGCCTCCGCAGGTCTTCGACAGCCCCGCTAAAAGCCATGATCAACTCAGCTGCGAGACTCATCAGGGGTTCAAAGAGAAACTCTCACATATCCACAGACTTGGGAGCCCTCAACTGGCTACCATTTGAAGCCAGAATCCATCTGAAAACCGCTTGTATGACGCACAAGGCCCTCTACCACAACGCCCCACACTACCTAGCGCAGAAACTGGTGCTCTCAGCGGGCATCAGAACCTCCAGGAGTGCCAAGACTCTTCTTCTAAAACCACAACGATTTGCCAAGAAAAAAACCTATAACAGATCCTTTTCTGGGATGGCTCCTAGGATCTGGAATGCTTTGCACAGTGAAACAAGAATTAACCCTTCCTCTGCCGCATTCAAAAAAGAAGTGAAAGCAATCCTCATGGCTAAATTCACGTGAACTCTATAACGGCTTACTGTATTGTTTTTCGTGTGATGTTTTTTACGCTCCATAGTTGACCTTCTGTTAGCTTAGTCTCTACGATTATGAGCTGTGTATAACTTTTTTCACTTAGATCGTGATATGTTATTTCGTGCTTTCCACATATGACTTGTAAAGCGTTATGTTACTCGCAAGAGTCTTGTCGCGCTATATAAAACCTTCAAAATAAATAAATTAAAAAAAAAATAATAATATTGTGAATGACTACACTCCAGTCCCCTCCCTGTGTCAGCCATGGGTGGCCTATCGGCTGGATGATAAGTAACTAGTATTTTCAAATTACTCAGTATGTCATCACTCATCATCATCATCATCATCACGTGATTGACATGATGTTGTGCCCCCGTTTCTCCACATCTATAAGCATGTCATCATTAATCATCATCATGTGCCTTATATTATTGCAGTATTGTAGTCAGGGTGAAAGTGGAATTTTCTGAGCATTTGCCATTGATTTAACAGAGTATGGCCATAATGGAAATATATAATAAAGCTTCTCCACATACAGAGTAGTGAAGTACATGAGTCTGCAACACAAGTATGTCTGAAGGGCACAAACTGGCTGAGCTAGCATGCATTGCCTACAAGATTAATTGAGCTAAACAAGAGAGAGAGAAAAAGAATATTTCTACTGTACTCCATAGTGCCTGAAAGTATTATCATCCCATCCAAATCTTAGGGGCAGAGGAAGTGAAGGGAGGAGGAGAGGCTACCACAACTGCTAGTGCTGCTACTGTGCCACTATAATGTTTATGTGTGTAATTAAATTTTGTGGTACTGTTTTGCTAGGAGTATTGGTTACAATGTTCTTTTTTTCTTCCTTTCTTGATATAGCTACTCTTTCCCTATCCCAAACCACTAGAAAAGGATTGGGCGGCCAGGGCCCAGCAAAGGAAGCTGGAGGCCATCCGTGACAAACATCACCAGCTGGTTGTCCTGGCAGAGGAGGAGGTGGAATATGGAGTTGCCGTAAATCCGCAAACCCCGCAAGCGAAGCAGATTTTAACGCCCAGGGTTAATAAAACCACCATTTTGTATTAAAAAGATAAAATGTAAACACTTCGCTCAGCGTTATTTTTAGAAATAAATATATATAAACAGTCCATCCTGGTGTGCAACTGCAACCAGGGTACAAAGTGCAGCTTCACAAATCAGAGGTAAAACAATTGATACATGTAGAGCAATAAAAGAATATGTTTAACACATTATGGATAAGAGGGAGGGAACATTACAATAATTCCTATTCAGGTACCCCTACTGTTAGACTCTGATTGCAATCCCCTGCAAACCTCCTTAAAATGTTCAGCCCTCCAATGGGCAACATCATAGGGAGGCTAAGAACGATAAAGTGCACATGCGTAACTTATCCATAAAACATAAATAGCCAGCTTATGAGCCCTACAGCAGTTGTGTGCGATCATCATGCTGCTGGGTGCTGTGACATTCTTGTCTAGGTCTTTTGTCTAATAAGTCATGCATGACTTAACAACTATGTCACGCAGCACACATATGGAAGGAGCTCTGGAGTCGGCCTAATAAGTGCCTAAAAGAGCAGCGGGCGAAGCCTTGCTATGTCGCAAATCGATCGCCTATCCACATCGAGCACAAGGTGAGTAAGGGGAATGTTTTGAGGCAACATCACTAAAGCCCCTCAAAAACGTATGCTCAGATCTGCAAAGAACGTGGGCCTTGTCAAAATCCCTATAGCTTTGCTCCATATAGCACTGCCCTGACTAATTTGGCGTCATAAACCTGGAGGGCTGGAGGAACTGGTCTGCTATGTGAGGAATAAGCATGAGCGCAAAATCCGCTCCGATCGCGGATTTTGCGGATTTTCGGTAAATCCGCGATCCGCAAACTCTCGCGAATTTACCGAGAATCCGCAATCCGCGATCGGAGCGGATTTTGCGGTCAAAAGTTCAAGCCTAACATAATTTACGATGGCGCCGGCAAGCTGCCAGCGCCATCCTCAAATGGTTACTTAATTAGCTTCGACAGGAAGCTCTAACAGATAAGATAAAGCAGGGGCTCGAGCGCCTGCTTTATTTTATCAGTTGGAGCTTCCTGTTGAAGCTAATTAAGTAACTTTTGCAGGATGGCGCTGGCAGCTTGCCGACGCCATCGTAAATTATTTACATGGTGTGTCTTCTTGAATAAATATGTGCCCTAGTTGAAGCTTAAATTCAGTGACTCATTCATTAGCCCAAAAATAATCGTGAGCGTTGTGGAGGCTGGGCAGGTGTGCCTTGTTCCCAAATATACCATGGGAAATCCGCTGTGATGCTGGCCAGAGGCATTTGCATCTTTGGCTTTCACGTGCGCAATCCCCCTGCTGTTGCTGTGACCAGGGGCTTCTCTCTCTTAATCTGCTGCTCTGATCGGTCTCTGACCTTTTGTATACACACAAGGGGCATGTGCGCTCGCATGGAAGCCCCGTCCGTTTGGCCCCGCCCACACACTCGAGGTGTGCACCCGCCCGTCTTCCCGCCATTTACCCACTATGATGGACATTTCACTCAAGGGACCCCTGCACACTTCGGCGCGATTGCATAGTAGTAACACACACTTGGTCGCTGGAACTAGTTGAAGCGCAAATGCAGTGACTCATTCATCAGCCCAAAAAAAATCGTGAGCGTTGGGAGGCTGGGCAGATGTGCCTTCTTCCCAAATATACCATCGGAAATCCGCTGTGATGCTGGCCAGAGGCATTTGCATCTTTGGCTTTCACATGCGCAATCCCCGTGCTGTTCCTGTGACCAGGGGCTTCTGTCTCTTAATCTGCTGCTCTGATCGGTCTCTGACCTTTTGTATACACACAAGAGGCATGTGCGCTCGCATGGAAGCCCCGTCCGTTTGGCCCCGCCCACACACTCGAGGAAGCCCCGCCCCCAAATCCGCCGATCCGCAAAATCCGCGGATTTTGCGGATCCACGATCCGTGAATCCGCAAATTCGTGAATCGTGGATCCGCAAAATCCACCCATGCTTAGTGAGGAACAGTGTTCCCTCCCAAGTGATCCCGCTACTCGCTTGAGGCCCATCAACATTTTTGCTAGGTGGGATTTCCATGATATCTTGTCAGAGAGTCGAACACCAAGATGTGTGGCAACTCTTTCCAAGGGGGTCCCACCTACGAGGGGTCTACCTTGGTAGGACTTATGGGGGTTAAAGGTCATAAATGTGGTCTTTGAGGTGTTAATAACCAGCCCCCTGATATTGCAGAAAAGTTGGAACCTATTGAGTGGTCGATGCAACCAACAGGGTGTCGTCTGCGAACAGGAGGGTCTGTAACTTTTCACCCCCCAGAGTTGGGTGCGTCTGTTGGGTCTTCTAGCTGGAAGCTAACCACTCCATTCATATAAAGTGAGAAGAGAGTGGGAGCCAAAACACAGCCCTGTCGAACTCCCCTGTTGACAAGAATATGCTCAGCCAGCTGTCGTTGCATCCCCCTCCTAATCTGAGCATAATTCTCTTCGGGTAGCCGGACCACAAAGTTAAGAATAAATAAGGGGATCCCCATGTCTTTGAGTGCCAGCCATAATGTACTCCTAAGAACTAAATCAAAGGCAGTCTTTAAATCAATGAATTCTAGGTAGGTAAAGACTGCCCTTGTCGATCGCCACCGCTTTCCAATAGATGAGTAGGGGCCGAAACGCTGAGTCAATTGTTTCCGTCCTTGCCCTAAAGCCAGCCTGATACTATGAAAGAATGGCATTGTCATCTGCCCATAGCTGGATCCTCTGCAGCAGGACTCTGCTAAAGACCTTCTGCAATCAGGCTTATGGGCCGATAGTTTGAGGGATTGTCTTTAGCTCCTTTTTTTAAAAATCGGGACCACCTCTGCTCCTTTACAAGACCCAGGAACTGGGGTGGTATTAGCTTTTGCATTTGCCAGGAGAAGGATATAGCGTGCCCAGCTCGGAAAATCTGCAAAAAATATATCTCCTGGTATGCCATTGGTCCTGCTGCTTTAGATGGCACTATTCTGCCTATTGCGGCAGTTAAAAAGCTCGTCGTCTGAGAGGCGCCCGTATGACTCGGCTGCCTCTGCTAGGGGCGAGACCTCAAGAGTTCAGTAGAGCCTTCGGAAGTGGAAAATAACTTGGCGTCCTTCACTGTACTTGCTTCCTTGAGTTGCTGCCATCGAGATTCATTCTATGCTATCTTTGCCAAAGCAGCCTTAATGCGCTTCCTGGCAGTTTTAATCAAGGGGAAATCTTATCTTTAATTACGGCCCCTCTTGATGTCATACTGGGCTTATGGTCCGGCCTGGGGGCTCAAAAATATACATTAAGTCGATCAAAGGTACAAGAATAAACCATAGCTACATCAGCCAACCCACCTTAGCTAGTGACCACAGCCTGGAGCTCAAGTATACCTACTGCCAGGTCATGCCATATGGCTATGCTCTTGGATTCTTGCAGAGCTTCCTTTTCTTTTGTCTGAAGCACTCCACATGAGATCATGTGTTTTCCAGCTGTCTCCCCACTATGCTTTTCTTCCCCTCTCTGTGCTGCTATCTCTTGCCCTCATGATTCTCGACCACCCCCCCTATGATGTGCCTGCCATTGTGTGTTTCTTCATTCCATTAATTTTTTTGCTGGTGTGCTTCTACCCCTCCCAGGGCCACGTTACTTTCTCTCTCTGCTTTTCTCCCCTCGTGCCCTTCAGGTTGCTTCCCATCGATCTGTGTCCTCCATGTATCTGCTAGCTGCCCATGTTGCTTCTGAACACCCCATTGCTTCCACCCGCCCTTGAAAAAAAAGTCACTTTGAACATTTCTATCTACCAAGCCAACTCAGACCGCTTCATAATAACGAAAAAAAAGCATCTACTTTATTTTTTTAGGTCTATGCATGTATGATGCACATGCCTACAAAATGACATAGGCACTGCATCATAATTGTTTTATTCTTTACATAGCCATACTGCACAGCACTGTGCAGCATTGTTGAAGGCCACTGACAAAGCCAATAGTTATCAAAGTCTAAACCTATTGGCTTTAGACTCCTCAAAGTTATTGCTTGGAAATTAGCCTTCATTTACTGTGCCTTTTTGACTATTTACATTTTTTTTGTCAGGTCATGTTTTCTAGACCTTTTGCTTACTGTATACTTTTGATGTAATTTCTCACTGAATACACCATCTAATGTACAGTATTTTTATCTTTTGTTAAAAAAATACCCCAATGGTCGAAATAATTAAATAAATTAGCAAACTCGTCAGTCTGCCGCTGAAGTTCCACACTTCTCAGGATGTCTTACCAAGGACATTCATTTGCAGGTATCAGCTGCCAAAATTTCACATGTGAGAAGTTAGAGACAGTTAGACGACCGTTGCCCACTTTCATAACGGGTTGCTGTTACGATTGCGTTTATTAATTTTGGGAGAGTGGGTACCTCTACCAACTTAATAAATTCTGTCTGGTTAGGTAAAAGCACAGTTCTAAGAGAACGTCTGCTCAGCCCCAGTTGCTATAGCACAAGCAGCAAGCTTGTTAAATTGAAAGAGTACAAATAATTTTAAATTAAAGGACACAATACACTAAAATAGCCAAACCAATAGCCAAACCAATTGAGGAACATAGAGGAAAGGTTAAAGATAACAAATTACACTAAAATACCTAAATTAGGTTAAGGGGAACTAGAGGTATGAATTCTAAGGCAAAAAGCAACACGAAAAAAGTCAAGGGCCAATCAGAAAGAAGAGTTCATGGTTCAACAAATTCTAGGTGCAATGTAGTGTTCACTTCAATACAACAGAGATTGGACCCACCAAACAAGCCATCGTGGTCGAAGTGTTTTCCTTTGAACATGTTCTCTGAGATGGATGTCAAAATATTCCAGCAGGACATGGCCAAGGCTAAAGCTGAAGAGGGCCCTTCAAGCCAAAAATGTCATTGTTGAGCTGCCTCTGAAAACACAGATTTTAGTGCCCAAAGATCAGAGCATGACAAACCTGTTTTTTATAGCCGCTGAGGTCACATAGCTTGTTGGACGGATTTGCTGTATTGCCCTTTCCAACTGGATTTTAATCTTTGAACTTTGTATTTTTTTGGGAAATCTTTCAGCAGGCCAATACTGTCAGCCTAGCTATAATCAGGCAGAGCTCCACAAACTCCTGTACCTTTGCCGCAAGAGGCAGCTGGACAGTTTTCATAGTGGAAAAATGTTTGGGATGATCCTGGTTTGCATGCCCGCTTTGGATACAACATCCCCAGAGAGTTCTCTGAACCTTGTCCTCAGTCTCCAAAGATGAAAAAAACAACTAAGTCACAACTTTTTCTGATTGTTAGAAAAGATCTTCCTGGTCCAGGCACAGGGTCTCTCTCCAGCCATATCCTTTGCAGGGTCCAACCGTCTGTGGTCAGCTGGGATCTCTTTGAATCCATCTGCTATTTTGTCTCTGAACCAAGCAAACAGGAGGCTGACCACTTAAACATTGGAAAGCAGTTTCAGTGCCTGGTTGCTTTTAGGTTCTTGAGTCCTTGACAGAGTGCGCTTCTTCCAGCAAGAGGCAGGAGTCTTCTTCCAGCAGGGCCTTCTACTGCAGATAACTCTTCCCAGGTTCAGGGCTGATCAGAGGAGGTGGTGGATGAGAAGCCAAATTTAATTTATCCTATGCACTATTCAGGTGATTCAAGAATTTCTGCCACCCAATACAATGTTCTTGCAGTTCCCGTGCTTTTGTTTGCAGCACTTGCTCTTCCCCTTAGTATAAAATTACCCAGGAGACCCTGTTTCAAGATGGCAGAACCTAGCTACCATTAGTCCGTCCTGTTTCCTTAGCCATTTACATATTTAGATGAGCTCTCCTCCCAGCTGGCCATCTCACAGTGTCAAACGTGGTTCTCTTCCTAAGGTGACTGGAGCCTGGCAGCCTTGAAATGCATAGGAGAAGCCATTCCTGGTACCTCCAAGTTCAAATCAAATCAATTCAATTCAATAGTCTTTATTTAATTGTAAAAATCATCAAAATGTACATATAGCGTACATTTGCAATTTGAAACACCCTTTTTATGATTATTGAAAAATAACAAAGCAAGGAATTGTAATGTAAAACTGCAGCTATTAAAAACATGCCCAATAAAATACAAACTTCTTGGGAAGGTAACAATTGTATAAAACAGAGGGCAGGTCTGCAGTTAACAAAATCATAAGCCTTGAATTACAAACTGATATGTAATTTGTAAATAAAACTCATGGAAAGCAATGATGTAGCAAAGAACATGGAGAAGAACCTTCACAAGAGAAAATCATTATCTAAGCAGAATCACACTGGGAAAAAAGGAAAACAAAGGTAACTGTGGATGGAACCCAATCTAAATATTGTTAAAAGAGTTCTCGCCCAAAGATGTATCTGCAGTTCTAAATATGGTTGGCAAGGTAGCATATAGTTTCAGAGACGGGTTATTAAACTTCTTACTTTCTCTAAAAGAACTCATGCTCTCCACAAAAGTATTCTTGACCCAGAGCTTGTTTAAAAAAAATTGGTTGTGATTTGTAAATAAAGATAGCATGCGTAACTCTTCAGCTACAGATATAGGGCATAGTCATAAATTAAACAAAAATCTCAATAATCTGTCCATTTAGATTAGTAAGAATGTTGTTTCAAACAGATATCGATAAGAGTACCAGTGTAATGTTAATTAGATCCTCTACTTAACTGAGGCCCAGTTTCTCATAGGTAGAAAATGGGGACTTCTTGGAGGCAAAGCTAAAAGGCGTTTGCAATAAAGATATTTGACAGTTAGGAGATTAGACAATTGACTATGCCCTAAATCCAAAGACATAACCCACCACCTAACTAAATCTCTATCCCTGACATATGAGACAAGGGGAACATGAACTCTCTGAGTTATAGTTGCACCGCAAATACAAGAACTCAGAAACTTTCCAATTCAGCTTACCTTTCAAATGTAGTGGTCTAGTCTTCAAATTGTTTCGAGCCACATGCCATGTAAAATGTTTTGGTCGGCCAAATAATTCATTCATGAAAAATAGAAAATTATCAATTTGCCCTTTAAGCCTGTTGGGGGTGCACAAAATAAGAATGCCAAAAACATTGTATAACAGTCTGCCAAAGTAAAACTGGTAGTGCAACGTATGTCCCTTTTTTCTGTCAACTGTTCCTGTCCACTCCCTAATAGATAATCCTGGGTTTAAAGGCAGGCTATTGATCTCTGAGTCAAATCTATTAAATCTCCCAACCATGGAAGTGTGTTCCACCTCTGAAGGTGTGATGAGTAGCAGACCTTTTGTAAGCCAGTTCTGGCTCCGTTGCCTAAAGTACATTTTTAAAAAGTTACTTCTCCACTTAAGGCATAACAAATCTGATTTTCCATTAAATCCGATTTTGAACAATAGGTAGATAATACCTTTGAAGCATTTTAAAGTATTTTTCTCAGCAGAGATAGTAAATCAAGATTTTAATATGATCTAGACATGTTCTGGGATAAGTGCAGCAAGGCCTACGTAGTGAAACAGCATTTGGTTGCATAGGCACGGTAGCCCCAATACATTATTTGCCCTATCTTTATATATTAGCACTTGCCTTGTGGGCATACAAGGCACACTTAAGGTATGACATATGCATATATAAAAACTAGCATTTTCTACTTGGAAAAAGTGCTTTTTCATGCCAAGTGTCACTGCAGTACATTTACTTTGTAGCCCAGCCATAACACTCTGGTGTTCCTGGCAGATATATATTTTTGTCATACATGTGGGTGATGTAAATGCACAGAGCGGCACACATAAAACATTTCACTTGTGTTACATAGGTGCATTTTCTATGCCATATACATGAGTCTTACTAGACAGTTAATTAGACCAATTTTGCCACTAACATTTTAGGTCCAGAGCACAGACACTGTCACAGATTAGCATTGTCACAGCACATAGAGTACAAATACCAGAAAAAACAGTGTCCAATAAAAAATGAAAATGTATGATGACCATTGGGACAAGGTACAATTGCTGCATTGACACTTCCCAACTTCATAGGCAGACTATTTTTTCACAGCGGCATATTTATCATCATTAGTGGATCATTACGAAATGTGTCCTCACACCAACACAAGTGCACACACACACTCGCACAGCTGATACCTGATTTTATGATTGCACCATTGAGATCAATTGATCTTACTAATCTAGAAATCACTTCAAATATTGCAAACTGTTTTATTAACTTTGCTTTTGCAAACTGTGGGATGTACCAACATCCATTTATCAATAGGAGATATATAAATTAAGGAAATATTTGCTAGAGTGGGAATCAGTTTAAATAAAACTCGGTTTACCATCAGACACACACAGGACTGACCTTTGGCCATTGTGGCTGAGAAGATCAGGGGCAAATCATCACATAATGAGTTATCACAATTTCTATCTAACTTTAGTCAATAATTATAAGAAGAGTTAAGGGTTTTAATATTTCAAGTATTAGTAAATTGTTTTTATTCAGATTAATGAGTTTTATTCTTATTAGTTTGAAACCAATCAAACTTTTACAGAATTGATAAAGAAGTAATAATTAGTTAAATCAAATGACAAAGCGTGTTCATTAAGGAAGAAAATCCCTATTCTAAGACTTGGGCAAAAGGTGTCAGTAGGAACCCATAAACAGCTGAGATTTGTAAGAGAATGAGATCAAGCATAAAGCTCAAAATATATCAAATAGTCATCCATCGATCAAAGCAGAACGTTTCATAAAGAAAGATTCATGAAACTCAGTGGAATGTGCAGTAGCAGCAGCAACCACAATCAATAGGATGGCAGGAGAATGGGTAGAAAAATGGCATAAAAGTAGGCCTTTGGCATATTGTAGAGTGAGGTTAACCTACTCTAGGAGCACGTACTATTATAAACAGTCAAATTAATATTGCAGTTAACGGTGCATCTTCTTGTCCTCTCATCTAATCATCTTTCTGGGTTCTTCTTAGGAACAGGTTCACTCCTCTCCTTCTCACACGGACACAATGGTGTACAGACAGTGACCTTCAAGTGTGAAACATTTTTGTTTCAGTCTAAATTGCACGTAAGGCTTCTTCATTCTAAACATTCTTTCCCACAATTGAGACTACATTTTAAACCAACTAGTGACTCAAATGATAGGTTAACTAACAATGGGATATGCAAATATCATAACATCTGTAGTAACAAAAGAAACATAATTTTCACAGATTCATCAGTTGTGAATAAAACAAGCATGTTAACCCCTTCCCTGAGCATGACGGAACCACGCCGTCATGAGCCACGGGTGACATGTGCTCATGACGGCGTGGTTCTGTTATACTGCGGCCCTCCGCCCACGCAGCACTGATTCCTTGCCTGTACGGGTAAATTAGTGAGTGGGCGGGGTCGTGAAGGAACCACGCCGTCATGAGCACAGCTCGCCCGTGACTCATGACGGCGTGCTTCCGTCACAAGCATGGCTGAGCCAGCGCTCAACCCCCCCCCCCCCCAGCGCCGCGGTGGGATTAGCGCATCGGACAAGGGGTTAAAAGGAGGTCAAGTTCAGTTTATGTGCTGCATTTTATTCGATTATTGTTCATAATTCTGCTAAATAATACATTCTAAACAAGCATTTTAATATTTTCTTCGTATAGGAAGAAACATCTTGCAGAGTTATGTGAAACGTGTATTTAATAAACATGATCACGGAAGGATCAAGAATTTAAATGTAATACATGCATCATCACATTTTAGTCAAACAACTTTCTAATCAAATGCTGCTTTAAACCGCTTTGAGGCCTTGTATGTGTAAGTGTGGCTAAACACTACATTTTCTACTTTTTAAAATGCATTTGGTTCATTTAAGTCTGCACGTTAATATTACACATAAATATTTTCACTATATCATTTTGTGTTTTGCTAAAAAAAGTAAGCCTCTTTAGTATATTTATCCTCATTAGTGGAACATGATGAGATTTGCCCTCACATCAACACAAGTGCACACACTCACTCATCTAATACCTGATTTTATGATTGCATACTTGAGATCAATTGATCTTCCCACCCTAGAAATCACTTCAAATATTGCAAACTGTTTTATTAACTTAGGTTTTGCAAAAAGTAGGACGTACAATATACTTTATAAAAGAAGGGTAATATAAATTGAGGAAACAATGTAAAAAAATGTAATGTATCTGGACTGTCCTCCAAAGCAGGAGCTCACTTTACTGAGGTACTACTGTATCACACCATTATATCACTCAAAAAGCATACATTCAAATCTCAAGGTTGTGGATATCATTACTGCAAACTGCCCTCATAAAGACACTTATGTGTAGAGAAGAAAAACACCTATTATCATATGACGTGAATTACATTACAACCTTGCTCCCCTTGAAAACTGGTAAAAATTAATAAATCTCTATTAAAACAATTGTAAAATCTGCCTGCCTTGTAATGTAAAATATCATTGTTATGTTTGACACCGGTAAATCCTACCTTTTTTCTTTACCAACAATTGTTTCCTTTCTCAAATATGTTTTTTTAATGACTATTAAAGGTATGGTCTTCATGCTGTCAGCAAACAATGATGGATTGACTGGTGTTTCATCTCAGATGTAAAAATATGCAAAAAACGGTTATAATTTCCTGAAAAACATGGCACAGTGCATTTATTGTAGAGTATGCTGTGAAAACGCTAATCTCTCGACTATTTCCACACATGGTACTAGATAGGGCTGTCAGTGAGGCCTGAGATCTTTGCTTCTTACTGCAAGTGTAATGTCCTGTTACTTTTAGAGTTATACCCTGCACACCCTGCTATGCGCAGTAACCTTGACTGCCCCTTTTCTTGGAGCGTGAAAACATAATTTTAGTGGCCAGATCAGAAAACGTTTTTGATTGGCAATATTTTTATAACTTTGGTGATAAGTTAAAGAAGTGGTTGGTGGAAACACCTTTTAACAAAATATTTCTTAAAGGAATTGTTTGGAGATGATAATGTGTCATAAGTATATTTACGATTATATATTGTTGCCATTTTCTTGTGTTGGTGATGTGTTGTTTAGTGTGCTGGGGTGTTTTTGTGCAGCATTTTTGTAATGTGATTTTGTGTTGTACAGTGGTTGTTGTGTTGCATTCTGGTTTGATCTTTTTAATATGCCGTACGATGTTATATTGGAATTGCTTTGTTAAAGTCATCGTTTACATTAAATATGTCAACAAAAGATGCTACATTTACAGTTAAATTACTTTAAAGTTTCGATGACAAGCAACCATTTACTGCTGTCTCATGTTGTCAAACAGCACGCCTTCAGAGCTGAAAACTTTGACAGAGTTCAGTCTTAGCACTTCCTGGGCTCACTTTCTGTGCAAAGGCTCCAGGACCTACAGCTTAAAACCTTTAATTAGACTCTGCAGTCTTGGGAAACTGCTCAGCAATGACGAGATGTGATTGACTCTCAGCAACATATCTAGCACACACTGTGAGAGCAGCATCCCTGGCTGGTAAGAGGGCAGATGATATTCAATACACAAAACCACTGGGACTCTTCGCAAGACTGAGGAAAAAGAGGATCTACCTGACCCCAACCCGATTACCTCTCACAGCAAAGATGGAGCATCGAATACTCCCCCCAGCCACAGCAGAACCTGCCCAGCCAAGTTGGACCCTATCAATACTATCTTCATAGCTTCAACTCACCATGACACACCCAATCAGATTTACAATCTACTCAGAGTAGGAAATTGCCAATTTTAAGCAGAATAGTCCATTGAATCAGGATTGGCCTTTTATTAGAAGTTATAGGAGCTCAAAACTGCAATACCCCCTTGGGGGTGGAGTGGTGTTACCATCTACAATTGGTAATAGTGGCTTGGCATCATCTTCTCTAGGTTCCGGGCAGCTTGTAATGAGGGTCTTTTTAGGTCTTAGCCAGGCAGCACATTTGCTGTCTCAAAGAGACTGCTGTATTCAATATGTGGGCCTATGCTCACCCTTAGGCTTCCTATTTGTTGGCTCCACCGTCTCTATCATATTCTTTCTTCACATTTGTCCATGGCATGCATGCGTCATGCCTCCTCCTCTGCTTAGCCCTCTCCGAGAGCATGGACCAATTACTAATATACATCCACTGCTCCCATTTTATGAAATCGTTTTAGGACCTACTTTTTTCTTTGATTAAGAGCACTTAACACAAGTGCTCATGTTTTCATTTGCTCCGAGTTCCATTTCTGTAAACAAGCTTGTAAATCTTGTTCTTATCTCATCACATTTGCTCTGCATTCAAAGACCGAGGTCAAATGTCAGACGCTGTTTTCCGAGGGGCCTGTTTACTTTTCTTTCTCTGATTTCAAAGTGAGAGGATTTTTTAGAATGAATGTCCTGGTGTTGCTTTCCTGTGTCCCACCCCCTCCCGCTTCACTGTTTGACCCGTCCCCCCAGTCTCTCCTCTCATCACTGCTTGTTTATATTCTTCAACTGTCATGATTGCTTTCCCCATTCTGCTTTTTCCTTGTCCCCTCTGCCCCTCCCTCTTTGTTACTTGCCACTCTCGGCATGCAACTCCCACAAGTGGCGCAGGTACACAACTCAATAGTAGGCATTACCGAGAGGTATGATGCTGGTGTTGTTGTTCGGTACCCATCCTGCTGTACTATGAAGCTTCAGGATATATAACCAGTCAATCGTGCCTGCCTCGATTATGCATCCAAGAGTCAGTTCTTCTTGCTGCAGTCCCTTTTTAGTTTTCACCTGCACAGTGCTTGGGCTGTGCTTAAGAAATCTATTGTTATTAATATAAACTTAAAAGAGACTTACATCCTGTTTCCTCTCTTTCCTGACTTCTCATTGGTTCCTTTGTGTGCTACTTACCTTTCCACCACTTCTATTGGCTGTAGCATATTTTCCGGCATTTACCAATGCTTGTTCCTCTTCTGCTTCTCTTAACAGTGGCCCACCGCTGAAACACTGTTAAATCCGCTTTTGTTTAAATATATTTTCATTGAGTTTTGCCTTTTACTCTTGCAGCATATTTATATAACAAAATATCACCTAGAGAGATGTAGTGAATTGCATAGAATCACAGGATGTTGTGCGGCACCGCTGAGACTCGAAACCGGGATCCCCAGCTCTCGAGTCAGCAGCTCTGGTCCCTGTGTCACATCCTCTCCACATCTGTGTTATCTGGCAGGGAGCTCTTTCCTTCCCGCAGACGATGATTGGTGAACACAGCTCTTTATTCTTTACATAGGTGAAACCAATGCATTACCAAAGCTTGTTTATTTTCATGGTTGCTTGTTAGTGACTGCCTGGTTGTGTGGTGTGGTGTTTTTTTGCACTGGTTTTATCCGATACAATGGGTGCAGTCTCTAGCCTGTAAGAGTTATTTTTGTCATTGTTCATATTCTGTGTCAGGATGGTCTTGTTTTTCTCCTGGTTTGCCACAAGTGTCACTCTGGCATGGCCTGGTCTTTCGAGTCTACTGTAGTACACACTGCACGTGTATGCTGGAAGTTATACCAGGTTGGCAACCCAGGGGTAGAGGTAACCAGATGTACGACCTGCGTGGGTTCAAGGGTCAAGTCCTGTATCACGGGCTCAGTACGTCACAGTACAGGGGTTCATCAGTCCCTGGCCACCCTCCTAGGAAAGTAGCCTCCGCACAGCAGACTGCAGGTTCCACTGCTGCCTCTGGAACCGACCGGATCCTTGCAACTAGAGGAGATGGAGAGATTGTTGAACATCAGGCTCAAGACGAGCTGGTGAGACTCGGTACTGTCAGAATACACTTCTGCCTCTACTCACAGTTTCTAATGTAACAGCATCTTATGTATCCAATCACTGTGCCTCCAATGCCTTCGTCATTTCTTCTGCAGACACCAAGCCGCTTTTACCTAACACCCTTTCATATTTTCCCTGCCTCTTTCTCTATCAGTTTCTGTGCCTCCCTCTGTCTGCAACACGTTTGCTTGCACTCCTTTGTCTCACATTCCCTGTATGCCTTTATGATCATACGCTTCTCTTGCCTCTGCCCCCACCCTTCGGCTGACACCTCTTGTGTTTAGTCTCCATTCCAGCTCCCTTTTGGCTCACATTTTCTGGTATCACCCATTTGCATCTGGCACATGCTTTTTTAGGTCTCACCAGAGCCAGCGCATGTGCTGCTCTGGCGAGACATTTAGTTGGTGGGCTTTTAAAAGTCCTACCATGTGTGGCATACTGCGTGCGGTTACGCGCACAGGCACAAGCAGAGGCGCCATGTGGCTTTCTTCTCGTTCTGCCGCGCACGTGCCTCGTTCTGCCTCTATGTCTTGCTCGCCCCTCCCCCACCACAGAGCGCGTCTTACGGCCGCGCAAAATGAAACCATGTGCTATGCTACGCACGCACCGTGATCGCTTTCACTTTCACGGCTGCGCGGCCGTGTCGATTTCAAGGCCGCGCGGCCAATGCTTGTTTTATCACTGTAACTCTGCTGGGAGTCTGACCTTTTCACCCTCACACTTTCTGCGCACATTTACATTCCAGAACCATGTTGCGCTTCCGGCTTCAAGACTTAGGACTTTCTACAGCAATGTCCGATCCACTATATGGAAAATTCCAAAGTATTGTGCCTTTTTTAACCCTTGGAAAAAGTTAGCATTCAATTACATTATGTCTCCTTTAAAACCAATGCAAAGGAGGTTAATTTTGAACAGAATGAAACATGTTCGCAACTTAATTGGCGCCTTCTGCCTTCTGAAAATCGGACTGTGAGACCCTCTGCACACACGTCAAATTAGATCCTGGCAACCCACTGCCCATCATTTTATACCTTTTTCAGCAAGGCAAATAGATCATTCCTATTATTTTCTCAAGGAGGGGGTGTAAAATGCCACGTTTATGACTCCTTCCCAGCAGATGTTGACAGCTTGCAGGTGAGCGGTTTACAGGGAGGAGAATAAACTATTGACCAACTTCCTGAAACATTGCCACAAATGTGGTATACTCGTAAAAAGGCGTGTGGAAATCGGTTTGTTCATGCCCCAAGCAGCTAAGTTATCCTGTAACTCACGAGGGCTCGGCCAGTTCTCAGGTAGGTTTTATTTTTTATGAGAGAAAGCTCAAATTATGTAACATTGCACCTTTGCAGTGACATTATTGGCATTTTCTATGAAACCACAGTATTGCCAACGAAAAACATGTCAAGTGTTTCTTAAAACTTAATATACTATCATAAACTATCATATATTACGATATTCGTTGTGAAAGGCCTTTTCCCGCAAGAACACCTGCAAATGCTTCGAAATATATTTGTCCACGAAGGAAACGGAAGGTTAAGTAGTGCGCCCGACATTTCCTTGGTGCACCTCTTCCTCTCCCGTGGGATGCAGGACAATCCTTCAGGTCGAATTCCCATATCTCTGTTTGTGCCATTTATATGAGGCTGGGCTTGTCCAATCGCTCAACAGGTTTTCAGAATGAACATGGAATATGCAAGGAGTTTCTAATAAACTCATTATATGTAAATTGGGCTCATAGACATCCTGGGTCTCATTTATGAAGCCCTTGCTCCCTGATGTTTGGTGGCGCAGGAGCCACTTTTTTTGGCTTAACTCTGCCTCGTAAATATGGTTACCTTTAAGGCAGTTTTCTGCGTTAAAGGAGCGTGCGAAGTATGTTACTGTGGGCGTTCCCAGCAACATCCATGGATTTTTTACACTGTCCCAGATTTACAAGAAATCGTAAATCTGAGGCACTGCCTCTGGCATAAGGGAGGGCCAAAGAGGAGAACATTCTTTATTTCTCCTCGTTTTTCCATGTGTTCTGCAGCACACAGAAAGAGGAAAAAGCCTCTTGTGATTGTTTTTGTCCAGGAAGATTTTTCTTCCTGCACAAAAATAATTATCTCCGCAACACAACCATGGTGCAAAGGTGCCTGCGCTGGCACACAGCAGCCTATTGTGCGCCTGAACAGGGAAAAGGACAGGAATGCACCGCATCTGATAGATACCGCGCATTCCTGCCCTTTTCTTTTGCCATAAGGCAGCGCAGCAGGAAGGCCTGTGTCGCTGCCCTTTGGCAATACTCATAAATTAGGCCCTTTATTTCTATTTGGTGGCTCGACAATCCCAGCCCTATTCAACATACACCATCAACTGCATGTGGAGAACATTCCTTCGGTGACCAGAAGCTTTTTCAGGCCCTATATTTTTTGATGGGTGTCTCTGAAGAAAGTTTCTTAACACTGATAACGAAAACGTTGTCCTGAGGGATTTTATCTTCTCATGATGTGCATCAATGCTTTTGATATACTTGATCAGCTTACATTCCTTCTCTCATAATCACCTACGGACTATCAGTGTGTTCTTGTCTAAAGGAGACTGATGGTGTTTTGAGAAATCATGGTGTTACTTACGGTCCCAAAGATTACGATTTGCAAAATCACATGGTTTTCGACTGCAATACAGCAAGTCGCAATCTACAAAATGTACTTTGAAAGTCAGACATGACTTTCTGACCCACACAGTACCCTTTGTAACTCTTTGCAAATTGTAAGATGCAGAGTGCTTGAAACTGGAGCTCGCCCCTACTCCTGCCCATTCTGATTCTCACTGCCATGTATCAATGAGTTCTGACCAACAACCATTGATTTGAACCACAGCTGAGGGCATCAGGAGAGCAGACCCTATTAATGGGGATAACAAGCTCATCACCCAGTAACATTTTCGGAAGGTTTTTTTTCTTTCTATTTTTATTCAAGGTCTTTGCATTTTAAAGGACAGAGGTTGGAATAAAAACTAAAAAAATAGCCGTTCATCGAAGGTAGGGACAGAGGTCACAAACATCAATCCCTCTATTTGCAGCCATTTGAAATGAGGTGTAAACAAATCCTGCCTTGAGGAATGGGAAATTGATCTATACCGGTGTTGGTTGGCAGAATGTACTATTTACCAAAGTAAAGGCTGCCCGGAGAAATGAGAAAAGATTTGGGGGCAATGACAAGCTTACTATGGGCTATCAGGTGAGTATTAGACAGACCATGAAGGTTGCTTATCATTGGTGTTGTATCCTCTCCGACTGATAAAAGACAACTGTAAACTCACTGGTCGGATTATACGTAAGACAATGGTATCATTGATGTACTGCTGTTGTGCTGTTTGCAATAAAAACAAGCATTGCAATAGCTAATAGGTGTAGCTTTTGGGACCTTATAAGTATTTAGTAATGCAGCACAATATCCGTGGTGCAACAACATTAACTGTTGCATGGCTTAACACTTATAAGGTCCCAAAGGCGAGACTTATTGGCTATGCCAGTGCTTGTTCATATGTGGCCCCCAGCTCGCTTCGGTCTCACACCTTTTTCACAAGCGCACTTTCCCACTTCTGGCTGCCATACTTTTCATATTACCTACTCTATCACTTTCTGGCAGGCAGTTAATTCCCTATACTCAGTATTGTTAATGTGGCTGGAATTCTGTGAATCATACTGAATGTAATTAGGACCTGCCTGAGACAGTGCATGCACTGTACCTTGCAAGACATTTTGTGTTTACTTACAGGGCGCTTAGATCCTTAGACCCCTCCCATTACATACCACTGGCTCGCTTCTTAGTCACTCTTATTTCCTTGCGCCTCTTTGGTCAGCACTTCCTGGCTTCATTTCTTCTTTGTCTGTTTGTTGTGCTTACCGACTTCTTTTAACTTTTTTTCTTTTAGTTGCATTTGTATTTTACAGCACTGAATATGCATGTGTTTGTAAGCTGACTCCCTCCCTGTCTTGCTGTGTGCTGTTGCTTGCCCCGTTGTTATTGCTTGCCTCATTCTCCCACATTGTCTTGCTTCCCCATCCCCCTGTGCTCCTTCTGCGTTGTGTTGTTTTCCCTGCCCATCCCACCAGAAAATAGAGCCTTACGATGTGGCCTGCGCTGGCCGCTTCATAGTGCTTTTTCAAATAGCTTTTAGGCGAGACCTATTATCTTTGCCAATGCTTGTATGAATTGTGTATGGATTGATTACAGAACTCTGACAAAAGGTTGAAGTGGGCAGGATAGGAGGGGCACAATGTGCCTTTCCTTTTTTGATTTATGGAAAACCGTTCCCGTACTTTTTGTAAAAAGACTACCGTTCAACGGGCCGGTTAATTTCGAGTTTAAATGCGTGTCAATCAGGGAATCTCCTGTGCTCTGAAACTGAAGCCGGGCAGACAGCTAAACAAGCTTTCCTGTCAAGGTGGCTGCTTTCTTGAAAGAAATGCAAATGCACTATGAGTTGATCTGAAAATGTAAAAGGTGCTTGGAAACCGGCACTGCTGGCTTTAGTTGATCGAATCACTCGAAGCTTTGTGATGAAAAAGATGTATTCTTTTTGAGGGGTAGTGCAAAGAGTTAACAACTGAGCTGTGAAGTGCGTGCTTTCAATTGTAATTGTATTTATATAGCGCTTACTACTCCTGAAGGTGTTGAAGGGACACTAACGTAAAATAATTGCTTTATGTACAGTCTAGGTACAACTAAAATGCAAATTTAAAATAGTGACTTACATATTCACAGTGATTTCTGTCACAGGCTGTGACCTCATTGCACAAAAAATACACAAGTCACTATTCTCCTCTGCACAAACCAAAATGCATTTATGTGACTCTCTGGTTACACACAGACCTCAACAGTGCATTCATTAATAGAGGTTTCATAATGCATTTTAGTGCATTTCCCACTGAGCAATAACTGTTAATGTTGTTTTCCCGTTAATTTATATGTAGCTACCTGACAAAAAACCAAAAAAAGCTCAGAATGTTTTTTTAGCCACACCTTTGACCCCGCTCCCACACTCACTGACCCCACCCCCATTGCACTTCAAACGCTGATCTTGACAGAAATCTAAGCTGTCTCCAGCCAGACCTAGAAACGGGAATTAGTAAGTACTAATTAGCAAAAGAGCAGAACTATGAATATCTCTATTCAGCCTTCCAAACAAATACTCCTTGCGCTGCTTGAGAGGGCACAGCCCTTTGAAGCCCATGTCCTGGGTGACGAAGTACGAGATTAAAGGAAATAATGGCGCTGGTTGCTGTGGAAAAAGGTCTTCTGAGATTGATTGTTATAACCTATAAATGGCGGCGAGTATTTTTGGTGTTTTGAGACTGTAATCTTACATAACCGAGAGCACAGCAACCTCGGAGCATTTATCGGAAACAAAGTGTTATTTGTAAAATTCCAGGGCATTCTCAACTAATGGCTTTTTCAACACAAGTGCGGTACCACGGGGGCATGCTAAAGAACATAAAATTGAAGTGCAATTTTGAATCTTTTCAAGCTAAATGTGTCGCCATATGTGAGTGAGGATGGAGGCAGAGAGCCTTTACACAAGAGGAGATCCTGGGATCAAAACGAGTTCTTACTATTCCAGCCTGCTTTGAGAACAAAACACAGGAACCAAATGCACACCCCTTCCTACAGTGTCCGGTGTATTTCTAGTCAATAGTTATAAGCTTCACAGAGAAACTAAAGGCTTGCATAAAAAGTAAATGTTTTAAAAAAAAAAAATGTCCAAATATATACTGATCAATTTACGAAATATGAGTGGGCTTATATTAATGGATATGATCAGCTATCAGGTCAACTCTCTTTGGGTTCCTAATCTATATTTATTTTCTCAGTTATATATAGCGCAAACTCAACCCAAAAGTATTGGAGTACTATACAAGAACACCAGTTACAGTCAGAGTAGAACTGAGACAGAAAATGGTTCTAGGGACCAAAATATAAGTGGCCCCCATTAATAAATTAGATAGCTAAGCAACAGTGGCGTAACAAAACTTGAGGGGGCCCCCTGCAAAGTACATGGAGGGGGCCCCCCATTCTCAGTGCCAGTCAAGAGCTCTCAAGCCTGCGACCCACCATACTGCCCATGAAACACTTAAAAACATGCCACTCTATGTCTTTAGTCGACCCTCTCTGAAAACCAGGACATGTGCTAAAATTGTCGAAATCTAATGGGACAGCTGGTGAAAAACATGGATAGTCCTGGCAAATCCAGAACACCTAGTCACCCTAGCCCCTCCAGAAGTTGGTGGCTTGTGATCATCTCTAGTAGGCAGTGCTAGCTGCAAGGCAGGGGCGCCTAGTGAGGCACTGCAGCAGAGGCAGGAGCCAATGAAAAGTACAAAGAGGAAGGATGCAGCCATGGACTATCATTTAGAAGTCGCCAGGGATCACACCTGCGACACCTTGCTACCAATGGCACTCCCCTTGCGACCCATGGCACTCCCCTTGCGACCCATGGCAGATAGATCAAAATGAAGAGCAGAAGGCAAACAGAATGCCGATAAGAACTGTTTACTTTCAGAAACTTCTCGTTCTTCTGTCAGCCGCTTTCTGTTTTGTGAAATAAATATATTCATCCTGGCAATGTACCCTCTGAAAAACTTTCCTCGGTTGTCTTGATTTCAAAGATTAATACCATATACGGTCCTTAAAATGTAAAGCCTTATTTCTCTATTCTGGCCAGATAGATAGATTCCAAATTGCAATGCTTTGTAAAAGGAATAGATTGCCATGAATTGGGTGCCCCTGGTGACATTGCCTAGCTGGTAAACGTACTATACATTAATACCAGCCTAAGGGCCTAATGAAGAGGAGATTGTATATCTATCTGATAGATATTGAGAACAGAGCCAAACTTTGCAATTATAAAAACTTTTTTAAAATACATTATGTGATACCCCACCAAGTCAGCTATAACAGGTTTGACAGACTCTAGACAGTCCTGACCTTCGAGCCAATAGCATGTTGCATTTTTGGAGATGTTATTCATTTCCCTAAACAGAGTCGGTACAATCTAGCGCAGTTACAAAATTAATTAGGAATATAATCAAAACTGCACAATATATCAGAGCTAGTGAAGAAATACATTAAACACCCTTCTTTGTATTGAGAGAGCCTAAATAACTAAAAACAGACCGGAGCCTAAATAACTAAAAGCAGACCGGCTGTGTGCTTGCATTTTACAAAAAATGACTAAATCTATGTACATTTAACAGGTTGGCTTTGCGTTTTGTGCTCTGTCAAAAAAGAGAATGCATATACTTCTTTCAGAGAACCGTGATCCGCTTGTCTCAACTAGAGCTAGGGTGACCAACCGTCCGTAATTTGGATCTCTCGTCCATTGTCCGTGACGATCCCTTTTACTGACGTCTTTTGTCCGTAGTTTTGGGCATTGGGGAACATCACTGTTCCCCTGCCAGAAGCCTCATCTCCCTGATGGGGCCGCCACGCACTCATCCTCTGAGTGCACTGAGGGCAAGGCAAGCCCCATCCACCCATTGTCATCCTGTATGGAGCTGATTGCCACAGACAAAATGACAATCGGATTAATGCATGTGGTGAGCCTCCTGCAGCCTCGGTTTAGGGAAGGGCATTCAGTCAGGTGGAAGAAATGCACAAAAATGCTAACGATGCTACACGAGAATCAGGTTCACAAAAAGAAGGAGGTGAAACAAGTTAAAAAAAAAGGTTTATGGTTCTTTCACTGTCTCAAAAGATCAAGTAGGGAAGGATCACTTGTCCTGCATAACCTGGGTATACCGATATGTCCCAAATAAAAATCCCTCATACACATATTGTGTTGGCGAAAAAGCGGTATATCTTGATTATCCGCTAGTTGGTTACGTGTTCACATAATCATAGGGTTAGTGGTTATGCATCCTCCAACTGGTGGTTCACCATTGGTTAAAAGCAGTAGTGATCAGTGATGTGTGGGGTGTTATAATTAAAAACTCGTACAGCCAGAAAATAGTCTTTATTGGGTCTGGATTCGAGATAGGGTTAAAAAGTTTGTAACGTGTGTTAGAGAGCTATTAGGGCTCTCACACACTATGTTTAGTGATTAAAAAAGGTCGACATGTTTCAGCCCTTGGTTGCCTGGTTAGGTCAAGTGGGCTTTCTTCAGGACCAAAGTGCAGGGTGTATTGAGACCGAGGGCGTCTCAGTGAGTGTTATCTCCTATAAAAGGAATTGTCTATTCATATGGAAAGGTGAACGGAGGGATCTATTATTCCTTCTCCTGGTTAGGTCTCAAGGTACCTGTAATACATAATTCATAAACAGACAAGGGAAAGGGAAGGGGAAGATTATTTTGGACTCGTGTACAGAAGATTCTGTTTTCTAATTAAAAAGCTCATCTTATCACAGCAACTAGAAAATGGCAATACTTCAAAAGAAACACACACAGTCATGGCAACGGTCCACTCTCTCACTCGTTGTGAAGCTCACCCATGGTACCCAGTATTTGAATGCGTGTTTTGAATCAAACCATGGCAAAATTTCTCTACTCATTCTGTAGGTACCACTCTTATATTCAATCTCAGATGATTCTATGTGGTACAGATTTACCCCTCATTTAAACGGTTCAAATAACGAGATATTGTGTCTCTTTCTCGCTTGTGTTCTATTTCTACCGATCACTCTCTGGTGTCAACTATCACACTCTTAAATTTTATCAAAAATGAAGAAAGTGCATCCTTTGAAATGGAGCCCCGGTGCCTTGGTACGGGTTAATGATAGCGCAATAGTATGATTTTTACGTGAATAGGGGCACCTGCGCGCTCAATGGCTTGGTTATATGCGTTAATAGCATTAACGAAGGGATGCCACACATACCTTCAGTGGTTTTAATTTCGTGCCTCAACGGGTTCCCAGTGAGTCAAGGAGGCCTACTGAAATAATTTGTACAGATTTAGAAATACGGGGGTTACGGTAATACGGTACAGTTTTCGGCGGCGTTGATCTGTCCATCTACTACCTGCGGTCTCGCTCCAGTCACGACTTGTGCTGACTCCACCACTCTGGGCCCAGGAGATGGAAATCTGTTCCGGGTGTCGTTATATCACAGATGAGAGTTAGCAACAAAGGAAAGAGTAGCGGTTGTGAACGAGAGACTATCCTCCGGTTCTGTTGTATTCAAAGTGTAGAATTGCATGTAATTAAACTCCTATGTTTGACAAGAAATATTTATTAATTTTGAGTTCATGCAGAGCTTGTGAAAATTTGGACTGGTAGCTGTGCATTTGTGTTCTTAATACTCGAATTGACAGTGGAAGCAGACTTCCAGTTATTAAGCAGTAGTCTGTGTGAGAAGTTGGCCTGGTATATGATGCTCACTAGTTCTAGTGATCACCTTGTACCATGCCAAGCAACCCTTATGGTGCAGGTTGTAAAGTCAACCTTATAGACAAGCTATCCTAGGGGTAGCATGGACTAAGCAGTCTTAGGCTAAACTCTGTAAAGGCATGTGAAGCAAGCTGTTTTACCATACACAATCCCTTGAATACCAAATGAAAGGACACCACACAGATATATATTGAAAATATATATAGATTTATTACTACAAATATCCCTGATACTCTTTATGAGCACAGAAGCAAATGCGTTAAAACAAAACACAGTTAAAATACACAAAAGTTGCACAATTATGGATGAGCCCTAGGGGCCACCTTAACCATATACTAAGAAAGTGGTATAAGAGATGCCACTTGGACAGGAAATAGGCCTAGGGCCTGGGGAATCGCTGGAGCTGTTCGGGACTAACAGTGAAGAAGTCGGGAAAGGCCTGCGGGACTCGGGTGCAGTATTTAAAGTGCACGCACTCACCAATGCAAAGTCTATGGTGCGTAAAAAGTACAAAGTTAGTTAGAAAGGAACCTTCCGAGTGACCTAGAAGGATGAAACTTCAGACACAGACACTAGAGATGTGTACCAGTGTGGGAACACCGGCAGAGCTGAGTTACCTCACCCACAGGAAGCGGGTGCATAGGGTCGAAGTAGTGTCGGGTTTCGTCACGCAGGTCGATGGTGCTTGGAGCTGAAGATGCTGCAGGCGGCTCGATGTGAAGAGTTCCGGTGGATCCAAGGGTGGATCTGAAGAGGTGAAGACCTGAAAGCAGAGGGGACAATGTTCAAAGTCACTAGCCAGTGACTACCGTGGAACCAGATTGGAACCAGGCGATGTCGGGTGCAAACAGGCGTCGAGGTGTAGCTTCTCTCGGCAGCCACGTGGACACGAGGGGTCGAAGACATCCAGGAGTCGGTCACGAGCTGTCCCACGCAGGCTTCTCGCTGTTGGCGGTGTCAGCAACTTGATTGAAGCAAACAGGCCTTGGCTAATGCAAGCCATGCAGGAATCAAAAAAGGCTTGTTACTCGGACCAGCAAGGTCAGAGTAGGTGCTCCTTTTTACAGGAGCGAGGGCAAGTCTAGGGCAACCAGACCTGCAGTGAAAGTTGAAGGTTTTGTCGCCAAGATGGCCACTAGCCGCGTGGCAAGTGGACGGGAAGGCGCGTCGAGTGGCACAATGCAAAAGGGCCCCACGCAGATCATGGAGATGCTGGGGGGCTGATCTTCGGTGCAAGGGCTGCTCGAGGTTGGGGCTTCTCAAACCCCAAAGCACAGCGTCGAGGGTACCTCTGATGCTGAACAGTCAGCGTTTCGGGGGTCTTCCAAGAGGTCCGGTCCCACGTCTCTCGGTGCCTCCGCGGGTCCCTTCTTTGCAGGGACTGTGGATCGGGCTGTGAGAAGTCTGGGAGTCTGGGTCTTGTCAGGCTCTGGGCTCGGGCTCCGGCGGGAGGCGGCGGCAAAGCAGATGTCGAGTTGCTGGATGGTGCCTGTGTGAACAGGGTGGTCACTCCTTGGCCACAAGGGAGATTCTCTTCCGTCTTCTGAGCAGCAGAATATCGAAGTCCACTCTTCTTCTGTATTTCAAGTTGATTCAGGATGATCTGAAGTCTCAGGACACAGCTCCCACTCTTATTCGAATCTGGGGGGCCGGATCTCCTACTAGGTCCCTCCTCTGGGTGGAACCAGGAAGGGGGTGGTTACACCCCCTTTCCTTTGTCCAGTTTCACGCCAGGACTGGGGCTGGAAAGCCCCAGCACCGGTTTGAACTGGCCTATGCACAGGGACACCTTGTGTGCCCCAGGCATGTCTGATTCTATTCAGCCCTGTCCTACCCAATACACAAAATCCTGTCTGGGGTGGTGCTAGCACCTCCCAAGGCAGGAAACCCTTTGTCCAAGTTGCCCTCGCTGGAAGGACTCCCAGCAGCAGGAGGTCAGACTTGTGTCTGTGGTGGCAGCATCCATTTTGTGATGCTGAGGCTCTGTTTAACTTTAACCGGGGTTCAGGTTAGGTACATGTCGTGTCCCTCTAGAAGGGTGGAATGCTACCCCCGTCGCCAGAACTGGCGAGGGGGTAGTATTCCAATTCGTATGACACCTTACTCGACATGTTTTGATAAAGCCAAACCCAAGATAGCATTTAACCGCGAGGATTATAATGCACTTAAGAGTATATGGTATGGCAATATCATGGAACAGCTAAAGGACATGGTTCCGAAAGCTGCAGACAGGCTCAGCTCATGCCAGAGCACCATCTCACATATTTCCAAGCACTCTGCCTCCAGGATTGATGAGGCCTTCCATAGGAGTGACTGATAGGAACATATGTGTCCATTTTAGGTTAGGTATAGGCATACTACACCTAAGTAAGGGGTGGTTACACCGACTTACCCCAGCTGAGTGATCAGCCAGTTGTGTCAAATATGGAGGCCAGGCCAGGGGTGGCACAATACATGCTGCAGCCCCTGGTAGGCCTTGGAAGCACCTATGCCCTGGGTACCTGGGTACACTGTTACAGGGGCCAATAAGGTGAACCAGTTCCAATTTCGTTATGCACCTAAAGTACATGGGTAACAATTTAGAGAGAGAACAGCAGGCTGTGGGTCTGATTAGCAGGCCCACAGCCACATTAAGTCATAAACCAGTGAAGCAAAAAGCAAAAATTTGGGGTGACCATAGGATAGCAGACCCTACTCTCCTACACAACCCCCCCAAACGCAGGGACATTAGACTAACCTTGACCAGTTGTGTCTTCATGTTCTAAGTGGAAGTACCTGGAGAGACCATCTGCATTACCATGGTCAGTCCCTGGGCGGTGCTCCACTGTAAAGTCCATCCCCTGTAGGGAAATGGACCACCTGAGAAGTTTGGGGTTTTCACCCTTCATCTGATTAAGCCATAAGAGGGGCTTATGGTCGGTCTGAATCTTGAAGTGAGTGCCAAACAAGTATGGTCTCAACTTCTTCAGGGCCCACACCACAGCAAAGGCCTCCCTCTCAATGGCTGACCAACGTTTCTCTCTGGGGGTCAGCCTTCTGCTAATGAAAGCAATGGGCTGGTCTTGACCATCTACATTAAGTTGTGAAAGCACAGCTCCCACTCCCAACTCAGAAGCATCTGTTTGGACAATAAACTCTCTTGAGTAGTCAGGACTCTTCAGGATAGGTGCAGAGCACATGGCCTTCTTCAGGTCATCAAATGCCTTTTGACAGTATTCTGTCCACTGAACCTTTTTGGGCATCTTCTTGGATGTCAGATCATTAAGAGGAGTCACAATGGACCCATAGTTCTTAACAAACTTCCTGTAGTACCCAGTCAGGCCCAAGAAAGCTCTGACCTGAGTCTGGGTAGTTGGAGGAGTCCAGTCCTTTATGGTCTGAATCTTACTCTCCAGTGGTTGAACTTGGCCTCCACCCACAAGGTGGCCCAAGTACACAACCTTACTCTGCCCTATCTGGCACTTGGTTGCCTTGATAGTGAGGCCTGCCTTTTGCAGAGCCTCTAGCACTTCCTTCAGGTGGACCAGGTGATCCTCCCAGGTGGAGCTAAAGACAGCAATATCATGCAGATATGCTGCACAAAAGTCATCCAACCCAGTAAGGACTTTTTCACCAACCTTTGGAAGGTGGCAGGTGCATTTTTCAAACCAAAGGGCATCACCACAAACTGGTAATGCCCACTGGGGGTAGAAAATGCTGTCTTGGCTTTAGACTCCTCAGCTAACCTGATTTGCCAGTAGCCAGCTGTCAAGTCAAATGTGCTCAAATACTTGGCAGAAGCCAATTTGTCTATGAGCTCATCTGCCCTTGGAATTGGGTGTGCATCTGTCCTGGTGACAGCATTGAGTCCTCTGTAATCCACACAGAACCTCATCTCTCTCTTTCCATCTTTGGTGTGAGGTTTGGGGACCAGAACCACTGGGCTAGCCCAGGGGCTCTCTGAAGGCTCAATGACACCTAACTCCAGCATCTTTTGCACCTCAGCCTTTCAGCCTGTTAACATGGAGCACCCTGTGGGGGCTCTCTGACATGGTCAGGCTGCCTGTAAATTGTGTTCTTTACAGGAAGACTCTCACCAGTGTCCACCACATGGGTACACCAGTTAGTCTGACTGGGTGTCAGGGAGAACATATGTCGATATGACTGTAAAACCTGTCTACAGTCCTGTTGCTGATGGTCAGTGAGGCTGCCATCTAAGGCCACACCATCAACTGAGCCATCCTCAGGATTCTGAGTCAGCAGGTCTGGGAGAGGGTCACTCTCTTCCTCCTGCCCCTCATCTGTAGCCATGAGCAAGCCCATGTCTCTCCTGTCAACATATGCTTTCAGCCTGTTAACATGGAGCACCCTGTGGGGGCTCCTGGGAGTTCCAAGGTCCACCAAGTAGGTAACCTCTCCCTTTTTCTCAATGATTGTATGGGGTCCAGATCATCTGTCGTGGAGTGCTGCTGGGGCCACTGGCTCCAACACCCATACCTTCTGTCCAGGCTGGTATTCAGTCAGGACAGCCTTTTGGTCATGCCAGGCTTTTTGTAATGCCTGGCTAGCCTCAAGGTTTTTGGATGCCTTCTCCATATACTCAGCCATCCTGGAGCGGAGACCAAGTACATAGTCCACTATGTCTTGCTTGGGCTTTTTGAGAGGTAACTCCCATCCTTCCCTCACCAGACATAGGGGTCCTCTTACAGGATGTCCAAACAACAATTCAAAGGGGCTGAAGCCAACACCTTTTTGTGGGACCTCTCTGTTAGCAAACAGAAGGCAGGGCAGACGGATATCCCATCTTCGCCTGAGCTTCTCAGGTAATCCTTTGATCATGCCCTTTAGGGTCTTGTTGAATCTCTCAACAAGCCCATTGCATTGTGGATGATAGGGAGTGGTGAACTTATAGTTAACACCACATTCCTTCCACATAGCTGTCAAGTATCCTGACATGAAGTTGGCACCTCTATCGGATACTACCTCCTTAGGAAACCCCACTCTGGAGAAAACTCCAAGTAAGGCCCTGGCCACAACAGGAGCTGTTGTGGTCCTAAGTGGAATTGCCTCTGGGTACCTGGTGGCATGGTCCACCACCACCAGTATGAATCTGTGCCCAGATGCTGTAGGGGGATCCATTGGTCCAACAATGTCAATCCCCACTCTTTCAAAGGGCACCCCCACCACAGGTAATGGTATAAGGGGGGCCTTTGTGGAACCACCTGCTTTGCCACTTGCTTGGCAGGTTACACAGGAGCGACAAAACTCCTTTGTATCTTCTGACATGTGAGGCCAGTGAAAGTGACAGACAAGTCTGTCCCATGTTTTGTTCTGGCCTAGGTGTCCTGCTAAGGGAATATCGTGTGCCAAGGTAAGAAGGAAGCCCCTAAATTGCAGAGGTATGACCAACCTCCTGGTTGTACCAGGCTTGGGGTCTCTACCCTCTGAATAAAGTAGCCCATCATCCCAATAAACCTTATGGGTACCTTGAGCATTCCCAGCAGCCTCAGCAGCAGCCTGCTGTCTGAGGGGTTCAAGAGAAGGACAGGATAACTGAGCCTGCCCCAAGTCTGCCCTAGAAGGTCCCCCTGTCCACAGAAACTCAACCTGATCAGGTTCAAGCTCTACAGGGACAGTTCCTTCAGAGGTCTCAGAATCATCTTCCTGTGAAGGCTGATCCTCACTTGTAGGCATTTGGGAAGGCACAGCCTTTACCCTCCTGTTCCTTGACTTGGAAGGTACTTGGTCCATTGTTCCAGGATCCAAGACCTGAGGTTCAGAGAGGCACTTTTTGGCCTGTGACCTGGTCACAGCAAGGACATGTGATGATATCCCTAACATCTCTGCATGAGTCCTGTACTCAACTTCTGACCATAGAGAGCTCTCCAGGTCATTGCCCAACAAACATTCTACTGGGAGATCAGCACTAACCACAACTCTTTTTAGGCCAGTTACCCCTCCCCAGGAAAAGTTAACAATTGCCACACTATGTGTAGTAGTGACATTGCTGGCATTGGTCACCAGGTAATTATCACCTGGTATGTATTGTCCAGGGTCCACAAAGCTAGGCGTCACCATAGTGACACTGGCACATGTGTCCCTGTATGCTTGAGCCACTTTTTCATTAATTAAAGGTGTCTGTCTGTACTTGCCCAAATTATTGGGACTGACAGTAGGGGAAAATCAATCTCCCCATCACAAATCAGAACAGCCTGTGTGGGGATTCTGACTAGGTCAGAATCTCCATCAGTTCCCAAGGTGATACCCACTACCCCCTTAGTCTGTGGACCAACACTGCTAACTGTACTAGTGGGTGCAGGTGCCTTAGGGGCTGCAGTGTTGGGGGCTCCACCCTTTTTACAATCACTTGTCCAGTGAGTGGTGTTTTTGCAAAAGCTACACCAGGGTTTTCTTTGACCATCTTTCTTCTTCTTCTTGGAAGTTTGGGACCCACCCTCAGTATTAGTTTGGGGCCCTGTTGAAGACTTCTGGTCTTTAGCTTTCTGCTCCCCACCCTTCTGGTCTGTTTTCTTTTGGTCACCAGTGCCACCCTGGTTCTGGTTCTGGTTCTTTTGCTTAACTCTGGTTCTAACCCATTTGTCTGCCCTCTTTCCCAATTCTTGGGGAGAGGTTAGATCTGAGTCAACCAAATGTTGATGCAACTGCTGGTTCTGACAGTTATTTAAAATCTGTTCTCTCATAAGCAAATTGTACAATCCTTCATAGTCTGTAACCTTACTTCCCAGCAACCAGCCCTCCAGAGCCTTAGTGGCACATTCAACAAATTCAGACCAGTCCTGAGTCTGTGTCTTCTGGGTATCTCTGAACATTAACCTGTACTGTTCAGTGGTTAAGCCTAACCCATCAATCAGAGCACTCTTCAGGACCAGGTAGTTTCTAGAATCCCCATCACTAACTATGAGGAGTCTGTCTCGGCCTCTACCTTCAAAGGAGAGCCACAAGATTGCTGCCCACTGCTCCTGAGGGACCTGCTGTACTTTGCAAGCTCTCTCAAGTGCAGTCATCCACTTGTGGATATCATCCCCAACTTTGTAGGGGGGCACAATCTTACTCAGGTTTCTATTGTCATAGGACCTGTCTTTATCCTTAGGGATAGTGCTGCCACCAGTGGAATCTAATCCACTCTCTCTAGGCTGCCTTGCTCTAGCAAGTTTCTCTTTGGCCAGGGCAACTTCTAATTCTTGTCTCTGGATCCTAAGTTCAGCCTCTCTCATTTTGGCCTCATGTTCCCTTCTCTGAGGGCTAGTCAACTCCCTTCTGGAGTTGCCATGAGAACCTCTAGAAACATGGGAAGTATTGGACTCACCTGAGTGATTCCTCCTCCTCCTATGCTCCTGGTTAAGTCCATTTGGGGGTCTGAATGGGTTGGACCCACCTTCAGTCCCAAATAAGCTTAGGTTAGCCTGGTTAAGCCTGCTGACTAACACCTGGCTATCTCTATCATCATCAGACTCACTTTCTTCCACCTCCTCCCCTTCTTCTTCCTCAGGCTGAGTATTCCCAGTGGTCTGGTCTTCCTCATCTATCTGGATGACAGGGGCAGGGGCATCAGGGTTATCATCTTCAGTGGGAGATCCTCCATCTCCAGTCCCTGAGGGGCCTGGTTTGGAGTTCCTTAGAGCTTCAGACTGGTCTAACAGCTCTCTGAGGTGTCCTGCTGTAGGAGAAGGACCTGTTTTGATTCCTCTCATGGAACACAGTTGCCTCAGTTCCTTAAATGGAAAGGTAGCAAATTTGGATGGTGCCCTTGGAGGGTCACTCTCAACAGAGGTTGGTCCAGTGGATCCCTCTGCTCCAGACATTGCTCTAGTGTGGTGGATGTGTTGCAATCTACCTACACTTGTGTTTTCCTACAAAACCTATCTAGTAGTTGTAGTCAGGGTGTGCTACTCCCTATCCTCTACAACAACTAAGTTCAGTAGAACTTAAGTATATCTAGTCTTGTTTTAGTGTACCTATCAGGTACCTGTATGATCTTTCAAATGATATTTTCAAAGATTGTAATGGTAAAACAACAGCAAGCTCAAATCCCAATCCGCTGCTCACCAATGTGAGAAGTTGGCCTGGTATATGATGCTCACTAGTTCTAGTGATCACCTTGTACCATGCCAAGCAACCCTTATGGTGCAGGTTGTAAAGTCAACCTTATAGACAAGCTATCCTAGGGGTAGCATGGACTAAGCAGTCTTAGGCTAAACTCTGTAAAGGCATGTGAAGCAAGCTGTTTTACCATACACAATCCCTTGAATACCAAATGAAAGGACACCACACAGATATATATTGAAAATATATATAGATTTATTACTACAAATATCCCTGATACTCTTTATGAGCACAGAAGCAAATGCGTTAAAACAAAACACAGTTAAAATACACAAAAGTTGCACAATTATGGATGAGCCCTAGGGGCCACCTAAACCATATACTAAGAAAGTGGTATAAGAGATGCCACTTGGACAGGAAATAGGCCTAGGGCCTGGGGAATCGCTGGAGCTGTTCGGGACTAACAGTGAAGAAGTCGGGAAAGGCCCGCGGGACTCGGGTGCAGTGTTTAAAGTGCACGCACTCACCAATGCAAAGTCTATGGTGCGTAAAAAGTACAACGTTAGTTAGAAAGGAACCTTCCGAGTGACCTAGAAGGATGAAACTTCAGACACAGACACTAGAGGTGTGTACCAGTGTGGGAACACCGGCGGAGCTGAGTTACCTCACCCACAGGAAGCGGGTGCATAGGGTCGAAGTAGTGTCGGGTTTCGTCACGCAGGTCAATGGTGCTTGGAGCTGAAGATGCTGCAGGCGGCTCGATGTGAAGAGTTCCGGTGGATCCAAGGGTGGATCTGAAGAGGTGAAGACCTGAAAGCAGAGGGGACAATGTTCAAAGTCACTAGCCAGTGACTACCGTGGAACCAGATTGGAACCAGGCGATGTCGGGTGCAAACAGGCATCGAGGTGTAGCTTCTCTCAGCAGCCATGTGGACACGAGGGGTTGAAGACGTCCAGGAGTCGGTCACGAGCTGTCACACGCAGGCTTCTCGCTGTTGGCGGTGTTGGCAACTTGATTGAAGCAAACAGGCCGTGGCTAATGCAAGCCATGCAGGAATCGAAAAAGGCTTGTTACTCGGACCAGCAAGGTCAGAGTAGGTGCTCCTTTTTACAGGAGTGAGGGCAAGTCTGAAGCAACCAGACCTGCAATGAAAGTTGAAGGTTTCGTCGCCAAGATGGCCACTAGCCGCATGGCAAGTGGACGGGAAGGCGCGTCAAGTGGCACAATGCAAAAGGGCCCCACGCAGATCGTGGAGATGCTGGGGGGCTGATCTTCGGTGGAAGGGCTGCTCGAGGTTTGGGCTTCTCAAACCCCAAAGCACAGCATCGAGGGTACCTCTTATGCTGAGCAGTCAGCGTTTTGGGGGTCTTCCAAGAGGTCCGGTCCCACGTCTCTCGGTGCCTCCACGGGTCCCTTCTTTGCAGGGACTGTGGATCGGGCTGTGAGAAGTCTGGGAGTCTGGGTCTTGTCAGGCTCTGGGCTCGGGCTCCGGCGGGAGGCAGCGGCAAAGCAGACGTCAAGTTGCTGGATGGTGCCTGTGTGAACAGGGTGGTCACTCCTTTGCCACAAGGGAGATTCTCTTCCGTCTTCTGAGCAGCAGAATGTCGAAGTCCAGTCTTCTTCTGTATTTCAAGTTGATTCAGGATGATCTGAAGTCTCAGGACACAGCTCCCACTCTTATTCGAATCTGGGGGGCCGGATCTCCTACTAGGTCCCTCCTCTGGGTGGAACCAGGAAGGGGGGTGGTTACACCCCCTTTCCTTTGTCCAGTTTCCCGCCAGGACTGGGGCTGGAAAGCCCCAGCACCGGTTTGAACTGGCCTATGCACAGGGACACCTTGTGTGCCCCAGGCATGTCTGATTCTATTCAGCCCTGTCCTACCCAATACACAAAATCCTGTCTGGGGTGGTGCTAGCACCTCCCAAGGCAGGAAACCCTTTGTCCAAGCTGCCCTCGCTGGAAGGACTCCCAGCAGCAGGAGGTCAGACTTGTGTCTGTGGTGGCAGCATCCATTTTGTGATGCTGAGGCTCTGTTTAACTTTAACCGGGGTTCAGGTTAGGTACATGTCATGTCCCTCTAGAAGGGTGGAATGCTACCCCCGTCACCAGAACTGGCGAGGGGGTAGTATTCCAATTCGTATGACACCTTACTCGACATGTTTTGATAAAGCCAAACCCAAGATAGCATTTAACCGCGAGGATTATAATGCACTTAAGAGTATATGGTATGGCAATATCATGGAACAGCTAAAGGACATGGTTCCGAAAGCTGCAGACAGGCTCAGCTCATGCCAGAGCACCATCTCACATATTTCCAAGCACTCTGCCTCCAGGATTGATGAGGCCTTCCATAGGAGTGACTGATAGGAACATATGTGTCCATTTTAGGTTAGGTATAGGCATACTACACCTAAGTAAGGGGTGGTTACACCGACTTACCCCAGCTGAGTGATCAGCCAGTTGTGTCAAATATGGAGGCCAGGCCAGGGGTGGCACAATACATGCTGCAGCCCCTGGTAGGCCTTGGAAGCACCTATGCCCTGGGTACCTGGGTACACTGTTACAGGGGCCAATAAGGTGAACCAGTTCCAATTTCGTTATGCACCTAAAGTACATGGGTAACATTTTAGAGAGAGAACAGCAGGCTGTGGGTCTGATTAGCAGGCCCACAGCCACATTAAGTCATAAACCAGTGAAGCAAATAGCAAAAATTTGGGGTGACCATAGGATAGCAGACCCTACTCTCCTACAGTCTGTCTTCTAGTGGTGTCAAAAAGCCCTTATTGTGGCTGAATGAAACAGGAATGAAGAGTAGTTTAATAAATGAATTGTGATTAGTATTTATAGATGGGGGCACGATTGCTATGATCAGTTATTATGAAATCAAAGTATTTTAGAGATAATTCTGTAAATGTGTGTTTAGTAAGTAGTGATAATTCATCAGTTCAGGTACAACATAGTCCTTTCATTCAGTAGTTCCATTCTATTTATTTAGACTCAAGCAGGGGATGTTATCGTTCAGTCCCTGTGAATAAGTTTTGAGTCTGTGCACCCACCTTTGTTCTTTTTCAAAAAGGATTTTATCTGCATTGTGGTCCTTGTTGTTGAGGGTTTCTAAAACAATCCAGTTTAGATCTTCAATGGAATGACCTGCCTCTAAGTAGTGAGTTGTCATTTTAGTGGTACTCTTTCTGTATTTGACATTACTACGGTGTTCGCAGATGCGCTGTTTCACCTTTCTGCACGTCATTCCGATATAGCGCTTGTCGCATGGGCGTGTGATCATATAGAACACATGACTGGTGTTGCAGTTGGTATGGTTCCTCATTGTCTATTTTAGGTCGGGTAGTAGTTCTATTTCTTTTACTGTCTTCGTCAGTGGGCAAACTTAACATGAACCACAGGGAAAATGTCCTGTTACTGGACGATGATCCCATGGACGAGAGACTTCTGCTATGTGTTTTTTTGGCGGTGGTCTCGTATGGACCAGCATGTCTTTAAGGTTACGCGTTCTTTTATTGGCAAACCTTGCTTTAGGCCAATTTATATTTGCAGAGGTCAGGATTCTCCAATTCTTGTTAATGATCTTTTTTACATTGTTTGTTGCAGTGCTGTATGTGGTTACACATGTCATCAGATTTAGTTCAGGGGCCCTTTGTGCTGATTCCAATAGACTGTCCCTATTTTGATTCCTCGCTCTTTTCTTGCATTTGTCGATGACTCTTGGGGGGTAGTTACGATCTTTTAGTTTTTCACACAGCTCATTTGCTTGCTTTTTGTATTCTTTTGTCTTGCTTCAATTCCTGCGTAGTCTTAAAAATTGACTGTAAGGGAGATTTTCCCTGAGGGGACGAGGATGAAAACTCTGATATGAAAGTAAGCTGTTCTTTGCTGTCCGTTTGAAATACGTTTTTTTCTGCAAAGTGTGGTTCTCAGCGTAGATGGTGATGTCCAAAAAATCAAGCTTCTGTTTGTCAGCTATATATGTGAACTTAAGCCATTCATCTCTTGTGTTGATCCATGAATGGAAGTTTTTGAGGCTCTCCATGTCACCTTCCCAAATAAGGATGATATCATCTATGTAACGCCGCCAGAATAATATCTTTTGTTGGTAGGGGTTGTTGGAGTTGTTGACATGCTCTTCCTCAAAATTGCTGACATAGAGCCCCACTACACTTGGAGCAAATGTGCTCCCCATCGAGGTTCCATGGCACTGTTGGTACAGGGTGTTATTATATTGGAAATAATTTTCAGTAAGGGCCAACCTGCAGCACTCGAGTACAAAGTGTCTGGGAGTTTTGTAATGGCAATCATTGTTGAAAATTAGTGTTTCACTGTCTCATCATTTTAAAACGGACACATTTTCAGTGTTATATTCAACAAAGCCATGGTTGCTGCTTTTTTATTTTATGCAAATGACAACCATTGACAAAGCCAATAGTTCTGGCTTGTAGGTGTAACTCTACTTGTTGTGTTATATATCTGGATGCAATGAAGGAAGCAGCAAATTACCAATTGGGCGGCACACTATGCTAAGCACAGATTTTTAGCTTAGTTGTTTTAAGCCATGCCCTTAGTTACATCGAACACCCCCTTTGGAGAGACCCCCCAGTTTTATCATCCCACTTAAAGCCCTGAAAAGAACACCATGTCACAGTGGCACTGTGCTTTATGCTTGACTCATGACTTCCACTTTTTTGGATTGCCTATGTACAGGGGTATAGTGAGCCCTCCCCCGTCCCGCACCTTGCTTTAGGAACTACAGCAGGGTTGAAGTACTTGATGGGCCCCCTCTGTCTGCAACTCTGCAGACAAAGGTTCAGCTCATAATTAATGTGAAAAAGTGAGTAAGTGAAGGGATGGGTAGATGGCTGGATGTATTAGTGAAAGGGTGAATGGATGAATGAAAGGGTGAATGAATGGATTATGAGAGAAAGGATGGATGGATAAGTGAGTGGAAGGATGGATGAGAGAAGGTAAATACATGGATGTATGTGTGGAAGGGTAGATGGACGGGTAAATGGATGGATGAGTGGATGGATGGATGAGAGAAAGGGTGAATGATAGGCAAGTGAATGGGTGGATGGATGAGTGAACTGCTGGCAAGATTGATGAATTGATAAGCGAAAGGATGAAAAGGTGGATGGATAAGTGAAAGGGTGGATGTAAGGCTGGATCAGTGAGTGCAAGGGAGGGTAAACGGACAAAAGGGTGGATAGATGAGTGAAGGAGTAAAAGGGTGGCTGGATGAGAGAAAGGATGGATGGATGGATGACGGAGTGAAAGGGTGGATGGAGGAGAGGATGGATGGATGAGTGAAAGGATGGCTGAGTGATAGGGTCAATAAATGGATTCATGAGTGGATGAGTAGATGGATGGAAGGATGGATGAGTTAGTGAAAGGGGATGGAGAGAGAAAGGGAGGATGGGTGGACGACAACGGGTGAATGGGTGGAAGGATGAGTGACTGGGTGGCGGAATGAGTAAGTGAAAGTATGGCTGGATGGGTGAAAGGTTAAATGGCTAGATGGATGTGTGAATGGATGGATGAGGGGACGAGTGGATGTATGAGTGTACGAATGGATAGGGTGAAAGGAGGAATTGAGGGATGGGTGATGAAAGGGTGGATGGAGGGATAGATGAGTGGAATGATGGATGGAAGGATAGATGATGGATAGGTTTGCAAATGGTTGAATATTGATATGGATGGGCACACAGATGGAAGGACAGAATGAATGATGAAAGATTGAATGATGGTTGAAAGAATGATTACACCTTGTAACCCCCATTATCTTAAGTAACATTTCCTATACATTTACTTTCACATTTATATGAGTTATTGTCTCTATGGAATATGTGTGTGATGTAACACACCCAATACCCTGTCCTACTTACTTGGGATGAGTTGCACTATAAAATTAATTAAATACACATGAGAGAGGGTCTTTGTGGAGATTAGGGGCACCATTGGAGGGTGGTTGCAAGGCCGGACTGGCTGGACCGGGTATCATGTGTTTCTCTAACAAATCTCCTAAGGCGGAAAGCCGGGAGCGCTGAAAAATTGCATTTTTAAACTGTGTAATCTTTGTGTGTTTTTACCTACTTGCACTGAAGCTAGGCTTCCAGGCTTTGATCCCTTAACACCCCGAACAGCCGATCTTGGCGCTGTCACGGGGAATCCTTCCTCGCTGCCGCCATCCCCAGCGAGCGAGTTAGCCCCGCCCACTTTGCTGGCCACGCCCCCCTCTTCCAGGCTAAAAGGGCACGCTGACTGCTAGCGCGGCCACTCTAACAAATCTCCTGAGGTGGAAAGCCGGGAGCGCTGAAAAATTGCATTTTTAAACTGTGTAATCCTTGTGTGTTTTTACCTACTTGCACTGAAGCTAGGCTTCCAGGCTTTGATCCCTTAACACCCCGAACAGCCGATCTTGACGCTGTCACGGGGAATCCTTCCTCGCTGCCGCCATCCCCAGCGAGCGAGTTAGCCCCGCCCACTTTGCTGGCCACGCCCCCCTCTTCCAGGCTAAAAGGGCGCGCTGACTGCTAGCGCGGCCACTCTAACAAATCTCCTGAGGCGGAAAGCCGGGAGCGCTGAAAAATTGCATTTTTAAACTGTGTAATCTTTGTGTGTATTTACCTACTTGCACTGAAGCTAGGCTTCCAGGCTTTGATCCCTTAACACCCTGAACAGCCGATCTTGACGCTGTCACGGGGAATCCTTCCTCGCTGCCGCCATCCCCAGCGAGCGAGTTAGCCCCGCCCACTTTGCTGGCCACGCCCCCCTCTTCCAGGCTAAAAGGGCGCGCTGACTGCTAGCGCGGCCACTCTAACAAATCTCCTGAGGCGGAAAGCCGGGAGCGCTGAAAAATTGCATTTTTAAACTGTGTAATCTTTGTGTGTTTTTACCTACTTGCACTGAAGCTAGGCTTCCAGGCTTTGATCCCTTAACACCCCGAACAGCCGATCTTGACGCTGTCACGGGGAATCCTTCCTCGCTGCCGCCATCCCCAGCGAGCGAGTTAGCCCCGCCCACTTTGCTGGCCACGCCCCCCTCTCCTTTTCCCCATTGCCCCTGATGCTCCTATAAAACCATGTGCATTGGCCGGAAGCGCAGCGGACGGGCGCAGCGGGCGCGACGATTGCGCGCCGAAGGCGCGCCTAAGGCAAGCCCGTCTGCGCCCGTCCGCGACCGACCGCGGCCAGGGGCATGTCACTCTGCCCAAATCATCACGTACACTTCCTCCCAACTCCGGACTCTGCATGGCTTGTGGCCTCTGCCCACCTCTATTTGTTCCATCATATCTTTACATGATCTGTCCCCTATTTCTTCACTTCCCCTTCCTCTCGCTCCCTCCACTCCCCTCCAGTTCTCCAGAGAGGAAACCAGCCCAGGCGCTCCTAGGACCCTCTCGGCCTATTATCTTAATACTCGGTCAGCAGTGGCCCACTCTCACGAACTGTCCGTGCTGTTGGATCTCTACGCACCTGATCTCCTCTTCCTAACCGAGACTTGGTTTACTGATGATTCTCTCCCTACCCTTTTGGCCACTCTCCCCGCTCCATATTATGCTCTACGAGCAGACCGTTCTACCGGTAGGACTGGGGGCGGCGTGGCGGTCATTACCGGGCCGACCTCCCCTTCCAACTTCTATCCTTGCCAGATATCGCTACTACAGAGTACCTTGTCATTCGTACTACATCGACCACTCCCCCTCTTACCTGTTTTCTCACTTACCGGCCTCCTCAGTCACCTTTACTCTTTCTTTCCGATTTTCAAGAGATACTTGCCACACTTACGGTTAATAATTCTTCCATTCTACTATTGGGAGACTTTAACTTCCGGCCTTCAGACCCAGCGGAATGTTCATCTTCTAAACAGTTTTCAGACACGCTTCAATCTCTTAATTTTGTGTCACACGTTCATTCTCCCACTCACGTCAAAGGACACATCTTAGATCAGATTTGGTCCCTGAACTGTCCGGTAGGCTCCCTGTCCATTTTACCCTGCACCTGGTCTGACCATCACTTGATCTCGTTTACCCTTCCCATTAATTTTCCTGTTAGGCCCCCGCTCCCAAAGAATGTTTGGGTCCGCTCATGGAGCCGAGTGGATCTGGAGAACTTATCTGCATTATTAATCTCTTCCTATCCTACCCTACAAGGCCTATCCACTCTTTCTCAGGCCTCTGCTATCGATCACTGGCTTCTCTCTGGCTGTGATTCCATTGCCCCGCTGAAGCGTGTGACGTCAAAGCGAGAGAAGGATGCCAACTTGTGGTTCAGCAATGATCTTAAGACCACCAAACTGGCGGTGCGCCGAGCCGAGCGTGCCTGGAGGAGGAAATATTGCCCCATACTCAAATCTGAGTTTACCACTCTCCTGACCCAATATAAAAAGGCCATTCTGGAGGCAAAAACGACCTATTTCTCCTCTAAAATCCTCACAGCTGAGAATCGGCCGAGGGAAATCTTCTCGATAGTCCATAATTTGGCTTTCTCTGACAGGACATCTCTTAAGCCCTCCCCCTCCCAGGACCTTTGTCACTCCCTAAACAATTTTTTTATTGAGAAGATTGCAATTATTAAAGCTAACATTCCCTTACCTTCCCCGACTTTTGTTGACCCTCAGTGTCCTCCACCTAAGGGACAACTTGATGCCCTACCCCTCCTCACTAAAGAATATTTGACTTCGATTATTCCCTTGGTCAAATCTGGTTCCCCACTGGATGTTTGCCCCGCGCACATTCTTCGCCATATTTACACAACTTGCCCAGATCCCCCCCTCCACTTCCTTAACAGTTCTCTTTCCCAGGGAATCATACCCAACTCACTGAAGACAGCTGTCATTGTCCCCATTTTAAAGAAGCCCGGCGCAGACCCCTCGGTCCCCGCCAATTATCGCCCCATCTCTCTCCTACCATTCCTGGCTAAGGTGCTCGAACGCCATGTCACCAAGTCTTTGAGCACGTTTGTTGAGGAGTATGGTGCTTTGGCTCCCCGCCAGGCCGGATTCCACCCCGCACACTCTACGGAGTCTGTAGTTCTCTCGGTCCTCGACAACCTCAGGGAGGGAATGGATACCAACCAGGCCCAGGGTTTGGTTCTCCTCGACCTCTCAGCCGCCTTTGACACGGTTGACCATACCATCTTACTTTCTCGTGTCAGGGCGGCAGGGATCGGGGGTACCGCTCTGGTATGGCTATCCTCCTTCCTGAGGGACCGCACCCAGGCTGTTCGCCTGGGTGACTTTTCCGCGGACTTCCGGAAAGTTCAGTGCGGGGTTCCCCAAGGTTCCTCCCTTTCACCTCTTTTGTTTAACCTCTATATCGCCCCCCCTTATTTTTTCGTTACAGCAAATGGAGGTCAACGTGTATAATTATGCGGATGACCTCCAACTTGTTTTCAATCTGTCTTCTTCCTCTGTTTCCATTTCAAACTTTCAGTCTATTATGATTTTTATCCGGGACTGGATGAGCTACAACCACCTGAAGCTTAACCCGGATAAAACCGAGTTGGTGTTGACGGGTGGTTGCTCCAGTCCCTGGTCTTCTCTTTTTTGGCCCCCTTCCCTGGGCTCTCCCCCGGCCCCTTCTACCTCGGTTAAAACTTTAGGTATCAAACTGAACTCCCATCTCACTCTCCACTCCCAGGTTAGTTCTGTGGTGTCCTCTTCCTTTTTGTCACTACGCATCATCCGCAAGGTATCTCGTTTCTTTTCTTTTGAGGCCTTGAAAATGATCATCCTGGCGATGGTTATTTCCCGCCTGGATTATGGCAACGCCTTGTATGCAGGTATTCCTGCATACTGTCTAAAGCGCCTGCAGCTGATCCAGAACCAGGCGGCACGGTTGGTGTTCAATCTCCCAAAATCTCACCACGTAACACCCCTTCTCAAATCCTTGCACTGGCTCCCTGTCCGTGAACGCGTCCAGTTTAAGCTCGCCTCCATCACCTTTCAAGCACGACTGGGCGCGGCTCCGGCCTTTATTACATCTGAGATCGTTCCCTATGTTCCTACCAGGGACCTACGATCATTCACACAATCCCTGTTATCAGTCCCCCGTTTCCGGAGGAAGAAATGGGGAGTAACAAAGTTCGCGACCCTTGCCCCAGTCATGTGGAATTCCTTGCCTCTTGAGCTTAGATCCCTGACTCATTACCCTCAATTCCGCAAGAAACTTAAAGCCCATTTATTCGTTAAATCTTTTAGCTAGGTTGGTTTTGTTTTGCTTTTTTTAGGTTTTTTTTTCTCTGTCTTCCCCCCTGGAGATTTGTTTGTTGCAGCGCCATGAAACCGCTGGTGAAAGTGCGCTTTTATAAATATTTTAAACTCAAACTCAAACTCATTCCCTGGGAGGCTGGAAAGGTGGGGTAGGGGCTGTTTTGTTACCACAAAAAGACCTGCACATTTGCTAAAAGCTGCGCATACTAAAAAAAGTGAAGTGCATAATTGGCTCAACCTAATATAAAGTTATTTTCACAGTGGTTGTCTATTTACTTACTGATATATTTTTGCGCAACCCCCTCTGATGCGTCTGTAAAACCTACCTTTTGTCCTGAATTTCGACTTCCTGTCCTGAATTTTTGTCCTGAATTTTGACCCTTTGTCCTGAATTTTTACACTCGCTGTCGTGAATTTGCACCCATGCCAGTTGGTCACCCTAGAACAAGGTTTGAATTTCGGCTTCGGCTCAACATCCTGTGAAACTGAGAAAATCACTTAATCTCCCAGTGCCTACAAAATAAAAAATGGTGTCCTTGTGTACTGTAACTGGTGCTAATATAATGCCTCCCGAGTTCGCGCTACATAAAGCAACCAAAAAAATGCGTAAGAGATGTTTTTGTACAGTGGCGGCTGGTGACATTTGACAGTGGTAGGGCAGAAAAGTCGTGGATGAGTGCTACGTCGCAATAAGTTTTTTAAAATAGAATGGGCAAATAGAGCATTTCAAGCAACATTGAGAGTGCAAGAAGGTTTAGAAAGCAATTGTGAATCTGTAGACTTGAAATAGTTAAACACATAACAAAATACCCCATATCCTTCTGCATTAAATATGTTCAACAGTTAGGTTACTGTGGTGTGCAAATCTGCTTTATTAGCTGTAATTAACAAGTGAGTCCTTTATCATCTAAATAGGTGAATATGTCCATGTGTAATGTAACTACTTGCTCATGAAAAGTGCTCTAATACTTTCGAGTCAAATATACGCTTTATAAAAGTGCAAAAATAATTATATATATCTTTTCAATAGTTTGACTTCATGTGTTTACCCCATGCATTCCTGGTTGACACGTGGTGCACTATTGCATTGGCATCTGTAGCAGAGCGACTGCAATAGAAACAGGAGTCCAACAGCTACTACAATCAGATCTATTCTATAAAAGCGCCAATTTCGAAATGCAGACAGTGCATTGTGAGGCAAAACACATGCCCAACCTCGGACAACTATGACATTTTTTCGACTATCGAAAGCTCACTAAATCAGTTTTTTAAACAGTAATTGAGCATTACAGCGCTGCCACAGGCTTTCTCCTCACACATCATATAAGCGCCACAGCCCAGTACTACCTACGTACCAAGTAAGTCATAATCATGTAATTTCGGGCAAATTGCTTTCCCTCTATGCTTAAAAAGATAAAAATGTACTGTAGCCTTTGCGCTGTGACTAAGTCGTGGAGGGTTTCAAGAGCCAAATGTTTACTTTGCTACACGTGCTGACAACCGGTATTGTAATTTACAATGCAGGCCATTCCTCCAGAGTGTTACATAACATCTCTAGGGCCTCACGAGCAGGGCTCTATCATCATGATCACTGACTGCCTGGGCCACCGCCACGCACACCACACGCACTTGTACACAGTCACTGACTGGTGATACTATTACAAAAAAAACTTACGTTACGGTTATATGAGGAATTGTGTTTTTGTTTGCTCACGATTGTCACTTTCGCCTCATGTAATGTAACTTTTGCTTTTGTAATTTGTTCACTTGTAACGTTCTCACTTCTCATGTTTCAGTTCTGATCCTATTGTGAAGCGCTCTGAGTCTGACACCCTCGGGTAAAGTCCGCGGCCTGTTTTGAAACGAGCAGCATTGCCTGGTAGCAATTGATGACTGTGACTGCCCTGACGGGGACTGTGGAGCTGCCTGAACACAAGGGCTGGGCCAAGCCTGCTGTGCGCGAACCACGAGGCAGAGAGATGTGGAGGCCGGATTGTTTATCTACGTGGCCTTGGAGTGGCGGCACTGAGGTGGAGGCCCCGACTCCGCGCAATATTTAAAAACGCATAAATAATAAATAAATAACCCCAACCCAGGAGTCAGGAGCGGCCGCGCTGTCGTCGGCGCTGCAGATATCGGGGTGACACTGAAAATGAGGGGGGTGGGGGGAGGTGCCGGCAGCAGGCGGCTCTGGGGCGCCTCCTCCGAGGCCTAGATAACGGGCTGGCTGTGGCTTCAGCAGTTGCGCATAAAATTAAATCTGTGTCAAGACAGTGCCCACTGCCAGCCAGTTCATCAATCTACTAATATCCTAATTTTGTATAGTGTGTAGTCTGGCGTTGACATGGCGTTGCAGTCCATGTTCAAGCCTAGGTGTTCTTGACATGTAGCGCCTATAGGCAATGATTTTTGTGACGGAAGGACTGATTGAATGAAAACAGGACAGCAAGCGCCTCCCTATGCCTTGCAATAGAGCTTTCTTCTTGGCGATGAACACACACACGTCTATGCAAGTAATAGTTCGGTAATTTGCCTTGGTGATTTTTCTGCCCTTCAAATATGCTAATGGTTCGCTCCTCACTTAGCGTCGATGACGTGAGGTGCCTAGCACTTTAAAAACAGACGTTGGTATTAACCAACCCAGCGGTGCTTTTAGCAGCAATTTCGAGAGGATGAAATTCTGAGTGGTTCCCGTTAGGATCCGATTTCGGACCCAGGAGCGATCTTTGCAGCAGCTGCACCTTTAGCTGGATTTCTTTGCCAGTCATTTTCGTGTTGTAACTCTATTAACTATATTAAAGGTGCATGCTTAGTGTTTTAAAGTCATTTAAGGAAGAGTGTGTTCTTCCTCTATGAGTGAAGGGTGTGTGGTGAGGTTGCGATTTTACCAACCAAGGGGATCTGAGTACAAATGCTGCCTCCCCAACTTAGCTCAGCGTCGTCTGTAAACATCGATGTGTCTATGGTGCCTCAGGAATATTGTCTATTGAAATGGGAAGTGCCTTGAGGCGATGTGGCTTCAACTCACCTCTCGCTTTTAACTTGGGATGCAAGTATGCTGGGTGTACATGCTAAGACATGAAACTAACAGTATGTTGGTTGTACACGTTTACACATGCGAATGTGTTTAAACTACTATGTTAATAAGAGAGACAGTGCTGGGAGAGCAGTAGTGCCCAACTCCTCAATCTAACCCTGAGTACCAGTAATCTGTTTGATAGAGGAGAAGTGCCGGTGCTCAGCTTGGAAGCACTGGTGCTAAGGGATATTTCCTTAACGGTTCCCGCCTCTCCTATACCACCAATGCCGCCCTGAGAATGCATAGCCGGCAGGCTTCAATCATTACATCCTCCGAGAGTCCTAAGCAGGACATGACACACATACTCATCGCTCACCTCCTTAGGCCTGGCTGGCCTGCAGCTTTGAAGGAGAGCGGGGAGGGCTGCGGGCAGCAGAAGACAGGGCGACTGGGGCCTGGGCGAGGCTAGCCACCAGGGCCAGGCAGGGGCTAATACTCTTCTAGTACGGACGGTACAACGGCGGCCGTACCCTTCTTTCTTCGAAGTCTGTACTAAAATCACGCGCACTTTACAATGCGCATGACAAAATTGCACGCATTTGTCACCAGCCCCGCACCCACCCTGAAGACCGCGGCGGCGCGCAAACTCATAAACAACTGCACCCACGGACCATTTTAATGAAGACAACAAGAGAGCTGTACCGCGCAGTGCGTACCAAATATTTAATTAATAAAAAAAGGCTCAGGCAGGCCGGCAGGGCATGCGCACAGCGCACAGCACCATAATTAAATTTTTTGCATAGAGGCCGAGCTGAGTACGAGGCACGTCACACCGTCCGTGGTGTGTGCGCACTGTTTATAGGCTTGCTTGCCTCTGCTGAGACTAGTATGGGAATCCGTGGCGCGTGGGGGCCCCCTGCGGGGGCCTGTGTTAATACCCCCTATAATTAATGGTGAAATAGAGAGGCTGTCATGTCACCTGTCCCAGGACACCCCCCACGCCGCACGGCTCTCCAGCTGAAGCGCGTCTCGCCCTCTCTGGTGCCCCTCGCTGCTGCCCTTCTCTCCCCGCTGTTGCCCACGTGATTCTGCTGTTCTCTTGTGTCGCCCTCTTGTATTCTTGTTTTGCTGCCTTGTGACTGTGTTTTGCTGCCTTGTGACTGTGTTTTTTGTTACTCTGCCATTTAGGTCCTAGTTGTGCCCGCTAGCTTGCCCCCCTGGTGCGACCCCTCCCGTTTCCCGCCGCCGATCCCTCGCAGCCCCGCCCCCTTTTCACCTCCGCTACCCCATTGGCCGCCCCGCTCCCGCCTCCCAGCTGCTCCTCCCTCCCATTTGGCCTCATATGGAGCCCGGGCGGCGTAGGCGAGTGTGACCTGTCCCAGGACACCCCCCGCACCGCATGGATCTCCAGCAGTAGCGAGTCTCGCCCTGCCTGGTGCCCATCGCTGCTGCCCTTCTCTCCCCGCTGTTGCCCGCGTGATTCCGCTTTTCTCTTGTGTCGCCCTCTTGTATTCTTGTTTTGCTGCCTTGTGACTGTTTTGCCACCTTGTGACTGTGTTTTTTTGTTACTCTGCCATTTAGGTCCTAGTTGTGCCCGCTAGCTTGCCCCCCTGGTGCGACCCCTCCCGCTTCCCGCCGCCAATCCCTCGCAGCCCCACCCCCTTTTCGCCTCCACTACCCAAGTGGCCGCCCCGCTCCCGCCTCCCAGCTGCTCCTCCCTCCCACTTTGCCTCATATGGAGCCCGCGCGCACGCGCAGCGGTCACACGCAGCGGATGCACCGATTGTGCGCCGAAGGCATGCCAAAGGCAAGCCCGTCTGCGCCCGTCCGCGCCTGGACCGTGCCCAGTGCCAGAACCCCTGGCCCCCGACGACGCCAGCCCACACGACGGACCTACAACGCCGCCACCCTCAACGCACTCAAACCCGACCGGAACCCCACCTGCTACAGAGCCACCCCGAAACGCACCCACGGACCCTTCACCTGCCAAGCCTGCAAGTTCACCTGCCTCCGGACCTGCACCGCACCCAAAAGGCCAGGCACCAGCAACAACCACCTCAAGTGCATCCTGCTCAACACCCGTTCCTTCCACAGACACGCCATGGAACTCTGGAACCTGCTCGACACAACATCACCAGACGTCGCCTTCCTCACGGAAACCTGGATGAACGCCTCCTCAGCGCCCAACATCGCCATAGCCATCCCGGACGGATACAAGATCACCCGGAGGGACCGCGTTAACCAGACCGGAGGAGGCATCGCCATCGTCCACAGGAACACCATCCGCTTCACGACCAACTCCAACGACACCTTCACCGCCGCCGAGCACCTTCACTTCCAGATACACACCGACCCCAAGACCACCCTCAGAGGCACCCTCATCTACAGACCCCCGGGACCACGCACCCAATTCAGCGATGACATTGCGGACTTCATCAGCCAGCACGCCCACCACTCCGCTGACTACATCCTCCTAGGGGACCCCAACTTCCACCTGGAGAAAAACAACGACACCAAAACCACCTCCCTGCTGGACAACCTCGCCAACCTCAGACTCAAGCCACTGATGAACAACCCCACCCACTACGCCGGCCACACACTGGACCCCGTCTTCTCCTCCAGCAAGCACATCTCCTTCAGCCACTCCACTGGACTCCATTGGACGGATCACAGCTGCGTCCACTTCAGTTTCAGAAGAACCACGACCCACCACCACCCGCAACAGGTTCCTCGCAGGAGCTGGAGCAAGATCACAGGCGACCACCTCACCACCTCCCTCAGCCTGAACCCTCCCGCCAGCACAACGGACCCCAACGAAGCAGCCCGCAACTTCACACAGTGGCTCACCAACTGCGCCGACGACCTCGCACCACTGAAGAACCCTCCCAGCAGACCCGGCAGCAAGAAAGCCTCTTGGTTCACCGACGAACTCAATACATCCAAGAAAAACTGCCGAACCCTAGAAAAAGCTTGGCGCCACGACCAGACCACAGAAAACATGACTGCCCTCAAGAACGCCACTCGCAAACACCACCAGCTGATCCGCACCACCAGAAGGACAACATTCAAAGAACAACTGGACAACAACACCCACAACAGCAAGGAACTCTTCAGTATCGTCAAAGAGTTCTCCAACCCCAACGCCGGAAACAACGACATCACACCCTCGCAAGACCTCTGCGACTCACTTGCCACCTTCTTCCACCGTAAGATCGCCGACATACACAACAGCTTCGGCGCACAGACCACGCACCCAACCACCGAACCAATGCCCCCCACCACCACCCTCTGCAACTGGACCCCGGTCAGCACCGAAGACACCACCCGCACGATGAACACCATCCACTCTGGATCACCAACCGACCCCTGCCCCCACCACATCTTCAACAAGGCCGACTCCTTCATCGCACCCCAACTCCGGGACATCATCAACATCTCCTTCAACACCGCCACCTTCCCGGAGAGCTGGAAGCACGCCGAACTCAGCACCCTCCTGAAGAAACCAACAGCGAAGTGCTTAGCGTTGTGTGCAGAAGCAAACTGTCCCTTTTTGTGTGGTAATTTGCATGCTAAACAAATGCCCATGTTTCAAATGTCTTGCCTTCTAGCTGAATTAGTTAGACAAAAGTGTTTTTTAGAAAGTGGAGCTTTTAAGTAGCAGTACAGAATGATTTTAAAATGCTAGCATGTCACTCAGTTACAGAAAAATATATGTCTTTATTAATTTACTTTTTACCACGTTTTAAATTTTGCTTCAGTTAAAGTTAGAAAAGCTCTGGCCTGGGAAGAGATATGTTGTGACGTACAAGGAATGTGTTTTTTAACCTTGAGACAGTCCGTCCGAGACCGAGATGGCCTGGCTCCCAGTAAATGTTTATGTAAAGGGAGGGCTACTCCCTCTTGGAGCGAGCAGTGCCTGTCTTGTTGGCCATAACCCAATTCTTTCCGCGATCCCTTTGTTTATGTGAAGGGAGGGCCACTGCTCATCAGACTTACACTAGCTTCCTTCGCATGTGGAGGGAGGAGGCTTGCAGCTCACTCTTTAAGAAACTTGGCAGACGCCTGGCTCTTTCAATGAGCTCAGCGTTGGCAGCGACCCAATTTTAGAGAAGCAGAGACGAGTGAGAGGCTTGTCTCCTCTTAGTGATGTTTGACACTGAGCCAGCTCCTGGCTCTGAGGGAAGGGGTGGGTTAGCAAGGAGTGAGTTCGTAGCGAAGTTACCTCCCCAGCCCCTCTGACTTGTGTACAAATAGTTGCTCTTCCTTACAGATAAGTCACGCTTGCAAATGTATAGTTTAAAAAAGTGTAAACAGAATAATTGGCAAGAGTCTTGCTCTTGCAATGAGTTCAGCATCTGGCAGTCATTAAATTTTAGATCACAGTGTAGCCCGGCTTGGAGTTGATTCAAAACTCCGAGCGCGAACATAATTCTAGAGGGAGGGGCTGTTTCTCACAGAGGCTCCAGCCTTCTGTCTATGACAAGAATACTTTGGTTTTATTCAAATACATTTAGAGAACATATAGAGAACATATTGTAGGTAGTATGGTCACACTGTTCCCAAGATCTAGAGTAGGATTTTTTTTTTTTTTTTGTAAACTGCAGAGCTTTTGTATTGAAAATTCATTTTTATTTATTTATTTATTTCTATGCAATTTATTTTTGCTAGATTGATGACAGTGAGCCCTAGCATTTACAGTCAGACACTAAAGGAACGGCTGGACAGTGTTTACATGCCTGCCAACACAGCACTGATACAGTACATAACGACATTCTAATTACAGCAAGATCAGGACCAGACTGTGACATTGCATCTCTGACAGTCTTGTACTTTCTGTGTAAAGCAAGTGGTGTACAACACTTGCTTTCCAAGGAGGGTACACAGGGATACAGCTAACACGGTAGACAGCTAACACAAGAATCATACAGCTCATTACTAACCTTTCACAGCCCAGGACACAAAAGGAAGTACGTGCCTTTATTGGCCTCACTTCTTACTGTAGGCAATAGATTCCCCAGTATGCATATCTAGCAAACCGCTCATACAGTTAACTACACAGAAGGCAGCCATTTTGACTGTTCTCCCTAGGACACAAGAACACACCTTGGCATTTGAGGAATTAAAAAGAGCATTATGTCAAGCGCCAGTTTTAAGCGACTCCATGTTACAGTAAACATTTTATGCTTTTTTATTTTTATTTATTTTTACATTTGACTGTAGCGAGACTGACAGGGTATGGACTGACATTATTTCAACCACACATAGAGATCAGACGTTGTAATATTCTGAATCCTGCAACGCTTTTGCCCTCAAGTACAGTAAATGCATCACCACATGACTGTGTGGAAGTAATGAATAAACCAAGACAAGACCTGACAGATATTGCACTTCTAGACCCAGACCTGACACTCTATGTAGATGGATCATGCATGAGAACAAGTACAGGAGACTTAGTAGCAGCGTATGCCGTGACCACAGAAGTCATAGAGACACAGAAAATAGACACCCTGTCTGCACAAGCAGCAGAGCTCATTGCTCTGACACAAGCCTGCATAAGAGCAAAGCACTTGAAAGTAAACATTCATACAGACTCACAATATGCCTATGGCGTAGTTCATGATTTTGGAGAGAGGTTTTTTTTGACCTCCCATGGGACCATGATTCAGCATGGCCAGCTTATTCAGGCCCTGTTAGAGGCCATACATTTACCTACAGCCATTTCTATCCTGAAATGCAAAGCTCATACCAAAGTTACAGACACCAAAAGACACGACAAGGACAGAGGTACCATTACTGACATAAAGTATGACAGTCAGGGACCCTACACAAGATGTACTTGACATACAGACACATGCCACAACAGATGAGATAAAGAATTGGACTGAACAAGGAGGGGTCCAGACTAACCAAGGTTGGATGACTAAGGAAAAAAGCACATGGTTTCTTTCAGATTCTATGGTACAAATAATCAACTCAGCACATAGTCCCGCACACTTAGGAGAGAAGGCAATACTAGACAGCTTACAGAACATTTGGTTTAACAAGCAGCGAACATGTATGATCTATTACCAGTTCAATCCAGGTAAAGGCATTCCGGTGGAACAAGGCGGATTTCATCCTCCTGACCACCCTTTTGAAGTTCTCCAGATGGATTATATCCAAATGGACAGATGTAGAGGTTTAACAAGTATGTCCTAGTAGTTGTGTGTGCACTGTCTAGATGGACAGAAGCATATCCAGTTCCAGATTATACTGCTGTTACAACAGCCAGACAATTAGTGCGCAGTACTTCCCCAGCTATGAATCACCTCATGTGATCTATTCAGATAACAGTCAGCCATTTTCTTCTGAATTAATGAAACAAGTGTCCCTTCTGTTAGGTTATACATGGAAATTCCATTGTGTCAGACACCCAGAAGCCGCAGGCCTTGTAGAGAGACAAAATCAGACAATTAAGACAAAGTTGCTGAGATCTGTACAGAAAAAGGCGTGGATTGGATGGTGGCCTTGCCGGTTGCCCTCTTTTACATGCGTATGGTAGCTCATTCCAGAACAGGCCTATCTCCTTATGGAGTATATATGTGGGGTACGCCTATGCCAAAGCAAATAACTGATGTTGACAGTAACATGCTGACAGATTACCTGGCTTCCTTGATTTCTGCACTACTCTCTTTTCATTCACAGGTTGCTGCCGCCTTCCCTGACAACACCCAGGTCAAGGAACATGCCATAGCACCAGAGGATTCTATACTTGTGTCCGGATTTTTGATCGTTCAAGTCCCCTTGAGCCACGTTGGAAGACGCCGAAGTTGGTGGAAGGACGTAAAGGCCGAACTCACCTTCATCACTATTTGGAACTTTGGAACTTTGGAACTTTGGAACTTTTAATCTAGATTAAGAACTAGCAAGTCAGACGTAGTTTAATTGTTTAAGCCCACCCGGTGGTGAATCGGTTAGACTCGATTCTGACATGTATAAGATCACATATGAGAATAGCAAGAAGAGAGATAAGAAGGAAAAGTACTGCAAGGTATTACGCAGTAGATGTATAGTTACTTTGATCATCCTTTTCATTCTGTGCATTGTTATAATTGGTGTTAGTTTATTGCTACATGTTTTCTTTCCTATTTCCTCACATATACACTCTTCCAGTAACAGTACCATAGAGCATACATTTAGTGACCTGCCTCCCCATGAATTGTCATATCGACTTGCACTACGTAACAATACATTTATTCGAATGTTACACCATTCTCATCAGACCAGCAATGCGACCGATTGCTGGGTATGTGGCCAAATGCCTCCTTATCAAGAAACGAAGGGAGTCTTGCCCTTCTACCCTTTACCGTTCTCACACAATGGTTCGTGTGGAGCATGGTTTGCTCTAATGACCTCAATAGATAGAAGGTACATAGCTTATCCAGGTGGCTGGATATATGGAAACCTGAATAAAGTGATGAATGAAGCATGCTTTCCAGACAAAGACGGATTCCCCCAAAGAAAGGGAACCGATTTAGAGAATGAAGAGTACGAGCAGGGAAATGCATCTGTTAATTTTATAATGTTAAACGTTCAGCCCAAGCAAAACACAGGTCCACCGTTTATATCAGTCCTGCCAGCAAAAGGTGATTTATGTGTTAGTAAGAAAGGCTCAGTACATATGGGACACAGCAAGTGTAACACTGTAGTAGAGTTTGATGATAACGGACTTTCTTCTTTCAAAACATCACGCCATACCTATTTCATTTGTGGTCAGACAGCCTATGTACATCTGCCCTTACTGGGGTGGGACTTGTTATATAGCATTCTTATTGCCACCCGTTTTTCTAGCCCCATCAAATTATCATAGAGATTCACGACTAGAACATGTTAGACAAAAGAGAGAGACAGATTCTGCAGGGATCGATCAGACTGAAACAGCTTGGGAGCAATATACAGATTTCAACAGAGGATTCTTTTTCTTCATAGGTCCCGTCCAAAACAGTAAACTGATACGCAGGTTAACAAGGACTCTTGAAACAGTTGTAAATATAACTGCATCTGCCCTGGCGAACTTAACCCAGGAACAGTCTGCTATTAGACTTGTCGTTCTTCAAAACCGCCTCGTTCTAGACGTCATCTTGGCGGATAGGGGCGGAGCCTGTAGAGTCATCCGATCTAGTTGTTGCATTTTCATCCCAGATAATGCACCATCTGTGTACGAAGCAATAACAAGACTCCACAAAATTGCTAATGTCATACATCAAGACCCAGGCACATGGACTTGGTCCAGTTGGTTCTGGGGTGTAATATCTGCATGGGGATGGAAAGTTATGTCCTTCCTAGGAATGGCCCTACTTATGGTATTTGGTTGCTGTCTCTGTTTGCAGTGTGGCCCGGCGATTTGCGGGCTGTGTGCTACTGCCTGTATTCCACATCCACGTAAACAAAGGATAAAAGATGAAGAAATGATGCTGTATGATCAACTATACGGTCTCATGAATATAGATGTATCCTGAAGGGTTATGTAGGTGACAAGGAGGGAATGAGGAAAATGATATTTTGCCTGACCAAATATGTCCACTACATATACCCTATGTTACATGTCATGTGCATGTCACCCATGCATATTTCCCGTAGTGGCCTGAATCACTAGGCCTCTGCAAACATGTCCTGCAAGTCAAGTCATCAAGTCTCCCAAACGTTAAGCTAAAATGAAGGCCCATGTATTTGCATTTTGCATTGTGCTCTTTTAAATAAATATCGTACTGGTTGAGCCTGAAACCACTTTCTGAATTAATGTTTACATGACTCTTAGCATACTGAGCTGCAGTCACGTCAGCAAGAAGTCTGCCAAGACAGTATTATGAATAACAGTTATCCGTCTGCTGTACAGGGTGGCATCCCTGCCCGGTGAGGAAAAGTAAACAGACCCGTCCGATAGCCATTCTGTCTCCATTTAAGTGAATTACAGTGCTTGCACCCATAGAAAGCTCATGCAATGAACGAATAAATATGCCCTCTCTGTCTTTTAGTGACGAACAACCTTTGCTTCTTTTGCTTGCTGACTCTAGATATCAGTTGTACTAGATGTGCTGGTCGCCTTGACATAAGAGATCTCTCTGCTAGGTTGAAAGTCAGCCTCCTCCCAGTTACACGTCAATTGCACGTCATGCTCAAAGTTGCACAATTAGGGCACAGTTCGAGCTGGTCATGCCAACTCCTCCTCTAAGTACCCACCCACCTATGACACCTACCTATCACACACCTATGACTCATCAAAGTACACACCCTCATGCACGCCCACATGCTCTTATCTAATTTTCTGTCTTGCGCCTGCTCCTATGTACAAGGAGTAAAAAGTATATAATATAATGTTTTGTTATTAAATGTTAGAAGACTCTTCCTGAACCTCAGAGGTGATGGAACATATTCTCCCTTTGACTCGAGTTATTGGAATAAAGCCCATTTTAACTCAGATACCACGGACTCTGCCTCTCACTTGATGCATGCTAATTGTTAATGACTAGAAATTATGCCAGGGTAATTTTTATTTACCACACCAGTCCTTGGATGCTTGATTCCGGTCTGGGAAAGACATGGCTTGGTAGTTCGGACTGGACTGTTCCCATGAGGCACAGGTTCAGAGCTGATTTGCATATAGCCAGTGTCTAACCCAGGGTGGTGTGGAGTGCAAAAAAACGATGGATTTAGGCCCAGATCCTTGTACTGGGGTGAATGTATGACATTGTTCTACATTCTGTCCATCAACTGTGTTTTTTGCAATTTTCACCCCAAGTGGGCTGGGTATGCTCAGACGTGAGCCCCAGGCTCTCCACACCACTGGAGTCAAGCTATTCAGGCTGAATGAAGGCTGATAGCCAGAAACCAGTCCTTGGATGCTTGATTCCGGTCTGGGAAAGACATGGCTTGGTAGTTCGGACTGGACTGTTCCCATGAGGCACAGGTTCAGAGCTGATTTGCATATAGCCAGTGTCTAACCCAGGGAGGTGTGGAGTGCAAAAAAACGATGGATTTAGGCCCAGATCCTTGTACTGGGGTGAATGTATGACATTGTTCTACATTCTGTCCATCAACTGTGTTTTTTGCAATTTTCACCCCGAGTGGGCTGGGTATGCTCAGACGTGAGTCCCAGGCTCTCCACACCACTGGAGTCAAGCTATCCAGGCTGAATGAAGGCTGATAGTCAGAAACCGGTCCTTGGATGCTTGATTCCGGTCTGGGAAAGACATGGCTTGGTAGTTCGGACTGGACTGTTCCCATGAGGCACAGGGTCAGAGCTGATTTGCATATAGCCAGTGTCTAACCCAGGGTGGTGTGGAGTGCAAAAAAACGATGGATTTAGGCCCAGATCCTTGTACTGGGGTGAATGTATGACATTGTTCTACATTCTGTCCATCAACTGTGTTTTTTGCAATTTTCACCCCGAGTGGGCTGGGTATGCTCAGACGTGAGTCCCAGGCTCTCCACACCACTGGAGCCAAGCTATCCAGGCTGAATGAAGGCTGATAGCCAGAAACCGGTCCTTGGATGCTTGATTCCGGTCTGGGAAAGACATGGCTTGGTAGTTCGGAATGGACTGTTCCCATGAGGCACAGGGTCAGAGCTGATTTGCATATAGCCAGTGTCTAACCCAGGGTGGTGTGGAGTGCAAAAAAATGATGGATTTAGGCCCAGATCCTTGAACTGGGTTGAATGTATGACATTGTTCTACATTCTGTCCATCAACTGTGTTTTTTCCAATTTTCACCCCGAGTCGGCTGGGTATGCTCAGACGTGAGTCCCAGGCTCTCCACACCACTGGAGTCAAGCTATCCAGGCTGAATGAAGGCTGATAGCCAGAAACCGGTCCTTGGATGCTTGATTCCGGTCAGGGAAAGACATGGCTTGGTAGTTCGGACTGGACTGTTCCCATGAGGCACAGGGTCAGAGCTGATTTGCATATAGCCAGTGTCTAACCCAGGGTGGTGTGGAGTGCAAAAAAATGATGGATTTAGGCCCAGATCCTTGTACTGGGGTGAATGTATGACATTGTTCTACATTCTGTCCATCAACTGTGTTTTTTGCAATTTTCACCCCGAGTGGGCTGGGTATGCTCAGACGTGAGTCCAGGCTCTCCACACCACTGGAGTCAAGCTATCCAGGCTGAATGAAGGCTGATAGCCAGAAACCGGTCCTTGGATGCTTGATTCCGGTCTGGGAAAGACATGGCTTGGTAGTTCGGAATGGACTGTTCCCATGAGGCACAGGGTCAGAGCTGATTTGCATATAGCCAGTGTCTAACCCAGGGTGGTGTGGAGTGCAAAAAAATGATGGATTTAGGCCCAGATCCTTGTACTGTGGTGAATGTATGACATTGTTCTACATTCTGTCCATCAACTGTGTTTTTTGCAATTTTCACCCCGAGTGGGCTGGGTATGCTCAGACGTGAGTCCCAGGCTCTCCACACCACTGGAGTCAAGCTATCCAGGCTGAATGAAGGCTGATAGCCAGAAACCGGTCCTTGGATGCTTGATTCCGGTCTGGGAAAGACATGGCTTGGTAGTTCGGACTGGACTGTTCCCATGAGGCACAGGGTCAGAGCTGATTTGCATATAGCCAGTGTCTAACCCAGGGTGGTGTGGAGTGCAAAAAAATGATGGATTTAGGCCCAGATCCTTGTACTGGGGTGAATTTATGACATTGTTCTACATTCTGTCCATCAACTGTGTTTTTTGCAAATTTTCAATAAGCATGAGATCCTTGTTATTCTTGGTATTCTGCTGGGACTATACCGTGTTCCGATGCCTGCTGGTTTCTGACTTGAGGTCCTCGATCAGTGTGTTCATTATGTCTGGGATCTTTTCCAAGTTAAGCAGCACAGGGCTGCAACCACAGTCCTGCTGTTTAAAAGTTGTTGTTGTATTTGCCTGAGCTCGATGGATCAAGGAATTCAGGTGTTCCAATTTGGAATCTATTCCTGAGATCAGTCCAGCGACTGTTTGTAAGATGCTTATCTGAGCATCCAGTTTATCTGCGTGCATTAATGCAGCGTTTACCATGGAAGACAGGACATCATTAATTAATGCAAAATGATGATCTAAATTGGGCGGCTTCGACTCCATCGCCTTTTCCACTCCCTGCGGGCTAGGGCTTACAGGAATCAAAGGAATCAAAGGTGCACTGTCATGTCCGATACTGCTATGATTTGGGAAGTAGGTTACTGTGGCTACAAATGGGTCAGCGTGTGCACTTAGTGCTTGAGCATTGATTGTTCTGACCCCTGGGGGGGTCAGAACAATAGCCCCAGTCACTCCAGTCTCTCCATTCGCTCCATTGGCCGGGCGATCCATTTGCATATCCCGCGGTCGTTTGATTACTAACTTGGGAGGGCTGCTTTTGCTGTTCTTATTTCTGGTCAAAGTTAGAGCCGTGGTTGATTGTGCTAATGTGCCCCCCGGCTTCATGATTATTTTTGGCGATAGTGGAATGGCCAGGCGCATGGGTGAGTGGGGTCCTGGCGGTGTGATAGAGACAACCGTAATTGGGCTGGTTGTGGTATTAGCATGGCCTGCGTCTGAGCCCGTCAAATTTGGAGCATTGTGAAGGAAAAAGTCCCTTATGTCTCTGTTGCTGTCAGCACTGATTGATTTTTTCCTATTGTTAGGATTAAGTATGCTGTTGGTAGGTGTAGTCACCTGTCGAATAGCATCCTGTCCTTGTCCTTGTAGAAGTTCAGGCACTAGTGGTGGATCTGACTGCGAGACTCCTGTTTGATCCACCTCCACCTCCACGAGGCTGTCCTTAAGGCCTAACCCCAGTTTTAGAGCCCCTCTACCAGAGGGGTAAAGCATTTTTTCCTTGTGGCGTCTTGCTGACTTGTGAGGGCGGGGTTTCTCTTGGTGTTGTAGCAGATTGGAATTTCTTGTTCTCATAGTTTATTTTGCAGCTACACGATGCAGCCCGACAACCCAGTAGCTCCTTGGGACACACTGTGTACTGGACTCAGCCCTCGTCGCTCCTAAGGGGCTCTTGGTCCTGTCTGCCCCTCCACTGCCCGGAACGCAAGGTCCTACTTGTGCCTCCTACCACCGTCCTCCGTTCTGCACCAGAGGTCAGGGGGTTCGGGCCGAAAAGGGACTACAGGTAAAAGGAGGATCGCCAGTGGCTACTCCTACCCGTCTTGATATTCCTACCCGTCTAGCTCACTGACTCACAGCGGTAAGCACTCGCTCCGAACTTTTCCTAAACGCCATTTGGGGGGCTCTTCTGCGCTCTCCTCTCCCCATAGCTCCAACTGCGCAGCGCGAGCTGCAGGCTCACTGGAAAACCCGGACTGGAATCAACAGCCGGTGCAAGTAGTACTTACAGCTTCCCCCCAGTTTCTCCCTGTGATTCGGGGGCACTGCGAACGCTACTGCACAGACCCTCCTGCAGGGCTACCAAGGCAGAGCCTCCTCACGACTCTTTGCAGCACTGTTTTTCAAAGGCGTCACGGCTCACGCAGCTCTCTCCTCTCTTCACTGGCTGCACTTCACCACTGTGCCCTCCATGCTGAGCTGAGCCTCCCGCAGCACTCACGGGGCTCGTGGCCCACCAGGCAACCACGATGCAACTCTCAGCTCTGCCCGCGGCACTCACGGGACTCACGGGACTCTCGGCGCCTTCCTCGCGGTACTCTGCTTTGCTGCTGTTTTTTACCGCACCCGCGGCAGTCGTGGCATCTGGACACCCGCGGCACTTTCCTACACCGGTGCCGCTGCAGGTTTTTAACTGTGTTAACTGTGTTTATGTACCGCTGTTTCCGTGTGCAATTTAAGTCCCCACAGCTTTAAAAGCGAGCGGGCGAGCTGCTTTCTCCTCCGCTCCTCTCGCAACTCGCTGGCTCTGTGGCTGGTTCACGGCTCTCTGCTGCTCTTTTACTGTAATTGTATGAGGTAAATTAATTCTACTGACGAATAGAAGTCTGGATTGATTGTACTTATTTGCCTGGCCGCTCAGCGGCCCGTTGGTTAGAAGCTCAGGGTCACTCTTTCACTCTCACGTGCTCAGGGGCGTAGGAGACACTAAATTTCTGGGGGGGACATGGACAACCTTGTGGTCTTTCCAGTGACCCTATAGAAATCGCCTGTTGCACGAGACCATACGCCCATTTATATGATCAGATAGTTTTAAAGTGAAACATTGAGAAAGGCACGCATGTTGTCACAGTTTGTAAGCATTCTTAATTGTTATTTGTGTTCACAAAGTAATTAGACAAATGTGGAAAAATCATGTATACTTTTTATAGTGCTACTCATAGTTCACTCAGTTCTATGATCTGCAAGGTACACGTTCTTTGAAGCAGGCACATTAACCCTCCCGCACTACTTTACGATGAGCCAAAACTTCCACTAGACAAAATTTTGAACTCCTATTAGTAGGAACATTAATAACCAGCGTTATCTTGACATTTTTATTGTTGCCGGAAAACTGCCTTATGCACAAGGAAGTTCATTTACTTCTAAACCAAATATTATTTTTAAACACAGTGCCCCCACCAAAGTCAACACCAGGTGCAGCTGTACCGGTTGCACCGCCTTAAAGCAAGTCCTGCTCCCAGCAATGGGGTAGGACACGCATTTACAGAAGTGGGGTCAGAGCTAACCTCATTGCCATTATAGGAGGAAAAAGATCTATGTAAGTGGTGGAGTGTAATACACCACCAAACTGCAGCAAGCAAAATGATTTAACAGATTTCTTGTACATGATTTAAGGGAGAGTAGACTTCAACTACGGAGAATTGTCAAAAAAAATTGGGATCAAATTTCGAAAAACGCAGTAGACCCTTAGGGGGCATTCATGAAATATATTCCAGTACTTTCCTGGTGTACCTTGGAAGCCTGGCTTTTCCTAGTAGTAAATCTGATATTTTTTAAATGTCTTAAGTCAGAAATAAATTCCAATATACCAAGGTCCTAATTTTTCATGGGTGAGCCGCTTAGGCCATTGACTACATTCCATATGACAGTACCAGAATGTTACCATGGATACTGCAGCCACAGTCATGGGTACCTTTAAAAATTTCCTCCAGTATACAAGAGTCAGAATTATGCCATTGACAACCCATTTATAAAATGAGTACTGGAAATCTTAGGACAAGAGTTACCTCAAATATCAGTTCCAACATTTTGCTTGGATCCAGCCCATATGCTAAGAATTATGTGCATCATATCAGGACCTTCAGCCAGGTGTGGTGGTGGCTGTTCTGTGTACCTACTGCTGGGTATGAATGGGTTATCAGCTTTATCAGTTAAACAGTTTGAGACCCCACAGCCACTGACTGTGCCTTCATAGAAGCATGTAAAGGCCTGCAAATGGCTATAGGTAACGAGTCCCATCCATATGCTGTTAGTGCCCATGTCCATAAGGCATGAATAACCTCCAGTGTGCCAGACCAGCACCACACTTGTATGCATAACACTCACACACACATTCTCACCCCATCACTTGCACACACACACACACACACACACACTCACACTTCAATTAGTACATTTGCTTTATTGTGTTAGAAAAGCTTGCCCTGCTGTTTCTGCTTTACCTTCCTTGCCTTTTAGTAAAACTTGATAAAAACAGATTCTCTATACGTTATTCAAAATAATAATATATTGCCTTGACAATGTTTGTTACAAGTATGATGTGAATGAAAAATGCACTTCTTAAAATAGCTGTGCGGGGCTTATGTAGGGTTTCACAAATTGATCAAGCAGTTTCAGTATTGGAAATTAATTAATCCACATTCTAACATGTAGTATCACAGCATCCAGCTGACCTTATGAAATGCTTGACTTCTTCTGCAACTATGGATTTCATCAAGTAACACTTTACATTTTGGGGTTTTTGAGACCCAACTTGCAATGTAAGAAAAGAACTGCATGTCTCAAGATGAAGCATTGTGGTGAATGGAAAGCTAGGAATGGCTGAAGCTATCACATGTTCTTCAATCCAGCACCATACCCTAAAGCCTCCACCCTAGTCTCCCTCCTCGTGCCATCCCACATTCTCAGTCCTCTCTCCCCTCTTGCCCCAGCCCCATTGTTGCAGATGGAATTAAGTAGGCATCTAGTACTACCGAAAGAGCCGGTATTCTGTGGGTGCCTTTGCACAAATGTGTTGATTAATGAGAGTTGTGTCTTTTTTATATGTGCAGAGTAAGAGGTGTGCTCATGTAAGTGCTGGATGATGGTGAATAGTGTGAGTGAATACAGCATGAGTGGTGCAAGTGTAGGGTGAAAAATGTTTTGATGTGAGTGTTACTTGAGCTACATGAATGCAGAGTGAGAGGAGGGCCCATGTGAGTGTCTGGTGACATGAGTGAATGCCGAGTGAGAGGAGCAAGTGCAGGTAGTGTGAACGGTGTAAATGCAGGATGAGTGATGTGCCTGTGTGTGGTGCAGGGTGAGCTGCAAGAGGGAAGGGTGATCAGTGAGAGTGACTGGTGAGTGCACGGTGAGAGGAGTTAGTGCAGAGTGAGTGGTGTGTTCCTATGAGTCTGGAACACTATTGTCTCTGTGTGCAGGCAGGATGAACAGACTGAGAGGTTTGTCTGCGTGAGTACAGGGTGAGAGGATGAAGTGCAGGGTAACTGGTGTGACTCCAGGGTGTGTGCTGTACTTGTTTAAGTGATATGAGTACGAGTACAGGGCGAGTGTTGTGCCCATGTGAATTAAAATGTGCTTGCTTGAGTGAGACTACAAATTGAGCAGCGAGGTGAGCAAAGTGGCACATGAGTGCAGTGTCAGTGGTGTGCTTGTGTAAGTGCAGGGTGAAAAGCATGAGTGCATGGTGAATGGTGTGAGTGCAGTGTGATCACTGTGAGTTCAGGGTGAGCAGTGTGCTGATGTGACTGCAGGGTAAGTGGAGGGAGAACGGCATGAGTTAATGGCAGGGGCATAAGTGCAGTGTGGTCGCTGTGAGTGTAAGGTGAGCAGTGTGTTTGTGTGAGCGCAGGGTAAGAGGAGGATGAATGGTGTGAGTGTAGGGTAACAGCGTGAGTTCAGTATGATGGCTGTGAGTGTAGGTTGAGCGGTGAAAGGGACAAGTGAGTGGAGTGTTATGTGCATGCAGTGTGATCAATGCGCTCATGTGGGTGTAGCAAAGGAGGAGGGTGAATTGTGTGAGTGCATGTTGAGCAGTGTGATCGCTGTGAGTGCAGGGCGAGGGTGAAAGTGAAGGGTGAGTGACGAGAATGAGGAGTGAGGTGTATGAATGCAGGATGGATACCCAAACACCCGGAGTAATGTATCCTTGTATTGATGTGTGAGTTGTATATGCACAGTATAGAGCCTGGCCACAGACTGAAGCCTTTTGGTTAAAAGTTGTGCTAGTAAAATGATCTTTGAAGTGGTAAATGAATTAAATTCCAGTTACAAAGATGCAGGAATCCTGGCACATTGGCAAGTGGTTTCTGTCCCGTACTTCTAGCAAGTCGGCAGACAAACTCAGCTCTCTGACCTGTTTCAGACAGTCCTCGTCTTTGGTGTATTCCTTACAGCCATAGCCTTTGCTCCAGTGCCAGCAGGAAGGCAGGGTTATACTGTCCAGTCAGAGGAGACCCCAAACTAAGGCACAAAAGATGGAGAGGCTTCTCCATTCAATTTCCCTCATCTTTCTGTGGGGAACACCGTCAGTAAAGAATGGAGCTAGAGGGGGCAAAGGGTTTCCTAACACTACAAAAGGACCTTAGTCTCCTTCATTCCAATAGAGTCTGGTCCACCACAAACGATACCAGTAATGCATTGGAGGAACCCCACAATTCATAATGGTGTCTGGGCTCTTTCTAACCACTACCTTATGCACTTCGCCAGAACAGGAAATCAAAATGGATTCCTGAGTGCCCATGGCCTCATATAGCGTTTAATCTACACGCACATCCTACTTGACACACATGAGCTACACACTCATAAGTCATCCATGTCTAAGGTCCCAGCATCCAAAGACATTTTTGAGGATTACCTTCACAGGGGGGAACGGACCCATCTAAAAGGGGAACCCCCCTGGAATTCCATCACTTGATTTCCTCCTAAATCTCAGCACATCATCAGGAAAACACCATCAGATGCAAATGATCCTCCATCTGGATGTTGTCATGCTGAGTGCCAAACTACTTTTATTGTTTAATGGCTTCAAGCATCCTCTAGCATACCTGTTGCACCATTGGCTGCCTGGAGGCTCTTCAGAACACAATTCCTGAATTTCAATTGGAGATCACAGTATGTATCATCATAGTAGGTGTTCCTTGCTTACTGCTGAAACTCTACATTTACTATGGATCTTGTAATCACTCAGCAGAGTGTGGGGTGCCTCTACATTAACTTCATGGACAATGTGTGTTGTAACGCTCATCACTACCAACAGCACAATACAAAAAAGCTCTTCACTTTAGAGACACCAAAATGATGGGTCTTATTTTATTAATTCTTAGAAGGCTTAAAATACAGTTTAGATCACATTTGACTACAAACATAATGTGAACAGTGCTTGAAGTACCAGTAGGGAGGAATGGGGAGTGCTGTCTTCTTGCCCCATGGAAATTACTAAACTCGTATATCTTATGAAAGCATCTTTAGGTGTGACCTCCAATCCCTATGCCAGGGGCTCTCTTAATCTGGAAGTGGGACCCAGTAGGAGGAATCAAAAGGTTTATTTACAGCATCTTTCCCACTGTCCAGCCACAATAAAGCACTCCTTCTGCCCGTGTCCTCTGCCCTATCTCAGAACCATACCCTGCTCACCTATGTTCTGTTTGGTTTGCCATCCTTTCCTCTGTTCGCTGTGTCAGGTAGGGGATGGGACCTTCTCTCCTCTCTGTGCCACAGTCAAGGAGCCTGCATACGACTTCATATGTAGACTGCTGACCTTGCACCCTTTCCCCGGCAATCTCCCTCCATACACTGCCTGCACTGAATCAGCAAAATCATTCACTCTGTTACGCTGCGTTCCATAGAAATATTCTCTTGGTCTCCGACCTGTTACAGGCACTCATGTAAATGTAAATGTAGCCGTACTTGTAAAGCGTACTGATACTCCTGAGTGTCCTGGCGCTGTACTCATACCGCTAGGGACCCTTCCTGGTTTTTCCCCATGAAATGTCCACTCCTGGGCATCCCCAGGGTGCAACCAGACATCCCTAGCGCTGTAGGGGGCCATTGTGGAGACTAAGCAAGCTATTGCCCAGAGTTGCAGCATGGGACCCATGCTGAGAGTAGGCACAGAGGCGAGAAATCAGGTCCGAGGAATTATGAGCCCAAGATCTGCCGAGACCAGCCAAGGCAGGAATCGAACGCTGGTCCCGGGCCAGACCTCTGCATCAGGGTCTGCCGCTATAACCATTGAGCCACACTTCTCATGTCAGTTCCAGACGCTGTAGCCCCTGCAGCAGAAAACTGCAAAGCAGAACAGGAGTTCTAGCATCAATTGCAATATGGTCACCACTGTGGTAAACTACAAAAAAATGGTTTCAGGTTCACATCTGCCCCGCTGCAGCCAAGGAAAATCTTTGATCTACAATGTTTTCCCCCTTTGAATTTACAAAACGCAAGCCTTGCTGGCAACAGATATCAGCTTTATAACACGTGCTGCACATAACTGAAAGTAATCAAACTTGTAACAATGAAGAATGTATTATAAGTTTATACCTGCACCACTAAATATTTTCTGGTTTTGTAGAACTTTTACAGTGCTCACACATACAATTACACCAACAAGACTGAAGTTACAAAATACTAACTTTAACAGAGTTCAACAATGAGAGAAATTATTCTGATTTTAGCTCATATAATTGCAGAAGGTGTCAAGTTTCTCAAGCCCCCCCATCACAAAGTTTGACTCTGATGTTTTATCCTACAGCATTTCAAATGATTGGGGTATTGCCAGAGGTTCATTATTCTGGGCATGGACTCCAAGCTGTAAATCCCTGAGAGAATGCCCTTACCGTGGCTAAAATGGATTGTCTATAAGGCACTGAACCCCAACATAAAATGTGGCAGCAGATTTCATGTGGAAGAGCAGGCGCTTCAACAGTTGAACACCACTGATTTTAATGCTACGCAATGATGCAAGTGCAACAAAAGTTCGTACATTTGTAAAACAGTTACATTTTGCATTCAACGCTTAGAAATTAATGTCCCCATAGGAAAATAGTTATTCAGGTTTAAAAGATTCCAATAAAGCAGCATGTCATAGCTCTGGGAAACCAACATTAAAGACTAAATGACAACAAAAAAAAATTAAGTAACAATATATTATTAAAGTTCTCTTGCAGACTCTTAAAGAAGAACACAACAAATGTCCATTTTTTTTTTTTTGGAAGGGTGGCATCCCTACTTGTGAGATGCCTTTTCACTGAATGCTTTCTCCCACTGTGGCAGTAAAAACTAAATACAAAGTACAGAAATAGGCTGAGTGGAGACACAGGGGTTACGAACCAGTTAACAAAACAACAAAGCCTCCTTAACCAGTTCCAAGCGGGATGTAAATGGTCTTTAAAAGACTTGTGAAAAAATCGGGCGCTCTGGAGATAAGACTCCAGACACTGCCCTGCCCCAGCAAGTCAAGCAGCCCGGGCTGAGACACAGGATGAGGGGGATGGGGGTGGCGAAATCCCTTTTAGCACCATCAGGCGTGCAGCCTGATCACAGGTAACCGGGGGCAAGTCATAGGTCAAGTACAGCCTGGGCAGGGCCATTGTACAAAGCGCTTTCGCGCGCAAATGGCCCTGTGAATACAGAAAGGAGAGGGGAAAATTATTTATCCCCTCGTCCCCCCAGTCTTGTCCCCCGTGTCCCCCCGACTTCAAAATCTGGGGGGATATCCCCCTCGTCCCCCACACTTCCTACGCCCATGCACGTGCTCAGTTCTCCAATGCCTTTGTGAAAATTCTTATTTCATAAACTTGAAAACTGCACTTTTCATGTTCACACTATAGAATTCCTTGGCAAACTCCTTTCGCCCAGAGGAATTACCATAGATCCCCAAAAAATTGAAGTGATTCTTAACTTGCTTGAACCCACCACAGTCAGGGAAATCCAGTGCAGCTTAGAGTTTACCAATTTTTATAGACACTTTATTCATGATTTCTCTGAGACAGTGGCCCTAATTACACAACTGCTAAGGAAAGAGCAGTCCTTTGTTTGGACCTCAACAGCTGCCCAAGCCTCTCAGAATCTCAAGGAAAAAATCACATAAGCCAGATCCTGACCAACCCTTCTTTTGTGGAAGCAGATTCCTCCAAGGTAGCAAGTGGAGGTGTTTTATCTCAAAAAGAGCCCAAAACAGGAAACTTACATCTCATTGCCTTCTATTCTAAAAAACTGCTCCTGGCCAAACAAAATTACACACTGTCTGAAAGGGAACTACTAGCTATTAAGCCATTTCACATTACACTGGTTGAGGTCTTTCAGCAGGAAGACAGCTGGTTCAGGGTAATCCTAGCAAGATGGCCGAAGGACGGAGCATTACTAGCTGGCTGTGTTTTGCAGCTGTGTTTATATATGGTTGATGACTACAAAATATGGCGCAAATTGCAGATTCAAATGGTGCAGACAGACTATCTGTGCACCTTGTAGAGTCTGAAATCATCTGGCTTCACGCAGGAGCTGATTTTATTGGGCCTGCAAATCGGAACCGGGTGCAAATTATGCGCCTGCTAATGTGCTGCTGCCTGTGCTAACACAGATTAGAGTGCGCACAATTTGAACCTGCATAATATGGAACACTCATCTTCAAGCCCTATTAGTAATAATACCACAGTTTCCTGAAAGATGTTTCAAATTATAAGCATTAATAAGTGATCGAACAATTTCTTTCTCATATCATAGAGGCAAATTTAGTACTTTCAAAAATCATAAAATGTTGCTTTTTATTAGGCGCACTCATTACATGAAGAGCTTCTGAGAGTGCAGGAAGTCTGAAAACTATAAAAGCGTGGTGTTATAGCGATTGGAAAATATACCTCTAGTTTTTATTGCTTAGGGAGTTTGTACATTTGCCTTTGTATCTGTTTCGTTAAAACATAGGGTAAATGACCTTCAACAACTTATTAAGTGTATAATGAATGATTCCATTACATTTAACGAGTGTGACATCCTTCTCGTTTAAAAAAAATATAAAACGAGGAAAAGGTTTGGCACATCATCATTAGTTGATTGGAAAGAATATGTTTAATTGGAATCCACACCACTGGTGATTGTTGTTATGGCCTTTATGTGACAGTCATCCTTTAGTATGGTTCTACTCCAGGGCTCAGGCCCAGTACTTAGCTGCTTTTGTGGAAGGGGACTTGAGCGTGCTGAACTCTGGACACGAGGTCCTCTCCAGCTCTTACAATCGAACTAGGGTGCTTTTTGCTGCCCGGGGTCTTTGAGGGTAGTGAGTATGAGCCGCTGCTCCCCTTCGCACACATCCCTTAAGGATACTCAGTTTGCATTATGATTCTGCACCCATTACTACACAATAATGCTTTATTGACATTGTTACACTTACACGTTTTCTTCCAGTCTACTTGTTTACAGTGTTTAAAGTTTTTGGACGCTTAATTTGGACATTATATAGTGAAAGGAAAGGCACAGATTCTTTGTGTATCCTACAAGCCTGATGAAGGTTTTCACCTCTGGCAATGCTAACCTTCTATGTTGCTATCACTTTTTGGGTGCCTTAGGTTGTCATTAGTTTCTAGGTAGCCAGCCTTTCTGTACCACCTTAATGTTTTTACATTGGAAGGTGTTGATTTGTCCTGCTCTTAGTTTGCATTTCAAAGTTTCTGAATTAGTACCTTTTTAGGGTTTGATGTCGTCATCTATAATGTTGACGATCCATTATCTGTCTATACCTGCATATTGATTCTACGCAACTGCACTCCACGCAACTCCACTCTACACTACACCACTCCATGCAACCGCAGCCATTCCACTCTACGCCACTCTACCCAATGCCACTCTACCCCATAACACTACACTCAATTTTAGAACACTTCACTCCAAGCTCCTTTACACCAATAACTTTTGGCCATACTAAATAGTAGCTACACTAGAATAAAACTGGTTAAAACATATTAACAGACTAACATGTTCACTTCTCAAATTCCATATTCAACTATACTAATTCACCACTAATCCTTTATGGGTTCCAGCGTGGCGTGCTACTTGCCAGAAAAGCGCTTCAACACCCATCAGGGGTAACAAGTGCTATATGAATGCTAACCTTTCTTCCCCTTTTATCCCTACGCTATCTTTCTCACTCCAAATAACTGACTAATATCCACCACTGAAATTACTTCATATTTTACCATATTAATTCACCACTAATCCTTTATGGGCTTCCTGAATAGCATGAGTCAACACCCCATCAGGGGTAACAAGCGCTACACTAAATACAAACCTTTTTCCTCCTCTAGCCTTCTGCTATCATTTCAAATTCAAATAACTGACTAACCTATCCACCACTTAAAATGTACTTGCATGTTTCACTATACTAATTCAACACTAATCCTCTATGGGTCTCGGAGTAGCGTGCTACTAGCCGAAAAAGCGTTTTGACGCCTCGTCAGGGTAGTAAGCGCTATATAAATGCAATTACAATACAATACATTACAATACTAAATGGGTGCAAAGCATACGGTCACCATCTTCACTGGCCATAAAAACGTACAATTCTTTAGCTCATATGGGCTGGTTGCTTTTCTTTAGTGGGTTTGATTTTGTCATCATGTATCGCCGAGGACTAAACAGCTCCAGTCTGATGTCCTCTCCAGGCTTGTTCATACCTGTTAGAACTGGGGGTTTCTGGTTGGCAATGGCTTGCACCTTTGTACAAATAGGGACCCTTGCTTTTAGTCAGAGCAAGGAGGTTGCAGTCCTAAAATAACCTCAGCTTAACCCTGTGGTAGCTTGGCACGAGCAGACAGGCTTATCTCAGAGGCAGTGTGTAAAGCATTTGTGATCATGTACAGTAATACAGTGAAACACTACTGATGGACACAACACAGGCGTTTATAAAAATAAATATTCTTTATATAGACTTAACACAAGAACTAAACAACAAAAATCCACAATACAGCATTAAGAAAATGACTTTAACATGGTAGAAATAACTCAGTTCACTTTAAATGGTAAATGCTGAATGACCGCACTGAACTTGCGTGCTTTTTGTAAAGCTCAATAAACTTTAATGAATATTTTCTATGGACATTTCAAACACCAAAATGGTATTATGGTTCATAAATGTTCATAATCATTTTTTCATTCATATTTGTTGAAAGATTTTGGAATCAATGTATTTTGCTTCTAGACTCCAAAAACGATATATTACCATGGAGTTATGTTAAAAATAACCCCGGTTTTCATACACACACCCGACCGCATTTAGAATGGTAATACAACAAAGACGTGAACCATTAGATTAAACTCCCTGAGAGCGCAGCAAATCACATGCCCTGTAGAGATGCAATACGTAAACACGTCATTGAAACGCACGTTGAACCTTTTAGACCGCGGATTGCGATAAACAACACACGGAGACGAAAAAACCCACAAGACTAATACAGTGAGTGTAGGGGCGAAAAAGTCTTAGACATCTTCGCTTCACGAAACTTAAGTTTTTCTCTTAATAAATGAGAGGTGATTTAGCGGTAAAAGGCAATGCCGGTTGTGGTAAAAAACGATCACCTCATCAGTCTTTAAATTTAGAACTCTGGGAGATTAAATGAACTTAATAGCTAAATGCAGGTTGTATTAACTACTGAGAGAGATTCGTCTTGAATATCTGAGTAACACGCATATATCGAGTGGAGTAAATCTTTAACAGCCCGTAACATTGCACCCTAGAATTTTTGTAAACATACACGCCACCAGTTTACAATACACTATGACAATAATCGTTAAACTTAGCGCGATGTACAGACATTAAGATCAACATTGGTGTTTAGAGTATAAGCATTTTCCAGTATATATTTGAAATGTTTTATAAACGATTTCTTTTCTCCTTTTCTGTATTAACTTTATTGACACAGAGATGTATGCAAAAATTATATATAATACGTTTGAATTGAACCGTGTAAATTCAATAGGACTGCATTTTTTTCAATTCCCTTTATTTTCTAGACCCCTGAAGAAGGGTCCATCATTGTGACCCGAAATGCATTGGGTTTCGTAAAGATAAAAACAAGATGAAAACAATGTGATTACAACATTGAAATAAGGAAGATATATTAAAGTGATTCAATGAACAAGAATCTTCTGTTTTATGACGTTTCATTGAAATATTTGAAATCATATAATTGAAAGATGTAAAGAACCACAGGTTCTAAAGAAAAGTGCGCTTATCCATACGGAATAGGGAATTCCTAAACCGACCATTGGCAGCAAATGCGACAAGTTTCCCACAAAGTACCTTTGGATGCATCACGCAAGATAAACAAAAGGTTTGCAAGGAGAACGTTACGTCGGTTGCTAGCTTTAGGGGAAGTGATGTGTCTGTTCCTCAGTGCTCGCGCAACGTAGGCGATGCGTCTGTTCCTTACCGGAGAGGAGGTGATGCGACGATCTCAAAGTGCAGCCCAGTTGCGATGCGACAAAATGGTGCCTTGATGCGATGTGACGATCTGGTGCGATGCAAGAAGATGGCGCCCTTGATGCGAGTACGTGAAGAGGATGCGTGCATGCTCGGCAGCCGTGGGGCGACTCTGGAACTTTGGAGCCGCGACACGCCCTGCAACCTGCTTCTCTGGTGATGCGACAGCGACCATTGCGGTTGCGACACGCTTCTCCGGTGATGCGATCACACACAGCTGCGACAGAGACACACTTCTCCGGTGATGCGACGGCTACCCTTGCAGTGGCGACACACTTCTCCGATGATGCGACAGCTGCGGATGCAACATGCTTCTTCTCGTTGAGTCGCACTTCCAGCTCCCAACAACATGCAGGCTTCTGCAGACAGAATTCACAGCAAGGAAATTCAGGGGGGAGCTGGTGGCGAAGTATTGTATCCCTGAGACTTCAGCAGAAGGCAAGCACAGTTCAAGCCTTTGGAGATTCTTCTTCAAGATGATGAAAGTTGCAAATAAAAGTCTTTCTCCTTTCCTTGGCAATAAATAAACTACTGCAGGCCAACCCCAGCAATCACAACTGGCACAGGGGAAGTCAAAAACTCCTGCAGACTCACTGGTTCGTCTCCTTGGCAAAAGGTCCATCTTGATGTCCAGAAGTGATCTAAAGTTCTGGGTTCTGGGTCCCCCTTTTTATACACACAAATCTTTTGTTTCTGAAGGCAGAGAGTGTCTGTACCTAGTCCAAACCAGTTCTTGGTGCATTCTGCCGGGGAACACAACTTCTTCCTTTGTCAGTGTGGGCCAGGGTCATCAGACACACCACAGGAGGTGGAGCCAGCATTGTGGAAGGCAGGCACATCCCTATTCAGGACCAGGTGCTACTCCTCCCACCACACTCCCAAAGCAGATAGGTCTATTCAGCCTAGTGCTGACTCACCCTGCCTCCTGGAGCCCCCTCAGCCCATGTCACTCACAAACCAGACATGCAAAACACAACCTAGCAGAGACAGACTGCCTCTGATTTAGGCAAGAAAATACCTACTTTCTAAAAGTGGTATTTTCAAACACAGAATGTTAAAACCAACTTTACCAAAAAGATGTATTTTATCATTTTGAGTTTAGGCATACTAAATGTGTTTTTCTACCATGTTCCCTGGGTCAGTTAGGATTATAAAATGTTATAATCAAACTGCCAAGTCTGGCCTATGGTAACAGGTAGTCTTGCAATAGTGAAAAACGAAATTGGCTGTGATTTAATATCAGGCCATGCCACACACACCAGGGCATGTCCTACCTTTCACATACAATGCACCCTGCCCTAGGGCCTACCTTAGTGGTGGCTAACATGTAGGAAAGGGAAGCAGACCTGAGACACACTTTACATGCTGCTTCTGTGAGTGGCACAATCAGTGCTGCAAGACCACTAGCAGCATTTGATCACCTGGCCCTAGGCACACATGGTGCACTGTACTAGGGTCTGACAAGTAAATCAAATCAGCCAATCATGGAGTCACTAATCCATTACAATAATTTACAATAAGGAGCACTTGCACTGTGGCACTGAATAGCAGTGGCACAGTGCCCAAAACAAATACCCAGCAAAAACATATCAAAAACAGAGGAGACAACAGCAAAAAATGGAAGGTAGACTCACACCTATGGTACCAGGTCTAACAATACCACACATGGAAAACACAAACAAATTCCACCAAACATTCTCCCATCGGAAAAGGTCATAGCAGCAAATGTGAAAGAGAGTTTTTCCACTAATTTGCAGCACTAAACCCCCAAAAAGATGCACAGGAATGGTTTGCAAAACCAAACAATGACATATAGAATAAACTCCTCTGCCATGATAGCCTTTCGTTTCTATCCACAAAAGAGATTCTTAACTGGCTTGATCCCACCACAGTCCAGGAAATCCAGTGCGGTTCAGAGTTCGCACATTTTTATAGATGCTTTATTCATGATTTCTCCAAAACAGTAGACCCAATTATACAACTACAGCGGACGGGGCAGTCCTTTGTTTAGACCTCAGCTGCTGCCCAAGCCTTTCAGAACCTCAAGGAAAAATTCACATCAGGACCTATTCTTCATCACCCAGATCCTGACCAACCCTTTGTGTAGCAGGACATTCCTCCCAGGTAGCAATTGCAGGTGTTTTATCACAAAAGGAGCTCAAAACAGGACACTAACCTTCATTGCCTTCTATTCTAAACAACTGCTCCCGGATGAACAAAATTACACAGAGGCCGAAAGAGAACTACTAGCTATTAATTTGTTTTTTTGAAAATGGCTGCACCAATTAATGGGGGCAAAGCATACAGTCACCATCTTCACTGACCATAAAAAAGTACAATTTTTTAGCTCAGATGGGCCGGTTGAATTTCTTTAGTGAGTTTTCATTTTGTCATCATGTATCGCCCAGAGACTTTACCGCTCCAGTCTTATATCCTTTGCTGGTTTTGTCATACCACACAAAGTAAACTTGAACAAAATCCTCCAAACATCCCCCCATAGGAGAAGGTCATAGTAGCAAATGAGAGAGATTGCTTTTTCATTAGTTTGCAGCACCAAACCACAAACAAGATGCACAGGAATGGTTTGCAAAACCAAACAAAGACATATAGAATGGACTCCTCTACCATAATGATCTTTTGTATCTATCCACAAAAGAGCTCAGGGAACAGGTCCTATAGTGGAATCATAATCTCCCTCTGGCGGGTCATCCAGGCGTTCAGAAAACTTTAGCTAATTGTCAAAAACATTTCTGCTGGAAAATTATGGATAAAGATGTAGCAAAGTATGTAGCTACCTGTCCAAAATGCTCAATAAACAAGCCCACACATCACGCACCATCTGGTCAATTACAACTGGTTTCCAAACCTCTACATCCCTAATATACAGTAAGTGTAGACTTTGTTACAGATTTACCACCTGCACAGAGATGCATTATTATCCTAGTAATTGTTGACTTGCTGTAAAAAAGAATGCACTTTATCCCTTTAGTCAAGCTACGTACAGCAAGTGAATTTAGTACTCTCTTTGTTTAAGATGTAGTAAGGCTTCCAGCCAAGATTGTCTCTGACTATGGGGGACAATTTACATCAAGTTTTTAGGAAGCACTATGTACCACTTTGGGTGTTGTGGTCTCTCTCCCGTCATCCTATCACCCTGAATGAGATGGCCAGAGATGGTGGACCAATTCCTGGAGCGGATCCTCCATTGTCTCCTATCCACTACCACAAATCAATTGGACATAACACTCCCACTTGCTGAATTGCTTACAATAGGAGCATGCTTTCAGTCAAGTGCTACACACCATTCTATTTCTTGACAGGATATAACCCTCGGTAACTGCAGGGACTAATACATCCTTAGTCCCTGCAGTTACTGAGCACCACCAACTGCTGCAGGACATTCAAGATCATGCCTTGCAAAAGCAAAGGAAACAATGAAACTACAGGCTGAAGGACACTGTACACCTGCACCATTGAATAAGGCAAGAGATTGTATTTGGTTGCCTACACAGAATTTACAATTGGAAAGTCCAGAAAAATTACAACCCAGGTTTATTGGTCCTTTTCGAATCTTGGAGATTATTAACCCAGTCTCTGTGAAGTTTGATTTTCCCTCTAAATATGCTATGCCTCCAATATTCTATGTATCTCTACTGAAACCCCATAACTCTGCTACTCGACCGGACACAACTCCACTCCCAATTCCTGTTCAAGGTCATCTCAAGTATGAAGTACAACACATCCTGGATTCCAAGTGAATACTGGGCGATTAAACTATCTCATAGCATGGAAAGGATATGACTCCTCAGAGAACTTTTGGAAATCTGCATCCTTTATACATGCCTGCCTTTTGATCAAAAGATTTCATACCTTGCACCAGGACATGCCCCCACGTTGGGTGGCCTTTGGTAGGTGTGACTGTCATAACCATACTCCCATGTGCTACTGCACGTTTAGGCTTACGTTTGTGAAGGGGTCCACCTCCCTAGTATTGATGGTACTATTGTGCTGTTTCATGTTTCACTATATTTGATTTTGATACACATATACAAAATCCCAGTGCTGTTGATAGCAGTGTAATTCCCTGGTGTCAGTGTTAGGAGCCATCATGTAATGGTATCCATGTTTTGAATTTAGATTTTTTTTAATTTAAAACATTTATTTTGCCTTTCCCTGGTGGCAAGTGACAGGTGCTAAGGAAGAAGAATGAAAATCCACATGCCTTTTTCAGCATAATATGATACAAATGCCAAACAAACAGCTGCACATTGCACACGATCAGCAGGAAACCACGCCCTCCACTTGTTAACGCTGGAAGCTGGGATATTTAAACTATCCCCAACAAGCCCTGCACATTTGGGCATTTCACTTCCTGCTCACCCGAACTCCAGTCCGTTCTACCTCCCGTGACGCCTCTCCAGTCGAGCAGCGAGCATCCTTGTCTCCATGGTAACCCTCTGTACGAGGCTCCTATAGGCTGGGGGTCATGGGCAACACGGTTCGTCACCAACAGGCCCTGAAAAAATAGAATAAATAAAAGGATACAGTGAAGGTATTACACAGCACAGCTTCATGCAGTCGCCGCTTTGCTCTCGTTGCTTTGCTCTAAACAATTCCTTCACGCGGTTGTATCCCTTACAGCAGCACATGTATATACTCGTATTCACACGAGAAAAACAATTTCACTGCATCTCACAGAGCAGTGTGTTCGCAACATTTGAGCCACCAGACTCTGTGCACAAGTTGCTCCTTGGACACAAATATATAGCATCAAGCATGCAATTTGCCAGAGCTACTTGAACTCATTTGGGGAACTGTTTTATGAACATTATTGTACTTTGACAGTGACTTGGCTTTGTGCTTCTGAAAGGTTAGAGAACCCTTGTGACCTAGCAAAGCACACCTCAGTTCATCGCAATTGTTGAGTTGAGTACTAACTTTTATCGAGCTCTTGGAATTCACTTTACCTGTGGTGTATGTTCAAGCCCTGAAACTTAATATGTCATTGCCTGTTATGTTTATACAATGTGGGGGCTTTTGTAAAGACTAACTGTGTTTGTCCTTACAGATTTCAAGCTACATTGTGGCTACACATGCTTACAGAGTGAGGAGGGTACCAAAACCTACTATTCAAGCAACCCTGCCAGACCTCGTCCTGACTCAGCTCCCTTGCAAAGCGACATGCTGCAATCCAGGGCGGTCTGTTTTCTCTCTTTTCTCATCTCACTCCCCCCTTCCCTTTGGGAACTTCCAGTGGTGCAGTGTTGGCTCTCTTTTATTACTACAGAGGTTAGCTCTAAGAGGACATTGGGACCAGTCATCACCCCATCTGAATTACCTGGTTAGTGACTTGTAACAGCGGCACAGTGGCGGCAGATACACCTTTTGACATGAATTGACATTTCACTATCTTACAGGAACTACAAGACTTCTAAGATAAGACGTCTAATAAACTTTCAAAGAAGTCCGCCACTGATGGAGTGAAGGAGCAACCAGCACCTTACTGTTGGATTCCAAAAGTTGGGGCTCTAGCTCAAGAGAAGGTTGCAGTCAAGAAGGAGTTTGGCCCATCTTACTGTGCACCAGTGCCAGTCCTCTGCATTCACAGAACAAGAGCAGTGACTTTGCCAATGCTTGCTGGTTGTAAAAACAAGAATGTGTCTTAATTGATCAAGTAAAATTGCATCTTGTGGCTAGTATTACACAGTAGGCCATGAGTACTCCTAAGTTATTCCCTGACTCCTCTCACTACTCTACAGGAAATGTCTCTACAAGTTTTGAACAGCACTCATGTTGTTACTCCCAGCTAGGAATGGAAGAGAATGAACTATTGTTGATTTCTATTACTGCTACAAATACAAGCCATACATTGGCTGTGAGTACACAGCTTGCTAACGCTACTCCTTACAACAGAGTTGTTTATGATGAACCACATTTGAAGGTTTCTACCAGTCCTCTTCTGCCTAATACAGTCCCTGTTTTCCAAGAGACTACTTCCGGTTACTTTGTCGTTGTTGATGACTTTTCTTCTGATTCTTCTCACAATTCACTACATGGATTACGTGATTTTATTATTTTGCTGAAACATTCTTCTTAGTTCTTTCCATTGCTTTACAATTGGATTGCCATATCTTTAGTTTTCCTGTTTCACTGGATTGCATTTGTGACAACATCCTAACTTTACGACTTTCGGTATTCACAAAAGGCATTTGGTAGTAGTTAGAAGTCCTAACTTTACTACTACTAAATGCCTTCTGTGAATACCAAAAGTAGTAAGTTTATGATTTTGTCTCAGTTTAGTAGTAGTAATGTTAGGAGTCCTAACTTTACTACTACTAAATGCCTTCTGTGAATACCAAAAGTAGTAAGTTTAGGATTTTATCTCTGATTAGTTCTGTGAATCGGCACCTTTGAGGGCAAACAGGATTTCTTTTGAGATTAGTTCTAGCTTCTACCGGGTTCCTGTGAACAGACAGTGGGAGTTGGGAAAACGGCTGGAAGATCTCACAAAGCTAGGTTTTACCACCTAACTAAGATTCCCTACTACTCTAAGGGCATGATTATGACTTTTCTGCGGAGCAGTGGTGCCACCCACCTGTCAGATTATGACTTTACAGACGTCGGGCAGGTGGGCAGTGTGGGCTCCCATGGTGGTGTCTCTTTTAAAGGCAGTGTACCTTTGAAAAAGACACCCGAATGGGACTAAACTACAAGGTTCATGCACGGCATGGATTCGAAAGTCCATGCCGCCAGACTCATAATCAGGCCCTTAGAGTAATGTATAATAACAAGAAGTATATCTTAGGAAAGGTAAGGAGGGTGATGAGTTCACTGAGACCAATAAGAAGGGCAATTGTCTATAGAACAAAGGTAACTGTCCACCTTGTCTAGATAATTCACTTGCTTTCTTTTTTCTTTTGCTCAATGTTAACAGCATCTGAGGGAGCGCTCAATAAGGGCTCCTATTCTCCAAAGGAGGGAGAGGGAGTAGAGGAGAAGGTAAATTGTTGCTTGAACATGAAATACTGTGAAAGAACAAGAAACAATGGGAATTTGGCAAAACAGGAACAGTTTGTTTAATTAAACAGTGCAGACGGTAGAAAAGTTACAGGCATAGGGTTTTAGGACTATCTCAATTTACAATTGATTGGCCATGGATTTTATGCAATTTGTTGAATGCAATAAAACAGTTCAGGCAATCCTTTTTTGGTAAGGAACCTGACTCACTGTCTGAGGAGCCATACATTAATGTATTCATTGAGGAATCTAGGAGGACCTTGATCTTGTCTGGACATAATGCAGCCAGTGGGTAATGTGTCTAGATGTCTTACATGAGGCACGTGTGATCACTGCGTGTATTGTGAGTGCTGTGCCCTTATTAGATATGTGTTACTAACTTCATGAGGCATCTGAATGTATGGTGTTTTGGGATTAGCGCGTACCCCTCCGGCCATGTGTGCTTTATTAGAGCCAATCTCACTGGACCATTGTAGTGTTGCTGCACTTGTCTGTGGAATTGATCTGGGTATCATTTTCTTGCATTTGTCTGTCGGCTATGTGCTGATGCAATATCATTTGTGTACATGAATGTATTGTTATTCATTTTGACATTGACTTTCTCCATATTAACAGGATGTTGGGGAGCCAAAGGGATTTGGAGCACCCTGCTGACACGTCACAGCTGAATTACCTCATGCATCATGGTCGATGTGGTTCAGTGTTACTCGCTTCACACACAGTTCTCACAGTTTGTTGGCCAGTGCCAGTACCAGTATTCTTTTCAAGTGTATCCTCAGACACGTGTTTCTAGATTCCTCTTTCATCAGTGGGGAAAATGTTCATAGGTCGCTGGACGTGCTGCCACAGTTTCCTCAGGGTTAGTGTCACTCTCAGCGCGCAGGTGCTCACAGAGCTCGTCAGCTCACGGCCCATGAGAGCCATCTTAAACAGTCAAAGGGATTTGGAGCACCCTGCTGACACGTCACAGCTGAATTACCTCATGCATCATGGTCGATGTGGTTCAGTGTTACTCGCTTCACACACAGTTCTCACAGTTTGTTGGCAAGTGCCAGTACCAGTATTCTTTTCAAGTGTATCCCCAGACAAGTGTTTCTAGATTCCTCTTTCATCAGTGGGGAAAATGTTCATAGGTCGCTGGACGTGCTGCCGCAGTTTCCTCAGGGTTAGTGCCACTCTCAGCGCGCAGGTGCTCACAGAGCTCGTCAGCTCACGGCCCACGGGAGCCATCTTAAACAGTCAAAGGGATTTGAAGCACCCTGCTGACACGTCACAGCTGAATTACCTCATGCATCATGGTCGATGTGGTTCAGTGTTACTCGCTTCACACGCAGTTCTCACAGTTTGTTGTCCAGTGCCAGTACCAGTATTCTTTTCAAGTGTATCCCCAGACACGTGTTTCTAGATTCATCTTTCATCAGTGGGGAAAATGTTCATAGGTCGCTGGAGCCCTGGGTGGGGATAATTTTGAAAAAAACTCAAAAATCTCCAGGAACTTCAGGCATCATGTAACGTTCTTGACCATTTCTAAAAATGGTTAGACAGGAGTATGAAAGGTATGGGCAAAATAGTGGTAATACAAATTATTTTGTGGATTATAAATGGTCTGTTGCAAAGAAGAGGTGAGAACGAATATTACAATACTTAAGGAATTCACAAGCACAAGTTATTATTATGCATGAGACTCATTTAACCAGGAAAGAGTGTTTGGATTTATTGAAGACTCAAAAATGGGCCCAACAGATGGTTTGTACTGATCAGAACTATTGCACTAATGGGGTGGCCAATCTGATAACAACAGGTAAATGCAATTATTAAAGATAATGTCACAGACAAATGAGGGAGATGGATAATTATTACCTTACAATTATATGACCATAATTATACGCTAGTGGGCCATTATGGTCCAAATATTGACGATATTGACCCTCTAAAGACGATTTTCTTTAACCTGTTAGATTTTTACTCCCCAGTCATTATGGTGGGAGATTTTAATGTTATAAGGGATAACACCCTACACAGATCCTCCAAAAGCAGGTCCATTGTCTCTCCTAAAATGCAATCATACATAACAAATATGATGGGGAGGCTAGAATTATGGAGAAAAAGGCGGGTAAAAGACAGGTGTATACTTTCTTCAATAAAAAAGACGAGGATTGTTTATTTTCAGATAGACAAGGTGATAAGGGAGGAAATCGATGAAATCAAATGTCAGATGATTCTGCAGTATTATTGGAATGTATACCTACCACTAACCCTGAGTCAAGAAGGTGGACCGTAGATCACACTTTACTGTTATTATGAATATCTTCCATTTTGATTTGGAGGAGTTCTTTAGAATCATTTTACATACAGCTCCTCCAAATGTGGTATAGGACTGCTTTACAGCTTTTATGAGGTGGAAGATATCTAGCATATCATACTTCAACAGTAGAGCTTTTAACGTAATGAAGACCTTAAAGGGGTTACTATTAGAGCTGCGGTCCACAACTAATGAGATAATGGTATTAAAGAGTAAACTGCAAGAATTGAGAGACAGGCTTACTTCACTAAATGAAGGATAGAGTAAAGAAGAGATTGGAGGTGATCAAGGTAAATCATTTTGAGTAAGGGGAGATCTGCGATAAGTTATTGGCCAGGAAAATAAAAGTAGATCAATCCAGGAAGGTAAGTAGCAAACTAAAATGTAATGCAACTAATTTAGCAGTTTTTACCGACCAGGATAAGTAAAACTCAAAAGTGAACGTCCTACCTTTTAAATACACTGCACCCTCCCCATGTGGCTATCTGAGGCCTACCTTAGGGGCGACTTACATGTAATAAAAAGAAAGGTTTGGGCCTGTCAAGAAGCTTAACCTGCCAGGTCCAAATGGCAGTTTAAAACCACACACACAGGCTCTGTAATGGCAGGCCTGAGCTATGTTTGAAGGGTTACTGAGTGGGTGGTACAATCAGTGCTGCTGACCCACTAGTAGCATTTAATGTACAGTGGTAAAGTGCCTCAAATCCTAAAACCAACAAAAAAGAAGTCAGCAAACAGGAGGTCAGGAGGCAAAAAGTCTTGGGAAATCATGTCAAGGATACCAAGGATACCAGGTTTAACACGTGTTCCCTCCAGCTGAAGGTGGGGAGAGCTACCTACCCCCTTGTGAGTTTTCTTCACTAAGGTGGAGAAACTTGGAGAGACCATCCGCATTGGCATGGTCTGTGCCAGAACGGTTTTCCACTGTTAAGTAATTTTCCTATAGATAGATGGACCACCTCAACAGTTTGGCATTCTCACCCTTCATCTGCATTAAACACCTGAGGGGCCGGTGGTCTGCCTGAACCCAGAAGTGAGCGCCAAACAGGTAAGACCTTAGCTTCTTCAGCGCCCAGACCACAACAAAGGCTCCAACTCTGTTCCCTGGGAAGGAGTATCCTATTGCTAAAGGCTACAGACTGGTCAAGGCCCTCTTCATTTAGGTTTGCAAGCGCAGCCCTTATGGCTTGCTCTGAGGAGTCCGTCTTCACAACAAACTCTTGGGAGACATCGGGGGCCTTGAGCATGGGTGCTGTGCAAATGACTTCTTTCAGGGCGTCAAAAGCTTTCTGGCACGCTTCAGTCCAGATCACCTGATGTGGATGCTTCCTGGAAGTCAGCTCTGTCAGATAAGGTGAGCCCAAAAGCTGCAAGCCATTTAGGCTTGGACCTTCAATTACCGGAAGGGGAAATCATGCTTGGGTATAAGATGGTACCAGACCCAGGTTTAAGATTTCTTTTCTCCATTATCATAGTCACTGCCCGACCTTGTATTGCGCAGGCATGGATTTCTACAACACCTCCTAGGGCCCAGAGTGGTGGGTAACGCTGAGAGAAATATATGAAAGAGAAATGGCTCTAGCTAAGAATAGAGGAATTTGTTCTGGAAAGAAATTCCTACGTATATGAGAAGCTACGGAAAAAGGTGGTAAATAAGATCCAACCCTTAGGTCCTTTAGTCATTTTCACTTTTCTGTGCTTTGGATCCTCTCTTTGATTTGATCCATGTGTATTTTGGTGGTAATTGTAATGATGTATTTGTCTATTTTTCTATATCTATATTTGTGCTGTATTGTCAAGTAATTTAGTGATTACATTGCCATATGTCTGTATCTTTTGTTTATTCCCTAAGATGATGTCAATAAAAAGATTCATTTTTTTAAAAAGGAAGTCAGTTCTGTCAAGAGGGCAACAATGGTGCCATAACCCTTGATTAATCTCCTGTAGTAATCAATGTGGCTTAAAAAAGCACTCACTTATGTGTGAGTTTTGGGGAGCTCATAAGCCAGAATGGTGTCCAATTTGGGCTGCAAGGGCTGCACCTTACCACCTCCTACATGGTGTCCCAGGTTGACCACAGAACCCTGCCCTATATGGCACTCACTGGTCTTGAAAGTCAGGCCTGCACTCTACAGAGCCTGAAGCACTTCCTGGAGGTGGTTCAAACAGTACCCCCAACTATAGCTGAAGACCGCAATGTCATCTAGGTAGGCGGCACTGAAGTTCTCCAACCCAGCCAGGACCTGATTGACCAGCCTCTGGAAGATGGCAGGGGCAATCTTCAAATCAAAAGGCATGACCAGCAACTGGAAGTGCCCTTCTGGTGTGGAGAATGCGCACCTCTATTCACCCCGGTTGGTCAAGGTGATCAGCCGGTACCCATACATTAAGAAAAACATACTGAGGAACTTGGCAGGTCCAAGCCAATCGATCAGCGCATCAGCTCTGGTGATGAGGTATGTGTCAGTCCAGGTGACTTCACTGAGCTCACAGTAGTGCATGCAGAACCTACGTTCAGGTGTGACACCTGGAGGGTCAGCCTTTGGAACCAACCCCACTGGGTTAGATGATGGACTGTTTGAGGGCTCAAGAACCCCTAACAGCAGCACCTTGGAGACCTCCTCCTTGATGCTAGCCCTCACCTTATCAGACAACCTGTAAAGTTTGTTCTTTACAGATGTGCTGTCCCCAGTAACACTATTATGGGTACATCATGTAGTGAATCCTGTGGTAAGGGAAAACAAAGGAGCAAACTTCCTCAGCAACTGGTGGCAGTCTCTCTGTTGGCCTAGGGTCAGTGCAGGCAAGAAGCTGACACCCTCCACTGACCCATTCTGCTCCGTGGAAGATAGGAGGTCGGGGAGAGGTTCACTCTCCTCTTCCACCCCATCATCAGTTACCAAGAGCATGGTCATCTCATTCCTCTCACAGTTGTGCATGAGGCAGTTCACATGCAGGACCCTCAATGGGTTCCTAGGAGTCCTCCTGTCCACCAGGTAAGTGACATCGTTCTTGCTCTCCTTTACCTCATATTGGCCAGACCAGCAGTTCTGAAGAGCATGGGGCTCCACCGGTTCTATTACCTACACTTTTTGACCAGGCTCATCATGAGCCAGACCTAGTACGAAGGCCCTAAAGCAATGGGGTACCACCAATACAAGTGTGGCACCTTAGGCTCACTATACAGGAGGCCATTCTCTCAGTAGATCAGATGCTTCCCGGAGCCATCACGAGCTGCCTGCGATTTGGCCTGCTGTTGAAGACCCTCAAGAGTAGGGCACTCTTTCTGCTTCTTGAAGAGCTCTTCCCTGGAGGGATCCCCTTCCTGCTCCCAATTGATCAGCTCAGGCAGGGACCGCAGTTCAGCCTCATCTTCCCCAGTAGGTACCGGGGTGTCCCCATCAGGTCCCGCCTCCTTCCTGACCATGGCAATCTCAGGAGAGGGTTTTCTGCACCCCTTGGCCTACTTATTTTGGGCAGAAACCTGGGCCATTGTTCCAGTCTCCAGGAACTCCTGACCACCCTCACAAGCTGCCGTGGACCATGTGATCAGGCACACCCTTCATCTACAAATGTGACCTGAGCCACACCTCCTTCCAGATGGTGTGCTCCAGGTCATTCCCGAGCAGACAATCCACAGACATGGACAGACACAGCTACTTTCAGCAGACCTGAGACCCCCACTCAAAAGGAAAGAGCCACAGGGTAGTGGCTCTCACGGTTGTCAGCAACAACTTGGTGGAACATGTTAGAGACTACCTGCTCAGATGATACCTGGCGGTAAACATGCTGGCTCCTGTGTCTCTCAGAGCCACCACCCTGTGCGAGTGATGGACACCCACTGACTGTACTTTTTAGTATTGTCAGGTATGTGGGTTCTTTGTGCCATTTTCCCACCACCCAGGGACACTTGGGTTTGATTTGATTTTGATTTTGATACTTATATAGCGCAGCAGTCACCCGGGGGCATCAAGGCGCTAGATTGGGGTTAATTGTACATTCTCCACAGCACTATTTAGGGCCATCTCCTATACTAACCAACCCCAGTGAATGCCCCTCTGGTGGAGGGTTCAGCCTGCTTGGGAAACTTGGCATCCCCTTTGTAGTGTCCTTTCTGCTGACACTCATAGCACTTCATAGAAGCCTGGAAGCCTTCCCTGCAGTCTTACTGGCTGGGCTTGGAGCTGTTTAATTTTTTTATGTAATTTCTCTGCAAATTATTTTTTCTGTAACATTTGATATAACCTAGTGCTCCTAATACCGCATACAGGTAATATGACTCACCTTTTTTAAAATCACCAATTGTATGCTGTGACACATGCTCTGTTAATGGATTGGTTAACGGCATTTATACATGTAGATAACAATGATCTATGTTGGTATTATTCATGTTCATGTTTTTGAATGTCACAATTTTCCTATATCCTCTGTGCAACCTTCTTATAACTCATTGCTGCCCGGTTTGTGTCACCATGATATTGAAGCTATATAAAACAGTATCCCGATAGTCGAGTGGTCGCGGCTTTCTGACATGGTGATCAGGCAATGGCTGGCAGGGACAGTCTGATCCTATTTCTTTTTTAAGGAAGATTAGAGTTGTTTGAGGCTGTTCGGGAAAGTGGCTGCGCGCAACTAGTGAGAATTTACGCCCTTGATGGGATCAGCCCCGTGTTATTCAAAATGGAGGACGCCGAGTTGGTTGCTAGGCAACCGAGAGGCATCTAACCATGACGGGATGGAGTGGCGGTTGCTAGGTAACATAGACGACGGCGCTGACAGCTTCTTAACTGCAGCGTGTACGCCACTTCCGCGTTCCATTCCGCATTTACGGCCTCTCTAGCAGAGTGTGCGGACGGAGTCCAGCGGACGGCTCTTGGCAGATTTATGAGAACGGATGTTTTCTTCACCTACTTGATGTGAATTAAGGTATTTGGTGGCTTATTTAGGCTGTATGAGTCGTGTCTAGTGAACGGGGAGTTGTGTTTAGTAAACGGGAAGTGTGGCGGCGTATTTTCGATGGCCTGAGCACTTTCAGTTGTTTTCTGACGTGAGTACGTCTTTTCTTACAGCTACATCTATTTAAATCCACGACCGGAATATTAGGTGTGATTTTTGACTGTGGGTGAGTAACACTCTTGACTTTTGGGATAAATAAAGATGAGAGTGAGAATATTGTTTTAGGGTATGGTTGTTACCACAGCATGCTGTTATGTTTTATGTGTATAATTATCTGTCAAACAACAGAGGATGGGCATATACTGCTTACACGCCGTGAATAAACATTGCGGTTGTGTGTTTTGTTGGTTTGCCATATGTGTATGGCGATTTCTAATATATAGCACTGATGGCTATTTTTCCTCTGCATTTACAGTGCGGATGGAGCAAGTCTGAACTGAATTTCTTGACAAGCCGTGTGGTGCTGATTGATTACGCACCAAGGGGCACACCATTGTTGGGTGAGTGCCATGTTTGCAACCTCTCTATGGTTGGTTGACACTAGATATGTGTCACTTGTGAAAATACTTAGCCCGGATTTCTATTTGTTGTTGCAGGTGCCCACCCTTGGGGTCATTTTGTTTCCGTGCATACTGAGTTTTCCCTCCCTTTTCCCATGTCCTGATGAAGACCCATCTCTGAGGAAATCAGCAACCGTGTTTATCTTTGGGTCGAAACATCGACATAATCTCCCGGAGCCTGTACCTATATTGTTTCTCCCACGCCCCCCCCCCCTCTTTTATGTATTGATCTAAATTTGGAGGACATTTCGATTCATCATTAGCAAGAAAGAATTACATTTGTTGCTAAAATAACATCAAGGGCAGGCTCATGTCCACCACTCTAAGGACTCCTACCTTAAAAGTGGTTTAAAGTACTCAATTGTATTTTTATCTCTTCACTGACCTCCTTGGTCATCTTTTCACACACGAGCACGTACTTTTACTCTCTTCTGTGCACGTCCTTTGCGACAAATGAACCCCCTCTCTTTGTAAATAATGGTGCTTTTTTACATTGTAACAATTTAATGTGCTTTTTTGTAAATGTGTAGTAAATAAGAGAACTTCCCATCTTTTGGGCAAAATTCTTTTGTTTCAGGTGTCGTCTTCTTGCTTCAACAAATTATCTTGGGGTACAAGTGTTTTTTGTTATGAACCAAAATGATTTAATCAAATGGTAATCAAAAGTGAAGTGAATATTTAATTTATGTTGACAAGTGCGTATGTTGAATTAACATCTAGGACCATTTTTGTCTATAACTGTTTAATTTTTTCAGCAGGTGACTGTGAACCCTGTCCCACAGAACTATTTTGGGGCCCTTTAGAGAATTCCTTGCTCTTTTTGTCCTCCCCCTTCTTCTGTTGGGGACCCTGCCACACTTGTGGTGATCCCCCAGATACCTTCCTGTGGACCCTGGTGCTGGCCTAAAAAAATCATAAAAATGTTACTAGACCTGCAGGTCTAGTGACTTAAATAATATACTCTACCTATTTGTAATACTCTTGACTCATAAACTGGTTTCAAATGATGTGATCATGGGCGATTAATTGAATTCATTAAACCGTCATTTTCTTCATTAGCGCACATGAGAGCCCCTTCAAATGTGTGAGTTCAGCATGTCTGCTGTACAAAAAACTTGTTTGTTTGATTTAACCCCTTCCATACTCATGACGAGCTCAGCTCATCATGCAGTACACTGCTCGTGTGCTCATGACGAACTGAGCTCGTCATGAACAATGGGATTTACAGACCCCTCAGCACAGGAGGGGAAAAGTCAAAGCACCCAAGGTGTTAATAGACTAAACTTTGTTTCCAAATATAATACAAATCTTGCCACATATACAAAATTCCCCCGACTTGCCTCTTAGGGCCAGATGTAGGTAGCCTAATACCGGTCGGTAACGGCCAAAGTTCTTTAACAGTATTTTCCTCAGAGCAGAGGCAGGAATGTTTTTCAATTCATATTAAAAAAACTACACCTTTTAATAAATACCTAACTAAAGCATGAAGTGGTGGCACACTGTCATTTGTAATCAGCAGATTTTACATCGAAATGGCTACACACTTTCCCACTGACATGCAGCTTTACTGATACATCTATATACTATATAGTGTATAAACAATCTTGTTTGAAAATAGAGTGTCTGTAAATATGTGTCATTTGCACATCACTAAGTAAAGTGTTCTGATTTGTTCTGCTCCTATCTTACTCTTTTTAGCATCACACTTCTTGATTACAAAATAATTTGCTTTTGTAATTCCTGATTTATTTTTAAATATTTGTAATAGTAATTAGCAGGCTATTTATTAAAATGTTATGTGTAAGAGGAAAATGGCTGACATCTACAAATAGCTCACTTGACAAAAACCTATAACTCTAGAAAGAGAGAGAAAAATAAACCACATTTTCCAAGCAGCAATAAGTTAAATGGCCAACTGACAGTTGACCTCATTCCTTGAACAGACTGCAATGTGTCAATATAAAAACAAGGGGCCCGATTCACAGAACTAACTTAAGGCAAAATCCTAAACTTACTACCATTTTCGTATTCACAGAAGGCACTTACTCATTTCGGTATTGACAGAAGTTAGGAGTCCTAAATTTAGGACTCCTAAATGCATTCTGTGAATACCGAAAGTCCTAAAATTAGGATTTTTCTCAGTTTCGGAGTAGTAAACTTAGGCCTCCTAACTTTAGGGCTCCTAAATGCCTTCTGTGAATACCGAATGTCTTAAAATTAGGATTTTTCTCAATTTAGTAGTAGTAAAGTTAGGACTCCTAACTTTAGGACTTCTAAATGCCTTCTGTGAATACCTAAAGTCTTAAAATTAGGATTTTTCTCAGTTTAGTAGTAGTAAAGTTGAGAAAAATCCTAATTTTAAGACTTTCGGTTCTTGTGGAAAGAGTTCACCAGGAGCATGGTGAGCTTGTCTGTTGTCTGTCCGTGGGGTGCAAGGAGCTTCCGGGTGTCATAGACAGAGGGGCTGTGGACTCGCGGTTGCAAGTGGCGATGCTGCTGTGCGGAAAGACGAACTTGTGCCCGCTCTTGTAGATATTTCTAGTGTGCAGCACAGTTCCAGATCGAACTGGCCTGTTTGTTGTCATGAAGAGCCCAAAAGCTTGACTTAAAGGGGATGCAGCGCAAGAAACCCACTTCTGAGGCCTAGGACTGGAGAAGGCGCCTAAGGCAAGGGTAGGTCTCACAGTTGGCGGAGCCCAGCAACACCAGAACATATGCAAGAAGTATTTTGTGACCCTGAAACTTCTGGAAATAGAAGGCAAGCCAACTAGCCATTGAAAACTCTTGTGTTCAAGGTTGTAGAGAGCAGGTCCAGTCCCTCTCACTGTCAGGCAAAAATCAGTAGGCCAACTCAGCAGTGAAGGTTGCAATGTGGCAGTCGAATCCTGCAGTAAAGCACATTTGTTTCCAGTCAGAATGTCCTTGGTTCCAGTAGAGCTCTGATTTGGTGGTGTCAGGGGGCCCAGCACTTATTTCCAAATGTGCCTTTGAAGTGTGGGAAACATCAAAGAGTCCTTTGAAGATCACAAGGTCCCTGCCTTTCCTGTCTTGGCTCTAGACACACTACAGGGGGTATGCAGCTCTTTGCGGACTGGAACAGCCCTGTTCAGGTGCAAGTGTCAGCTCCTCCCTCCAAATATATCTAAGGAAGGCCCATCAGCCTTGTGATGGCCATTAGGATGCAAATGTTACAGGGGAGCACACCATGTGCCGCCCTGCATGCATCCCCTGGCCCTGAGGCAACAGGGGTTCCTGTGAGGCCCCCTTTGTTATCTCACCGCCACTCTTTCCATGGCAGGCTCACCACCATGAAAACTGTGGCAGGCCTCAGACCTCTGTGCCACTGACGGGGATCTGGGATTCCCTGTGGTTGTAGTGGTCCTTTGGCAGTCCAACTGCTAAATTCATAATAGAGCGGTCAGACTGCCGATGCGGTGGTGCCCGCACAGCAGCGACCGCTGTAGTCATAATCAGCCCCTTTGTTAAAGGATATTATAAGAGGTGATACACACGCCTTATATAAAGGTAAGTCTGAAAGTATTGCAGTTGCTGGCTTTCCTATGTTCTCAGATAAGAAGGACCACATGGCTTGAATGCTACAGTAAATTTGCCACTGTCCGGAAATCCCCGGACACCCCAGAATGTGATAAGGGTAAGCAGCCACCCCCTATAAAATGTCAGGTATACAAAGATGTGGCCAACTCTATAGGAGGGTAAGATCCTCCCTTGGGATGAAACTGTATAAGGGCATCAATGGGAATATCACCAGGTTTAAATATTTACAGTTAAATAGCTGATCTCAGAGTTTGAATTCTGAAACTGGGAGCACCAATCGGCTCAAAAAACTTCTGCTAAAGGAGACTCCAAGGAAGAAGGAAGTCTTAACATGGTATTGGACTTTTCTATATATCGCTGACAGTGACTTTGCTCTGTGGAAGGACCTTTGGGGAAGAAACGTGCCGAAGACATAAAAAATAGAGCTGTGGTAAGTACCAATGGGCACATAATAAAGCACTGTTAAACCTGCTTTTTTTAAAATGAAATATCTTTTTTCGATTCATAGAGTGTACTGGACGCCCCCAAAGAATCTCTGAATTGGGGAAAGAGATGTCAGCCAATTGTATGAAATATGGATTAGACAAGGCAAATGATATTCATATGTTCAAGGAATGCCCCATGATTCAGCAGTATTGGGAAGGTGAGGGTAAGATAATGTTGTATATGTTGCAAATTAACATCAAGGTAAGCCTCAATATAATCATATTTGGCGGTATAGAGAGTCCTGAGAAGATGAGAATTGATAAGAGCAAGCTGGTATTTGATTTGGTACTCCTTGCTCAGAGAGAAATATGTAGAAAATGGATATCTGGGGTTCCACCCACCTGTACCTAGTGGCTTAATTCTGTAATGTATATCTTTAATATGATTAAGATTTTCCCTCAACCTTAACAGGGAAGCAAAAAACGAAATAAGAAAACTGCAGGATAGAATAATGAATACAGAGGAAGATCTGATGAGAGCAGTACAAGCGGGGCACGAAATAGAAGAAACGTTGGCAAAGGTAGCTATCGCAAAAAATAAAGTGGCAGATATTTTTACAAAAAAAGCTATAGAAAAAGCTATGGTGAATAAAGAACGCATATACGAACTTAGCGAAAAAATAGGACACCAATTGGCGGTGCGAATAAGACAAGAAACTATGGCAAATACAATCAAAGAAATTAATAATCCTAAAAATGGTCTTACACAAAACCAACTAGAAATAAGAAATGCATTTCATGATTTCGATCAGGATTTATACACAGAAACTGATAAGAATCAAAGTAAAATTGAACTCTATCTAGAACAGTATAATAGCCTACAGCTATCTATGGAAGACCAAGAAAGTTTGGTGAAAAACCCAGAATGGGTCGAAATCTTACTATCAATTAACAGTCTACCCCCTGGGAAAGCAACTGGCCTGGATGGGATCCCCGTTGAGTTCTATGCTAAATTTTATAAACCATTGAAGGAAATCTTAACAACCTTAATGACGCATATTTTTAATGGGGGGCAACCACCAGGCTCATGGGCCAGGGCTAAAATTGTAGTTTTCCCTAAGAAGAACAAAGATCCCGCACAACTGGGATCCTATCGCCCAATTACATTGATTAACTGCGACTCTAAAATAAACTCAAAATTACTGGCTACAAGACTGGCTCAATATATACACAAAATCACATCCCCAGGACAACACAGCTTTATTCCGGGCCGATCAACCACTGACCATATTCAGAGGGTCATCACACTCTTCGACATTACTGAAGTTGCAGGAGACCCTATGGCCCTAATCCTGTTAGATGCCGGGAAGGTCTTCGATAGGGTCTCCTGGCAATACCTGTGGACAGCAATGTCGAAGTGTGGTATTGGCAACGGATTCATTAACGCTACCCGTATGTTATACACAAACCCTGAAGCAGTTATTACAATCAACGGAGAGATGACCGAGAGCATTAAAGTTACCAGAGGGACCAGACAGGGTTGCTCATGCTCTCCCTTATTGTTTGCCATCTTCATTAATCCTTTCATCCTGAAACTAGAATCCAATCCGGCCACATCACCAATCAAAAGCATCAACGGCAATACTAAGATGCTAGCCTATGCGGTTGACATAGCAATAGTCACCGGAGACCCTAACACAGCAATTAAATCAATAGAAGAAGATGCCAAACAATTCGGGGAGGTCTCAGGATACAAACTTAATCAGGGAAAAACCCAGATAGTCGTTAATAATTAAATCATATTTCTTGATGATCGGGTAGTCACCAACGCCATTTATCTAGGAGTAAATATAACAGCTGACCTAGACAATCTGGTCAATATTAATCTGGAACCCATAATAAACCAAACAAGCAAAAACCTCCGTGAAATTCACAATCTTCATCTGACCATAGTGGGAAGATGCAATGCCATCAAAATGCTATATCTCCCAAAATTCCTGTATTTCTTCCGGACCATCTGTCTAGACTTCACTAGACAAATATTCCAGGACATAGATAACTTATTCTCACAGTTCATATGGAATTATAAAAAACCACGTAGGGCACTCAAATATATTACACTCCCAAAAGACAGGGGTGGCTCTCACTACCGAACTTCAAAATATATTGGTGGGCTACTATCATACAGTATAGCAAAAGACTTCTGACCTCGTATAACTATGTAGAATGTGAAGAAACGATCCCGACACCACAGGGCTTAATATTAGGTAAAGAAACAAGAGCACATCTCTGGCGACTAACTTACAATTGCCACTATAAAAAAGTATGATTTAAAATCCTAAGGGGTTTATACTCAGCCTGGAACAATGTTCGAAAGATATGGGGGATTGGGAGATTCTCATACTATACAGCGCTTGTGGGAAATACCAATCTACCAGATATATTTAATGACGTGTGCATGAAAAGGTGGCAAAGGGTTGGGATTACCCAGTGTGGTAACTTTTATTCTAATACTGGATTCAAATCATTTGATGAAATAAAATCAAAATTTGGACTAGGCCAATCAGATTTTTTCAAATTTCTACAAATTAGAGATTTCTTAATGAAGAAAGGGGGAGGCCTGGCCAAATTCGTACAAATTCATATAATAGATACAATAATTGGTACCCACACAACAAGAATTGGGGGTATATATAATAACCTTATATCCGCTTTACCAGATGATGTTTCAAAATATACATTAAAATGGCACAAAAAAATTAGACGTGATACAAGACACCTGTGAGAAATCACTTAAGGCATCTCAATTATGGCTAATGTCGGCAAACCTTCAAGCCCAATATTACAAAACTTTTTTCCAGTTATATTATACCCCGAACAAGATCGCCAAATGGGGATCGGGCAGAGGTACAGAATGTCCTCGATGTTAACAGCACTAGGCAGATATCATACATATATTTGAGACATGTGTCGCACTGTGTACAATACGCAGGGAAATATCCACCTTTTTATCCAAAATCTTTAAATTACAATTTGAAATAACGACGGCAGAATTAATACTAGGTCTAGATGGAGTTACCAGGCCAAAGGAAATTCAAGGGCTTATCTTTATTTCCGCGGCTGTATTTAGATCATGTTTGGCTTCGGCATGGCTAGACGATAACCCTCCGGCTTTCGAACAATGGCGGGCCAGACTCCTGGCCACATATAATTTAGAAATGGCAATATACGGAAAGAAAGGTAGAAAGAAACAAAAGACGGGCTTGAAAATTTGGGACCCACTAACATGTTGGATACAGAATCTGGGTGGATAACTTTTTATATAATTTAGTTTGTTTTCAACTATACATCCAGAAAATGCATATTATGGTTACTATAATTTGGACACCAAAACAGTCAGGGTTTATGTACCGTGTTCCTACTGTTGTTTTGTTTATGTATAAACTCAAGCTTGGGGGGGTGGGGGGTGGGGGGTAGCGGGTATTAATAATAATTCTTTTTTGATGTTGTAAAATTATGAAGGGGATAAAATCATGAAAATGCTTCAATAAAGATTTTAAAAAATATATCTTTAATTTGAAGTCAATGGACTTGACTACCATGAGATTTAGGTTTTGGCAACGCCTTGTGAACTGGATAGAGGTGAACAGCCCAGTGGGGGAATTTTAGAATACTATATACAGAATTGCTGAGCGATATCAATTTATTTGTCTGTAGATTACTTTACTTGTTTCCTTTGGTGTCCAGTAGCATATGGAAGAAATTCTAAGAGGGTGTTTGAACCTCGTTGGTGTGGCCACCCCATAAAAGGGCATGGTATTAGACATTTGGGGTTAAGAGCCTGAGGTGAATATGGATTTTTTTCTTTTAAATTGTTGAATATTATTGGTGCCTTAGTACAGATGAGAGCCATTCATAGTGCTCAGTTATAGAAATTCACAGTGCTACACCTTAGGGAGTCAACATATTGTCCAGATGAAAATGGTGCAAAATACTGGTCAAAGACAAACAATTTATTTTCAGCTTGAGGCATTGTATTGTGGAGTTAAACAAAAACTGGAAAGCATAGTGGGCTTCAAAATAGCCCTTTATGCCACACTGCAATATGTCTTCATATGGAATGACATGTAATTCCAAAAGGACCCAATGTAACTCCCTAGGCAAAACACATGAGCTCCAAAGTTAACCTCCTTTAGTATGTTATGTTTGCAACAAAATAATATCATCTTTATCTTTTCAAGTGCACTTGATATATATATATATATATATATATATATATATATATATATATATATATATATATATATATATATATATATATATGTTAATGACATACCAATATTTGGCTTTTCCGAGGTCTGCCAAGCTAGGTTCCCAATAAGGCAGAGAAAATGAAAATACAGAATCACAACATAGGATACGGTAGGAAGTCAATTGTAATCATTTACCAACCTCCTCAAATTGCCTTAAACAATAGAATACATGCAAAAAGAAAGGTTATCCAAATAGGAATTTGTAAACTGCTTAATTACTGAAGTTCCAAATTCCAGGGCTACATCTATTCTGTAATTAGAAATGAATATAGAAGGAGTAGCACATGTTGCTACCCTTCATATTTCCATTCCGACCAAGATGTAGCCATGCCTCTAATGGAAGGAGTTTTGAGCTCAAAAGGAGCCTCCCTGTAACTTTTCTTGTAGGCAATGGATATCACTGACTTGATCCATCTAGATAACATAGATGATGAGGGTTTCTTACTCCTTCTGACGGGCCCAAAATTCACAAAAAGGCTATCTGACTTTCTATATTTCTCAGATCTACCGATGTATATTGTAACAGACCTCACAAATACTAAGGAGTGAAAAGGGTGATTCTCAGAAGGAGAGACAGAAGTCAGCACTTGGAGAATTACCTCCTGGTCCCTATGCAATACAGACCATCTTATCTGGAATTGTCCATAGATAAGGGTAACAAAAAACTAAAGCTCCCAGTTCCCCAACCCTCCTAGCCGTAGTAATAGCAACAAGAAAAAGAATTGTCAATGTAAGGAATTTCGCAGGAGCTTCTTCTAAGGGCTCAAAGTAGGAGTCTGAAGAGCTGACAATATTAATGGGGGTTCCAAGGAGGAAAATGATGTCTTACCCTGTGGCATAAAATATTGAAATCCCAAAAGCCCTGCTGTTGTGCTATGTAAAATTGCAAAGAAAGACAGCAAAAATCCTCTCTCTCAGAAACTATCTCCTTCAAAGAGTTCTTTCTATACTCTTACACACCCAATTACATGTCTCTGGCTGGTCTCACTGTCAGTGGCATTTAATTATATTTTGCCTCCAGTCCAAACTATGTCAGATTAGAACCACTGAATGCACTTCAAACTAACTCACCTCGTCCTCCCTCAACCTCCTAGAAAAGCTTTACTTGAGAAAGGCTCCCTTGCTGAAATTTAGATAGGGTATTACATCTGGCTTTCAGCAGTGCCAGTTGAGGATGTGGGTGGAGGAAATAGAGGAAGTGGGTGGAGCCAGGGAAGTGGGTGTGGCCTCCTAAAAATATTTGAGCACCTGCACTTAATATTTTTACAAATTAAGCACTGCAGTGTCACCAGAGGGTACTGACAAGTCATCCCATTGCTGACGAAAAGCTGCTTGCTGAAATTTTAAGGTGGAGATTGAGAACTGCTTGTCAAATCCATCCTGTAAAAATGAAAATGCCAAAAGCTAAAGCTTGTCACGGAGCAATAGACCTCAGAGAACACTATGCACTACAGCAAGTGCAGTGGTAATTATAAGCTTTATTTGTTGAGTCCTTTCTGGAGACCTGAAGAGATTTAGCCACTGTGACAGAAAAACCCTTAGTTGTGAATCCTTGCCTTTCAACCTCCATACATTGAGCCTTAGATGAGATAGGGCCTCCATAGAAATAGGAGGGGGAGGGAAGAAAGAGGAAGAATCCAAGGTCCTGACACCTCGTGCTGATTTAGCAGTAGAAACAAGATGTTCTCATCCAATCTGGAAGGACTGCTATTATCTTCGCCGCCCCTCTCTGTAATCGTGCCGGTAGCCTGTGAACAAAGGCTAGGCAGATCATTTACTCCTGACTGGGATTCCCGAAACCTCAATAGGAAGTTCGGGAGCTGGGCTTTGTTGGTGGTCACAAAGATATCTATTCATGAGTACCACCTCTATGGCATATCTGCTGGAAGACTATTGGGCTCAACATAAACTCTCAGAAAAACTCTGCTGAGGTAATCCACCTGCAAATTTAGGGTCTCTCTGATGTATACTCCTCTCCAGTGTAATAGAGTGGATTCGCCCATACATAAATCTGACTGTCCTGAAATAAGGATTTATGCAGGACATGGCAACTTTGTTGTCTATTTTTATTGGTAGAAGACTGCCCTGCAAGAGATCAGAGGAACCCTGAATCGCCCTCCCGTCCGCCATAAGTTCTCTCCAATTGAATGACCTCCCTTTCTCAGTAACCTCCCAACTACCCTGTAGGTATAGATTGCTCAGGACTAACCCCTGACCCTTACCACTGGCATCTGTTGTTATAATTACAGGGTTGGGATAAGCAAACAAGGAACCCTAGGTTAGGGAAGAGGGATCGGCCACCACTGCATCAAGCTTTGTGTCAGTTAATGCACCAGAACCAATTGTAGTTGTTCTGATGTGGCATCAAGTATTGGAGAATACAAAAGGACCACTACCCCCAGATAAAAGTGAAGTCCAGTAGCGGCTGCTACCAAACGAAGGTGGTAGGGCCGGGGGGGGGTAGGACTTACCTGAAAATGCCCAGTAGTCATCTCTCCTCCGTCCTCTTCTTCCTATCTCTGGTCCGGCAGCAGGAAGCAGCAGGAAGCAGCCGGGCTCCCAGGCTCCCCTGAGCCAATCACAACCCTGCAATGCAGCGCTGTGATTGTTCGGAGCGCCATGGTTTGGAACTCAGATGGGTAATGGGGGGCTGGGCATGTTCCCACCAGGCTGTGCATTGCACTAGGGCTGGCCAAACAGTTAAGCGTACAGAGGGAGTGCAAACCACTCCTCCCCCTGCTCTGGCCAGTCCCACGTCGCGAGCCACTGACTGAAATAGGAAAATTAACATGATAATAATGATACGTTATTATAATTATTTTTTCCTTTTGAGAAGCGAGGCGACGCTCCTCTGCCTTAGCGGAGGAGCCACCACTGAACTGGTGAAGTAACAGGATTATAATCAAGGTTGCTGCCTATAGAGCAAGAAAGAAGAAGAAAGAACAAGCCCAGACCGGACAGAAGATACTGTAACAAAAACAGCCTGGTGAGAGAGAGAGAAGGAAAGTTTTACTATGTCTTCCTGTACTTGCAGCCATTGCACTGCCGGGGTTTCGGAGCCACATGTAAAAACTGTTGGCAGAAAAGCACAGCATGTATGACATTGTTCTGCATTCGGTCCATCAACTGTTCTTTTTGCATTCATCACCCCGAGTGGACCGGGTATGCCCGGGAGAACCTGGCCTGGCTGTTTGGGCTGGACTGCTCCCATTGGGCACAGGGTCAAGACTGATTTGCATATGGCTGGGTCCAAACTGGAATGGCACTGTGAGCAAAAAAAATGGATTCAGGCCCAGATCTCTGTACTGGGGTGAGTGGTATGACGTTGTTCTGCATTCTGTCCATCAACTGTTCTTTTTGCAGAAAAGCACACCTGACAGAGGTGCAAAAGAATGCAACTATATACCCTAGTCTCTGGGATGTAGCCAGAAGATAATTTGGCCAGTTAATAAGGAATCAATAAAGTCTGACTGTGAAGTCTAGACTGTTATCTGTGAGTTTCAGTGCCTGTTCCTTTGATGCAGTCTGTAGCAACAGATCGTCTAGGTAAGAAGGAATCGTAATCCCCTAAGAGAGCAAAATTCCAATGACAGGAGCTAAACCTTTTGAGAACACTCTGGGGGATGTTTTGAGGCCCAAAGGTAAAACCGCAAACTGCCAATGTTGGTTCTTTATGGCAAGTCAGAGGTATTTCTGATGAGATGGGGGAGTCAGTATATGCAGATAGGCATCCCGGAGATCCAGTTGGTTAGAAATTCCCCCTTCGAGATTACCAGAATGACCTGTTGCAAATTAGTCATCTTACTTGAACCAGACCTTGGGATTAAAGTTGTTGATGAAACCAAGATAAATTATCATCCTGTAGTCCCCTGACATTTGATTTACCAGAAAGAAGCCGGAGTAATTACCTCTTCCTCTCCCCTGAGAAGGTACAGGAATCGAAATTTGCCTAGCATAGTAACGGTAAGTTTCAATTCTATTAAGGACACGGAGGCGAGGATTATGCTTTTTCCTTCTTCGCTGTTTATTTAACTCAACACACAGCAGCCAAAAAGCAATAACACAAGCCCTAAACCTCCAAACAAAGGTAAAAGGGCTAGAACATCAACAAAAAATTTCATCAGAAACTACAAGTCCCATGACAGCAAGTCAGGCAGTCCATAGGTTAGTCCTTCCTCAATGTCCATACAGGCTAGAAAGGACGTCCTCTCTGTGACTACTTCCTCTTTCTTCACGCGAGTCACGCCATAGTATCACTGGTCTTGTTTCGCACCATCATTTCCTAGCAAGAAAAATACAAAAAGAGTCAGCGGTGCAAGGATAAGAATCCCTATGTACACCATCAGGAAAAAATATGACCGTGAGAACAGTGAAGGTTATAACCACACAGTAGAGGAAAACTGAGTACTTACTGCAGAACAGGGGGGAAACTGCTTCCACCGAAGGCCCGGGAGGTATAATCCTCGCCTCCGTGTCCTTAATAGAATTGAAACTTACCGTTACTATGCTAGGCAAATTTCGATTCTATGTCAGGACCGGAGGCTTCAGATTATGCTAGTTCAAAGCTTACTTACCACCAATTGTGCGAAATCCACCACCGGTTTAAAGTAGAACCGTTTAAAAGTGGAATCCGAGGACCAGTCCGCCACGCGCATTAGGTCCTCCAAGCGGGCTCCCAACGAAAAGGCTTTAGAAGCCATGGCCACTCTGGGCGAGTGTGCACCAAACTGCTTTGTATCAATACCTGCTTCCTGCATGATCCACCGTACCCATCTGGCAATGGTGGGTGATGAGACAGCCTTGTGCGGTTTTCGCAACGCAATCAGGAGCTGTCGCTCGCCCGCAGGGCGAAGTTCCAGGGTCACCTCCTCATATGCCTTCAAGCATTGCACCACACAGAGTTTGGGGACGTCGACGAAATACGGGTAGGAAATCGTCCTCGACCCACATTTTGTACGGCGCCCCAAAGTGAAGACGACCCCATCAGGGGAAAAAACCCTCGCTGAAACATCCAGAGCTCGCACATCCGAAACTCGCCTGCATGAAATCAGGCACAAAAGCATCGCTAATTTAGCTGAGAGCTCTTTCAAGGACAAATATCTATTCTGCTGCCAAGACAAAAAAAGATTCAACACAAGGTTGACGTCCCAGAGAACCGAATAACGCGGTTTAGGGGGCAAGGAAAGACGAATACCCCTCAAAAGCCCACAGACAAAAGGATGTGTCCCAATCGGTGCACCTTCCACCGGGTGGTGGCCTGCTGAGATCGCCGAACGCATTGCATTGACAGTGCGATATGCCAGGCCGGCCGAAGCCGAGTCCGCCAGAAAATTTAGAACTGGCACGACGCCTGCGACCATGGGATCCAGACCCCGTCGAAGACACCAACGAGACCACTTATTCCAGGCCGAGCGGTATCGTTTCGCTGTGCTACCGGCCCAGGCCTTAGAGAGGAAATTCTCAGCTGGTCCCGAAAGGCCTGCGAGCGACCAGCGTCGTCCGAAAGCCTCCACGCCATGAGGTGGAGAGAGCTCTGTATCACCAGAGGATGGGGGTCCCCGTCCGCGTTGAGAAGAAGATGCGGAAACCGGGGGAGTAGGATTGGAGAATCCCAAGAAAGTTCCAGAAGAACTGGAAACCAAACTTGAGATCTCCACCAGGGGGTCACCATGACTACCTCCGCTCGCTGGCCTCAGTATACCCTCAGTATCATTGAAAACGGAGGGAAAGCGTACGACCTCTCTGGACCCCAGTCCTGGAGGAAAGCGTCCGTGGCCTCCACGAGAAGGTCCGGCCTCCACCTGAAGAACCGCGGCAGCTGATGGTCCAGACGGGATGCAAAGAAATCCACCGAGAACTGGCCCCAAACATTGTCCAGCCGCCTGAAGACCTGTGGGTCCAGTTTTCCTCAAGTGCCGGGAGTGCCAGTCCGCTACTTGATTGGCCTGACCCAGCAAGTATTCCGCCGTCACTGAGACGTGGTGTGCTAGGCAATAATCCCAGAAATCCTTCACTAGATCCGCTAGGGCTTTGGAGCGAGGACCACCCAGATGGTTGACGTAGCGGACAGCAGAGATGTTGTCCATCCGAAGCAGGACACAGGAACGAACTGAGTCTTTGGTCCAACAGCGTACTGCGAATGACCCCGCCAACAGCTCTAAGCAGTTGATATGCAGTTCCTGCTCCTCGGACAACCAGGCGCCGCCTGTAGAAAACTCTCCGCAACGGGCGCCCCAACCGGCTCTGCTGGCGTCGGACTCTATCACCAAGTCCGGAACCGGACCGAAAATCGCCCGACCGTTCCAGGCCTCCATATGGGCGAGCCACCATGCCATTTCCTCCTTCACTTCGGCGGAGAAGGGGAACACCTGATCGTAGGTCAAACCCCGGCGTAGATGGTGCGCCTTGAGGCACAGAAGGAGCCGATAGTGGAGGGGACCCGGGAAGATTGCCTGGATGGAGGAAGAAAGTAACCCCACCACCCGGGCAATCTGGCGGAGGGATGTGTGGGACCTTGAGATCGTCTGACGCAATATGTGACGGATCTTCCCTATCTTCCTGGAAGGTAAGCTCAGGGTGCACTGCACCGAGTCCACGGTAAAACCCAGGAACACCACCGTCTGAGAAGGAGATAGAACTGACTTTTCCTCGTTCACGACAAACCCCAGCCCTTGGAGCAGGGACACTGTCTGCCGAAGTTGAAGCAGTAGTTTCTTGGCACATTGCGCCATCAACAAGATGTCGTCCAAATAGACGATCATCCGTACCCCTTGGCTCCGCAAGTGTTCCACCACCGGGTGGAGTAGCTTGGTGAAGCACCAAGGCGCCGAGGAAAGCCCGAATGGAAGGGCGGTAAACTTGAAAAACTTGATTACCGGTCGCTTGCCCCCATCCGTCTTTTCCACTAGGAATAGATTGCTCAGAAAACCGGCAGGGTGTTGTGTTGAAAGACAAATGGCCCCCTTGTTCAGCAAGTCGGAGACCTCTTTGTCGACCACCTGCGCATCTGCGTGAGAAAAAACGATAGGATGTGGAGGCCTTCGCTGGTAGGGCCGATCGTAAAAGTCTATGCGAAAACCTCGGACGGTCTGCAGGACCCATGAGTCCAATGTGATCGCGGCCCAGGCCTCCGGAAACAAGGCTATTCGCCCCCCAATGCGGACTTGATCCGCCGGAATGACACTCACCATTTGAATTGTTTCCAGCGGTGTTCTTGAAACCACCTCTGCCTCGGAAGAAGCGCTGGCCCCTGGTGGGGTAGAAGGTGTTGTAGTTGGAGGAGGCGTTAAATTGATCTCGTCCGGAGCCTTGATTCCTGTTGCCAGCCTGCTGCTGACCGCCACGGCCGGTCGCGCGGCCCACACCGCGACCAGCCCCTCGGGAGAAACGCTGTTGAAAAACCTTTTTAATGCTTGATTGAGCCCTGTCCAGGGACGTAAAGGTGGAAACGAACTTCCCCAGCTCCTTTATGAAAGGGTCCCCAAAGAGTCCCCCTTGGGCAACCGCCCCCGCCTCAGAAGAGGCCAAGTCGCCCAGCTTCGGGTCCAATTTTATTAAGAGGGACCTACGAAGCTCGGTCGAGAGGGCGCAATTTGCATTCCCCAGGAAAACTACCACTCTCTGAGCCCAGTTAGACAGTACGTCTGGAGAAATGGTCGCCCCTGACACTTTAGCCTCCTCAGCCATGTCCAGTATTTTCGTGATAGGCCCTATGGCGTCCAAAAGCTTGTCCTGGCAGGAACGCCAGTACCGATCAATCCCCTTTCGAGGATCTTTAACGAACTTCGCAAGAAAGGTGGCCATTTTAGGGTCTAATTCTGGTGTAAGGGCCACTTTGCCCTCCAACGTAGGCCTGGGACACTCTCCCCGCAGACAACTCCTCGCTTCCTTCTCCAGGGGCTTGCGGATGCGTCCTGCGACGAACTTCGCCACTTTCTCCCCCGGGGTCCAGGCAGCCGACCGCGGATGCATTATTTCATCCGGGTCTAGCATGCCCGAACTATCCTGGGGCAAGTCGGCGGCGGAGCCCGAAGGGCGCCAAGAACGCACAGACCCATCCTCGTCATCTGTGTCTGCTGGTGACATACCACCCGGGGATGAAGGAGCCGTGACTATGGACCCCGAAGGGCGCGGGGTTGGTGGAGGCGCAGGGGTAGGCGCGGTTGCCTTGGCCAGAAAAGCGTCACGCAAGCGCTCAAAGGCGTCCCTGTCCACACCCTGCGCCGCCCCAGAAACCCCTTCCCTACAAATCTTCTTAGGGGCAGGCGGAACACTGCTTGCAGGGGCTGCCAATGGGTCTGCGACCCCTAGATGGGCCTGAGTTACCCTCTCACACTCCTGTATAATGCGGGCAGATAGTCGGTCCTCCATAGGGCCTACAATCTCCTGCACACACCGGTAAATAGAGCTGTCTACTGCGCTATAGAATTCCTCATCATTCAAGTATTGATGGGAACCTTCCTCCTCATAATATTCCTCCTGATCCATGACTGGGAATTTCAGACCCAACTAGAAGGGAAACTGTGAGGCACAAGATCAGGGCAGCAGGCAGCACCTGCGCAAACTGTGGCGCAGATCGAATCTGCAGCTTTTGGCCCCGGTGTAACCGGAGGGGGGGGGACACAGACCCCAAAGCGCGCCGACCCTTACAAGAACCGGGTCCAACCACCTCCCTGCGCGCTTGCGGTAAGGGGAAGCAGGGTTTTCAACAGTGTCCCCACAGAAAAAACGCCCGTAGGCGGCAACGCGGTAATAACCGCTTTACAGACCCCAGCGGGGCGTCAAAAAGGAATTAGGGCAGAGTACTGACCCAGGAAGGACCTGGGCGTAGCGGTGAGGTAGTATCAGGGGCTCCGGCGGCCCGCTCTCCCCAAAGCGGTTCTCCTGAGGAGAAAAACCACGCCGGGACCAGCGAGACGCTCCGGCGCCCCCTAGCGGCCGGAGGATGCCAGGAACTGGGTGATAGTCGCGTAAGGGACCGCGAATGTCCCCGTGACTATGAAGGGCTCTGAAAAAGAAACAGAGCAACAAGCAGAGATAATACAGTTGCAAATAGCAATTAATCAAGCAGAACAACAATATCCAACAACTCCAACTTCCACACAAATGAGGAGATAAGGAGAAACACTTAACTGGCTGCGAAGCAGCGAAGAAAGAGGAAGTAGTCACAGAGAGGACGTCCTTTCTAGCCTGTATGGACATTGAGGAAGGACTAACCTGTGGACTGCCTGACTTGCTGTCATGGGACTTGTAGTTTCTGATGAAATTTTTTGTTGATGTTCTAGCCCTTTTACCTTTGTTTGTAGGTTTAGGGCTTGTGTTATTGCTTTTTGGCTGCTGTGTGTTGAGTTAAATAAACAGCGAAGAAGGAAAAAGCATAATCTGAAGCCTCCGGTCCTGACATAGAATTGAGGTTCTCTTTTTGAATAAGGAGGAAACGCTGTCGCAACGAGCCCTCATTCTTTCTAAACCTGTCAGCCAGTTTGTGAATACAAAATGAAAATCTGAGATTAAATGGGAAACTGAGGGAGGATCTGTAAAACGCACATGTCTGAAGCTGTCTCACTCAACTGCTATTGGAACTGAAGGAGGCAAACCTCAACCAGAATCTCTGGATATCTGAAATAGTCATGAATCTTGTTTTTGTTCACTTGTGCCACATTGACTGACGAGAGGAAGAATTGGATTGTACACATCAATGTAAAATCTTTTCTTCTTATAATTGTCGTGCCTCTTTCGCTCACCTCTAACTGATTTTTGGTTGTAGCAAAAAAGGTTGAGCATGTTTTTCAGATTTAAATGACTTCTGGAGGACCTCTTGCAATCCCTCCCCAAACAGTTTATTGCATGAATAAGATATTATAAGAAGACAATTCTTTTGTGCAGCATCAACCTTCCAACTTTGAAGATTACGATGTCGTCCTGTGGTGACTGACTCTGTAGAAGCCATAGCAGAGGCTCTTACAGTATCAAATATTAGAACAGACAAATATTTAGCCTGTATTCCATTCTAGCAACAAACTGAGAAAAGACTTCACCCTCCAGAATAGTAGGTGACAATGACTGAAAATCTTTGTCAAGTGACTGAGAGGTATAGACAGCATACATTTGAGATCTCATCGCTAAATTTAGACCTTCTTGCAAATTTTTTAAGCACCTTCAATCTACCTGTCCAACGAATCAGAGAAAGATACCAAATTGGAAAGAAGAGAGGGTTTTCCCATTAGACTCGCCAGAAGAGGGTCTACTGTAAGGGTCTGGTGTAGGTCAGTCTCTCCTGTGGCCAGTGGACAGAGTCTACCCATGAATCTTGGGACCAACTTTCTCTCAGGCTCTTTCCATTATCTGTTCAAGAGGTTCATTAATGTGATAGGCAATGATTGACTTTATGTCTCCTTCTGAATATACTTTGCACTGAGAGTGGACGACTCCAAGGAAAAGCTGTCTTCCTCCTCATCATATTTAGGGGACACTTCAAAGGAGACCAAAGTAGGAGAGGACACTGAAAAACATGATCCTGGAGAGGAAGGCAAAGAAGACGGAGGAGGAACAACCTTGCCCGTCTGGCGATTATAAGTCTCACACAAAGATTTCCTCACCTTTTGCCATTCTTTCTCTGAAAATGTAAGGGATCTGGATATTTGTTGTCTAGAATCCTTCCTGTGAAGGTAGGTATTCACAGAAAAAGTTGTGCAGGAATGAAGCTGCTTATGTGAGTACTTCCCCAAGGTGAAACACAGAGGACTGAAGAAGTAACACCAACACACGGTAGAGACAACCAGCAGTCAACAAAGAGAGGAGACTTTGCCTTCTTAAATATGAAGAGGATGTAGGACCAAAGGTTGCTAAGAGAAAACATGATTACAATGTACGTATTTGAGAAGAATAACAAACTTCTCTACTCCACAACAAAACAATGTACTAAGAAACAATTCACACTGTATTCAACCCCGTTGGTCTTATAATAACAAAAAAGAGTAGAGAAAAAAAGACACTGTCAACACTAAAACAGGCACTAAAACAGGCATAGATTTCAAATATAGGCCCGTCCAGAAACTGGAAAGGAAGGGGAGTTAGAGCACTGGCAAACCAAACTAAAATAGGAGTCTGCCCAATTCCAAATAATTGTCTTGGGTGTGGAAAACTCTCCCAAGGAAAGAACAAGGGCAAGAGGGCCACTGTACTGCTAAAATACGCTTGTTTGCAGAACCGTATTCCTGTGAGCAGACTAACAAAAGCATGCTGCCGCGCCACTCATTAGCCTCTGCCTGGGGATCCCCATTGCAGCTGAATAGTTAATGTTGGCAGCCACCGCATGGGTTTCTAGCTCGTTTCAGCTGGTGATAGCCCATCCCTTCAAGCAGAGGAAATAATTACCATCCCCATTATCCTGATTCCCCTACGTTTACAACCATTATCTTAATGTATGACCCTGTTAAGTGAAACTGCCCACCACCTTACACCTGCTACAAGTGACAATCATATATATAGTTCCACAGTGCACACCTGTGCTCAACAATACATTGGTCTGAGATCTGCTCTCTCCCCAGCAGCTCCGCTTTGCCTTGCATCTCCGCTGACTCCGTGCTCATCGCCCCTTCCTGGGTTTGAGGCCACTGAGTTCCACTCCTTGTGGTGCCCACCCCAGCCTGCAAGCTCGCTCCTGACAAGTCTGTGCCCCTCACTGAGTCCTGGTCTGTTGCTGCCCTTAAAGCGGTATCCATGCCACTTGTTTTGACACTCATTTTGTTGTCTTATTGTTTTTTCTGTCGACTCTGTGCCTCACGTTGCCCGGCTCTCTTCCTCGCCGCAGCTGCCCCTGCACCCCCTCCTCCCTGCCCGCACCCATTCCTGCCTCCCAGCTTCTCGTCCCTCCTCCCTCCCCTACTTAATGGTGGCTGCTGCATGGTCGTGCAGCCGGCACGCCAACGGCAAGCCTGTCTGCAACCGTCCGTGACCCGACCACGGCCAGTGCCAGGAACCCTGTATCTCCAGCCACCCACCGATACGACGCAACCACCCTCTGCACACTCAACCCCGGAAGAAACAACAAATGCAAGATGTCCAAGTCAAACACGACCAATGGCCATTTCTCCTGCCTCCACTATCGCCAGACCTTCACTGCCGCTCCGGCCGCCAACACCACCGGCGACGACCTAAGAAGCATCCTCCTCAACATGCGCTCCATGCACGAACACGCCGTGAACATCTGGAACCTCCTGGACTCGCTCTCACCCGACGTCGTTTTTTTCATGGAAACGCATCCTCGGCCCCTGATCTCACCATCACCATCCCGGATAGGTACAAGATCCAGAGGAAGGACCGTCTCAACCACCCAGGAGGAGGCATCGCCATGGCACACAAAAACACCTTCTGCCTCGCCACCTCCAGTGACACCACCCTCGCCTATAGACCCCCCGGCCCCCGAGCACTCTTCGCCAACACCATCACCGACCTCATCGCACCCCACGCCATCGCCACCACAGACTACATACTCATCGGCAACCTGAACTTCCACATCGACAACCTCAGCGACCCCAACTCCGCCGCCCTCTGTAACAACCTCACCAACTTTGGACTGAAGCAACTCATCACTACACTGACACACAAGGCGGGACATTGTCTCTCGACCCCATCTTTGCTGGAGGCAAAAGCGTTCACTCCACCCACACCACGCAGCCCCCCTGGACCAACCACCACTGCATACACTTCCTCGTCATCAAACCCAAACCACCTGTACAACCTCCACGCCCCCACACAGGAACTGGAGCAGAGTCACAGAGGAACTGAACTCTACCCTCAATGACAACACCCCTTAAGCAGAAAACCTGTGCACACATTAGGCAATAAATATTCTGATAGATAAGTATTAGGAGCAATATAGGACAGTCCCACGAAGGAATCTTAGTTCTTAAACTTGTCTTTAATCGTGCATCCAGTACAGTTTACACACAGCCAGCCGACACGTGTTTCATTGTTACCCTCAATGACAACACCCCCTCCGCTGCAACCAACATTAACCTCGCGGCCATGGAATTCCACACTTGGATCACCAACTGCGCAGACAAGCTGGCCCCGCTACGCAACCCCAACAAGAAAAGCCCCAGGAAAGGTGCCTGGTTCACCACCGATCTCCAAGAAGGCAGAAGCACCTGTAGGCGCCTGGAGACGAATTGGAGAAACAGCAAGACACCCGAACACTACACCACATACAAGGACGCTATGACTTAATACCATCAACACATCAGAACCACCAAAAGGACCTTCATCCACAACAGAATCCTCGCCAACTCTAGCAACTCAAAGGAACTTTTCAACATCATCCAGGAACTCACCAAGCCCTGCAGCGAAACCACAGACATCACCCCCTCCCAGGACCTCTTTGACAAACTCGGATCCTACTTCCACCTAAAGATACAGAACCTCTACAACAACTTCAACGACCACACTCCAGACCACACAGTCAACCCACCCTGCGGCAACGCCAGCCAGATCACAATCTCTGCCTGGACACCGAACACGACCGAGGAGACTCCATTGACCATGAAAGGTGTCCACTCCGGAGCCCCCACTGACCCCTGCCCACCCCATTTATACCACAGAGCTGCAGTCACCATTGCACCTGTGTTACAATGCACCATCAACACCACCATTGAGACCAGCTCCTTCCCCGATGACTGGAATCGTGCAGTAGTCAGACCCCTTCTCAAGATGCCCTAGACAGACCCGACAGACCTGAAGAACTACTGGCCCATCTCGTTCCTCCCTTTTGCAGTCAAAGTCGCAGAGAAAGCAGTCAACGCAGAACTGATGAGGTTCATCAAAGGCAATGCCATCCTCAACCCTTCTCAATCTGGAAGCAACCACAGGACCGAGACCGCCCTACTCTCAGCCACCGACGACATCTGCACCAAGGTCACACCGCAGCCCTGATCCTACTCGACCTGCCAGCAGCTTTCAACACCATCTCCCACCGCTCACTCACAGCCAGACTACACGAAGTCGGCATACAAGGCACATGCCATCGACTGGATCAGATCGTTCCTGACCGGCAGGAACCAAAGGATCAGACTGCCACCTTTCTTCTCCGAACCTGCAGAAATCATCTACAGAGTACCACAGGGGTCATCTCTCAGCCCAACCCTCTTCAACAACTACATGGCTCCCCTCGCCGCCATCGTCCAACAGCACGGTCTCAGCATAATCTCCTACGCCGACGACACCCAGATCATCCTCTCTCTCACCAAAGACCCCACCACCACCAGACTCAACTTCCAAAAAGAATGCAGGACTTCACAGCATGGATGATCAACAGCTGCCTAAAAATCAACTCCGAGAAGACAAACGTCCTCGAAACCACACCCTCAGCATGGAACAGCACCAGGTGGCCCACCACCCTCGGCAGCCCTCTGACCCTCATAGACCACGTCAAGGACCTCAGCAGCGTACTCGACTCCTCCCTCTCCATGAGCCAACAAGTCAAAGCAGTCACCTCCAGCTGCTTCAACACCCTCCGCATCCTCCATAAGACTTTCAAATGGATCCCCCTGAAGCAAGGAAGACAGTCACCCATGCACTCATTACCAGCAGGCAAGACTGTGGAAACGCCCTCTACGCCGGCATCAACAAGTCTCTAATCTAACCCCAGACAATACAGAACACCACTGCCAGATTCGTCCTCTGGGTCCCCAAACACCAACACATCTGCCAACCTACGCAAGCTCCACTGGGTCCCCATCAAGAAAGGAGTCACTTTCAAGATACTAACATACGCCTACAAATGCCTACACAACACTGGACCCCAATACCTCAACGAGAGAATCACCCTCCACGTACCCAAAATAAACCTTCGTCCTCAACCTCCTCCTCGTCAAAACCCTGCATATCCGCAGAGCAAGGGAAAGATCCTTCTCCTACATCGGGGCCAAGACCTGGAAGGAGCTCCCCACTGACATCAGACGTGCCCCCTCCCTGAACACCTTCAGGAAGGCTCCAAAGACCTGGCTCTTCAACTAAACTGGAACTGCTTGAAAGGATCTGTTCGAAACAAAGAGCCTGTCCCTGCTCCTTGCAATAATGATTGTTAATATAGTTTTGTACATGGTGCCATTTAACATTGTATGTGCGTGATAAATAACGAATCATTGATAAAGACCTCCGTATTGCACACTCTGATATTGGGGTATTGTCTGAAGGCTTAGTTTGTCAAGTTGCATAAGCAGAAATGGGGATTGGTTTTGTCAAGGTTTGTTTGCCAAGTTTAAGTGCTCATGGAATTCTTTGTTCGCATACCTAATGAAGCGCTGCACGTTTTCCAACTGAAACCCTTCAAACGTGCAGCGCGTGTGAGCCCCACCCGCCGATGCCTATAAAAGACTCCTCGGAGCGCTAGCAGTTGCTTGTCGGACATTTCCCGCTCACCTGGAGATCCCGCGTCTTGATTCCTGCACCCGTGTTGTCCTCCGGTTGTTCGTTCCCTCTTCCAGGGCTCCTCTCCTCTTCTGGGCTGCATCTTGCCTTCGGCTCCGGGTCCGGCTCCGGCTTCGGTCCCCGCATTTCAGGAGCTTCCTGACTTCCGGTCCCCAGTAAAATCGGAACGACCTGCAACATAAAAAGACAAAGGTTAGCGCGCAATTGGTTCAACAGCTGTTCAAGTAAGTACATTAGCATTCTTTCGGAAAGGAATATTTCAGAAGGCATTGCAAGGTAAAAAGGCACAGACAATCTTTTTGGTGCATCAAAGAATATTCAGGGCATTGTATTTCCTTCTGTGAGACTATGATTATGAGAGACTTCTTTCTTTTGGAAGGCTTATGATCACACCCCAATTTGAGACATTATTAAATGCTCCAGTTCTAAGGAAAATCAAGACGTGTTCTAGCCCTCATTACCTGAAGAGACTTAAATGCTCACGCTTTATGTTTATGTTAAATGTGGTGTTGTTTCAACTATTCCTAAAAGAATTTGAGAGCATATGGACACAGTGCATCATTACTAAAGCATTCTGGAACATTATTGTGCTATACAGGAGAATTGAGAAGTGAGTCAAGTCACATGTTGTATAATTAGTTTATGCACTAGATATAAGAGTTAATGGTGATTCTTCCTTTAAGTAGGATATCGCTTCCTTCTCAAGACAATCCTATCCGGTGAACAGAAAGACCAGAAACAGAGAGGTACATGCATGACCATAATGTGCTTGTGTTTAGAATAGGAAGGACACATACTAGTACAAGAGATAAGGTGTAATAATACTTCATGTTGTTTATGTCTTTTGATAGGCATTACAGCCAGTTAAGCTCATCTCCAGTAGACGCTACAAGAGGAGCAGTGTTTATCTCTCTTTTATTATTTTATCCACTTCCCCCTTCCCTTGAGGTTCTTTTTGTTGTGCACTGTGTATGATCAGTGCAGTAAGGTCAGAGGCTTAAGGGTAGGTACGAACTGTCTTCAGATTCTCCAACAGAACTATCTGGATGTTTAGGTGAGCAGGAACTTGACAGAAGCACAAGCCTTAAAAACACCTAGTTCTGTTGGAAAGATGAATACAGGGGAAGAAACGGACGTTATAGGCGCCGCTGATATGGCACAGGCCTTAAATGATGATTTAGTTTGCAATGAATCAGTGACAGTGCTTTTACAACAAATGCAAGTTGAGTTAGAAAAATTAAAGTTAGAAAATGCAACTTTAAGACAGAATTTGGTATGATATAAATAAACCTCTGGAAACCCTTTGGGAAACAACCTTTTCCCCTTTGTTTAAAGACTCTTCTGAAACAGGTGCTAGGTTATGTTATGTTATGTTATGCATTTTTTATTAGGCGCACAGCTGCTCCAGCGAAGGAGCGTCCTGGCGCCACGACAAGGTAGCAGCACAACACAACAAGATAAAAACAGCAGTGGGGAAGGACTAAGGGAACAGGAAAGTTTTCACCGCTCGGCGGAATGAGAGAAAGTCCCTAAGGGCGCGAGTCGCCGGGGGGAGGGAATTCCACAGCATAGCCGCGCGGACTTGGAAAGAACGTCCGCCGGCTCTGCTGCGCTTGACACGAGGGACAACCGCTAGTTCCAGATCAGCAGATCTTAATGCTCGAGCAGGGGTGTAGTGGGCCAGAAGTTTGGACAAGATCATGGCTGGGGATCCCTTAAGTATTTTGTAGGCGACACAGAGGATCTTAAACTGAATCCGCTGGGCGACCGGTAGCCAATGCAACGATCGCAGGGTGCTAGAGGTCGGACAAGATCTAGGTAGTCCAACCACCGCTCTCGCAGCGGCATTCTGAATCCGCTGGAGACGACCAATTTCTGCTTGGTTTAAGCCAGCAAATAAAGAGTTCGCGTAATCCAGCCTGGAGATGACAGTCGCTTGGATCACGAGTTGCCGGGTAGCGGCATCAAAAAACTTAAGCACCGGACGTAGTCCCCGTAGAATGCCAAAACAGCAGGCCGCCGTACGTTTAGTATGACATACAAACGTAAGGGTGGGGTCCAACCAGACTCCGAGGTTTTTAAGCTCGGAGACTGGGAGAGGTATAGGACCCAGATCCCCCGGCCACCATCTGCCACCCCAGAGTTCCGGTTGCTTCCCAAAAATCATGAACTCGGTCTTACTAGCGTTCAGCTGGAGGCAGTTGGACGTCATCCAGCCAGCGACCGCCCTCAGTCCATGTTGGAATCTGGGTGCATCCACATCGGCATCCCCGCTGATCGTGACCGCTAGCTGGGTGTCATCGGCGTATGACACCATTGTCATACCCCATTGACGAACAACCTCAGCCAGCGGCCTTACGTATAGATTAAACAACGTAGGACTCAGCGAGGAGCCTTGGGGAACCCCCAGATCCAGCAGATGGGGTTTGGACTGGTAGGGAGGGACGGTCACGCTAAAGGTCCGATTGGCTAGGAAAGACCGGAACCATTGGAGAGCGATGCCAGTGACACCAGCCTCCTCTAATCGACGCAGAAGGATGGGATGAGATACGGTGTCAAAGGCGGCGCTCAGATCTAATAGCACCAGCGCCGCCGTTTGACCCGCATCGAGCACGGAGCGCAAATGCTCTACCATATACAGCAGAGCCGTCTCCGTGCTGTGGCCCGCTAGAAACCCATTCTGCGTCGTGTCGAGGATATCGGCTTGGTGAAGATGTTCCGAGAGGACCGCGTTGACATGCGCCTCAGTCACCTTGGCAGGCCACGGCAGAAGTGAAATTGGTCGATAGTTTTCGGGCTTACTTCCATCCAGGCTTGGTTTTTTGAGAATAGACCGCACCACGGCCTGTTTCCACTTGAGTGGGACTACGCCGGATGTAAGCGACGTGTTGATCAAAGAGCATAGCGGTGAGATGTCATGCACCGCCAGATCTTTGAACACAGCTGGGCAGAGCGGATCTGCTGATGACCCCGACCTCACTTGACAAGCCAGTTTGCCAAGGCTTTCAGTAGTTAAGATCGGAAAAGAGTACAATTCCTCAACCGTCAAAGGTTTGAGAGGTGAATCTGCAGGTGGACTGGCCGGCGGAAAAGCCCGATAGATAGCGTTCACCTTCTCCACAAAAAAATCCGCCAGAATTTCACAATGCTCCACAGAGCTCTGGAGAGTAGCAGTCACCTTTTTGGTGGTAAGATCTTTCAACACCTTGAAAATAGTTTTAGAGGGATTGTCGCTAGTCCGAAATTGTAAGGCGTAAAAGGCAGCGCGGGTTCTGCACACTGCTCGATGGTAGAGTTTAACAGTGGCTTGGTACACGGCCTTCTCCTGGTTGTTGTAGGTTTTACGCCATGCCCGCTCTGCACGCCTACAGGAGGTCTTGAGTACCCGCAGCGCATCATCATACCATGGGCTAGTATTTCTGGCCCCGGATTTACACCAAACTGTGGGGATAAGGGAATCTAATGCCCTAGTCACCCAATTACAGAAGCCATCATATCCTTGATCTATCGTACCAGTTATGTCTAGTGGGTCGGACGATAAAAGCTGGTAGAACTCGTCCAGCTTTAGTTTATTCCAACGCCGTCTAGGGGTTGGACATGCCACTGGTTTGGACTGCATAACGGGTACGGGGCACTGGATCTGTATCAAATAATGATCAGTCCATGCCAGCGGAGTGAGGCTAGTGATGCTGGCTTCCGCCAAGTTGGTGAAAAATGGGTTGAGAGTATGTCCCCCTATATGAGTGGGTTGAGGTCTAAAAACATCACTACAAACTCCTCTCCCGTGGAGGTAACTGTCAATGTCCCAAGTATAGTGCATTTAGCTGCTCCTGAAAGGTTCCATGGAGATAGTAACAAATTCCATGTTTTCCTAAACCAATGTCAATTACACTTTGTTTGTAAGCCACAACAATTTCCCATGGATGCTACTAAGCTGGCTTTTGTACTCACTTACCTGGGGGGTACAGCGGCAAATTGGTCCATTCCTTATGTGGATAGGGATGACCCGATTCTGCATAACTGGAACCAGTTTAAAAGAACTATGACTCACCTATTCATTAAACATACATTCATGCAGGCAAGTGATAATGAACTGTTAAATCTCAAGCAAGGGAATAAAGACTTGTTAACCCATCTTACTAACTTCAACCGTGTACTGACTGAAACACAGTGGCCGGAAGAGAAACGTGTTAAAAGACGCTCTTGCTCATATCATGGACTTACCAGAAGACTATTCTGATTTTGTGGATTTAGTGGTGAAATTAGACCATAGGTTAGGGGAAAGGAAAGGTAAGGTGATAAAACCAAGATGGAAACCAGATTGACTTTTGCAAAACATGATAAGAAGGACGCGGATAGTAAATTCCCAGAACATGAATCTATGCAAATAGGGATGCTCAAAGGTCCACTGTCCTCAGAAGAAAAGGAAAGAAGAAGAAAACTCCAATTATGTCTGTATTGTGGTAAGGCTGGCCATTTTGCTAAGGAATGCCCTGTAAAACCCAAGACTCCTAGAAAGGTTAATGTTTTATCCACAAGTCCTACGGAGCCGGAAAACAAATAAACTCGACAAGGGCAGAGGTCACTTGTTCGCGAAATTTTTTGACTCAGCCCGCAAACTCTGTTGCTTACACAGTTCCACATATACCTAAATCTTTTTTTGATTCAAGTAATTCTGATTATGAGCACTCAGTTAAGACATACCCTTCCAGTGCTTCTTGATTCAGGAGCTATGGGAAACTTTGTGGATAATGCTCTGGCTAAGAAATTAGGTCAGCCCATAATTCAGAAAACTTATCCCGAGGCAGTATGTGCTGTGGATGGTTCTGAATTGACTTCTGGTTTAATCATAAAGCAAACAGGTCCTATCATTATGGTGTGTCAGAATGGACACACAGAAGAGCTCAGTTTTGATTTAATAGATATCCCTAACTTTGGTTTGATCCAGGGAGTACCTTGGCTCACTACTCATAACCCAAAGATTGATTGGATATCCAGAACTGTTACCTTAGATTCTTCCTTTTGTAGATCCAGTTGCTACCAAGATGCAGGAAATGATCATCTAACAGTAGAACATTGTGTCAACATTACACAATTAGAGTGTGCTATTCCTTCTGAATACTTGAATTTTAAGGATGTCTTTGATCCGGTGAAAGCAAGTGTTTTGCCTCCGCACCGGTCATATGATTGTCGCATAGACTTGATCCCTCGGGCTCCTTTGCCAAATAGAAAAGTGTATGCTCTTACTGAAGAAGAAACCAAATATCTGAGAACTTACCTGGATGACTTGTTACAATCCGGTTTCATTCGCCATTCTACATCTCCGGTGTCATCTCCACTTTTTTTTATAACAAAACCGGATGGGTCCCTTTGCGCTTGCATCGATTATAGGGGAATCAATAAGGCTACAATAAAGAATAAATATCTGCTCCCTTTAATACCGGTACTCCTCGACCAATTGCGACATTCCACAATCTATACTAAATTAGACCTACGAGGTGCGTATCATCTAGTAAGAGTTAAGGAAAACGATGAGTGGAAAACAGCCTTTAAAACTAAATTTGGGTTGTTCGAATATACTGTGATGCCCTTTGGGTTGTGCAACGCCCCTGCGGCGTTCCAATTTTTTATTAATGAGGTCTTGCACGAATTTTTAGACATCTGTGTCATAGTGTATATTGACGACATCCTTATCTATTCTAAAAGTCAGGAGGAACATACACAACATGTTAGAGCTGTATTAGCTAGGTTAAAAGCACACCATCTCTTTGCCAAGTTAGAAAAATGTATTTTCAATGCAACCACTGTAGACTTTTTGGGATATTGTTTGTCACCACAAGGTATCACCATGGATTCAAAGAAAGTTAGTGTAATCAATGATTGGCCAGAACCCACTTCCTTAAAGGAAGTACAGAAATGTTTAGGCTTTGCCAATTTTTATAGGAGGTTTTTTTTTCATTTTGCAGAGACTATAGCTCCTATTACCAAACTGCTACAGAAAGGACAACACTTTATTTGGGATGCTCAAGCTTCACAAGCCTTTCAGCTTCTGAAGCAAACATTTACATCAGCACCAGTTCTCAAACATCCAGATCCTGACCTCCCATTTTATGTAGAAGCTGATGCTTCGCAGGAGGCACTTGGAGGAGTCCTTTCTCAGCGGGATCCTGTAGATGGTCAATTACATCCAATCGCTTTTTATTCCAAAAAATTGCTACCGGCTAAACAAAATTATACTGTGGCGGAGAGAGAACTATTAGCCATAAAGGTAGACTTCTCAGAGTGGAGACACCATTTAATGGGGGCTAAGTTCCCAATCACCATTTTCAGTGACCATAAAAACCTACAGTTCTTTAGTTCCATAAAAGCACTAACACCACGTCAGATGCGATGGTTAAATTTTTTAGTGCATTTGATTTCGTTATTACCTACATACCAGGTACACAACAAATTCAATCAGATGTTTTATCTAGGTATGGACATACTTTAGAAACAAAACAAGAGAAGAAAGGGCAACCTATTATAGCACAACAGAACATCCTAGCACCAATACAACAGAAGGATTTTATAAAAGACATGTATGCAGCACACTTACAGGCAAATCCAAAAGAGTGGTTGAAGGGACCACATAACACAATTCAACAAGGTTTGTTGTATCATGATTCCTTGCTCTATGTACCAACCACAGACCTACAAACACAGATCATAGCTTGGCATCATGCATCAGTGTTAGCAGGACATCCCGACTGGGTAAAAACGTTAGAGAATGTACGAAAGCACTTCTGGTGGTCCACCATGAGTAATGATGTTAAACAATACGTCAACACCTGTCCAATATGTGCTCGTCAGAAAACATCACACAAAGCCCCTGCCGGATTACTGGTACCAATGCCAACCCCCAAATGTCCATGGCATACAGTAAGTGTGGATTTTATAGTAAATTTATCTCCTGTAAAGAAATGTACCACTGTACTTGTGATTGTAGACTATTTGTCCAAAATGGCACACTTTGTACCTTTAACAAAACTGCCCACGGCAGTAGCGTTTTTAGACATTTTTCTAAAAGAAGTTGTACGTCTACACGGATTGCCGAGTAAAGTAATTTCCGACCGAGGTAGCGTTGTCCTCTGCTTTCCATCCGGAAACAGATGGACAAAGCGAAAGATTGAATCAAACATTGCTTCAAACGCTACGATGCTTACTGGTCGAATACACAAGTGAATGGGTGGAGGAGTTACCAATTGCAGAATTTGTTTATAATAATAATGAACATGCAGCGATACACTGTACCCCATTCTATTTCATGCAGGGATACCATCCAAGGGCCTTGCCCATTGTAGTGGATGACTCTCTTCTCCCAAAAGTGACAGAAAGATTAATGAGTTTGTCTGACATACAAGAAAAAGCTAGGAAACATCTGATTGTCTACAAAGAACGTATGAAGAAACAAGCAGACAAACATAGAACAGAGGCACCAATATATCAGGTTGGTGATAAAGTATGGCTCTCTACAAAGAACTTAAACATAGAAGGGTCCCGGAAGTTGCAACCACGGTTCATCGGGCACTTTTGTGCCACTGCAGTCGTAAAACCAGTAACTGTAAAATTAGACTTTCCTAGCGAATACCCAGTACATCCCACATTTCATGTATCTTTGCTCAAACCCTATAACCCTCATACCCGATCTGAACCCCCACCTCCACCCATCCCAATCAAAGGACATCTTGAATATGAGGTTCGTAGTATTTTAGATGCTAATAGAATTTGTGGACGTTTGTTTTATTTGGTGGCATGGAAAGGATACGATGAAACAGAAAACTCATGGGAACCAGCCTCCTAAGTGCATTCCCCAAGACTACTCAGATTGTTTCATTTAAGAAATCCTGGGAAACCTCGCCCTGTAGAGGGGACCTTGAGGGAGGCGACTGTAAGGATCTGTTCGAAAAAAGGAGCCTGTCCCCTCTCCTTGCAATAATGATTGTTATTATAGTTTTGTGCATGGTGCCATTTAACATTGTATGTGCGTGATAAATAACGAATCATTGATAAAGACCTCCGTATTGCACACTCTGATATTGGGGTATTGTCTGAAGGCTTAGTTTGTCAAGTTGCATAAGCAGAAATGGGGATCGGTTTTGTCAAGGTTTGTTTGCCAAGTTTAAGTGCTCATGGAATTCTTTGTTCGCATACCTACCGAAGCACTGCGCGTTTTTGAACTGAAACCCTTTAAACGTGCAGCACGTGTGAGCTCCACCCGCCGATGCCTATAAAAGACTCCTCGGAGCGCTAGCAGTTGCTTGTGCTCATCGGACTATTCCTGCTCACCTGGAGATCCCGCGTCTTGATTCCTGCACCCGTGTTGTCCTCCGGTTATTCGTTCCCTCTTCCAGTGCTCCTCTCCTCTTCGGGGCTGCATCTTGCCTTCGGCTCCGGCTCCGGCTTCTTTCCCCCATTTCCGGAGCTTCCTGACTTCCGGTCCCCAGTAAAATCGGAACGACCTGCAACATAAAAAGACAAAGGTTAGCGCGCAATTGGTTCAACAGCTGTTCAAGTAAGTACTGTCCATCACCACCCCCTTTTGTACCGCTTTTGGCCACCATAAGTGTGGCAGGGTATGCTCAGATGTGAGTCCCTTGCTCACTTTGCCACTGGATTCAAGCAAGCCGGGCTGAAGACGGCTGGAATGCCAGAAACCGGTCCTCGGAATCTTGTTTCCGGTCCAGGGAAGACATGGCTTGGCAGTTCGGGCTGGACTATTCCCATGAGGCACAGGGTCAGACTGATTTGCATATAGCCATGTCTGTACTGGGGTGGCAGAGTGGGCTAAAGAACAGTGATGGATTAAACCCAGATCTTTTGACTGGGTGTGAGTGGTTGATTGATTCAGATGCTGTGTCCATCACCACCCCCTTTTGTACCGCTTTTTGCCGCCATAAGTGTGGCAGGGTATGCTCAGACGTGAGTCCCTTGCTCACTTTGCCACTGGATTCAAGCAAGCCGGGCTGAAGACGGCTGGAATGCCAGAAACCGGTCCTCGGAAGCTTGTTTCCGGTCCAGGGAAGACATGGCTTGGCAGTTCGGGCTGGACTGTTCCCATGAGGCACAGGGTCAGACTGATTTGCATATAGCCATGTCTGAACTGGGGTGGAAGAGTGGGCTAAAGAACAGTGATGGATTAAACCCAGATTTTTTGAATGGGTGTGAGTGTTTGATTGATTCAGATGCTCCGTCCATCACCACCCCCTTTTGTACCAAGTAAGTACATTAGCATTCTTTCGGAAAGGAATATTTCGGAAGGCCTTGCAAGGTAAAAAGGCACAGACAATCTTTTTGGTGCATCAAAGAATATTCGGGCATTGTATTTCTTTCTGGGAGACTATGATTATGAGAGACTTCTTTCTTTTGGAAGACTTATGATCACACCCCAATTTGAGACATTATTATATGCTTCAGTTCTAAAGACAATCAAGACATGTTCTAGCCCTCATTACCTGAAGAGACTTAAATGCTCAGGCTTTATGTTTATGTTAAATGTGGTGTTGTTTCAACTATTCCTAAAAGAATTTGAGAGCGTATGGACACAGTGCATCATCACTAAAGTATTCTGGAACATTATTGTGCTATACAAGATAATTGAGAAGTGAGTCAAGTCACATGGTTCCTACCTAACATATGTTGTATAATTGGTTTATGCACTAGATATAAGAGTTAATGGTGATTCTTTCTTTAAGTTGGATATTGCTTCCTTCTCAAGACAATCCTATCTGGTGAACAGAAAGACCAGGAACAGAGAGGTACATGCATGACCATAATGCGCTTGTGTTAAGTGTTTAGAATAGGAAGGACTCATACTAGTACAAGAGATAAGGTGTAATAATACTTCATGTTGTTTATGTCTTTTGATAGGTATTACAGCCAGTTAAGCTCATCTCCAGTAGACGTTACAAGAGGAGCAGTGTTTATCTCTCTTTTATTATTTTATCCACTTCCCCCTTCCCTTGAGCTTTTTTTTTTGCGCACTGTGTATGATCAGTGCAGTAAAATCAGAGGCTTAAGGGTGGGTACGAACTGTCTTCAGATTCTCCAACATAACTATCTGGATGTTCAGGTGAGCAGGAACTTGACACTGCTGCCCCTCCCCCCCAGCACCTTGAGACCCTCACGGGTGAGTAGTGCACTTATAAAACCCCTGACTGATTGATTGATTGAATAAACTGCCCATAGGACTACCAATTTATTCCCCCACCCCACACTTAATGGAACCCCAGTTTAAAGGGGCCGAGTGGGAGGGACAAATCACTAGCTGACAGTATGGTCACCATGTCACCAACAAAATGGTCACTGTAATTATAAAATGGCCGCCTTTATATTATGTCCACAGCCCAAACATTGCCCAATAAAGCCCAAATGTCGCCTGGGCTGACTTATTGTCTGAAATTCCCTGGGGGGCACACCTCCTTTTTGCCTGCCCACTAAAGCCCCTTGGGCCATAAAGAGGCAGCACAGACCAGATAGTCACTTATTATGTGAAAAAAGGCTCCTTCACTGAAAACAGGTGCATATAACATGCACCGTAAAAACCTTAGGCCTTTGCCTCACAAAAATAGAAATTACTGTACGTTACTTTACCTTCCACAAACCACTAAGTGGCCCACCTCTTAACATCCTTACCTTGCAAGTGTACCCCATACCCTAGCATTGGACTGTTAACCTTTACATTGATAACACTTTAACCAACATCTATAACCATCTAGCTATTTAAGTATCCTAGATATTAACTTTTAATGTGTTGCTTCCTCCATCTTTCATTTTATTAGCCCCATTGTCCTGATTCCCCTATGCTCACAACCATCATCTTGATCTATAACCATGGAAACTGAAACTGCCCACCACCACTGAAAAAAAATGCCTACCCTCCCACTTTTTTTATCCTCTCCCCCAGAAAACTCCCTCAATATTTTATAAAGTACCTACGTCCTTGATCTGCATCAAATGTAGCTCAATCCCATACTTGAAATAGTGAACCTCATCCCCTCTAATTATTCCGGTACATCACACCTAAACTCTGAATGTTTCATGAGCCCAAACCTTTTCTCTCGGAAAAAACGTTGGATGTCCCTATTTATTTTTGGGCCTGGTCTTATTAATAACGGCGGGCTTCAACATCCCCCTTCATTGCTGCCTTGGAATGAGCTCCGCCCATATGACAAAAGTTCCTGACCACTGTCTGCTAATCTCCAGCAAGTCCCTCTTCATTTCCTTTTAACAACGCCAATACCTTGCAGACCACTATATCATTTTCGTACAGGTTCAAAATAAGAATATCTGGATATTTTTACCTCCTCAATAACTAATTCAAGCATTGTAACAGCTCCCCCATTTCATGGCACCTTTTCCATGCCAAGTGACATTAAAGAGGTGGTCATTAAGCCTGAGGTTCGCACCTTGTGACTTCTGGAGTTCATGCCTTTCCACCCATTTTATAAATGAATGTCCTATGATCCATAGTGACAATTCATTTGCCTCCGGCCCAGCTTCTGCACCTGAAAAGAACATAAGTGAGAGCCTGCTGAGGGAACCTTACTCATAAACTTCCCTTGTTGTCTATGCCCACATACCGCTTAAAACTCTCCAATAACCATATACACAAATGCAAAATACTGTCACTGTCCCACCCATCCCTGAGCGGCCTCTGGGGCCCCACCAATCCTAAAATAATGTGTCCAATATTCCCCTGGGACCGTCCCCAGGCCTGAGAATGCTGTCCGCAAACCCACAGCAGCTGATATGCCATTACCTGTGCCCCATCGTGAAAAACCTGTTCTGGCGTCACCCCGTTGATGGCCTGCCACCTTGTTCCCCACCATTCCAGGCTTATGTCCCTGGCTAAGAACGCTTGTAACAAAATCCTCTTCTTCTCTGCCTTCTGGTCTTCTTTAGATTGATGAATGCACAACTCAATCCTGTCCCTCAGAACTCTCACATCCATCCAATCCAACCCTGGAAACCGATATCGACCTAGTAGTGAAGGCCCCAAAAAACATCCAGGAAATAAGGGTGCAAAACAAAACCAGCTCCTCTTTATTCCTGCAGAACGCTGTCAGGGCCCCCACCACGTGGCCCAACAAATGCCTAGATAACTGTTTCTTCACTCATACCCTACAACCCTTTTCTCTAGCCCACCCCTTTAGCCTCCTCCGACCCAGTTCCTCGGCCATGGCATATAACCTCAGAGCATTTTGCCCATGAATGCAATCACAGCCAGTTTCCCCGCTATCGTTACTTTAGACAAACATTTTTCAAACAATGTGAGAATGCACTGCACTACATCCTCTTCCCTACTCAAAGCTCTGATCTCCAGTCTGCCCTGGCTATAAACTCCTGCCATGCCTGCAAATATGATTTCCTGGTGGCTTCCTCCAATGAGCCTACCACCAAATGAAGCATCCTCTGCCTCCTATGTTCCACATGTCCACCCGAAAAGGTGTCCTATCTCTGACTGCCAGATCATAGAACCTCTCCCACTGTTAACGAGACAAAGCATTCACAATGTCATTGTCCACCCCATGTACATGCTTTGCCTTAAAGTTTACATCATGTTTCATACAAGCCAAGACAAAGAAACGCAGCAACTTAAGTACCTGTTCAGCTCTAGCTGACTGCCAGTTTACGACATGTACCACTGTCATATTGTCTACCTTGAACAACACAGTTTTGTGAGCCAGCTCCTCCCCACAAACCATTACTGACACCACTAGGGGAAAACACGGCATCCACCAGATTGTCAGAATATATCTGCACATCCCATTTGCATTCCTTTTGAATTTTCATTGGGATGCCATTGAAATCCTCCAAGAATATATGTCACATATGCAGATCCTTCTGGTGCCCGCAGATAACCACATGTGGTGATGGGGAAGTGACAGACCAGCTACAAACATACCTAAACGCCTACAAAAAGTCCTACCCATTATGACTACTATACATTCAAAATTCAAATGGCTTAGAAGGACCTACACCTCCTTGACAGTCACCTTTGGTTTCGCCAACTTTGTATCTAGCAACAGCTGCATTTGTACCCTTTTGTCCACTGGGAGGCACGCTTCCATGGACATCGACTACAATTAAACGCCCAAAAATTAGAGTACTGTTGCCGGCCCCAATTTCTTTTTGTGTACCAACGGCACCCCCATGTGACCCATTAGCTCTTGAAAACTTGTTATATACAATAATATTATTATTTACATTGTTTTATATAATAAAAACCTGTCACATGTTTCACTTTTTTATTTTTTAAACCTTTTAATCATATTTATTGCATCTCAAAAACAACATTTCTATAGCTAAGAAAATAAAATAATTATGTATTTATTTTAAAATTAATACAAATATGTAAATTATAAATACATTGATGTTTGTTGTATATTTTCAACTATTACTGTACATTGTTTAACAGTTTATGAACATTTCTTAACTTTTTTATATACATATTTAATATAATTTCAGCTTATGTTTTTTAGCATGTATTCAATAATTGTATATATATTATACTTATATTCAATGTATACTTCACACATTTTAAATATTTTATTATAAAATATTCTGACATGTGTTACATGTTTAATCTTTTTTAACACTTTTCTATACATTTATTCAACATTTTTACACTATTTTCCATTCATTGCGATGGGGAGATATTCTTTTTTTCACTTTCATTTACCAGCCATGTGTTTTTACCGCTACCTTTTATTCTGTAACCTATTTGTGTTATTTTTAGTCTAATTTCGCAGAACCAGGTCGATGTAATTTGCAGATGTTTGTTAAAACCAGTAAGTCCTTTTAAAGATTAAAATATATATATATATGTATCTCACCTACTGTCAGTCGCCAGTAGGTAGTTAGGACTTAGTTTCCATCAGAAAAACATTTTTTGACTTGCCTATATCTATGGTGCCTTTTCACGAATCTTCATAAAATTTTCCAAACAAACTGTGTCAAAGTGAATCTTGTTGTCCATGGAAAGTTCAAGGCTGATCCATTAAGTGGGGGTCGAGAAGAAGGGGGATGTTAACAACAGTATTTTTCCAATGTTATTTGCCTATAGGAATTTTGAACACGACTACAGCCCGAACTGCTGAATGGAATTCTGTTAAATTTAGCAAAAATGCCTTTTTTTACTCAATTCACAATGGAGTCACGAACCCGCAGCAAGCATTAAAAAATAGAAGCATGTGTTCCAAGCTTGTTTGAAGATTTGCCTCCGGCTGGACTAGGTCCCAGGAACTTATTTTATTTGAACCCCTTGACCGCGGCTCAAATTCCGCAGTAATGCTGGGGAATTAATGAATGAGCGCATTTTGGAAGGCCCCCGGCCATCCTCCGCACACGCCCACTGTGACGTTGGATGAGCGGGGGGCGTCCGGCGCACCCAAGGGGTTAAATAGGAAAAGTGGGGTGCATGAGGCTCCACTCCCCATGGCCAATCTTCGCTCTGGGGACCCCCACCACCCTTGGCTGGCCGAGACTTTAACAAAATGAAGGAGGGCCACGCCGCCCTCCTCCTGAGGCTTTAAGAGCCCTGGGGACTACCACCTCCCAGGACTTAATGAAAAAAGGCTAAAAGGGCCTGGAGAAAACCATCGCCCCAGGGCCATGTATATATTAATGGGACCACCAACTCCCCGGGGCCTGCACATGTATTATGCAGAAGGAGCGCAAACAGTAACTCAGCTCACAGCAAGCAGGAGCTGTCAAACTGATCCCGCTTGCTGGGAGCAGAGTTTTAATTTGTTTCTCTACCCTTTGTCAAATGGGCAGAGAAACAAATGAAAGATTGCTCCTGCGTGTAGGGAGCTGCATATTTAGCAGCTGCCTGCCTGCTGGAGCAATGCAGGATCCTAGGGGAGCCAGTTGAGACTGCAGGGGCATTGATGCTCTCCCCGTGGTCCCCAATGATACACAGTGGGTGCCCTGGGTGGTGCCAGGGCACCCAGGCAGATGTAGCCCTGCCCTGAGGGACGGGGTCCCTGAGGCCGAAATCAGCCTTGGGAGGAGGGCCAGGTGGCCCCCTCCCTATTAGGTCTCGGCTGGAGCCTGGGAGATGGGTTCTCTGGGGCCAAAATCGGCCCGGTGAGAGGGGCCACCGGTCCCTCAACTCCCATTGAATTTTAGCTGGGACCCAGGTAATGGGGTCCGAGTGCCAAAACAAGCCAGGGAGAGAGTCCGCACGGCCCCTTCCCCTTATATAAAACACAGATTCCTAACTTCTTGGGCTTGGTGAATGCAAAGCAAATGTGTTTTCTCTTGTATTCCATGTTGAAAAACATTCTGAAATCCTTAATAGAGGTAACTGCATTGTTGATCTATTTGAGAAAAATCAGATCTGGGGTGATTGTGATGAGTGGTTATATTCTCATTGTCTCCTGGTAAGAGCAGAGTCCACGATTCTCCCTTTTAATCACCCTGAGTATGCAACTGCACAAAATCATCTCCAAGCTCCGCCTGTTTGGTCACACCCCGTTTTACATGCGCACCTTGTGATACTCCAATTGGGTAGATGTTTTTGGCAAAACTGGGAACTCTTCTTAGAAAAAATTAGGCTTAATTCTCGCCCTCGTGCTGATTTCACAGTAATTGAACCTCAACGGGAAGCACTTACAAATATAAACATAGCAGGTGCTCCAGTTGAAGCTCCACTTCAGTAAAACACAAACAACCCTAAATTCTTGGGCTTGGCAAAGACAAACCATGTATGTTTCCTCTTGTATTCCATGTTGAAAAACGATGTGAAATCCTTAATGGAAGTGAATTCATCATTGATCAGTTTGAGCACAAATTGATGTAGAGTGACTGTAATTAGTGGTTTCTTTCTTGTTGTCTTCTGGTGAGAGCAGAGTCCATGGTTCTCTCTTTTAAATACCCTAAGTATGCAAATGCCCACAATCCATAGCACCACTCACACATGTACTCACAGAAATACACAGGCACACATATACCAACTCACAGACAAACACAGGCTCTCACAAACCCATTCTTCATCAGTCTTCATTAAACTTTATTCGGTTCTCAGAATAAAAACCATAAAAGTTACATTTTATCATTATAAAAACAGAACAGATGAAATATACACGTTCAGAGGAGTACAATTGGCCCGTAAATCAATCAAAAGTTTAAGGAACAGTGTACATCACATTATTATAATAAAATCCATTCTTAAAAATACACAACATCCAGGACAGTTATGAATCCAGACATTTCCTGTACCTCAAGGAGCATTTTAAAAAAACCAACAGTAAGCCGATTATGTTCAGGCTTTAAAAGTTGCATATAGAAAAGAGCTGGACTAACCTCCGAAAAGTTTAACTTTTTTAAAAGGGATTTTAAAAACAACCTCCGGGGGGCTTCATAAAAATGACAAAAAAAGACAAAGTGTAGCAGATTCTGTGGAGACACATTGTCGCAGCCACAGGGTGCTAACACTTGGCCTTTGTGGCTCCCCTTAGGTATTGCTAATAAAAGATGGAAGTAATCCAGTCTCAACCTGACCAGCAGGAATCTTTTGTGCATTGAAAAAGGCCACATGAGATATGGCTCCATAGCGAGAGAAGTTCTAAGCATTAGATGTTTACGGACACCATTTTTCAACAGTTCCAGCTCCTCGCGTTTGATCTGCTTGCGCGTTGCGAAAGATTCCTTCACAAGGTCCACGTCTGCCTTGGTAATGCGGTCAGGTGTCAAAAAGAGGTCCAAACGGCCCAGCTCACAAACCCATTCACAGACCCACACATCACTCACACTCAGACAGACAGGCACTCACAGACCAACTCACAGACCCACACAGGCACTCACAGACAAACACAGGTACTCGCACACCCATTCCCAGATCCACACAGACACTCAAACACCCGCTCACATAGGCACTCACAGGTCCACTCAAAAATGCACACACCCACTCTGAAAGGTGACAGGTTACAGTTAGGATTAAAAAGTTTTTTAAAACGTAGAAATTCACTGAAAAAAACAAAGGTTACAGGGACATTATAGTTAGAGTCAGATTTTACTCATACAAAACCATTGGAATTCAAGAGTTGTAGTTACCTGATCTAACTATAACTCACGCCCCCGCAATGCAATGCTTATGACCTCACATAATATATCACTCATTACATGGTCAGTGACATCACTTGAAACAGTGCATGTATGAACTTTTGAACTGCCCAATATGTGTTGCCAAAGTGTGTCAAGGATATACTATCTGTCTTGCATGATAAGAGGTATTAGAGATATGTGAACATCTAGCACAGAAAATGACATGCAATTGAAGATTTGTTTCACTTGGCGAAAATAATATAAGAAAACTGGACTGAGTTCCCTATAATAATATAGCCATTTTAACATAAGCATTTTTAGGCACTGTGCATTTTGTCAAAAACACAAAATTTACAAAGGGGTCTCAGGGGAAGAAAGTTTAAAGACCTGAAAGCACCCTATCCCCTAGTCTAACTAATGAAACAACACACAGGGGTACTAGTGGTCTACAAGGGGTTATGAGAAAGAATTGTGTGCTTGTATAGGAACTCCTAGGTGAAGAAAACCCATCAGCCCACCCGTTGGCGGAGCTTCATCATTTGGGATTTTGTGTATAGACTGGTATCCACCAGGTGCCTTGCTTTCAAAGATTGCAAGGAATTTACTGGTCACGGATCCGCCAGTGATGAGCAGCCAGAGAGATGTAGTCGTAGGGGGCTGTGGGGAAAGAAAGAAAAGTATTGCAGTGTTCAAAAAGAGGGTGTGTGGTGATGATGTGATGTTAAGATTGACTATCAAGGTGCCAAACAAGAAACTTTATTGGGGGGGCACAAAAAATGTCAAGATTAAAAGCAGAATGTGGACAGCATTACAAACAAATATTGCTGTACGATGGTCAATGTATTGGTCAACATGTTTCAGCCATGAATGGCTTTCTTCGGGACCTATAATTATTACTACTGCAACTGTGAAAGTGAAAACGTGAACTAAATTTTCAAAACCATGCAAATTATAATGTAACCTACCATAAAGAGATGCTAAATGGTAAGGAATGAAGTCTTGGTTGGAGGGGATCTTCTCCTAGAACAAAAATGTATGCAAACACACAATCATAAACATTATAAAACACATGTTAAGCAAAAAGTACATGAAACTTTAACATGTACCAACCCAGGAGAACTGGCTTCATACAGACAATTTTGTTAATTTTAATCACTCACCCAAATTCTGCTTGGAAGTGGCCTCACCTCGCCTGGCACTCGCTCAGGAAAAAGAGGCCCCGCTCTGAGGGGATGGGAAGCAAAATGACATGTACCAGTTACATGAAGATTACAACGGTATATAAACCATCTCCTCATATCAACTATGATGTCTGGGTGTTTCGGACAAGATTACACACTCCATTGACCCCATGAAGTGATGGACAATACTAGATGTGACGTTGTTTGTTGATGTTACCACAAACATGTATGGTTTCTGTCAATATCCAAGATGAAACAAAAGTATAAGGACGCTGTGTATAAACTCTAGCATCTCTATCCCCCACATGAAGGCATCACTTGTCTTTGTGTAGGGTGACTCCATGGTCCAGGAGTCTCTTCATGGTGGTTCTCACATGCCGGAAATGTTTTTCTGCTGTCTTCGAGTGGATGAGGATATCATCACTCACGTTTAGGATGCAGGGTAGCCCAACCATGATCTCCTTGATGGCATTTTGGAATGATTCGGCGGTAGAGGATATGCCGGCGGCTTAGGTGTGTGCTGAAAGTAGTTATGTATCAGCTATCTTAGGCAAGGGCTAGTTGGTGAAAGCCTGCATTCGGATCCAGCTTCAAAAACCATCTGGATCCGTTCAGATCGGCCACAATGTCGTCCATGGTCGGTGTTATGTGGCGTTCATGCAGGATGGCCTTATTTGGGAGACGCATGTGAATGCAGAGTCTGATCTTCCCTGGTTGGAGAGGCTTCTCTGTGATTACCATAGGTGACACCAACGGTGTAGGTCCGGACACTTTCTCTTTGACCCCTTGGTCTTGGAGCTTTTGTATTTCTTCCTCTACCAGTGATCGGAGATGGAAAGAGATCCTCTGGTGTCTTAGGGCTGTTGGCGGGACGGCTGGGTCTATGTGTAGTCGGATGGGGGCTCTCTTTATCTTCCCTAGACCCTTGAACAGGCCTCCAAACTGGCTCAGCAATTCTTCCATCTGGTCTGCTTCTACTCTCCTGGCAAACATAACCAGCCCTAGGTCTTCAGCCGCATGGTTGCGAAGCAGCGTGTCTACTTCCTGGTTTATGACGTGGATGTCGATGGTGATCTGGACGCCTTCTGACCGTACTGGCACAGAGGGGCAATGGTGAGTCGCTACCATACGCAAATATCTGGGCCTTCGATGGTCTGAGTTCCAATTTGGGTCTCAGCTTGTTGTATTGCTGGATTCCAATTACTGTCACTGAGGCTCCTGTGTTGATTATGGCTTTTACATCTGACCCTGCAATCTGTACTGTGCAGCGAGGTTGGGGACATCTCCTACTCTTTAGGGCTCAGGTGAAAGAGACTAAGTAAGTCTCCCCCTCGTCTTCCATTGTGGAATCATCCCCTTGGTAGACTGTCTGCTCTCTCTTCTTCTCTCCCTGTTGAGATGAGATCAAGACATGCGCTAGTTGACGGACCATCCTCCTTATTTGTTTGGGTCAGCCCCCTTCCTTACGCTGTGTCTTCTTTCTGAACACTGATGCGAAGTGGTTCGCGATGCCACAGGGGGTACAGGTTTTCCCTTGTGCTGGGCATGACTGCGCGGGATGTTCCTCATACCACAGTATCCGCAGTGGTTCTTTGGGACTTGAGGCTGGCGATCTTGTGGTCTGTGGGACTTGCTTCTTGTTCTGACTGCGTCAGTCCTTTCCGTCTTGACAAAGAAGCTCTTTTCTCCCCACTCCCTAATGCCATGTCCATTTCTTCCGCCCGCGCCACCGAAAGGTCGTGAGACTGCGCAGGACAAGGATGTTGTTCATTTGTATGTTCGGCTGCCTGAGTATGAGGCCTCGCAGGACTTTGCTGCGTATCCCGAGAATTCGCTGGGCTCTGATTTCTTCCGCTGCACGGCCCCCACGGGGTGAATATCGGCTAGTCCCCTGAGTCATGCATGAAAGGTGTCCACTGACTCACCCTCTCTTGCTTGGCTTGCTTCAGCTTGAAATGTTCGAAGTCCAGGTTCATTTGGGGGTCAAAGTGAACGTTCAAGGCGGTAACCGCTGCGGTGTAGTCTTCGGGAGGGCCCGTGTTCAGTAGGTACTTAAATAGTAGATAGATCCCTTCCCCTGCATAATGGAGCAGCAGCAAGCATTTTACTGCCCCATCTATGTCCCTTGTGGCAATGAAATAGTTCTCTAGGCAGCCAAGCGCGGTCTGCCACCTTGGCGCTGCCGTGGTGGGGTCTGCCGACTCACTGAATGGAGGCAGGACACCCGAGGGGGGAGGGTGCGGAGATGCTGGTGCTGGGCCCGGGGCGGTGTTGTCCTGATCCCCCATGGTGGTGGGCGTGTGAACAGAGGGGCAGCCTGGCGAGAGTGCTGCACACTAGTGTTGGGCCCTGATGCGCCAGGTGGTGTAGCGAGGATGCTGGGCATAGCGAGGGCCCGCGTGCGCCTGGTCCTGAGTCACGTGGTTGGACTGGTCTGGGACAAATCGCGCTTGTGGGGCCTTCCCTGCGTCGTGCGTGCAAGACTCACCCAGTCTGCACTGTGTTGATCATCTTGACCAGTGGATGCTGGAGCATGAAGAGATCGCCATGCACTGATGCTCTTTGACAGCTACCTGGTCTGAATCTGTGGTGTGGCAGGGATCACTGAGGTGTTGCCTGGCAGGGGCTTCAGCTCGCAGGTAATGCCCACGTGGTCTTAGCTTGTTGAGGTGTTCCTCAGCTGGGCAGGAGCAGGCACAAGTTATTTCCGCTCCTCGTCGCCAATGTAACATTTATGGGGCGGTGGTCCACCCTCCCGCCGATGGCCGCGCGCCTAGGCCTTGCAATGCGCCATAATAAAGACACTCACATGCTGTCTTAGTGTAAGTCGCGGACTGCCGTTGCAGCTCCACCCTTCTTTATTTATCTGCGCACCCACGCCGGCCAGCATGAGCGGGGAACTGCTGGCGCGCACCAGCACGAAACGCTGGTGCACTGACTGTTATACTTCTCAAGGACAGTCATACATGGAGGCTTATGTCTGGTGACATCTATGAAAGGGACGGGAGGACAGGTGCATTGTGAGACTGCCAAGTATCCCTTATCAGGGGGATTGATCTTTTTACCATACTGCAGTGACATGTAACATATTACTTAATATCACTCTAAGGAAAATGAGGCAGATGCAGTAGTGAGTTATGAATGGAAATTTTTGGATAAGTGTTGAATCTTTAACCGATTGAGATTTGAGGGACAAGTGGTCAGAAACATCAGACTGAAGATTGGATTGGAATAGCAAGATAAAGTCCTTTGAAATAGAACAATTAAAGTACGAGCCCTGAAGAAGCACCAGGGAGGGCAAAACAAGGGTTGGCTGTATTTCTTGGCTGTATTACTGTATTAATTAATTCATCAAAAGAATAAAAGAAAGAAAAATACAAGTAACCAGTACAAGAATCTTTATTGCTTGTTGTTTTTAAATGAGATTTTTGCATCAGGCAATATTCCTACTACCCATTTGTTTATATATATATATATATACATATATATATACCAACACAGAGTTTAAGCCCTCGGTGGAAGAAGCCATAGGATTGATAAAATTTGAATCCATTTCTTTAAGGAGCAGCTGCAAACAGGAGACGCAGAGAAAACAGTCACCTTCAGTTCATGTTCAGCCAGACCGGTTTCGGGAGTCTATCCCTTCTTCAATGGCTTCTGCTCGACAATGCTGATGCAGTATACACTCTTGAATTATAACGCCTGCCTCCAGGGCGTGGTCAAATAAACTAGATTTCTGGGTTTTGTAGTGCATATCCTTGCGCCTCATGTGAGTTCAACATTGTGGCAGTTATTGAATAAATGAGTAAAACCCAGGTGGGCAGGTGAGAATGCTGTTCTGGGTGTCTGCTTGTAAGTGGTCAACTGCTCCTGGACATCAATCCCCCATCCACTGATCACACCGTTGAGCGCAATCACGGGTCCGCAGCAAGCGGCAGGCTCTCCTTCCGCGGCTGGGCTTCAGCCGCTACTATACCAACACAGAGTTTAAGCCCTCGGTGGAAGAAGCCACAGGATTGATAAAATTTGAATCCATTTCTTTAAGGAGCAGCTGGAAACAGGAGACGCAGAGAAAACAGTCACCTTCAGTTCATGTTCAGCCAGACCGGTTTCGGGAGTCTATCCCTTCTTCAATGGCTTCTGTTCGACAATGCTGATGAAGTATGCACTCTTGAATTATAACGCCTGCCTCCAGGGCGTGGTCAAATAAACTAGATTTCTGGGTCTTGTAGTGCATACCCTTTCGCCTCATGTGAGTTCAACATTGTGGCAGTTATTGAATAAATGAGTAAAACCCAGGTGGGCAGGTGAGAATGCTGTTCTGGGTGTCCGCTTGTAAGTGGTCAACTACTCCTGGACATCAATCCCCCGTCCACTGATCACACCGTTGAGCGCAATCACGGATCTGCAGCAAGCGGCAGGCTCTCCTTCCGCGGCTGGGCTTCAGCCCCTACTATACCAACACAGAGTTTAAGCCCTCGGTGGAAGAAGCCACAGGATTGATAAAATTTGAATCCATTTCTTTAAGGAGCAGCTGCAAACAGGAGATGCAGTGAAAACAGTCACCTTCAGTTCATGTTCAGCCAGACCGGGTTCGGGAGTCTATCCCTTCTCCAATGGCTTCTGCTCGACAATGCTGATGCAGTATGCACTCTTGAATTATAACGCCTGCCTCCAGGGCGTGGTCAAATAAACTAGATTTCTGGGTCTTGTAGTGCATACCCTTTCGCCTCATGTGAGTTCAACATTGTGGCAGTTATTGAATAAATACATTTATATAAATACATATATATTGTTTGTTTTGCTGCCAATAAATTTTCAAGCACAGCAACTTCTGGAGTGTTGTCGTAACGTTTCCTTGCATATGGGAAATCTCTTTTGGATACATATATATATATACATATATATATTCACTGAAAAAACCATAGGTTATAGACCATATATAGTTAGGAATTAGCATTTAAAAAACCTTATTTTACTCACACAAAACCATTGAAATTCCATATATAGTTAGTTGCACTAACTATATATTGCGCACCCGCAATCCACTGCTGATGATGTCACATATTACATCATTCATGACATGGTCAGTGACATCACTGATGACATCACTGATGACATCTCAAATGACATCACTGATGACATCACTGATGACAACATCCAGTGACTATGTTTCTGTAAAGTTAAAATATGTCTTACATATTGAAGAATGAGTGGATGTATAAGTGTCTGGACGAAGGATTTAGTAGGTGCATGACTGAATGTATGAGTGAGTGATTAAATGTGTCTCACTGAGTGCATGGGTTAGTGACTAAACTGTCTTAATTTGTGCATCATTATGTCTGTTGTTCTGTAAACTGCTGCATGTGTTGATCAGTAGCTATATGAGTAACTATATGGGTTATTGATTGATTGCCCAAGTATTTGCATGGGAGACTGAGTGTGTGTGTGGCTGGATGGGAGGTGTGTGACTCTGTACAGATCAATGTGTACTTGTATCAATGATTGTATAAGAGAGTAAGTATGTGTTAGTATATGGTTGAAAACGTAAGGTGCTCTATGTTTAACTGTATAGAGTAGAAAATGGAAGTGTGATTGATTCTTTACAGGACTGACTAGGTGTGTGAGTAACTCCATGGATGAGTGGCAGAGTGTGAGTGTCTGTATAGGTGTATGAGTGCATATGATTGTGTTGTAAACATGAGTGATTGTATGTATGAATGATTGTATGGGTGAATGAGTGAATGTGTGTGTAGACGTAGGAATCAGTGAGTACGTATGTAGTAACTAGTATTGGTGTGTCAATGGTTTCAAAAATTATACTCTGTTTTTAACACTGGGTGAAACAGAGGTTATATTAAAATGTGAGGAGATGCATTGTATTGTCACATGAATGATATCATCAGTGATGTGGTCATTGATGTCAAATGAGATGTCATCAGTGATGTCATCAGTGATGTCATTTGAGATGTCATCAGTGATGTCATCAGTGATGTCACTGACCATGTCATGAATGATGTAATATGTGACATCATCAGCAGTGGATTGCGGGTGCGCAATATATAGTTAGTGCAACTAACTATATATGGAATTTCAATGGTTTTGTGTGAGTAAAATAAGGTTTTTTAAATGCTAATTCCTAACTATATATGGTCTATAACCTATGGTTTTTTCAGTGAATTTTCAAGGTTTTGTAAATGCTAATTCCTAACTATATATGGTCTATAACCTATGGTTTTTTCAGTGAATTTCAATGGTTTTTTAATAGCAAATATCATAAGCTGTCGAATGTCAAGTACGTGGTAAGAATTTTTTTTTCCGTGTTTATGCACACTGATCTGCTTTGATTGCTGCCCCCCACCCCTCATTTCTATTAGGAGTACTCTCTCTTTGCAGATAGTGAAGGGTAGTTAACGCAGCCCTTTCCCCCTTTGTAATCCGTCGTGCCTGCTTCTCTCTCCATTTGATTGATTGTTCTCTTTGGTTCATTCTCTATTTACAAACAAGCACAGAGTCGCAATACTCTGTTTAGTCTTTGCAGATAGCGAAAAATCGTGTAAAAAAACAAAAGGAATCGAGCAAAATCAGTAGGCCACTAATGGGATCTCTTTTGACCTCGCTAAAATAGAAACATTAGGAACAACCTGTTGAAAATAGCAATGCGTATGTATATAAGCGGCGTTCATTTGTGTTCACAGTACCCCTTGTTGATTGTTTCAATCGAGCATTGAATTGTTCGAAGTTAATTCTCTTAACGATCTTCTCTACCTGCAAACGAGGAAGAATAGGAATATTCTATCTCCCTTTGCAGATAGTGAAGGGTAGGTAACGCAAGCCTTTAACACGTCGTACCTATTTCATTCCTCATTGATTGATTGATTGTCCGAACATTGACTGTTTGGGAATTAGTTCTTTTTGGAGGTATTCCCTGTTTGCAAATAAACGTAGGAAAATCTTTGCAAGTAGTGAAAGGGTACGTAATGCGGACCGTTCTCCCCCGTTGTAATCTGTCATGCCTATCTACTCCCCACTGATTGATGCACCTTTTTCACCCGGACCATTTACTAGAGATACGTCATCTGGCCCGACCAGAGAGCACCCCTAGTGAAAAGGACATATGCAATAATAACGAAGTGATCACTGTATCCTGTTAACAGAAACTTTACCATGAAACAACCTGGAAAGAAAAAAATAGGAAAACGAAAATCAGTAGGCCACTGATGAACATGAACTTTTATTAAACAACGAACAAAGAAACGATAACATAACGTAATGATAAAACCTATTAATGTCCTAGAAACAAGAAAACGTTAAAATATGCCAGTGGTGAGAGACCAGAAAAACAGTAAGAGAAACCAAATCACCCCTCGCTGTCCCACCGCCTGCCACGCCAAAAAAATCGATAGACTAGGGAAAATGCAAGTCAGTAGAACATCCACCCCCACTCTGGAAACTTCCAAGGTGGGGCAGGGTTCCGGCTACGCCCAGCCGGGAGCAGCCCATATAAGGCAGGTCCTGCTGCCACGCCTCGGCCAGGAGATCCTAACGTAGGGTGTAGCCGGAGGAGAGGCCGAGACCAGCGGGACCCGGCCAGGGGATTGCCTTTACAACGCTGAACAGTTGCAGGGGGGGGGAATGTCTCCTCGACCCTCCCCTCTCTCTCCCAGTCCGGCCGCGGTGGCCCTTGAGAGTTGCAGGTAGTCCCGCCACATGCTCTTCCGGTCCGACCACCAACGGTCGGGGGGCCGAGGCCGACGGGATCCGGCTGCAGCCGATAAACCAAGAAACCCGTTCATGGGGCCAGAGCCAGGGGCGTCCGGCCGACATCCACCGGAAGCCCGGCCCGAAGACGGACGGGACACTTCTTTCTTTTATAATGGCTGCGACAACACTGGAGGGGGATGTCTTGCACATGCCTCCGACCCCCCCCTCGTCCTCATCGCCTGGTCCGGCCATAACAAATCTCAAGCGAGACGCCGTGGGGTGCACTGGGAGGGAGAGACGGTGCGAACAGGCCTCTCCCGCCTCCCCAGGTGGAGGCTTCCCAGCTGCACCCTCAGCGCTCCAGGCGGTGGCATCCTAACAACTACAGTGCTGCACAGTTTCGGAACGACCTAGATAACGGTTCTTCCACTGTGGCCATGCTGCAACGTCTCGCCCGGCAGGGTGGAGCCCGTCCGCTCATGTGACCCCGCGATCGCCGGTAGCTGCCGAACTCTCAAAATGGCGGTCGACCTGGCAAGAGCGGGCCCAACATAAAGAAATGGCCCGGTCACTGGTTGACTCCACCACCGTAGTCCTCCACGACCTTGAAGATTCTAGAGGAGCCGCGGGAGTCTCCGACCCCCGATGGGGAATGACTGCCATGATCGCCCGTGGAGTGACGAAACTGTATCCGCGGGACGTCGGCGCTCCCATGCTGGCGCCAGCCTCACTTTGAATTACTACAATCCTGCAGACCTCACTTCCGGTGAAAGCACAGTGTGACCCGGTAGGAAAAATTATTGCACCCCCTCCCCTTTTTGACTGATAGTTCAAACCACCGATCCTTTCCTTTGCCCTTTTAACGGAACTTTGGACTGCCTCCCCCTCTTTTACATTTTCTAGAGAAAACAAAACATTAACCACTACATTAGCATAGCAGTTGACACCAGAACTGTTTTCAAATTGAAAACCAACAACATCTTCAACAGAATCCTTTTTGTTTCTGCTGTGACCCTGCTACAGCACAGGCATTGTCCCCAGCAGTAATTCTGCAATGCCGGTAAGAATAGCTGTGGTGCCTACTGGACTCACTCACCCCCGCGGCGCCCCACGCCGTTTTTTGCTGGGCGGCAACTTACTAGACATCACTTTCGTGCCATCTAGATTTCAGCGCGTTCTGCTGCCTTGGAACTATTCGCACAACAGACCGCTACTGACAAGAATATTTCATTATTGGTGCTGTCAATTTCAATAAATCTATTGGATAATTAAAAAGAAATTGCCACGGTCTCTTCGTTGTTTAAATGTTTTTACTGTTTTTGTTTTGTTGTATATATTTATATGTTATTAAAGTTTTATATTCCTACTACTTTGTTGGAGTGCTATATATTTTTAATGTGACACATAATTGTAAAAACTTTGATGTACAAAGAGTCATTCCTGGAATCTTCCGCTTCAGGCTCGGTCCCCTCCCCAATCACAATACAGGATGGTTTTCAGATAGTAGGAACGCGTGTGCTGTGACGGATCACATCGGGTGTGGGCCTTGATCTACTATAACTCCTTTGAAGAGGGGTGATTCTTTACAGCTGGGGCCATAAACTACATCTGCAGGGCTAGCTGATAGCCTAGGACCGGCCTGGACATTCGGACACAGAGGAAGAGGAGTGTCAGAGGGTGCGGTAGTGAATAGGGCGAAAGGGAGGTGTCGGGCGGGCACAGAGTGTGATTCTCAGGGAAGAGCAGCGCAGATGGGGGAAGGTTTATTGCCCATGCATAAGACAGAGAGCGGTGGTGACCAGTGCCTGGGGGAGATGCTTACGAGGGTGAGGAGCCATGCTACGAATCGACAGCGTGCAGAGAGTGGGTCTGGTCAAGACATCTAAAATGGCTGCCGTGCACGACAAAAGTGTGGCATTTCAAAAAAGGCAAGATGGCGCAGACAATGTTTTTCAACACTTCCTCATTTCCTTCGAATCGAACGTTAACAGACGTTGGGGCATATTACCAAAGTTAAGCGATATTTATCGCTAACGATGCTTACCAACCAATTTTTTACCACTAAGCATCGTCAGAAATTATCGAAGATAAACCTTACTATTATCAAGGTTTATCGCAAATGCGATAATAAACGGCCGCAATGCATGAATATCGCTAAAAACTCAGCGATATTCATGCATTACCGAGCTAATACTCTTAGCCATGTTATCCACCTCCCATTGGATAACATGGCTAAGAACTGCTCAGGGCAGGTGTTACTTTTTGGAGATATTCGCGCTTAGCGCGAATATCTCCAAAAGTTGGTAATAGGAGATAGATATCTTGCATGTTGTAATGCAAGTTATTGTGGTATATGGAACTCATACCATAATCTCTCAGGAAAGCAGAAACTGATCCTTTTGGGACCGCCTAAAAAGGCCTAGGGGGTGAGGAGTACTCTACTTTGCCCCCTTTTCACGTTCCGAACTATTTTATTTTACTCTCTTCTGTAATTACACAAAATACCAGCGATAAGATGCATCGGAGACACACACTGAGAGAAAGGAGGCCGGAGATGAAGAAGACATGTCAAATACACATTGGAGATAATATAGTGGCAGAAGGGAAGTAAATATGAGTAAACTTACCATGTAACATAAAAATGTTGCACTCTATACTATAAGTCTCATTTTATACTACAATCACTTCGCTACAACCTCATAAATTAAAAATAAAAATAAATAATGTCTCAAACAATTTTTGATTTCTAAATATAAATTTATTCTTCAGAATTTTCTAAATTTGAAACAACTAGTAACATGTCCTCATCAGTAATTTCCTCTTCAATCATCTCATCTGGAATCTCCTCATTAAAAGTCTGCAATGATGATTCTTGTAACTCTATGGTCTCCAAACACTCGATAAATTCGCCATCAAGAGATTGATCAAAAAAATCATTCAAGTCATCTCCTCCTTCTGACAATATTTCATTATTGGTGCTGTCCATTTCAATCAATGTAGTGGAATCATTCAAGTCATCTCCTCGTGACAATATTTCATTATTGGTGCTCTCAATTTCAATCAATGTAGTGGAATCATTCAAGTCATCTCCTCCTTGTGACAATATTTCATTATTGGTGCTGTCCATTTCAATCAATCTAATGGAATCATACAAGCCATCTCCTCCTTGTGACAATATTTCATTATTGGTGCTCTCAATTTCAATCAATGTAGTGGAATCATTCAAGTCATCTCCTTGTGACAATATTTCATTCTTGGTGCTGTCCATTTCAATCAATCTAATGGAATCATACAAGTCATGTCCTCCTTGTGACAATATTTCATTATTGGTGCTCTCAATTTCAATCAATGTAGTGGACAATTCAAAAGAAATTGCCACGGTCTCTTCATTGTGAGCCATTTTATTTTGAAATTGCTTGCTGTAAATTGCAGAAAAAAATAATCACTTTCATTTATCGTTTTTAGTAATACATAATATAAAACTAACTTCATCAAGTATTTAGTATAACAGAAGGACTGCAAATAAATAACAGAAAACATTTTTCAAATTATCTTCAAGTGTACAACATAGTTCCCCTTACAAATTAACAACTCACCTTTTTAAAAGTAGCAGAAGTGTTAGTACTGTGTAAATCAAACACCAGAAATTCACCACCAAAAATTCCTCACAAATGTACCTCAGACAGTAGTATCACAAAATGGCTGTGGTTTCCTCTCATTTGACATATATACATAACCAATTAACTTTCATCACACACAAATACAAAACCAAAGTAACATTTTAATTGGTTCTAAATTTCAACACTTTCAAATGTGTTTTCCCCATGCAATTTTCCATAGGACATTTACATACGTCTACAGCCTGAATGGCTGAACGGAATTACACCAAACTTGGCAAAATGGTACATCAAACCTAAGAGGTCAGGAAGGATCTACTATGCCCCCTTATGGTCATTTCCCCCTTCGCTTTGGCCTCCTCTTGTCTCTCAATCCTACCGAGGGACAAGATGGCGGCCGCTACGGACTGTTTGGAATGTTGACAGACGCCGGAGAACCAATCAGCTTCGCAAAGCTCCGTAACGCGAAAAGTACGCGAAGCGGAGCGCTGTTACAGATATATATCTTTTTTTCAACGTTAATTTCTCAAAATCCACTGGAGCACATATATTGAGACCTAGCAAAGGCACATCGGGCTACCAGTCCCTAATATTTTGCCAAGTTTCGTGCAAATCCATTCAGCCGTTCGATTATTATTATTTTGTTTTTTTTTTGCCCCGCGGGGCCCTTTTAAAACCTCCACATCAAACCTAGGGGGTCAGCGAGGATCTACTATGCCCCCTTATAGTTATTTCCCCCTTTGTTTTGACCTCCTCTTGTCTCTCGATCCTACCGAGAGACAAGATGGTGGCCGCTACGGACTGTTTGGAATGTTGACAGACGCCGGAGAACCAATCAGCTTCGCTTCACAAAGCTCCGTTGCGCGAAAAGTCCGCGAACCAGAGCGCTAACCGGTCCGCTGTTACAGATATATATCTTTTTTTAAACGTTAATTTCTCAAAATCCACTGGAGCACATATATTGAGACCTACAAAAGGCACATCGGGCTACCAGTCCCTACAATTTTGCCAAGTTTCGTGCAAATCCATTCAGCCGTTCGGGCTAAAAGTGAGGCCAACCGCCCTATGGAAAACTCAATGTTAAAAACACGTTTTGGGACCCCCCTTTTTTCTCGGCCCCCACTGGACGAACCCCCCCCAAATTTTCAAGGGCTGCTCAGAAACAAAATGTGCCATTTTCCTGAAAATTTCAGCCGATTCCGTCCACAAACGCCAAAGTTATTAGACATAGAATTTTCAAAAAACCCATAGAGAAAAAATCCTAACTATATATACCTACTGGCGACCGCCAGTAGGTAATATATATATATATATATATATATATATATATATATATATATATATATATATATATATATATATATATTCTCAGCTCCCCTGACCAAAGTCAGCAAACCAGCACTCGCAGTAAGTAAAACCAAATAGGTTTATTTGCACAAAAAAGAAAAACGCATTTCGGCACTTGCCTTCGTCAGTTTCAAACTGGCGGCGGCGAGGCGAGTGAAAATAATGGCAAATTAGGAAACATAAAGAAAGGACAAAGGTCCAAAATCATAAGCGCCATCTTAGAATAGTAAAATAAACCAAATAATAATGCAATTCATATTAGATGATTAGGATGCATAGTGCTGCCTTGGACAATTGATAGATGTTCATTTCAGAAATTAATGCCCTGAATGGGCATTCATAACATTCCAATTCATTCATTATTAATCAAACAGTTAGTCCAGGCAGTTATTTACAGTTATTATCTAAATTCTTCAAGCAGTGGAAGTAGATAAGCTCTTATAGTCTGTAAGTATATATACATATATATATATATATATATATATATATATATATATATATATATATATATATATATATATATATATATATATATATATAACATATATAGAATAATATAAGCATTTTTTAACATATTTAATGGTGATTACTTAGTTATTTTGGCGATGTTATTCTCATCCATATTGTGTGTTTTGACATTTTTTACATATTATATTTTTATTTAAAGGTAACAATATTTTTGTTTTTTGATAGAGTTAAAAATGAGTATTTATAACAATGATATTTTTGTTCTCAATATTTATGCTTTTACTAGTGAAGTATGAGAAGTCAATAGTTTTGTGATCTATACTTTATTTCCAATTTTTGTGTGTTTCCAGATTGTATGCATCTCGCCCAACCACTTCCGTTAAGGCCTGGGATTATGGTAAGAAATGGTTTAAAATCACCTGTTAAACGATGCCTGCCCCCTCTTTCCCACTCTTCATGGCAGTCAGTAGGGGATCTAGATACTGATATCTCAAATTTTAATGGCTGGCTCTCCTGAGCCATAAACACTATTTCCCCTTTGCAACCGACGGCATCTTCTAGACTAAAACCCGCATCCCCCTGGTTCTTCCCCGCTCTGAGTGCAGAGAAGAGCCACTGTAAAAAACTTGAGCGGAGCTGGAGACTATCTTACGACCCAGAGGCCAAAATCAACTTATGGAGCTGCCATTAAGAACTTCCATAAACTTAAGCGCTCTGTAATGAGAGAGTACTTTATTATGAAAGTTAACTCTTCAAAAACTCCGTTTAAAATAGTGAAAGATTTTTCGAAACCACCCGCATTATCTAGCTTGATCCCCCCAGCCAAGTACTTTGTGATGGTCTATCAGACTTTTTTCATGATAAAATCCGAGACATATACTCCACGTTTAGCACTTCCCGTATCCCCGGGTTTTTGACGCTAGGGTAGCTAAGGAGGAGGCACTTAACATCTTTTAAATCCATCTCTATTGAGACTTCATCCCAATAATTGCTTGCCTCCAAATCAGGCTCCCCTATGGATCCCTGTCCGGCACAACTGTTTAGCTCGCTGACCCCCTTTATTATTTCTCCTCTGCATTTGATATGGAACACGTCCTTACAAACTGGTCTCTTCCCTTTGACCTGGAAACAGGCCATGTTAATTCCTATTCTGAAAAAACCCGAAGCTGATCCGTCTTATTTTAGTAATTACTGTCCCATTTCTCTATTACATAAATCAGCTAAAATCCTGGAGAAAGTAGTTCAAGAACAACTATCTAATTACCTTGAGTCCGGTCATCTTTTCCATGACTCACACTCCGGTTTCAGATCCGGTAATAGTACCAAGACTGCGTTACTGGAGGTTTCAGAGACCATCCGCGAATGCATGGACGCAGGCGATGCAGCGATGCTAGTGCTCCTCGACCTGTCCACGGCATTCGATACGGTCTCATACCATATTACTTGAGAGACTGTATAGTCTTGGTATTCAGGGCAACCCTCTGTCCTCGATCTGATCATTTCTAAGTGACCGTACCCAACAGGTCTCCCTTCAGCCTTTTGTCTCGGAGAAGAAATCACTCAGTAGTGGAGTCCCCCAGGGCTCTGCCCTGAGCCCACTTTTTTTATGTTTACCTGGCTCCGTTGGCCACAGTGGCTGAATCCTGTGGTTGGTCAGAGTGATCTATTATGCTGACCACACACAACTGGTATTTCCCTTCAGAGATCACTCTGACGCTGTCTTCTCTATATTCAGACGCTGCCTAAATAACATCTCCACTTGGATGTCACTCAACTCTCTCAGGCTCAACCGAAGTGTTAATCAAAAAACGCCCCCTTTGCCCCTACTTTGGTGGCCACCTGAGCTGAATCCCCCCTCCCCAGTTCCGGTGGAATCAGCCAGGAATCCTGGATTCCGATTTGACAATGAATTGTCTTGCAAGTCTCAAATAAATAGGGTTTCCTCTGCGTGTTTTGGTAAACTACACATGATCCGTAAAATCCTCCCTTTGGATTCTTGCCGGACCATAATTCACGCCCTCATTACATCACATCTGAATTATGCAAACAGTCTGTACACTGGAGCGCCAGCCTACTTGATCAAATGCCTGCAGATTGTGCAGAATGAGGCGGCAAGAATGATCTTTAACATTCCATATCGTCACTCAATCTCCCCTCACTTAAAGAAGTTACACTGTCCCGTGACTAGACACATTCTGAGTAAATCACTGGTCTTGGCATGTACAGCAATGCAGGGTCAGGATCCAGCCTATCTCAGAACTAGACTTAAGCATGCTCAGTCCAACCGATCACTCAGAACGAATCACCTTCACCTCTTGCGGACTCCCTGATTTTTTCAAGCTAGAATGGGGGGTCGAGCTTTCGCAGTTATTACTGCTCAAACCTGGAACAGCTTACCGCTGTCCCTTTGTATGACGTCTGAATGTTTATTTCGACACAACTTGAAGACCTGGCTGTTCATCAACCCTAAGCCACTCAATGACACTTACAACTGCCAACCGTCCGAGCGCCAGGACACCCCCGCTGGGGGTAGCTGTGCGCTATACAAGTTCCAAAAATAAATAAATGTGCATTGATAATGTGTCAGTGATCCCTCTACGATACATCATACACCAAAGCAAAGGCTACTGACCAGATGTGCTAAATGTTGCGTAGTGCCTCTATGCATTAAAGTATTCTGCAAATATTTGCGTGAATAGTAAACAATTGTACAGGACTATATTTATAAAAGAGTTATAACCGGTCATTGGCTGTACATTTGCAATAAATTATGTTTATTGTAATACTTAGCGTTGTACTATGGGCAGACAACAGATCTTTTCCGAGATACGTATTTGATGTACACCCTTTAGTTCAAATTTGTAAACTATGCTCTCATGGGTAAAATTAGTAATATTTTAGAAATTACACTTTACGCATGGGAATGTTGCTCGTTATTTTTCTTCCCCATTATCTCTAGATGATTTAATTGGGCTCTAGGATGTCAATCTTACATGCTTTTGGTGCTATGACATTCAAAACTCAATTTTTCAGTGCAAAATAATTTGTGCAATGAAACATTGATTCATACCGATCCGTATGCTGTTTTGCATCGTGTGAACATCTGAAGAAATGCTTGAGAAATCTGGGCCTCAGTGATCACAGAGTTGCAAGTCTATGGTAATAGCTGTTACTGAAGCTCCCACATCTTGCCCCTGTCATCCCTCCTTCCTTTTTCACTTTCCTGCTCAGTTTCCATCTTTCTGTAAATTCAGGCAGAGATCAAATGTCTATGGATAAATACTAAATTTTCAAAAATATACAGAAATGTTGCTGTCCCAAAAAAATTTGGGAAACTAAGATCTCTGTGCAGATCTGTAAAGTACGTTCTTATGCCTTTTGATGTCAAGCCTGGGCAGCGCATGCACTGTCTCTTGACATGCTGTATTCAATCTGTGGGCTTACGGCCCACCTCCAGCTTCTGATTGGCTTTTGTCAGAGTCCTTTAAAAAATGTTGCTTCTAATTGGATAAAGGTTCCTGCTGGTCCCACCTTTTTTCTCAATTGTTGACTCCCATTGATCACCCGGTTGTGCTAGTAATTTGACACAATAGGACACACCTAAACCCTACACTCCCGATAGGAGGCAAATGCACTGCTGCACCTTTAAATAACATACGTAAAACAGCACTCCCAAAAGACGAGCCTATAAAACAAGACCCAGCACTCTCTTAAGGTGAGGCAAGAAAACAAATTCAGGTGCATTTAAAGTGACACACACATGTTCATTATTTCAACATTTTGGAAAGGAATGCAAAATATATCGGTTAATGCAGACTCCCAAATATCAAGTAACTTAGGCAAAAAAACAGAAGAACATGTAACATACATACATGTAGCAAAGAAACTTAGAAATTATATACACAAAGTAAGTAACACCTGACCGACCGATCATGCAACATCCTTGCCAACTCAGGCTGGAAGAGCCCTTCGACAGCCCAAGAAGGAGTTCGATGGGGACTCAAATCCAGAATTTTTTGTGGCAGTACATCTACTCCACAAATGATCTCCTAGCTGCCTGCGAAAACTCCCCGCCTTTAATACCTTTTACTCATGTGAGGCGGCGGTTCTAGAAACCTCACCCCTTTCTTCTGTGACAAAAAACAGAACTGACCGTACTGGTCTGGGTCAAGGTCAAGACAGAAGCTGGCCAGGCCTCCGTATTTTTACTCAGAGACAGAGCTGTACGTTCCACTCATTCTGCTGGCAACAACAATCTCTACCCTGAAAGGTACCAAACACGCATCCCACACAACATTTTCCAGTCCACTGTGATCATGAGGAGTGAAAAAAAGTGAAGAGCAAAAACATCCCCTCACCACTTAACAGCCACGTGCGAGCACAGAAAATGGAGTCTGTTACACAAGATGGAGTCAGCACAGAAAATGGAGTCAAATATGCCAATTGGAGCCAATGGTCAATATATAATTCTTAACATCTCTACACACCACTGAACTTGTCCTCTTCAACTTGTTGCTATTGTATGTGCTGTTTTTGGAACTTTATATTTAAATTGACACTGAGCACTTCCCACTTAGTGCAGCACCCGATTCACAGCTGCAGTGCTCAAGTGTAATCAAGCACTGCTCTAAGTGTTTGTTGTGACACACACATGTTTTGAGCAATGCTCTTTTATTTTGCACACACCTATGCTTTTTGGAGCACTCACACTTAGCCTGGCACCCACTTCATGGCCATCATGCACTGCACTTATGAGGTGGCATTTATTTAACTTTGGCACCCATTGCTGCTCCTAGCTGTCCCCCCCCGTCCCTTCTCTGCTTGTCTCGTACATTAGTAGCAATGGTGCTCACTAATGATCCCAACTGAGACCCATGGGCGCTTGAGAAGACGTAAGCTCAGGATTCGTACATAGACTTTGTCTGAACTAATGAAGTTCAACACAGTTTGAGGACATGAAATTTTAACTAGTCAAATTCATGTTTTGTTTTTTGTATACAGTGTTTTAGCTTTTAACACTCAGACTTGGATACAGACTCTGCCTGAACTAATGAAGTGTAACACTATTTTAGTACATGTAATTTTAACTAGTAAAATTCTAGTTATTTTTTTTTTTTTTAATAGAGTCTCAGCTTTTAAGTGAATATGAAACTATGCTAATTACCGGTTTTATTGTACAGACTGCTAAGATTTTAATTAATCAAGAAATAAAGATTATATACTTATATATATACTTAGTAGCAATGTATCGAAAACATTTCTTTTGTTTCCTTGTTTAACATTACAGGCCCCTCATTAGCTAGAGGGCTGGGGAGATCGAAAGAGAAGTTTAGTTGATACCATAAGGAGCATAACCCTGATACCTGACATCTTATCCAAAACCTATGGAGATGTTATTTTGCTTTTTATTATATTTTCAAATAGAATTTATTTGAAATGACAAGAAGCTCAAATCAAACAATATTGTAAAAGATTTTAGTTTGATATATTATTGTCAATTTAGTGCCTAATTCACCTGTTTCAAGTTGCACCTTTTGTACGTTTGAAAGGCTTTGGTGGAGACTCTCTCTTTCATTGTTTACTGACTGCGTCAATTCGCAATGTTTGGCACGCAGACCCTCCCTCTTTCTCCCCTGTGTGGTAATTTTTTTTGCAGTTTTTTTTTTATATAGAGTGAACCTGACTTGAAGGTATTGGAGTGCTTTACATGAGCACCAGTTACTTTATACAAGGACACGTTCACATTTGGGAGCCATGGGGAGATTAAGTGATTTGCCCAGAATCACAGGATGTTGAGCCGATGCCGAGACTTGTCCTGACTCTTGCTCACTTCTTCCTCTGAATGCAGAGAAGCCTTGAGATTTGCACTGCCAAGCTTGACGGGCTTCCTAGCAGGTGAGTGGTGGAAATTGGGTATGGGGTGTGTCAGTTACTGTCATCGGGGCTGCACAAGGCTTTTGTGAAACATGGAGATGGGTGCAAAGTACATGGGTAGAGCAACGTGTTGCAAACTACACATAATGGCATGAATTAGGGTGACCAACCATCGGTAAATTTCAAGGACAGTCCGTAAATTAGGGCTTTTGTCCGTTGTCTGTGATGAATGTCTTAACGGACGGCGTGTGTCCGTAATTATAGCCTCTCAGATAAATAACAAGAGTTGATTTCCACAATTCAGATTCCTCAGCTGACCTGCAAGGGAGTATCCCCTGCTGCATTCCAGAGGGAGGGGTAGACGGTGAAAAGAAATAAGCCCAGGGTGTCTGCTTCCCCAAAGAAATGCAAATGTGTGTAAATGGTTAGTGGCAAATGTAAAGGCTGCTTGGGAGGCGTTAATTGCTGGAATCCTTGGAGCTTCCTGATAACAGGATATTTACAGAGTTCATGAACTAGAAAAACTATTGAAAGATCAAGAGATTAGGGCAAAGCAAGCCATGGAAGGGTATTTCAAGACACACAGAGAAGTATACTGCAAACTTTGAGAAAGAGAAGGGCACCGAGATCGAACACCTTAATACTAGGTAATGTTTAATTTATTTTCAACTGCTGTATGGCAAGCGTTGGATAACCACATAGAAGTTTGGCAAAGAGCATATAGTCCTCTAAGTGTATATGTTCTACTTTATGGCACAGTATGCAGAAGTGTGCAATAGCACCGTAAAGGTTTGAGTGAGCACAGTTTTGTGTCACTTCAGCGTACGTTATTTCTTGGATATTCTGTTTTTTACCTTTGTTTGATTAGGAACTTCAACAATTTGTTTAGAAACATAAACTTTCTCCTGCAGTTTTTTTTACCAGCTATTTTGTATCTCCTCTGATTCTTACATCTGGCGTTGCCACCCTTTGACATGAAGGTGTAAATTTTCATTTATGTACCACACTACCTTTTAATTTTGGTCATCTCGTATATGCCACCTAAAAGCAGAAGTATTATATTTTTTTTCCTACAACCTGAGGAGCCATCTTGTCCATCAAGTTCTGGCCTTCTACTTAGACCTCACAATTGTTTGTGTTGTGTTCTCATGTGCTTTCTTTGTTGCTCTTTGCTGTAGTTGCTGAAGTGGCTGACATGCCAGATTTTGTGGGGGCAGGACTGCAAGCTTCAGCCCGCACCAGCACACTTGAGGCTAGAAAGCAGGGTCCTGAAATTTACACCAGTCAGGCTCATAAACAACGGATCTTTCACCCGCTGCGCAGGATACTCCCAGGCAAAGACCGGACCAAAAGGGGGACTGTTTGCGCCTGGGAGAGGCTGGGCTGGGTCAACGTCGTTGGTTTTGCGGCTTGGGGAATTGTAATTTCGGACTACAAGCCTGTAATGAGCATGACCTGCAACTTTAAGCAGATGTAATTGTCTATTAAAAGCACCCTAGCTTATCTTGTTTTCTGCCCGCTAGCATTGTTGGATGGCTAAGCGAAAGCTAGGTCCTAACATGCAGGGAGCCACTGCCAAAAAAATGAACAGTACACTAGATTGGTATATTAAAAAGGATTGAAGATTCCCTGACTTAAATATATCAAGCTGGAACTGACGAATATGGGAAGGCCGGCCCTCTTCTCTAATCTAACCGCCATGACTAAACTAGATATAGTCTGGGCTAAAAAAAATGTTTTAAAGCATTGTGGCACTGCCAAAGGGAGGAACCCGAAATCTCAAAAACTACTATTAGGGAGTATGTTATGTTACAAACCTCACCAGCCTTGGACCCGTATCTTGAGTGGGTGGTTATTCTGAGACAGATTACTCTTAATTTGGTTTAGACTAGGCTTCGTGAGATGGCACCTCGGTTTCCTCCTTGGGCAGTTTGATCCATCTAGAGTTTTAATATGTCCATCAGATGAAATCTCCCCTCAGAGGCTGCTGCATTTTTTTGGGGCTCAATTTTACTCTGTTTTACTAAAATAAAATGTAATTCCATTCATAAGGGAATGGGGAATTAAGAGATGTGGAGCATCCCAGATCACTTTGCAACAACTAAACTCCTCTTCCATCTTTGTTAATTTTTGTTCTGTTTTTTAGAAAGTGCAGTTAATAAAGGACAACTTATGGTATTCTGACTATTAGCACTTTTGGGACCTGTTGAGGATGCTCTTTTCTTTATGAAATGTTTATACGAGGGCATCATTAATTTTTATGCTCCTGCACTGTTTATTTATCATCTTTTTATGTGACTTGGTTAACTATCCCTTTTCTCCATATGTATATTTTATCTGCGCTTATTCTGTCTGACAGTAAACAGAAAGAGGACCCTGACAAGGCTTGGTTTGGTCTTACTTATGCAGCATGATTATTGAGGTCTTTTACAATTTACTTTCCATCGAGCTTGTTTTGTCTGGCCTGACTGTTTTTATATGCTGTATTTTGGTCAAATATACAAAATGTATATGTCATTGATTTTATGGTTACTTTTGCAGCCGAAATGAAATTTTTTGACTGACTAACTGGCTAAACATGCGACTATTTGTTAGCGTTAATAAAATATGTTTGCTTTTGAGAAGTAGTGTAGTGGCTGAATGGTGTTATAGCTTGGCGGTGTGGAATCTGAGGTGATGTTTGAGGTGTGAAGGGTTAGAACCATAGGCACTGTACAACAGAAAATTAAACGCACTAAAAAATAGAACTTTTATTGGGAGACCGGTAAACAAACATATTGTAGAAGCAAACATGAACATCTTAGCCTTTTATGGTGCAAACTAAGACCCCAAAGGTTTTTATAACTCTTTAGCACTTGGTGCAATACTTTTCTATGACTTTGACCAGGCCATTGTTTGTAGAGTTGACTTCTTTTGTGTGCACTTTAGGTTCGCTGTACTAATCAGGCCTACTGCAATAGTTTTTCCTTGCAGTTGATACAGTTTTCTGGTAAATGTGCAGGAAGCACTGCCAATAACCAGGTCCTTGAATTGGTCCTTCTCACAGTCTTCTAACCCATGTAGGTAAATCTGTGCTTAACATGCTGTCGAAACAAGCAGGCTTAAAGCAAGTGACTAGTTCCAAAATTACACACCAAAACTGGAACAGAATTCTACTCAATGTTATTTTATTGTTTGGTACCACAGGGTACACTCCATTTTTAGTTTAGTTAACCGATCACTGATATTTAATGAACCACTGTCTCACAGTGAGTCCACCTGGGCTTCCAAACTGGGCCCTTCAAAGACTTTGAGTTTCTCATTTTTGGCAAAGGTATTTATTTATTTTAATCAACTATACGATCATGGAAAGACCACAAAGCAATAGAATCAAATGTAAATATAATTTTTGGACATGGACAGAAAAGTTAATATGTATGTAAAGTATACAGGATAAAGATTGAAAAGGGGATCCTGTTCAGGTTTGTGAAACACAAGAGGTATGTGACCCAACTTATATCTCCTTTATTTTCGAGTGGTTATCAGATATCTAGCAATACTCTTATAAGTCATTGTCCACTTTTATCATCTGTCTGCACCATTCTCACTGGGATCTCCTCAGCTAGTAGTCACTCAGACGTCCTGTTATCACTACCGCAAGGAGGGGCTCTGTGGTCATCCAGTGGATTAATATAATCCTGCAATTGGCTAGTGATAATAACAATAAGAACATGTAGAAAATATTCCCTTTCTTAAACTTTGAATGTAGTCCTATTCTGCCATAGTGTATGGATTTATCCACTGCACTACCGGTACTGAGGTCAGTGACTCTACCACCCCTCACCAGTGTTCGCTGACCACCGGGTAAGCGCAAATCTAATGGAGATGATCACCCCATGCTGTCAACATTGGGGACATTCATCCATCCATGTTGAATATATTTTGCTGAGTGTTTGTGGTATAATGTAGGGCCAATGTGGTATCTTAAATTGGACTAACCTAAAGTGGGCATCACTGGATACGGTTTTATGATACGTGAATACTTTGGCCCAGTCTGAATAGGTTTAGTGAGGTAGTCAGGTCACATTCCCACCTGCCTTGGACGGCTAATGGTCCTGTCACTTTGATTTGTAACAGAGCCCTATTATAATAGACACCTGCCTACCACCCTCTAAGTGTGGTGTTTGTTTGAAGTGCAGCAGATTCCATGGGGTCGTCCCAGGAAACTCACCCAACATACCTCAAACATGGTTGGCCGAAAACTATTTGAAACTAAACTCCTTCAAAACGGAATTCCTCTTAATCGCCCCCCCCCCCCAACAAATCGTCCAGCATCCTTGACTTGATGAAGCACCTAACAGCACTCAAAGGGCAACCTCTCATTGTCGAATCAGCAAAATCGCTGGGTGTGACACTGGACAGAAACCGAAAGATGCAGAAACATATCAGCGCCTCCACAAAAGGAGCAAATTTCCACCTGAAAACCCTGAGAAGATTGAAACCATTCCTGCCAGCAAACGACTTCAAACAAGCAGTTCAAACCCTAGTAATCCCAAAAGTGGAACTTGGGGCTGTAGCCCTATGAGGCCTCCCAGATCGACGACAGCCCCGCTAAGAGCCTCTCTCACTCAGCTGCGAGACTCATCACAGGTTCAAAAAGAAACTCTCACATCTCTCCAGACCATGGAGCTCTCAACTGGCTACCGTTCAAAGCTAGAATTCATCTGAAAATCGCATGTATGACGCATACAGCCTTACATCACAACACACTGAGCTATCTAGCTCAGAAACTGGTACTCTCGTCTGGTAATAGAGCCCCCAGGAGCTCCAGAAATCTTCCACTGAAACCACAGCAATTTACCAAGAAGAAAACTTACAACCGGACCTTCTCTGGAATGGCTCCCAGGATCTGGAATAACCCTGGGCGTAGTTCGCATATTAGCACTACACGTAGCTACGCGAAGTGCACTTCGCACTATGCGAGCTACGCGTAGCCACGCGAACTGCGTAGTGCACTTTGCAAAATACTGTTTGCACTGATTGCACAGGGCCGGATGCTTGTCCGCACTGTGCAATCAGTGCAAACCGCATATTGCACATTGCAAGCAGTAGTTTTCTGCCGATCGAGTAGATTTCTACTCGAGCGGCAGCTTTCTCAATGCGGACTTGTAGTTTCTCATCGCAAGTGGTCGAGAGCACACGCGACCACTCGCAATGAGAAACCTGACCTCCCCGCGTTGAGAATCTCGTGAGGAGGTTTAATTTCCATGCTCGCGATCGGCAACTTGATGGTGCTGATCGCGAACAAGGTAAAAGTCTCGCCGGGATGTCATTTTGCTCGCTTGCGGTCGCCAACTTGACGTTGAGGACCGTGAGCAAGCAGAAAATTACCTCTGCACTACGCTACGCGCGTTTGCACTGTGCTACTTGCAATTTGCGTAGTGCGAAGTAGCGCAAACTTCGCAAACTACGCAAGCGTAGCGTAGTACTTGGCCCAGGGTTAATCTTGAATGCTTTGCCCACAGAAACAAGACTGAACCCTTTTACTGCCTCCTTCAAAAAAGAAGTGAAAGCGATTCTCATGGCTACATTCACTTGAAGTACTTACTAATTACTGTAATATAATGACGAGTCTGTATTAGTGATCTCCGTGTATCAGAATCAACTATATTTTAATTTTTCTATGCTTGTACTTGCTTCCAACATCTTCCATGTAAATCGCTCTGATACCAGCAAGGGTCTTGTTCGCGCTATATAAAACCTTCATATAAATAAATAAGATGATTCAGTGAGTCCAATTCCCGTTGCTAACTTCCATATATCCTACAGCACACAGGTTCTGAATACTGTCAGGGCTTGTTCAGCTATTCATCCTTCCAAGTCCGATAAACTGATTACAACTCAGACGGGCTAAAATAAACCATGTAAATAGGAAATTATTCTTGTTATATGTTCTTCTGTCTTTATCCACACCGTTGATAGAGAAACACTTGGTTTGATGCTAAAGCCTCTTTCCGCCCAAGAAAAGAAGACCATAACAACTTTTTGGCATTTGCATATATGGGACATAAGGTGCGTGGTTTCAAAAAGTTTATTCTATATGCATCTTGCCTGGCCTCTTGTAATAAGATTCCAGTACTTAAAACGTAGACCAATGGGGCTTTCTTGAAGTAGTTGCAAAAATGCTTAGAATGTAAGTCAGCGAAAAGCGGAATAAGTGGGCATGATAATCGAATCCAGCAAAGAATCCCTAACCCATTTTGCCTTATGTGTCCATTTAATTTTTGTTTTGTGTCGGACCTCACGCCATGTACCAGAGGTATGTGCTAATGTTATGTCGAGGCACTTTTGACCTGAAGGTAGTAGGAGCTGCCAGATTTGTATGGAACCCCTGGCCCAGAAGGGGATCCCAAATAAATAACTTTAGATTATCATATACAAAATGCTCAATGAATATATTTTGGGGGATGATGAAAATTCAACAGCGAGATTGTTTCCCGGTAGCATTTATTGTTGAATGCATGTTGCTATAATTTAAAAATGGCTGGTTGTCACATTGTGTGGGTAATGAAATTTGGTTAATGTGGGGCTGCTGGCGGCAGAATTATCACAGCGTCAACACTCCACCCCCACAGGTTTCAGTTTCTAATGTTCTATGACCATTCTCAACCTGATATACTTAAAGAGAGTTCATGTATATTACAAACAATGGAATGCAATCTCATATATAATGATATGCCTTCTATGGTGAGGGGCAATATGTCCTTTTTGTTGAAGGGTCATGAGAGGCACACAGATCCTAGCCCCTTGCAGTGCATTGCTGCTGACTTATGGTGGCACTCATCCTGAAAGGCTACTTTGGTCTCGCAGCACTCTCTGGCCTTTTCCTCATATGTCCTCTTTTGTATCCCTCCCCTGGCATAGTCAGTGCTCGTCCAGACAGAAGTTCACACTAGTTCACACAGCTTTTCTCTCCTTCAGTTTTAATCCATGGGCTGATGATGCCGTTCTGGAGTTCATACTCATCTGAATTATTTACTATTGCACGACCTCCTCTGATGTGTCTGTAAAACATACTTTTTGTCCCAAATATTTTGTCCTGAATTTGGACCTTCTGTCCTGAATTTCTGTCCTGAATTTTGACCCTTTGTCCTGAATTTTTACACTCACCGTCCTGAATTTGCACCTATGCCAGTTGATCACCCTAGCATGAATTGGTGCTTAAGATTTACGGGCAAGCCTGAACAATCACTACCCGCTGCTATTAAATGCAATCAAATACAAATAGATTTTTCATGTTGATGCCCCCGCATGCAACTCTGTTTTACTTTGAAGGAGCCACTTGGGGAGTAATTATACATGAAATGACTAACGCTGAGACTCAAACACACTTCCCCAGTTCCAAAGTCATTAGCTCATGCATTATGCTACACTATCCCTCACAAACAATTGGCTTTTTTTGTGAGTTGTTGTGTCTGTTTCCCTAAATTAGGTAACCCTCCCTCTAATGCTTCCATCCTTAACCCTTCCTCCCATTTGTTTCCCTGAGTGCATAAACCGTCTAGCCAATGCATCACAAGTAAAAGTGAAAAGACGGGGAACTTCTTTTGTTCGCTACAGGAAGTGGCAGAGGGGCATTTGTTAAACATGCCATTTTTAGGTCTCGTGTTTGCGCAGCCAAGATTTAATGTTTACAGTATTGGGGGCTTAAACCCGCCCCTCTTCTCCATTGGCTGGCCTAGTAAATGCTGGCCAGCCAATGGAGGAGAGGGGCGTCACTCCATTTAAGCCCCGTCTTTTTGGGACAGAGGGGTGTGTTTTTGCTCTTCCTTCTCTCCCTTACGTCATGGGGAGAGAGCACGCCCCTCATCACGCTGCATGCACGCACCAGTCGGCCCTCTGATTGGTGTTCCTTATTAACCAATCAGAGGGCCGACTGGCGCGTGCAGGCAGCGTGAGCAGACTCTGTCTCGCTTTTCTTGCCTCTGCCCCGTTTGCGCTCGCTCTCTTCCTGCCACATCCACACTCAAATTAAGAGGTACATATATGTTGTTGGGATGTGTGTACTTCAAACTTTGCCTGATTTTCCAGCTTTAAAAGGGCGGTTTGTGGCCTCTGCCCTGAAGAAGCGCTCTATTTGTTGACTCTGCAGTGCTCTCTATCTTTCTTGCTCCCGAAGCAGTGTGAGGGCTTTGCAGCACAGAGCTGCGCTTTATTGGGAGGGAATCCCCAGTCCTTTAAGGAAAAGTGGGAGCCTACCCCGCTGGTTTCACATTTAAATGCGGATGCCCATCCCGTATCGCCGCCAAGACCCAGGAGAAGTTCCCTGCCTGCCCGAGCAACCAGGAAGCTCTGTGCCTAACCAGACGGGCCCTGCAGCGTCACTTCTGCCCCCCCCACCCCCCCTGCGCTGCCAAGGAAGGAGGCGAGATGCACGAAGAAGCCTGCGGGAGCCGCTGCACTGCTGGAGGTGACCCGGAAGTGGACGAGGCCTCGGCAGAAGCTGCAGGAAGTAAGCTAGTTGACCCGCGGGACTCCCGTGCTAGGAAAGAGCCCCGCAGGTCTAAGCCTCGTCCCGACGTGGAGGAAGCTGGACCTAGCATCGCAACCCGGAGAGCAGAGTTCCCAGAGCAGCCCAGTGAGTACAGAGGGCTGAAGGGGGGCTCCGTGAGTGCAGCGGGAAGGCCAGATCTTCCCCTAGCTGGGCGCTCGAGACCTAGCACTCCGTGTCTTCCTATCTCTGCTCTAATCTTTGTATCCCTCTCTCTCCTTCCCCTCCTGTGTTTCTATAGCCCTCTGCTCTCATTCTTATACATTTCCCAAGTCCACCGTTGCCCCCTACCCCCGCCTCCTTTCGGCTGGTGCAGCAACCATGGTGCTGGTGATCCGGTTTTTGTGCCTCTGTGCCCTGCCCTGTTTGTGATCCGGTTTTTGTGCCTCGGTGCCCTGCTTGTGATCCGGTTTTTGTGCCTCAGTGCCCCCCTGCCCCCTTGTTGCTTGTGCTTGCTCTCCTGCCCCTGCCCCCTCATTGCTTGTTGTGCCTCTGTGCACTGCTTGTGATCCAGTTTTTGTGCCCTGCTTGTGATCCGGTTTTTGTGCCCTGCTTGTGATCCGGTTTTTGTGCCCTGCTTGTGATCCAGTTTTCGTGCCTCTGTGCCCTGCTTGTGATCCAATTTTTGTGCCTCTGTGCCCTGCTTGGGATCCGGTTTTTATGCCTCTGTGCTCTGCCCTGCTTGTGATCCATTTTTGTGCATCTGTGCCCCCCTGCCCCCTCTTTGCTTGTGCTTGCTGCCCCCTTGTTGCTTGTGCTTGTTATCCTGTCCCCTCGTTACTTGTTGTGCCTCTGTGCCCTGCTTGTGATCCGGTGTTTGTGCCTCTGTGCCCTGCTTGTGATCCGGTTTTTGTGCCTCTGTGTCCCCCTGCCCCCTCGTTGCTTGTGCTTGCTGCCCCCTCGTTGCTTGTGCTTGCTCTCCTGCCCCTGCCCCCTCATTGCTTGTTGTGCCTCCGTGCCCTGCTTTTGCTCCGGTTTTTGTGCCTCTGTGCCCTGCTTGTGATCCGTTTTTTGTGCCTCTGTGCCCTGCCCTGCTTGTGATCCGGTTTTTGTGCCTCTGTGCCCTGCTTGTGATCCGGTTTTCATGCCTCTGTGCCCCCTGACCCCTCGTTGCTTGTGGTTGCTGCCCCCTCGTTGCTTGTGCTTGCTCTCCTGCCCCCTCGTTGCTTGTTGTGCCTCTGTGCCCTGCTTGTGATCCAGTTTTTGTACCTCTGTGCCCTGCTTGTGATCCGGTTTTTGTGCCTCTGTGCCCCCCTGCCCCCTCGTTGCTTGTGCTTGCTTCCCCCTCGTTGCTTGTGCTTGCTCTCCTGCCCTCTTGTTGCTTGTTGTGCCTCTGTTCCCTGCTTGTGATCCAATTTTTGTGCCTCTGTGGCCCCCTGCCCCCTTGTTGCTTGTGCTTGCTCTCCTACCCCTGCCCCCTAGTTGCTTGTTATGCCTCTGTGCCCTGCTTGTGATCCGGTTTTCATGCCTCTGTGCCCTGCCCTGCTTGTGATCCGGTTTTTGTGCCTCTGTGACCTGCTTGTGATCTGTTTTTTGTGCCTCTGTGCCCTGCTTGTGATCCGGTTTTTGTGCCTCTGTGCTCCCCTGCCCCGTTGTGCTTGTTGTGCCTCTGTGCCCTGCTTGTGATCCGGTTTTTGTGCCTCTGTGCCCTGCTTGTGGTCCAGTTTTTGTACCTCTGTGCCCCCCTGCCCCCTCGTTGCTTGTGCTTGCTCTCCTGTGAGTGTGTGTGTGGCTCTGTGTGTGTGTGTGTGGCTCTGTCTGTGTGTGTGTGTGGCTCTGTCTGTGTGTGTGTGTGTGGCTCTGTCTGTGTGTGTGTGGCTCTGTCTGTGTGTGTGTGTGGCTGCGAGTGGCTCTGTGTGTGTGTGTGTGTGTGTGTGGTTGCAAATGCAATAGGTCTCGCATTTGTGAGAGATTAAGCTATTGGCATTGTAAATAACAATGCCATTTATTTATAGGTTTTAAAAACAAAAATATTGTCATGAGCAATGCCAATAGCTCTAACTTTAACAAGGACGAGACCATTCAATTGTAAATGCTTGTTTGAGGGGTTGTTGTTTGGTAAACCGAATTTGAAAAAATGATTCACTCACATCCCTGCTTTCTCCTCAGTTCCCTCATAACAAAGTTCAAGTTGGGCGACTGGGTGTTGTCTTCTCACACGGATGTGCTGACTACAACATTCCCCAGCTGAGCATCCAGCCAGCCCATAAACAAAAGGAAAATTCTTTTTTACAGCGTGATTTTTGCGGGTGCTGCTCTCAGAACACTCTTAGGTTGCCTACCCTTAGTTCTCACTCCCTACTTCCCTCTTCGCTGTGCTGCTCCAGCCTGGCGCGGCCTGAAGTGAAATATGGCACTGGCTGCTGCCTTTGTTCTCTTTCATGTGCTGCCCGAGACCAATAGCAGGAGCAGAGGCTTGGCTTCCAAGTTATCTAATCTCAATGAGGTGTCAATCTATCTCCCTGATGGGAGAAGGCAGCTCTTTTGCGCCCACCTCTGTCTTGGAAACAAGAGAGAAGAAAAATACTTAATCAGAGGAACACTACGGGGACTGTGCCACGACATGGACTCTTCCTGAAATTTGAATTTTTGTTTTCTTTGTGGGAATGTTTTTGTATTTTTGCTTACAGGGATTCACTTCTGCAAGCTTCTCTTAGCTGCCCCTACACCACTGCAAGCTACCCGACACTGCTCCCAGTGCTGCAAGCTTCCACACGTTCCCCACTTCTTCTGAAAGCTTCTTTCGGCTGCCTCTATGCCACTGCAAGTTACCGAACACTGCTCCCAGTGCCGCAAGCTTCCACACGTTCCTCACCTCTCGAAGCTTCCTTCTGCTGTCCCAACACCACTGCAAGCTACCCTACACTGCTCCCAGTACTGCAAGCTTCCACACGTTCCTCACTTCTCAAAGCTTCCTTCAACTGCCCCTGCACCACTGCAAGCTACCCAACACTGCTCCCAGTACCGCAAGCTTCCACACATTCCCCACTTCTTCTGAAAGCTTCCTTTGGCTGCCCCTACACCACTGCAAGCTACCCGACACTGCTCTCTGTGCTGCAAGCTGTCACATGTTCCTCACTTCTCAAAGCTTCCTTCGGCTGCCCCTACACCACTGCAAGCTACCCGCCACTGCTCCTAATGGCACAAGCTTTCACACAGTCCTCACTTCTGCAAGCTTCCCTTGGCGGCGGGAAACAACCTTTAAAACGCAACTTTTACCACGCACTACCATTACAACAAAACTTTTACAACGCAACATCCATTATAACGCATGCCATTACAATGCGACCATTACAACGCATGACACTACAACGCACACCACTACAACACATGTCTTTACAACGCAGTCATTACAACGCATACCATTACAAAGCATTACATTACCATCCAACACTTACCCTACTGTTGCACCCCCTGGAGTTAGAATAGTCATTTCTACCCCTACACTATCCAACACTTACCCTACTGTTGCACCCCCTGGAGTTAGAATAGTAATTTTTACCCCTACACTATCCAACACTTACCCTACTGTTTCACCCCCTGGAGTTAGAATAGTAAATTTGACCACTACACTATACAATACTTACCAAAACATGCAATGTAATGTTATGCGTTGTAATGGTATGCGTTGTAAAGGTATTATGCGTTGTAATGGAATGCGTTGTAAATGTAGTTTTTTAATTTTCGTTGTAATGGCATGCGTTGTAATGGAATGCGTTGTAATGGATGTTGCGTTGTAAAAAAATGCGTTGTAAAGGTATGTGTTGTAAAAGTGTGCGTTGTAGTGACATACATCCCTTGGCGGCCCCTTCACCACTGCAAGCGACCCACCACAGCTCCAAATGTTGTAAGCTTCCACACGTTCTAATTTCGGCTTGATATAATCTTCCACATATTCAGAAATTAAGCTATCATGTAACCAACCAGGATAATGCAGCCATGGCTAAACACTTTTTTTTAAACATATTTTATAGTGTTAAAAGTTATATAAGGTGCAGTGCTCCTTAAACCAGGAGACAACCACCATTACAAGCAGTGCAAGTAATTGTGTTTGACTATTAAATCACATATTTTATCATAAATGTCAAAGAAAGAAAAAACAATAAAACATAAACACTGTATATCCCCCTCCCCAATGGCACCCACACACAACTACATTGCTGCTACCCCGCGTATCCCTTCTTAAATGACATCATCCCCCGATACATGGCAAACGACTACATATTAATGCAGCTATAGAAGCGACCGCCGTAGGTATTGGGTCTAGTATGAGCCCACTGTAATCCACCCATTGCTTCCAGATTGTTGGATGTTTTTGCGGGCACCCCCCGGCTTTAAACATCGGGACCTCCAACTCCATGTTAAAGTCCAATCCATTCTTCCATGCCAAAAGGGAAGGCGGCGTGGTTGCTTTCCACAGCCATGCTATATCCCTCTTGGCCAATGTCAAACCTAATAAAAGTAAACGTCGCTTATAGATGTTACCACTTATATCTTCCATAATGTGTAGGATTGTTAGTTTTGGTGAGAAGGGGAGTTCCCACCCCAAGACCTCCGACAAACATGCTAACGCCCCTCTCCAGAAATTTGCAAGTGCTGTACAGTGCCAAATGTTGTGCACGAGGGACCCTTCTTCACGTCCACATCTCAAACATAACGGGGACGCCACCAGACCAGCCCTCCACAATCTCAGCCTTGTGTAATAGACCCGGAAGAGGTATTTGAATTGTATGAGGTGGAGTCTCATAGAGATCGCTGCTGCCCTAGGAGAAGTTAGTGCATCCGTCCAGTCATCCTCGTCTAACTGACCCACATCTCCCTCCCAGGTCGCCCTGAGTTTATCTAATGTGGTGGATCCATGTGTCACTAGGGATTTATATATCTTCGAGATCTTATGATCCCGTAAGTCCCCCATGAAAACTTTGGCTTCCACCAAACTAAACTCAGGGAGCACCTCTATACCTTGAACACTCGGTGAGATAGCATGTCGAAACTGGAGGCATTTATAGAATTGAGGTTTTGGCATGTGGTATTCTTGTTGGAGCTTTTGGAAGGATTTAAGGATTATGGCATGCATTATGTCACCCAGTGTGGAGATCCCGATGTTATCCCAGCCTTAGAAGCCGGCGAGCGCCGCCAGCTGTGGCAATTGACCATTGTCCCATTGCGGAGTGTCTCTAGTGAGTTTGTTCCACCATCCCATCTTATGAAGGGATTATTTCCAAACTTGAAAGACAACCCGAGAGGCAGACTGCAAGGAATTACGCAGCGGTGCGGAATACAGAATAGTGTGTACTGTGGATTCACCCATGAGTCTTCGCTCCACCGTGTAAGCCGGATTCTCTCGACCCCATACCACCACTCATTTAAAAGCAGTAGCTGTGAGGCCATATAATACGATTGGATATCCGAAGTGGCCAGCCCCCGCAATAGGTTGATTGAAAGCAGGTCCGTAGCACCACCCTGGACACCCCCCCGCCCATAGGAACTGTCCCAGTGCTGCTTTGACTTGTCGAAACAACAAGGGTCGCACCGGAAATGGATGGTTTTGCAGTTGATACAGCAGTTGAGGCAAGACACCATCTTCAAGATGGCTCACCTGCCATATATACAGAGGGGCATATGCGACAAAGTTTTCATCTCCTCCCTTGTTCGTGCCCAGATTGGAGCCATGTTCTTATTCCACTCAGTTTTGGCGAGCCTGATAGAAAGACTTCTATGTATTTTAGGCCCTCTGCCGATATTCTTTCAGCCTCAGCCCAGGATCCCACGTCTGTTGCCTCACCCAGCGCCCACAATGTGGATTTGCTCGGTTCATTGGCTTAACACTTTCAAGTTCCCAAAGGCGGCACCTATTTGCCATGCCTATACTTATTACCTTAGCTTGTATTGTATTGCATGTCACAGGACATTTCTCTGACGCTCTTTTGTTAGCTGTTTCTTTTCCAGTACCATTCAGATTCTAGGCATGAATGAGTTAGGTAGGATTAATGTGCGTACCCTGTTCAATGGTATGTAATGCTTGTGCGCCTATATCACATGGCAATTGTATCTTAGACCAATGGACTGAGTAGCTGGTGATAATTTACTCTATTCAGTGATTCAAAGAGCGCCTGCCGTAGGTCTTCGGGCCTTTGTTTTTATTTTATTTGGTGTTTATAAAAAAAAATTGAATTCGAAAGTAGGCTATTGCTACAGATGTTTTCATGCCAGCAGGGTGATTCAGGCGTAGAAGCTGCGGATACAATGCAACTGAGCGTGGGCTGTGTTTATAAATCATGCATGAGTAATATGCTCCATAAAGTTCATAATGCGTGGGCAAGTGGTAACAAGAGCAGTGTGTTAAATTGTTCGTTTCCTCTTAAACTCAGGGACCTGTGTGGCTTCCGTGATTCAGAAACAAGGCTGTCCCTTGAGTGAAACCACTGAAGGATAATCGTGAATTTCAAAATGTCATTTATAAAGAATTGTCCTTAATTTTGATCATTTATACATCTCAACCCAAAAAATAAACGTAACCGCTCCATTACACCCCTCCCCCCACTGATTCCCCTAAGCATCGCAAAGTCTTTCAATGAGATCACAATCTAGATTTCTGATAACTATTATCTATCTGTAGCTTATAATGTTAATACTAGGAGGATAGTGCTAATCGGGCCTTCCAGCCCCACCTTGGAAATATGTATCTACTTAAATCTAATGTCATTCTGGAATTAGTAGGAGAAAAGGGTGAGTGATTTCAGCCTGGAGACTGCATAGGCATACATTTATAGGAAGATAGTCTGGAAAGTATATTTTGGGGGGATTCCATGTCAGGTCAAAATCACCAGCATGTTCACTTATGTTCTTTGTCAGATTTCCATTGCCATCATCTGTCGAGGAAAGGTATGTGGTAGGTGACCTTCGCCGCCCATAAGCGATTCCACATAGGGGTCTTGTCTGAAATGTCGGGTGTGTAGAGTGGGCGCCCCTGAGGATCGCAGCCATTTCATGTGGTAATGGATAGCCTGGGTGGTTGTTTTATTGCATCAGTACTTCCTTCTGGAAGGGATTTGACAATAAGGCAATTCCACCAGATGTGTTGCAAACCCCCTAGTTCTCCATATTCTCTTCAGCACAGCATGGGGAGAGCTGGTCCTGGGGCCCAGAACAGTTTGGAATACTTGGGCCAAATGTATTTGTCTGTTGCTTGTGACTCGGGGAACTAAGGCAGTGGGAGCCATAAATGGCAGCTGGGAAAACAATGCCTGCAGCCCAATACCCCACTGCACTACTTCAGGTTGTTGGTATATGTATATGTCTCTGTGTATTTTGTACGTAGGGTGCACTGTAAAACAAAATTGCTTCCAAGGGATAGAGAATAGGTAAGGAGACATCTGAGGTAGGAAGAGACACAAGTCAAGAAACTAAAGTGTGGTAGACATACAGACAGCTACAGGGAGGTCGGAATGGAAATAGAGGTTGAGATAATGTAAGAGAGTTCCTAAGACTGGAAGAAGGAAATGTAACAAGCATTTGAAATGCAATAGGTCCCTCATTTGCTTGAGTTAGAACTATTGTCTTGGATGTCATTTACCCATGTGTTATGGAGTGTATGTGTGTGGTGTGTAGTGGTATAATTTGGGTTGGACTGGAATTATTTGTGGATTTTTGTGGCATGGAAATGTATGTTGTTGAGTGGATTTGTGTAGTGGTATGTGGCATGATGTGCAGTGGAATTATGTGGATAGTAATTGTGTGGCATTGAGTGTACTGGAATTATGTGGAGTGGGATTGTGTGTTATGGAGTGTCATTATGTGGAATGGTATTTTGTGTTGTGGACTGATATGCATTGGAGTTTAATCATGTGGTGTGCTATTGAATTTTGTGGCATGATGGGGAATTCTGTGGTGTGGATTGGATGTATGTGCTGTGCTGTGCAATTCTGTTGCTGAGTTGAATTCTATGGTTTAGTGTTGAATCATGTGGGGAGGATAGGAAATGTGTGGAATTGAATCGTGTGGCATGAAACTGTGCGGATAGCTTTGCATTTTTGATGAGGAAAAAAACAAATAAGTAGAAGCTAAGCTCCAGATCTGTGTATTTGTGTGTTAAAAAAAATATAGAACAAGCAATGCACCGAAGCAATGCTTGTTTAATGTGCTTCAATGCCTAATATGGGTAGTATATAAATACAATAATATAATACTACCTCCCAAGGAGCACAGGGCATCCATTATGTGTATATGCAAAGGAACAGGAAGTTTGCTGAAACGACTGGAGCCCACACCCCCTTTTCTTTTTTCAACTTTTTATATAGTAAGCTTGACCATTCAAGGTTATTTGCATATTCCTTCTGCTCCTCGTTTAAAAAGCATATATAGTCTAAGGAGCTCCCTAACGACGGAGAAGAAGCATTTTTTCCAAGCAGTTAGAATTTTACACTCCTCTCTTTCTTCTGGAAGATTTTGTTTTTCTGGTCTTGATGATTTCTCATAAAATATACCCACATGAGTAAAAAACAGGTGAAGGGATAACGTCATTGGTGGGGGGAAAATAAGTGGCTGGAGGCTGATGGCAGGCCGTAGTGGAACCGCTGCTGTGTGTGATTAATAGAGTGGGAAGGCCTGGATGCTGACAAGGGGGCTGGCACGGGGCCATGATGCATTCGCTGCAAGTCTGAGCTCCCGCTCTCCGGAATCTGACAAAATCATAAAATAATCTTAGAAACACCCAGCTGAGGGAAGGGAGAGGGTGAGAGAGAGAAGGAGGGAGGGAGGGAAGGAGGGAGGGAGAGAAGAAGGGAGGGCGGGGAGGAGGCTGCAAAAAGTACTTGCCACACTTGTGAACAAGAAAAAGAGTTGCACAATACTCAATGAATAAAACATTATCATGAATGACACATTTCCTGCGTATATTGGACGGCAACCACCTCCAGGTTGCAGAGGCATGCACAGCACCCACGGTTTGTGTGCACACAGTGATATTTGCTATTTCCTAAATAGACATAAATGGGGTGGCTCCCTGAAAGTGTTGGGAACAGCTGAAGAACAACTGGCACATAGTCTCTCTGCTAGCTGCTGCTTCCCTACATCCCAATTAAAGATAAATTACCCCATGGCCTTTTTAGGTCAAACCTAGGCAGCACTTGTGCTGTTGCTTAGTGACCTGTGGTAATTGCTTTGTGGAGTTCCAACTCCACCAATTGCTTACTTGTGTTTTTCATTTGTCTATGTCAGTGTCCTTCAAAAATCCTTGCTTACCAGTGGTCAGTTCTGCCTCTTTGACCCTCCATTTTCTGTTCCATTCCTCCAATGCAGCAGGGACTAAATACTCTCTCATCACGCTACAGTTCTTTATCTGTTCTTTGGGGGACTACTTCTTTCTTGGTTACCTGCTCTGCTTCTGTTTGCCTGTGTGTAATTCCGGCACCATAGCGGATTACATTTAAATGTAGTTTTCCTCCCTTCCACCTCCTCTTAATTCCACAATAGTATTAGGGGTATGTCTTGCACCATGCCTCCCTCTTAGTTAGTTATATGTTTTAGGCTTTTGGCTAATTTTAAGGTCATTTGGACTTTTTTCAGTAGGATGTTTGTTTGGTTTTGGGCTTTTTTTTAAGGAGGATTGGGCTTGTTGTGGTATTTTGTTTTTATATCGGCAAGAAGGTTTGGAACAGTTTTATTGCAATGTGAAAGTGTTCACATTTAATGGTATTTTAATTTGAAAGATGTGTGCTTATTCCTCACGTGAAAGCAGCATGCTTTGTGTGCAGGCAGCATGCATTAAAGGCGCATGCACTGGGCACTAGCGGATGAGAACGTGCCCCGTCCCTTCGTTTCTGTGCACGGCGGCATCAGGGCGGTTTTGCTCTTTAGCGGCCTCACCTGCTTTCTTGCTGGTAGAGTCGCTGACCAACTAGAGTGCTCCTGTGTCAGCACTCACTGTATGGTCCCCCTGGGCACAAGCGCAACTTTGTTGTTTGGGAAAACACGTGTGCTGAGGGGTTTCCCTGAAAGCCGCGTCTTTTCAAGGACTCGCGCTGCACGGATGGTGCACGCTGAGTCCTCCTCGCCGCCTCCTGACATCGCTGCATTTGTAAAATGGTATTTATTTTTATATTGAATAAAGGCAAGCTTTTTTGTATGCTCCGCCCCTTATCCATCCGTCCTGCAACTTTCAAGCTGGTTTTGCTTTCCCATGGAGGAGATGGTGTCAACCGTCATTTGTTTTTATTTTTTTATTGGAATTGTAAGTTTGCAGCCAGAGAGAGCCCCTGGATAATGTTGGGCAGGTCAAACATTCTGATATGTATTAGGGTAAAATGTTTGCTAACTACCAAGACATGCAGATTTCGGTAATACATTTTTAATTCACCAAGGAACATAATGCTAGGTTTTCATTCTGAACAAAGATCTTGCAAATGTAATGAAACTCATTGTACAAGACAGTGCAACAGACACAAATCATAGTTAACAGCATTCATGGGAGTTGCCACACTCAAAACACCCAGTAAATGACGCAGTTCCATTTTAGAATTACAGTGCCCCTTTGAGAAATGCTTTTTCATACTAGTATTACAAGCTTCTACTTAGGTGCACATTTACGTGCCAGGTTCACAATTCTCAGTTGCGTAACACATAGCCTAGCCTGCATAACTATGCCCAAGTTATAGGCACACGAGTTCATACCAGTGTCACAATACACCCCCGAGGTACACATATCCATGCCAGCTTCACAATAACCAAGTTCGCTATAGATTACAGTGCTTTGTTCACAATGCACCAGTTACCTACATATTTGTATGCCGCTCTTACAGTGCTGCAGTACAATAACATTTGTAACACTACTGTCACAATGCCCCAATTAGGTACACATTTATATGCCGGGATCTCAATACAATTTAGGCCTACATTTCGAGGACAAGTTCAGAATGGCCAATTTAGAATTTGAGCTATGCTGTCTACGTCTCCAGGCCCTTTCTTTAGTGTTTGTAGTCATTACCCAAAAGTGGCAGCTCTGGTAATATTCTTTTTTAAGTGAGCAGATTGACTGACAAAATCTTACCTAAGCGCATTCTATCAGACATGTGCAACTGTTTCTGTTGACTGGGTGTGAGTGTTTGATTGGTTCAGATGCTCCGTCCATCACCACCCCCTTTTGTACCGCTTTGTTCGCCATAAGTTGGCAGGGTATGCTCAGACGTGAGTCCCTTGCTCACTTAGCCACTGGATTCAAGCAAGCCTGGCTGAAGACGGCTGGAATGCCAGAAACCGGTCCTAGGAAGCTTGTTTCCGGTCCATGGAAGGTATGGCTTGGCAGTTCGGGCTGGACTGTTCCCATGAGGCACAGGGTCAGACTGATTTGCATAGGGCCATGTCTGAACTGGGGTGGCAGAGTGGGCTAAAGAACGGTGATGGATTAAACCCAGATCTGTAGACTGGGTGTGAGTGTTTGATTGGTTCAGATGCTCCGTCCATCACCACCCCCTTTTGTACCACTTTGTTCGCCATAAGTTGGCAGGATATGCTCAGACGTGAGTCCCTTGCTCACTTTGCCACTGGATTCAAGCAAGCCTGGCTGAAGACGGCTGGAATGCCAGAAACCGGTCCTAGGAAGCTTGTTTCCGGTTCAGGGAAGGTATGGCTTGGCAGTTCGGGCTGGACTGTTCCCATGAGGCACAGGGTCAGACTGATTTGCATATGGCCATATCTGAACTAGGGTGGCAGAGTGGGCTATAGCACGGTGATGGATTAAACCAAGATCTGTTGACTGGGTGTGAGTGTTTGATTGGTTCAGATGCTCCGTCCATCACCACCCCCTTTTGTACCGCTTTGTTCGCCATAAGTTGGCAGGGTATGCTTAGACGTGAGTACCTTCCTCACTTTGCCACTGGATTCAAGCAAGCCTGGCTGAAGATGGCTGGATTGCCAGAAAAAGGTACTAGGAAGCTTGTTTACGGTCCAGGGAAGGCATGGCTTGGCAGTTCGGGCTGGACTGTTCCCATGAGGCACAGGGTCAGACTGATTTGCATATGGCCATGTCTGAACTGGGGTGGTAGAGTGGGCTATAGAACGGTGATGGATTAAAACCAGATTTGTTGACTGGGTGTGAGTGTTTGATTAGTTCAGATGCTCCGTCCATCACCACCCCCTTTTGTACCGCTTTGTTCGCCATAAGTTGGCAGGGTATGCTCAGACGTGAGTCCCTTGCTCACTTTGCCACTGGATTCAAGCAAGCCTGGCTGAAGATGGCTGGAATGCCAGAAACCGGTCCTAGGAAGCTTGTTTCCGGTCCAGGGAAGGCATGGCTTGGCAGTTCGGGATGGACTGTTCCCATGAGGCACAGGGTCAGACTGATTTGCATATGGCCATGTCTGAACTGGGGTGGCAGAGTGGGCTAAAGAACGGTGATGGATTAAACCCAGATCTGTTGACTGGGTGTGAGTGTTTGATTGGTTCAGATGCTCCGTCCATCACCACCCCCTTTTGTACCGCACTGTTTCTTTCACTACAGGTTCTGGGAGTATAGATTAGGTTGAGTGAATCATTGAGCGGTTAGGGTCAGTGAGATGGAGGTAAATGGAGAATTACACAGACTATGAGCACAGCTCTGAATCTTGACAAGGCGAAAACATGTAGCAGTGACGTAGGCACTAACGCTACTCGCCAAACTCTCTATTCCTTTCTTCTGGGCCGGGAAGCAATGTGCATATGATGGAGCAAGGACTCATAGAGAAGAGACTTGCTCACAGAAATCCTCTTGTTTAACTGACTAACAAACGTACTAATCCTGTTTTGTGAATAACTAATACGCACCACATGAAAACGCGGGTTAATGAAGCTTGCCTATGTGTGTACTAATGCGGATAACAATGAAGATGGACTAATACTGCTTTATACGGGGAACTGTTGTGCGCATGTGTCAACTGCATCTACATAGAATGACATATTAATGCTTGGAGGGAAATTCTGGCGCATGAGCAGAAGACACTAGAATGGAGTCTTGACGACTCACATCCATGGCATCTGCTTGTTTGAACTAAATCGAGTGGTTTTATTAATGCTAATGCAGGGAAAAGTATTATTAAATAAAATGGGAACTGAGTAGAGGTGGGTGGTATACAGTGCGACCAATTTATTTGTGAAAGTAATATCTGTCTTTTGACTTTCTCACTAGTGCGTATTTGGGCCTCTCTTGCATAGCTGGATTAAATGAAGTGACGCTATGCCTGCACATGCCCACTGAGTAAAGCCATGAAGGCCATGACAGAGCTATTGAAAGGAAGCCAAAATCGAGTATTACAAATGTGGGAACGGATGGTGATGAGTTCAACGAAGAAGACTCCTATTCAGAATGTTATTAAAATTGATGCAAGAGTGAACCAAAGGCGAATGAGAACTACATTTATTAATACAAATTAAAGGGATGGGTTTGCGAACAATAGTTCAACTGATTTTAATGACATGTAAGCATGGTGTGATGAAGCTTCCCCCTTGCCTGACCAATCAGATTTAGTATTTTTATGATATTGAAATGTTAGTGGGTGAAACACGAAGAACGAATGGTATAATTAAGATAGCCTTCGTTAGAGAGAGAGATTTTGGGATGCTGTCATTGCTGCGGGAAATGCTGTTGCTGGGAGAGATGCTGTGAGATGTTGATAAAGAACCAAATGCAGAACTTGAAGCAGAACTTTTTATCCTAATTAATTGGGTTAGATCGGAAGATCGTGGCAGAATCTCGAGGAGGAAGAGAGTGTCAGAGATGGGTGAGGCGCAACCATTGGTATTCTAGAGAGGTCAACTATCCTTTCCTGATTCCTGTCCTGAAGTCTTTGTCTCCTGCTCTATCCCGGGGGACCCTCACCCGCCCTTTGGCCAGGGGTTAGTCTTTCACACCATCCTTAATAACTATTATTTTCGGTTATTTGCAAATGTTCTGATCTTTTCTCTCGGTCCTCTCCCTTTCCGACATCAGTTGATTGCACGAGTCAGAGATAAATGTATTGTGTTTATTACTTGAATTTTTCTCTCCTATGAATGATGGTGACTGCACTGTATTGAGACCGTTCAAATGCATCAAAATTTTAAATAAAGTTTTGAAAACTTCTTGAGTCTGTGGTGATTTTACTTAAAGTATAGAAAAGTTAGCTTTTATTAATTATCACCATCAACTAGTGCAAATAATGGTCCATCAACCAGAGGCAAGAACCTGTTGATCTGTGAAGGGTTAGGTAAAGAAATGAGCAGAGTTACCAAATAAACTAATCCTAAACAGTTTTGTGAAAGTTTGATAAATAATACTTAAACCGACACCAGTGGTTTTAACCACTTGTGAGTTTATGGGCTCAGGTGAGTATATGGTAGTGGGGTACTTGTTGTTGGTGGACCGCTGGCTCAGTTTTCTGGTAGCAGACTTATGGTTATTATTTACTAATTAGGTATTAAGTATTGATTATTAATTTGATTTTTGTTTAACAAGGAAGTAAGCGTCTTGTTTTATGTTGTGTAGGAGCACAGGTACAGAGGTTGCCTGGGCATCCCGGGAATGGAATAGCGGTTGGTGAAAGAAGCTATACTGCAGGAGGTTACTCGTCTTTTGTCGTAACACTGAGAAGCTACGGAGAATGGCAGTGTTGTATTAGGGAGTATATTGTACGAAAATAGAGTGCGAGTGATAGCAAAAGGGGTTCGTTGGTGAAACTTTGGTCTCATTTCCCAATACGGGTGACACTGGAGAAGTAACAGGTTCTTCTGAGCTTGAATGAAGGGTTAACGTGTTTTTACTTGAAGTGAAAGGAATTCTGGAATAAGTTATAATCTATCCAGATTTACTACAACAGACAGAGTAGCAAATGTTTTTATGTTGCTACTAACGAATTTTTATTAAGAAAAGTTAAAGAAATACGTTTTCGTATTACCTTGTGAAGGGAGGGTCAGTTCAGGAGTTATACTGACGTCACAGAGAACCGCGCTGGGATTGGCCGAAGCAGCGGGCATGAGAAGGGAGCAGATTTTAAAGGGAGGGTCAGTAGTGAGGAGCAATATTGATGTCACAAAAAAGCTGCGCTAGTATTGGTTAGACGAGCAGCACAAGCCTGAGCTTTGATTGGTTGCTAGATAGAAGCTTTGTTAGGATTGGTTAAAAGAAATTTTTATGTTGGAATCTGATTTGATATTTGGTGTGAGTCACGCAAAAATATTACAAGACATAGGTAACAGAACTCGAGGATTTAAGGAAGACTCTTTCATATATCGTGCATCTAGAATGTATGGAGAAAAGAGGAAAATGTTGTTAGTAAAGAAAATTAAGAATTTCTTTAAGAAAGATAAGCTTGTGTTGACTAGAGAAGGCATTCCTATTTCACCACCAAAGACACCTGCTTCATTTATGATGATGGAAAGAGGATATCATGCTTGTGTATGGCTGGAGAATTAGATAGAGTATACAAAAGGTGATGGTGTTCTAGCTTTTCCAGAAAATGGTACGTTTAATGAGAGAATTCTTCAGAATTTGAGAATCAGAATGAATGATTTAGAACAAAGACCTAGGTTAACTCAGTATGAGTCTTTGGAAGAATGGGAAACTGAGGCATTTGAGCAAGAGAAATTCAAAAGTGGAAAGAAATTACTAGTATTTTTACCTAGATATCCATATGAGTCTTGTGAGGATCAGATGAAACAATGGAGAAGAGTTATGGTATCAGAAGGTTTATATCCAGTGTTAATGGCTGAAGAACAGTCCGGAAGCAAGTGTAAGGAAAAGACAAAACACATGAACGTGTCAGGATATGGAGAATCAGATGAGGAATTATTGGAGGATATTTCTAATTAAAAACCCTCCACCGTATCAAGAGAAAGCTAGTAAGGTCACTCCGAGTGCTCCAGTGTTGGGAACACCATTGGTTCCACAGATTCTTCATGATATATCGAGTGCTAGGGTGTTACAAGAGCCGGGAGAGAAGCTTTGAACAAAACTAGGGAAGAATTAGTGCAGAAAATAAGTCGGTTGAATTTAAATACCGAAGCTTTGACAGTGCCAGGAACAATTGGTCCTGTGATCCCATTGTATGGAGATAAAATAGTAGTCCAAAACCAGTTCCTTTAAGTAGTTTTAGAGAAGAGATAGTGATATCTGATGATCAAGCTATTGAGAGTGATTCAATTATTTAATTAATAGATCTTCCAATTATGGAACCTTTAGCTGAAACTCCAAAGAGAGTTACACCACAAAAGGCGAAAGAAAAGGTGTCTACAAGCCTTAGTGAACAATGGTTACTCCTGAGAACTTAGAGAGATGACCTCAGGGTATAGAAAAATGAAATTCACAACCAAAGGTTTTAGATATTAGCAGATTAAAAGTGGATTTAGAAGAAATGATAGCTTTATAATGTAAGCACAGAAAGACTGAACATTTATAGTGAAGAAGAATTGTTATTTTTGTGTAAGAGCATAACGAGATGAGCAAAGATTTTTCATGAGAAGTTGACAGAAGTTGCTTCGGAGATTGGAATAGACATAGAGAGATCGAAGTTGTTACAGAAACCATATTGAGTGGAATTTACTGAAAAGGATTTAGAAAGTATAAAGCTTCTGGTAAAAAACGTCAGATAAAGGAATTGATGAACATTTTGAGAAAACGGGGACACATTGATAAATGGAGAACTAGTTGGACAACGGTGAACGAGGAAGCACAAGCTAAAGAAGCAGTATCTGCATTTCCAATGAGAGAAACAGAAAAGGTTGAAAGGGTATGTCCAATGAGGGGAGTACCTGGTAGTGGATATGTTCATGTTCTTTGGAGTAGACAGGATATTTTGTCATTTACAAAGGATTTCCCTAGGTTGAGAGAAAAACCAGATGAATGGTAGAAGGAAGTGGAAAGGTTTGTGAAAGTTTCAAAGCTATTGTTGAAAGATTTGGATGGTTTATTTGATATTGTGGTTCCTGCTGATTTATGGACGGAGTGAAAGATTATGGTTGATAGGCCGAGCGAAGAGTATGCAAGAGATTCCAAAACAGGAGCCACATCAGAAGAAGTGATGAAGCAGTATCACTAAGTAATTACTTTCTTTAAAGAGAAAATTCCTCTTACAGAGACAGATTGGGCAAAAATAGATAGAACAACTCAGGAGCCAAAGGAGTCCGTACACACGTACTATGAGAGGTTATTACAGGTGTTTAACTATAGTGGATTTTAGAACATTGGTGATAAGGATACGGGACATTTTGTATATCGGTTTGTGTATGGTCTGAAACTAGAGATGAGTCAGATGATTCAACAGCACATGTTGTGCTGGCAAAGTAAAACCATAGATGAGATATTGAAATATGCCAAGTATTGTGACAATGACATTGAGGCAAAACATAGAAAGCTTAAAGAGAAAATGATGTGGGCACAGGTGAAATTGGCAAAGCAGCAGGAAGAGAAATTAATTTCTCAGACTGATAATGAGATGAAAGATCAGAATCAAGGTGAACAAGGGTCAGGTGGTGGTAAAGGACGAGGATGAATGAATACAGAGGAAGCAAGGAAGAAATTTCCTTGTCATGCTTTTGGAAAGCTTGGACATTGGAAGAACAAGTGTAAGGTTGTCCAAAATAACAATGGGCCAAATCAAAATTTAAATCCGCAAATGCAGAATGTAGTGGATGTGAGACTGCAGCATCAGCAGATAGTTACTCCACAGTATCAGTTGCCACAACCACCTATGCCAAACCATGTGAACATTCAAAAATACAGTGCGAACACCTGATATCAAGGAGAAATTGGTAAGAATAACCCTGTGGTTTCACAGTATTTTTTGTAGAATGATGATGAATCGGACTATGTGCAATGACGGTGCCTGAGTGGGGAGGAAGAGGAGTGTGTGCTTGGCGCATCCTTGCTGGTAGACAAGACAGGTCCAATTATTGATGGGAAAGTTGAAGGTAGTGACATCACTTTTCTATTGGACATTGGTGCTACCCGGTCTACTGTTCGACCAGCAGACATCCCAATCCTACCCCTCTTGGTTAGAAAGTATCCAAGTTGTAGGAATGTCAAATAAACAGATTAGAACCCCAGTTACAAAACCAATGGAAGTCCATATTGGACATTTTAAAGACATGTATCGGTTTGTGGTGTGTGATTCAAGTCCAGTCGAGTGAATTTGTTAGGAAGAGATCTACTGTACAAAATGAACTGCACAATCTACTGTATGCCTGATGGTGTTGCTTTCCAAACACCTGATGAGGACGTTATTTACAAGGTGATGTTAGCTAAGCAAGGTACAGAAGTGGATGAAATGTTCTCACTAGTAACTGATAGTGAATTACCAGAAAAATTAAGAGACACTGTAAATCCAGAGGTGTGGGACTTTACAAGAAAGGATGTAGGGCTAATGGCGAATGTAGACCCTGTGAAAATAGTGGTGACAAAAGGTGCAGTTTATCCAAACATAAAACCGTACAAAATGAGTCCAGAAGGGAAAGCAGAAGTTGCTCTAGTGATTGAACAAATGATCGAGGAAGGAATTCTGAAAGAAATAGTAGGGAGTCCTTGCAATTTGCCAAATATAGGACTCAAAAAACCTAGTGACAAGTACAGAATAGTGCAAGATTTTAGAAAGATGAATAAGATTGTAGTGCCTTGTGTTCTGTAGTGCCAAATCCAGAAGTAATTCTTTATCAAATACCCTGGAATCAAGTTGGTATACAGTAATTGATTTGTGTCAAGCATTCTTTTCTATACCTTTGCACCCGGATAGTCAGTATTTATTTGCCTTCCAGTTTGGAGATCATGTGTTGGCATGGTGCCGAGTTCCTCAAGGGTACACAGAGAGTCCCTCAATTTTCAATCAAATCCTGAAAAAGTGTCTAGAGTCATTAGTTATGCCCGGGAAATCAGTTCTGGTTCAGTACATTGATGACCTATTAGTGGCATCAAAGACACAAGAAGATTGTGTCGCTGACTCAATTGCATTACTGAACCATTTGGCCGAAGGAGGACACAAGGTGTCTTCAGAGAAATTGCAGTTTTGTCAACAAGAAGTTAGATATTTAGGCTATAAAATAGAAAGAGGAGTTAGAAAAGTGACACCAGAAAGAATAAAAATAATCAAACAGATGCAACTACGTCAGACGAAAAAGGAGATGAGAATGCTTCTGGGAGTGGTTGGGTACTCTAGGCAGTGGATAAACAGCTTCTCCCTGCTAGCGAAACCATTGATACAATTGACTCGGAAAAGAGCGAACGATCCAATTGATTGTAATGACAAATGTTTGGAAGCAGAACAGTGAAATTGTCTGTGTGAGGCCCCTGCCTTAGGCAGGCCTGATTATTCAAAAGAATTTGCGCAGTTTTGTTGTGATAGAGAAAATTATGCACTTTCAGTTGTGACTCAGAGACATGGACTGAGCCGACCTCCAGGGGCGTATTTCTCTTCCACCTTGGATCCAGTGGCTTCAGCATTACCTGGCTGCTTAACCCCTTGCCTGCGGGGCTGATTTCCCCACTGTGCTGGGGGGAGGGGGGCACACAGCGCCCCGGTGCTCATGACGGTGTGGCTCATGACGAGCTGAGCTAGTCACGGCCACACCCGTTTCGGTAGAACGTTCAGCACAGCGGGGGTATTAGCCCCCCATGCGAGCATTGTGGCCGTTATGACGAGCTCAGCTCGTCATGAGCACACGGCCACCGTGGCTCATGACGAGCTGAGCTCGTCATGAGCATGGGAGGGGTTAAAAGCAGTAGCTGCTACCTGTATGAGTCTGGAGCAAAGTGAGTCAATTGTGATGGGACATCCTGTAAAAGTATATGTTCCACATTCAGTTGAGATTCTTTTGACAAGAACGCAAACACAGCACCTCACTCCTAGTCGGTTGACTAAGTATGAAAGAGTGATTTTGGGAGCAGAAAAGGTGACAGTGATAAGATGTACGATAATGAATCCTGCCACATTATTGCCAGATCCATGTTGTGAGGAAGTGAAAGATGAGACTGATCATGATTGTCTGGATGTGACTGAATTATATACTAAGCGATACAAAAGGGGATGATGGACGGAGCGTTTGAGCAAATCAAACACTCACCCCAGGCAACTGATCTGGGTTTAATCCATCACCATTCTTTAGCCCACTCAGCCACCCCATTTCAGACATCGCTATATGCAAATCAGTCTGACCCTGTGCCTCATGGGAACAGTCCAGCCTGAACTGCCAAGCCATGTCTTCTATGGACCGGAAACAAGCATCCTGGGACCGGTTTCGGATTCATAATCCTCATCAGCCAGGCTATCTTGAATCCAGTGGCCAAGTGAGCAAGGGACTCACGTCTGAGCATACCCTGCCACACTTAGGGCGAACAAAGCGATACAAAAGGGGATGATGGACGGAGCGTTTGAGCAAATCAAACACTCACCCCAGTCAACTGATCTCGGTTTAATCCATCACCATTCTTTAGCCCACTCAGCCACCCCATTTCAGACATGACAATATGCAAATCAGTCTGACCCTGTGCCTCATGGGAACAGTCCAGCCCGAACTGCCAAGCCATGTCTTCCATGGACCGGAAACAAGCATCCTGGGACCGGTTTCGGATTCATAATCCTCATCAGCCAGGCTATCTTGAATCCAGTGGCCAAGTGAGCAAGGGACTCACGTCTGAGCACACCCTGCCACACTTAGGGCGAACAAAGCGATACAAAAGGGGATGATGGACGGAGCGTTTGAGCAAATCAAACACTCACCCCAGTCAACTGATCTGGGTTTAATCCATCACCATTCTTTAGCCCACTCAGCCACCCCATTTCAGACATGGCTATATGCAAATCAGTCTGACCCTGTGCCTCATGGGAACAGTCCAGCCCGAACTGCCAAGCCATGTCTTCCATGGACCGGAAACAAGCATCCTGGGACCGGTTTCGGATTCATAATCCTCATCAGCCAGGCTATCTTGAATCCAGTGGTCAAGTGAGCAAGGGACTCACGTCTGAGCATACCCTGCCACACTTAGGGCGAACAAAGCGATACAAAGGGGATGATGGACGGAGCGTTTGAGCAAATCAAACACTCACCCCAGTCAACTGATCTGGGTTTAATCCATCACCATGCTTTAGCCCACTCAGCCACCCCATTTCAGACATGGCTATATGCAAATCAGACTGACCCTGTGCCTCATGGGAACAGTCCAGCCCGAACTGCCAAGCCTTGTCTTCCATGGACCGTAAACAAGCATCCTGGGACCGGTTTCGGATTCATAATCCTCATCAGCCAGGCTATCTTGAATCCAGTGGCCAAGTGAGCAAGGGACTCACGTCTGAGCATACCCTGCCACACTTAGGGCGAAGAAAGCGATACAAAAGGGGATGATGGACGGAGCGTTTGAGCAAATCAAACACTCACCCCAGTCAACTGATCTGGGTTTAATCCATCACCATTCTTTAGCCCACTCAGCCACCCCATTTCAGTCATGGCTATATGCAAATCAGTCTGACCCTGTGCCTCATGGGACCAGTCCAGCCCGAACTGCCAAGCCATGTCTTCCATGGACCGGAAACAAGCATCCTGGGACTGGTTTCGGATTCATAATCCTTATCAGCCAGGCTATCTTGAATCCAGTGGCCAAGTGAGCAAGGGACTCACGTCTGAGCATACCCTGCCACACTTAGGGCGAACAAAGCTATACAAAAGGGGATGATGGACGGAGCGTTTGAGCAAATCAAACACTCACCCCAGTCAACTGATCTGGGTTTAATCCATCACCCTTCTTTAGCCCACTCAGCCACCCCATTTCAGACATGGCTATACGCAAATCAGTCTGACCCTGTGCCTCATGGGAACAGTCCAGCCCGAACTGCCAAGCCATGTCTTCCATGGACCGGAAACAAGCATCCTGGGACCAGTTTCGGATTCATAATCCTCATCAGCCAGGCTATCTTGAATCCAGTGGCCAAGTGAGCAAGGGACTCACGTCTGAGCATACCCTGCCACACTTAGGGCGAACAAAGCGATACAAAAGGGGATGATGGACGGAGCGTTTGAGCAAATCAAACACTCACCCCAGTCAACTGATCTGGGTTTAATCCATCACCATTCTTTAGCCCACTCAGCCACCCCATTTCAGACATGGCTATATGCAAATCAGTCTGACCCTGTGCCTCATGGGAACAGTCCAGCCCGAACTGCCAAGCCATGTCTTCCATGGACCGGAAACAAGCATCCTGGGACCGGTTTCGGATTCATAATCCTCATCAGCCAGGCTATCTTGAATCAAGTGGCCAAGTGAGCAAGGGACTCACGTCTGAGCATACCCTGCCACACTTAGGGCGAACAAAGCGATACAAAAGGGGATGATGGACGGAGCGTTTGAGCAAATCAAACACTCACCCCAGTCAACTGATCTGGGTTTAATCCATCACCATTCTTTAGCCCACTCAGCCACCCCATTTCAGACATGGCTATATGCAAATCAGTCTGACCCTGTGCCTCATGGGAACAGTCCAGCCCGAACTGCCAAGCCATGTCTTCCATGGACCGGAAACAAGCATCCTGGGACCGGTTTCGGATTCATAATCCTCATCAGCCAGGCTATCTTGAATCCAGTGGCCAAGTGAGCAAGGGACTCACGTCTGAGCATACCCTGCCACACTTAGGGCGAAGAAAGCGATACAAAAGGGGATGATGGACGGAGCGTTTGAGCAAATCAAACACTCACCCCAGTCAACTGATCTGGGTTTAATCCATCACCATTCTTTAGCCCACTCAGCCACCCCATTTCAGTCATGGCTATATGCAAATCAGTCTGACCCTGTGCCTCATGGGACCAGTCCAGCCCGAACTGCCAAGCCATGTCTTCCATGGACCGGAAACACGCATCCTGGGACTGGTTTCGGATTCATAATCCTTATCAGCCAGGCTATCTTGAATCCAGTGGCCAAGTGAGCAAGGGACTCACGTCTGAGCATACCCTGCCACACTTAGGGCGAACAAAGCTATACAAAAGGGGATGATGGACGGAGCGTTTGAGCAAATCAAACACTCACCCCAGTCAACTGATCTGGGTTTAATCCATCACCCTTCTTTAGCCCACTCAGCCACCCCATTTCAGACATGGCTATACGCAAATCAGTCTGACCCTGTGCCTCATGGGAACAGTCCAGCCCGAACTGCCAAGCCATGTCTTCCATGGACCGGAAACAAGCATCCTGGGACCAGTTTCGGATTCATAATCCTCATCAGCCAGGCTATCTTGAATCCAGTGGCCAAGTGAGCAAGGGACTCACGTCTGAGCATACCCTGCCACACTTAGGGCGAACAAAGCGATACAAAAGGGGATGATGGACGGAGCGTTTGAGCAAATCAAACACTCACCCCAGTCAACTGATCTGGGTTTAATCCATCACCATTCTTTAGCCCACTCAGCCACCCCATTTCAGACATGGCTATATGCAAATCAGTCTGACCCTGTGCCTCATGGGAACAGTCCAGCCCGAACTGCCAAGCCATGTCTTCCATGGACCGGAAACAAGCATCCTGGGACCGGTTTCGGATTCATAATCCTCATCAGCCAGGCTATCTTGAATCAAGTGGCCAAGTGAGCAAGGGACTCACGTCTGAGCATACCCTGCCACACTTAGGGCGAACAAAGCGATACAAAAGGGGATGATGGACGGAGCGTTTGAGCAAATCAAACACTCACCCCAGTCAACTGATCTGGGTTTAATCCATCACCATTCTTTAGCCCACTCAGCCACCCCATTTCAGACATGGCTATATGCAAATCAGTCTGACCCTGTGCCTCATGGGAACAGTCCAGCCCGAACTGCCAAGCCATGTCTTCCATGGACCGGAAACAAGCATCCTGGGACCGGTTTCGGATTCATAATCCTCATCAGCCAGGCTATCTTGAATCAAGTGGCCAAGTGAGCAAGGGACTCACGTCTGAGCATACCCTGCCACACTTAGGGCGAACAAAGCGATACAAAAGGGGATGATGGACGGAGCGTTTGAGCAAATCAAACACTCCCCCCAGTCAACTGATCTGGGTTTAATCCATCACCGTTCTTTAGCCCACTCAGCCACCCCATTTCAGACATGGCTATATGAGAGTGGGCTAAAGAACGGTGATGGATTAAACCCTGATCTTTTGACTGGGTGTGAGTGTTTGATTGATTCAGATGCTCCGTCCATCACCACCCCCTTTTGTACCGCTTTTGGCCACCATAAGTGTGGCAGGGTGTGCTCAGACGTTAGTCCCTTGCTCACTTTGCCACTGGATTCAAGCAAGCCGGGCTGAAGACAGCTGGAATGCCAGAAACCGCTCCTCGGAAGCTTGTTTCCGGTCCAGGGAAGACATGGCTTGGCAGTTCGGGCTGGACTGTTCCCATGAGGCACAGGGTCAGACTGATTTGCATATAGCCATGTCTGAACTGGGGTGGCAGAGTGGGCTAAAGAACGGTGATGGATTAAACCCTGATCTTTTGACTGGGTGTGAGTGTTTGATTGATTCAGATGCTCCGTCCATCACCACCCCCTTTTGTACCGCTGAATTATATACTAAGCACCGCCCAGATAATAAAAGAAACTCCCTTGAAGGAATCTGATCATTAATTGTTTGTGGATAGGTCCTGCCTAAGAACGGAAGAAGGAGGGCTAAATGGTGCATATGCTGTATGCAAAATAACAGGGGCAATTAAAGCATCCTGTTTACCGGGAGTCAAGTCTGCACAAGTGGCAGAATTGGTGGCCTTAACAAAGGCATGCAAAATTGGGGAAAATTTGGAAAATAACCATATTTACAGATAGTCAATATGGTTTCGGGGTTGTGCATGACTTTGGCAAGCTCTGGATGCAGAGGGGATTACTGACTTCCTCAGGATGTCCTATCAGAAATAATAAAAATGTAGATGATTTGTTGGAAGCATTACAATTGCCAAATGAAATAGTGGTTGTTAGATGTGCTGCCCATCAGTCAGGAAATGACTATCTGATGGCGGGCAATAGATACGCTGACCAAATAGCTCAGTGCTGTGGGAAAAATACAATGGCAATTAACAGAAAAGTGGAAACAGGTGAAACCAGCTGCCAACGTATGTTTTTCTCAGTTCCAGAAACATGGGATGAGGTCAGATAGTTGCAGGAAGAAGTTAAGGAAAAGGAAAAGGAAATCTGGATAAAGTCAGGTTGTACAAAAAGAACAGAAGATGAAGTGTGGGTGTACTTAAATGGCAGACCAGTCATGCTAGATTGCTTACTCTCTCAAATGGCAAGAGTATACCATGGGACAACACATATTGTCAGGGATTCAATGCCGCTCGTAGGCTAAGACTTTGGTTGAACTGTTGTCTCTGCACCGGAGGGCTCTGTGATAGTACCAGAAATCGCTGCTTACCGGGGGAGCTCGAACCGCGAACATCAGGAGGCGGAGACCAGGGACTCGGGACTGCGAGGTCCAGCGGGCCTTGCAACAACATCATTGGCCGCAGCTGGGGCCTCTTCCCGAACCCGCCCATTAACTATTTAAGACTCGGCCACTTACGCGCACGTGGGACGCGCCGGGCGAAGCCCGGGCAAAGGGTGGGCCCGTTTGTGCCCGTTCGTGACCGGCCTTGACCAGACCGGGCCCCCCCTCTTGCATTTGGGGTATTTTAAACCGCTGTCTGCTAAACCGGTACCTCATGGCTGGACGTGAAAATAGGAGTAAGACCTTGCTAGCCGGAGGTTCTACAGTTGGAGGTATGGAAAAATTCCTTATTAGAGTCAACTCTATCACCGACACTGAAATCACTGCCCTTGAAAAACTTATGTCCCAAGAACTATCGGCTATTAGGAGATCCTCCCTGGGAACAATCGCTAATGCTAAAACGCCTGAAAGGCCCATTGTTATTGTTACCTCTGATGTGGCTGCCCATGCTACTATCACGGAAGTTGATGAACACGCCGCACAGGACACGGACACTTTGGTAAATGAAATTTTCCCCGACACCGAGTTAGTCCTTGATAATCATATATCCAACATTTCTGATCATGATGATACTGTCAATAGCATTATGTCACAGGGAGTTAAAGAAGGAGCCACCTCAAAACGTAAGAGGGCTTACAATAAGAAAGCCGGAAGTAAGTCAAAATCAGCGAGGTTACAACATAATATCACCCCCCCCCCCAATCAATTTAACCCAACCCCTGCCTAGCACTGATGTATTAATCGAAAGTTTGGGTGCCTTATTTAAATCGATCTTATTCCCTCTAGAAGCAAAAATGGAGCGAATAGAACTCAGACTGTCAAATATAGAGAAAGTCACAGCGGCTATATTAGCTAACTCCAACTCGGCCCGCAACCTGAGTATCACGCCCACTTCAATTACCATCCCTGGACTCCCAATGGTGGGGGCTACCGCCCAACTAGTTAATGAGGCCCAAAAAATAACCTGCCCTCCCATAGGCCGTCAGGACACTAACCCGGTAAATAATGTACCTTTTCAGCAATTACTAGGGCCACAATTGAGTCAATCGAGTACCGTTAAATCTAATGGGTTAGCTGATGATGATCAAACAGGCTCCTCAGTTAAAGAGCTTAGAGTCCCTAGACCCCGTTTGCCAGATCTCCCACCGGAAGCAAACCGCTTTATGGTAGTTTTAGCGGGAGCCCCTGCCTTGGAAGCCGGGGAAGTTGAAACCTTTCATGCCCTAAAAAGCAAGGTTGTTAGGTGGCTTAATTGGAATAGACCGTTGCCGGCCCACCTTCACAATGAAATTATAATGGTAAGAAGGGTGCCTTGGCTGGGCAAAACTGTTAAGACCATAAATGGGGATTGCATAACGCTTCATTTTAGAGACCCTAGAACCGTTCTGCATATCTGTGCGGGTTTTAATAGATCTTTTGATTCCACCATCCAGACCCTCCCGGTGTCCTTCTTTTTTCCACCAGATTATCAGAACCATGGTAGAGGCAGAGATGAGTGGACCAGGGTTGAGCGGAGGGGTGGACAAAGAAGATCCGAAGTAAGACCGACTATCCCGTTCAGGAATGCTTCCTTTTGTGATTTTCATCGGTTCAGTTGTTTGGACGGAGTTGACTGACTATCATCAGCCCACGAGTCATCTCCAATGCCACGATCCCCCATCCCAGACCCTTGTAATGGTTTAATGGTTGGAGAGGTTGAGCTAAACGAAAACCCCCTTGTAGAGTGTCTGTTAGCGGTTGTAGCCCCTATGAACCTACTTTCCCCTACTACTACTAATTCCATAGAGCAGCCCAAGGCTGTAGTTGAAGTGGTCCTCCCCCACCCATTAGCCTCTTTGGTTACCCTAGAGGAGTCGTTATCAATCTCAGCACTCCCTAGTGTTTTTGGGTTCACAGAGACAGTCCCTTGTGCCCCCGGCTCCAGAATTATGAGTTGGAATATTGCCGGTTGGCGACAGAAGGTGTCGTCTCTCGGTTGGAGGGAATCCATCTCCAAGTTTGACATCCTCTGCCTACAAGAGACCTGGTCTACGACAGATATTTACTTCGATGGCTTTGTGTCCTATAACTGTCCAGCACAAGAGTCTATTATGGGTAGGGCAAAAGGTGGGCTCGTAACTCTACTGTCTGTCAACTTCCCAGTACGTGTGAAATCCCATTCTATTGTGGGATTCCATTCACAAATACTATGGTTGGAACAAAGAGGGGGCCGTGATACCCTGTTAATTAATCACTACAATAATATGTTTGACCCCACTAGTACCCGTGTTGTAGATGAACTTGAGTCAGCTGTCAAGAAAATTTGTAGGGATATTCATAATCCTTATGACATTGTCTGGGGAGGGGACTTCAATATTCGAATCTGTCCCTACTCGTTCACAAATGTATGTGGGTTTGATGGGGTTAATGGAGAGGATCGGGCCCATTTTATTCATACACCTTATGGTGACTCCCTTAATACCCTTTTGTTAAATTTTGATTTGTTAATCATTCAACCTGCTGTGGATAAAGAGGGTAATATTGTGCCGACTTTCGTAGGGAGGAACGCCGCCACCGTTATAGACCATCTGCTGATCTCGGTGTATATCGCTCCATTCTGTGCCGTTCCTACCATTGTTGATTTTGGTCTTAGTGATCACAATGCCATTACTATGTCCACCTCTATCTGGGGGACTATGCCCACACTTAAGCGTAGGATTATTGATGAAATTACCCCTTGCAGGCAAAATGGTATTAGGATCAAATGGTGTGGGGATAACTCAGATAAATTGTTGTGGAAAATAGTGGGAGCTGGTTCTGAAGAGTTACTCCGCTGCCTTGATGATGATGCTGCCCCTTGGTGTATTATCGCCGATTTTGAAAAACTCGGCGAAATAATTAAAAGGTCCCTCACTATCACAAAGGGTATATCACAGAGGGCATCGGTAGGTTGGTTCGACAGAGCCTGTACGAACTCATTACAAGAACTAAAGAGGGCACTGTCAAGCCACCCTAGAAACAGGGAAACCGTTATACATCTCAGGGCTAGCTACAAAAACCAGCTAACCCGTAGAAAACAGGAGCTTAGGGAGGAAGCTTGGGATAACCTGACTAAAGCAGCGGAGCTGCGTGACAGTAAGTTATTCTGGAGTACTGTTAACAGGCCATTCCTCCAAAAGGAGGAATTTCCAGTTTTAACAGCCCAGGTTAGTGAGGACAACTGGGTCCAATATTTTACAGGAATTTTCGATCCTGCCAGAGAGGATCATGATAGTTCAAGTGCTGTTATCATAGGATCTATACAACCTCTGGGGATTACACTTCCTGAAGTTGATAATGCTATCCGCACCAGCAAGGAGGGGAAGGCCCCAGGACCGGACGGAGTTCCGGTCGACCTGTATAAGACCGATACGGCGCTATGGTGCCCCCTCCTGACCCAGGTTTTTAATGCCTCCGTCAGTGATAGTACACCTTCTACATGGAGTGAATCCATAATTTTGCCGATTTATAAGAAGGGAGATAGAGGTGAGGCAAAGAACTACCGCCCTATCTCCCTTCTGGATTCTTCGTTAAAAATTATGAGCAGGGTCCTACTGCTACGACTAGAGGAATAGGCTGAAGCCAACAATATCCTTGCGGACTCCCAATTTGGTTTCCGTAAGGGTCTCGGCACTATTGAGCAGTGCATTAATTTAGATCTTATCATTGGGAAATATACCAAAGCTAAGCAGGGCTCTTTATTTCTCTGCTTTGCAGACCTCTCTAGTGCCTTTGATCTGGTGGATCATACTCTCCTATGGTCCACCTTACTCGAAATGGGTGCCCCAGCTGCTATAATCCACTTCTTAGCCAGACTATATAACAAGTTGTCAGCACAGATTCGCTTCGGCCTAGCGGGGGAATGCACGAAGAAGATTAAGGTTAAATCCGGCATTAGGCAAGGTTGTGTCTTGGCCCCGTTACTCTTCTCCCTTTTTATAAATGCTATGGAATACGACTTGAGGAAGGTCCAAGCTGATACTCCTCAAGTCTAGGACCAAGCTATCCCGGTACTGCTTTTTGCTGACGATACTGTCTTACTTTCGAGAACTCCGATAGGTATGCAAAAATTAATGAATCACTTTTATGATTTTATTAAGGGGAGGAAACTAAAAATCAATAATTCTAAAACTTTTATTATGGCTTGCGGGAAAAAGGTGAATCAACTTAAATCATTCCAGTTTAAGGATCATAGAATTGAGGTTGTGGACAAATTCTGTTATCTAGGTATAACTTTTAGCAATAATGGGTCGTGGGCCCCAGAGATACTTAATATTAGGGCCAAGATGGGCAAGGGGTCTTCAGGAGTTTTTCGTTTTGCCTCCAAATTAGGTAGTCGTCGCATTCCTGATATGAAAAATGTCTACCGGCACAGATGTGCCCCGGTCGCTCTTTACGGTTCGGGAGTTTGGGGACATTGGAATCAAGGGGACTTGCAAGTAGTTGAAAATACTTTCCTTAAGAGACTCCTTTGCCTCCCCCGCTCGGCATCTACCAAACTGATTCATAAAGAGGTGGGGCTGGAATATCTGACTGACCTAACAGGATTGAGACCCCTTATGGTTTGGAGGTGCACTTGATACCCCAGATATCTGTTTTTTACTGCAACCTTTATTTTAAAATCAGTGTCCATTAGAAAAAGCCTGGAATTTTAATTTTGCCTTTTATATAATTAACTGCTGCTATGTCTATGGTATTCCTCTCACCTGAACTGTTCAATATCTTCTAACATATTGTAACTCTCTTTTAACAATTTTAATTTGATTGTCTTTATATTCTGTGTGCTTTTATGATTGTTTATTGAATAATCGAATAAAGCTTATGAATTGAATTGAATTGACTATTTAGAGAGAGTTGGTACAACCTAAAGTTTAGGATAGTCGCAGAGAGCCTTTGCCAAATATGCTTGATGTGTCAGCAGCAAAATCCAGGCAGGAAAACAGTGGTCAGTTGGGGAAAGATTGGAAAGGCAGAAGGACTCTTTACCAGACTGCAGTTAGACTTCATCGAGTTGCCTACATGCAATCGATTGAAGTATGTACTTGTCATAGTCTGTCTGTTCTCGAGATGGGTAGAGGCATATCCCACAAGAAGAAATGACAGTCTTACAGTTGCTAAATTATTGTTGAGAGAGTTGATACCTCGTTTCGGTTTTCCAGTTACTTTGGAATCAGATAGAGGACCTAATTTTAACAATGAGATAATTAAATTAATCTGTGCTGCATTTGACATTGAATAAAAACTGCACTGTGTTTATAGTCCAGAGGCTTCTGGAGTAGTTGAGCAGCTTAATGGCATAATCAAGTCAAGATTTGGGAAGGTGTGTGCATCCACAATGCTAAAATGGCCAGATGCGATGCCTCTTGTATTGATGGGTCTCAGAAGTATTCCTGATAAGAAAACAGGATTGAGTCCTCATGAAGGGATCATGGGAAGGGCAAAGAGTCAAGCATGTATTCCTGGAAATAACTTGATGAATATAACTGGTGATCAGGTATTGGACTATTGCAAAGGATTGGCTGAAATGGTGCGTTCTGTCTCTCATCAGATTGGAGAAGACGCAGTTGCAAAGCAGCCAGACCAAGGGCATGATTTGAATCCTGGAGACTGGGTGTTAGTGAAGAAACCACAAGAAAATTGTGTCTTGCACCCAGGTGGGATAAAGCACATTAATTCATACTAGTCACTACCACAGCAGTGAAGTGTGTAGGTTTACCCAATTGGATTCATGCTAGCCATACCGGAAGAGTTCCAAGCCCTTCTGAACAACAAGAACAACCCCTTACTGAACAAGCTGAGACGTCTGAAATTGAAAGTTGTGAAGTCGAAGAATCTAGAGTGATAGATTCTGAAAGACAACTTATGACGAACAGCCAAGTACAAGTCAGGAAGAGTGGATACCAGTGATTGAAATACCTGAAGCTGTTATCGAAACAAGAAGAACAAAAAAATTAGAAAGACAGGCAGGTAGAGAAGAAAAGACAGGGAAAGAAGAACACACTCAGGAAGAAATAAACAAAGCTATTCAGAAACCTGAGCAGGGTGAGATAGAAGAAGAACAAGTTCAGGCAGAAGAAGAACAAATTGAAATAAGTACTCTTAACAAAGTTATTCTACGGTATGCTTTTAGTGTTCAAATATGTTCATTCCACATATATCTTCAGTGATATTCAAAATGTTCCATTATGCATCATTTCTGCATATTAGATTGCCACAATTAAACCGTTTCCCTATGCATTTCGGCATAAAAGCCTTCATCAGGGGAATGTCTTAAATAAACAAAGGTAATGACTTTTAGTCATCAGGGTTCTCCACCTCATATTAATCCACCACCGTATTATTGTGTGCGTTTAAAAGTGATTCACCCTTTCACCTGTGCCCGGAGAGACACCCGACATGGGTGTGGTTGCAACCCAATTATAGTACATTTACGCTCCTGAGCGGGGAACACGTCAAAACCCACCGGTGCACGACGTAATACTCATTTACGAATTGAAATAAGACCTGAACAGGACCAGAAAGATTGAGAAGAATAGGTTCAGGCAGAAGAAGAACAAAATACATTAAGACCTGAACAGGTGCAGGTAGAACAAGATCCAAATAGAGAAAATACAGAACAAAGACAATTAGAAAGGGAAGAAGAACAAGAACAGATTGTGCCCAGACAAAGTGACAATAAAAGAACTTTAGAAAACGACAAGGAAGGCGAACGTGCAGTTCATGTCAAAAGGGTTAGAAAGGGTGATACTTGGCCAGGTGGAGTAAAAAGATTAAGATACTATTTAAGGAAGTCAAAGAAGCAACCAGAACAAGTAAATGAAGTTTCAAGTCAAAGTAAATCCAAACAGCCAATAGCAAAATTTACTCAAAGAATTCCAAGACTGAGGATTCTGAACAGAAAGTACAAGGCTCCTGATAGGACCTATGTAATTCTTGAAGAATTTGAAAACGTAGATTTACGTGAGGAATCAGCGGAAGTTCATGTTGCACAGATTGATGACAACAGATTAAGACAACCTTAGAAATAAAGAAAGTGAATTTTAAATAACAGAAGAAAAAGAGAAAATACATTTTTCAGATTTAAATGGCAGAAGTTGAAGTCGCTGCACGACCGAAACGAAGTACTAAACGAAAATGTCTTAGTTTTGCTTATGTAGTATTTTACTAGTAGTATTAGTGTGGTTATTTTTAACAGTGGGAGTACCTTTATTAATGGAAACAAGTAACAAAAATAATACAACTACTAATGAGAAAGTTAATAGAATAAAGGGAACTAAAATAGAATTAGGGGTAGAAGATGAAATAAACTATCATCATAATGAATCAGACAATATTTCGTCTTTAAATGTGTTTACTAAATTGTTATTTCAGTATGTTAATACAATGAAGATTAGTGATTGTAATGTTTGTATGAAATTACCGTCATCCGTATCAGAAGGGGTGACCTTTAACATATGGTGTGTCATTTGGCTTTCTATTAAGTTTATTTTATGTAACCGGAAAGTTTCAGTATTTTTACTCAAACTTAGATGTAGTATTTTCAGAACTACCTATTCGAAAGAATATGAATCCAGTACTTAGTAGTAAGGATGCACAGTTTATGGGTGAATTTTTCTTAGCTATGAGTTCAATAGATATAGCACAATCACATCGAGATAACCTAACATGTATATTACGTGAAAAAGAAAAGGAGTTTTTGAATTTAGTAGAAGAAAGGACACAGGATTTAATGAAGAAGGCTGCTGAACAGAAATCCCATGTATCTTCATGGGCTGAGAAGGAGGGAATTTATACAAAGGGCGAGGCTCATGCTGAGATGTCCCTAGACTTTGTGGAAAGGGGAAAATTCTGCCTCCATAAGTTAAAGACAGATTATAATAACATTTTCATTGATTCCAGTGAATGTGAACACAACTTCCTTATTTTAGGTGGATGGGTATTAAAAGGGGGAACCAATCCTGTATTTCCTGGAGTGTATTTTGCATGCGGGAATAATGCCTATTATAGGTTACCTGCAAGATGGTATGGGAGCTGTTATTTTGGAAAAGTTTTACCAAAAATTTACCATGTGGACAGAATCAATGGAATCAATGAAATATCTAATGGACTAACCCAGGTAAGAAGAGCTAGTTTTTCTGAGATTGTAGGATATATATTTAGTGCATTGATACCCTCAGTTGGAGTAATTCTAAATTTGGGTGATATTTGCAAATTGTCAACAATAGTTGATCGTCTTTCTACAGATACTGCTGGAGGATTCTTGACAATTTATACAAAACTGGTTGCGATAATGTCTATGGTTTTACAAAATCATCTTGCTCTTGATATTTTATTGGCAAAAGAGGGCGGAGTCTGTGGTATGTTGAAAATTCAACATTGCTGCACTTATATTCCTGATAAAAGTCCGGAAAGTAAAGGGTATATCGAAAATATTACAAGAAGTCATAAAGAATTGACCCAACTGGAGGTTGACAGTGTATGGGGAAAACTAACAAAGAGTATAACATCAATGGGGAAATGGTTTGCTAATTTTGGAAAGAGTTTTCTAGGTCAACTAATATTACCAGTAGTTGTGATATTGACAATAGTACAACTGGTCCATAGTGGTGCAGGGCAGCGCCCCACTAGGCAAGCAACAAGAAAAACAGCTCACTAATCAAGCAGCATCAGGCAGCAAGAAATGTAGGCAGACTAGGCAGTTTACATTTCTGACCTGTGCTGGCAGTGCGCATTACAGAGTCAACAACAAACGCACATCGCATGCAGGCGAGAGTAACAGGAGTCCAGACTCCGACTGCGCATCTGCGAGATGAGCGCTTTTTATTTCAGCACCCCACTCCATTAACATTACATTCGGTATGATGTGCATGCCTTGAGTAGTGCCGGAGTCTGAAGATAGGATCCTGCTTGGGCGGTGATTTACAGTCGCCCCATACCCTGTCAAATGCCAGGATAAAGCAGGGTAGCTACCCCCAGTCGCATCCAGTCTTCTGATTTGCCACTTGCGAGTTGAGCAAAAGAGCGGGGAGAAGTTAGTTTCAAGTCTGTGAGAGGAGACATGATGTGACGCGGGACCAGCGGAGGAGATGCCTGATAAGTTTGTTTTTATTTTATTCATTAATTAAACGGCTCCCCCCTCCCCATTCCCCGCGCGTACCCCCGAGTCATGCCGGCCGCGACTGCCACTGAGTAACTTCATCGACTGTAACTGCATGCGCTGCCCCTGCACACAGAGAGGTGGCTGAGGCTGTCCATCATCGCTCTGCCGCTACAGGCTGTTGTGTCACAGGCGGACAAGTGATAATCACTGCACACCATGCAATGCCCCTACGGAGACTGTCACTCTACTGATGACTGCCAAGCCACACACTCTGACATTACAGACTGTCTGTAAACACTGTATCTGCAATGACCGTCGTGTCACAGACTGACGTCGTCGTCGTGTCACAGACTGATGTGATAATCACTGCACACAATGCAATGACCCTACGAATTGACTGTCACTCTACTGACTGCCACGGCACACACTGTGACACCAGAGACTGCCTATAAACACTGTACCTGCTATAGTACTGACTGTCATGTCAGAGGCGGAAATGTGATAATAACTGCACACCATGCAATGCCACTACGAAGACTTTCACTCTACTGATCACTGTCCCGGCCAGCACCCACTTTGACATTACAGACTGCCTGTGAACTCTGTACCTGCAATGACTGCCATTTCACAGGCTGACGTGATAATCACTGCACACAATGCAATGCTCCTGTGGAGAGTGGCACTCTGCTGACTACCACGACAAAGACTGTGACACCAGAGACTGTCACTGCCTATAAACACTGTACCTGATCTGACTGTCATGTCACAGACTGCACTATAAAGGTTTTTATTTTATAGTCACGCCAGAATGTCCCTACGCCTAAACACAGTGTCACGCTATGGACTGCCTCGGCACAGTCTGTCACATTAGAGACTGCCTGTAAACACTGCATCTGCATGTGACGCATTCTAGCGTGATTTCATTTTTGTGTGAGGTATTAGGGGTGGTTACACTTGTAATGACATGATAGGTGTCAGTATTACCCTTTTGTATGATGAGGTCAGGTAGAATTGGTAGTACGTTAACCGGTCATTTTCACCATCTCAAATATGGATCCAGCAGTGAGGGCTATAGACAGGTAAGGTTGGCTTCTGCATTTAGTCCATCATCGTTCTTTATGTACCGGTCTCCTGGTGTGTAAAGGAACCCACAGCAATGTTCAGTCATGCGACCGGGGAAGCATTGGGAGCGTTTCATGGCAGCTTTGAGAGCAGATATAGAGGTAAGCCGCGCTGTAACGCGGAGGGAGGGGTAATTATAAGGATTGTTTATGGTTGTGTAGTAACCGTGACACTGAGTCTGTGATGCTTGTTTGTGGTTTCAGGAGTAGAGTCGAGCGAGTGCAGAGGAGATAGGGGCAGGTTAACGCATAGTTGTTTACAGGTGAGGAGGAGTGCTTTTAAAGAGTGGGGGGAGCCAGGCAAGCGAGAAGACTGTATGACTATCATTAAGCAACACATGCTTTGTTGGCTTTTTGTCTTTAGAGCTATTTCCCCGGACAGTTAAGCACGGATATTTGGTTAAACAAAGTGCCATTCCATACTGAAGGTGCCGCAGCTTGTTTCTTTTGATTATTTTGACCACCTTTGAGGTGCCTGTGCATGTTTTGACAGATTGATCATGCTGTTGGTGATGAGTGGTGGTGTACACATAAGGAAGAGCTCTTTTGGAGAATATATTGAGGTTTTCCGTTCTCACTAAGTCTGTCTTTCACTTTGGTCTCTTGGTCTTTTTATATTCACCAACGTTTTTCTATTGTTTTTTTGTCAGCTTGCATGTGCATGTAATTATTGTTATCTATCCTGTGATTTTATTTGACAATCCCCTGCGCATCATTGTAATTAATTTATTTAAAGGTTTGATTTTGTTTGTTGTAGATTCAAGCCCCTGAAGAAGGGCCAAGGGGCCCGAAATGCATTGGGCATGAAAGTTTGAATATTGTACACTTCTCCTTTTTTTAAAGAAATGGAAAAAATGTCTGTGTCATAACAGATTAAAATGATGATGTAACTGGGAATTACTGAGTAAAAGTATTTTTGTGTTGAATAACATTGTTGAACGTACTCTGATGTCTGTAAATATATACATGTGTCTAGTACGATGGTAAGAAGTACACATGTGATTTAAAGGTAGCAGCAGCATTAAGCGACTGTGCACAGGGATCAAGCATCAATACTTGAGTTCCGGTGGGTGTACAGCAGGACATGTAGATGCCAATTTTCCAAAACCGTAGCACGCTGAACAATTAGGTCTAAAGAGTAAAAAGGATTTAGAGTAGAATACATCTCTTTATTAATGTAATAACTGCACTTTCACAATTGCTTTATTAACCTTCCTGCTTTCTCAAATTTGCTTAAAAATGCACCATTTGTTCACTGTTTTTTCAAACATTTCTAGGGGGCAGAACACACCGAACAACCCTTAGGTTGTTTGGGCTCACTCGCTTCGCTCAATCAATATGGTGCCGTTTGACAATCATTTTACGCCACACTACTTTCAAAACTCACCAGCCGCCACTACAATAGTATTGATGGTAATGATCACATACAAGTGTTGTAGAAGTGAGAGAAAAAGAAGAATACATTTAGAAAATAAAGGGAAAGGAAAGAAACGAAAGAGAGAATACAAAGAAATTCAGCCGGAAAGATAAAAAGAAAGCTATATAAAAAGATGAAAGATTTGAAAGGAGAAGGAGAAACTGACAAAGATCAGAGAGAAAGAAAAGAAGCTGAGATGTGCTAAAGTTGGCATCTGGTTGTGATGGGTAATTTTGTGATGGCTCAAAAATGCCATCAGAGAGGGGATTGATGGAGCAAGGACTCGTAGAGAAGAGACTTGCTCAGAGCAATCCACTTGTTTAACTCACTAACAAAGTTACTAATCCTGTTTTGTGAATAACTAATACGCACTACATGAATACGCGGGTTAGTGAAGCTTGCTTAGTGTGTGTACTAATGCGGATACCAATGAAGATGGACTAATACTGCTTTAAACGGGGAACTGTTATATGCATGCGTCAAGTGCATCTACGTAGTATGACTTGTTAATGCTTGGAGAGAAATTCTGGCGCATGAGCAGAAGACACTAAAATGGAATCTTGAAGAATTGTGTGCATGGCATCTGCTTGTTTGAACTAAATCAAGTGGTTTTACTAATGCTAATGAGGGAAAAGTATTAATAAGTAAAATGGGAACAGAGTAGAGGTGGGTGGTATACAGTGCATGAACACAACAGGGATTGGAGGGTCCAAGGGAATGTTTATTGACCACACACAGCTATAGCCCCCAGGAATACAGTATATAACAACAAATAATAGCGGTGGGTCAAGACAATAGGGAATGACTAACTGTGCAACTGACAGACTGTGCTCTCAAACCATGTAATGTGAACTAACTTAACTAGAGTCAAAAGGGTACTTCATTCAAGCTTGAAGAAAATACCCATCAGTACTCGACCTGTACCGCCCTTTTCATCATGTGGGTTCCTTCATACCACGAAGGAAGATAGTCTACAATGGTTGTTTAGAGTGGTAGACTGGAATGTGACCCAGTGATGTATAGCCAAGTTGTGTGGGCGACAGGAGACTACTGTAAAGCAGTGCATGTGAAAAAAGTGTAATAATGAACAAAAAGTGCTATTAAAATTAGATAAACAGGTGGAAAGAACTTTAATAAACACCTCGCTGCTTCTAAATCAATAAAAAAGTAGTGCGAATCTAGTAGTTTTAACTATTAGCTACTAGTGTATTCTTAACTGGTCGACATGTTTCTGCAGATTTAGGGACCCAAGTGGTGTCTACTGCATTCCTCAACCACTTTATTTGTGAAAGTAACATCTGTCTTTTGAGTTTATCACTAGTGCCTATTTGGGCCTCTCTTGCATAGCCGTATTGAGTGAAGTGAAGCGATGCCTGCTCATGCCCACTGAGTAAAGCCATGTAGGCCATGACAGAGCTATTGAAAGGAAGCCAAAATCGAGTGTTACAAACGTGGGAATGGATGGTGAATAGTTCAACGAAGAAGACTCTTATTCAGAATGTTATTAACATTGTATCAAGAGCAAACCAAAGGTGAATGAGAACTATATTTATAAATAAAAATTAAGGGGATGGGTTTTTGAACAATAATTGAACTGATTTTAATGACATGTAAGCATGGTGTGATGAGCTTCCCCCTTGCCTGACCAAACGGATTTCGTATTTTTACGATATTGAAACTTTAGTGGGTGGAACAAGAAGAACGAAAGGTATAATTAAGATAGCCTTATTTAGAGAGAGAGATTTTGGGATGCTGTCGTTGCTGCGGGAGATGCTGTTGCTGGGAGAGACGCTGTGAGATGCTGATGAAGAACCGAATGCAGAACTTGAAGCAGAAATTTGTATCCTAATTCATTGGGTTCGATCAGAAGATCTCGAGGACGAAGAGAGTGTAGATAAGTGCGGCACAACCGTCAGTATTCTAGAGAGGTCAACTATCCTGTCCTGATTCCTGTCCTGAAGTCTTTGTCTCCTACCCTATCCCGGGGGACCCTCACCAGCCCTTTGGCCAGGGGGTTGGTCTTTCACACCATCCTTGGTAACTATTATTTTCGGTTATTTGCAAATGTTCTGATCTTTACTCTCTGTCCTCTCCCTTTCCGACATCAGTTGATTGCACGAGACAGAGATAAATCTATTGTGTTTATTATTTGAATTTTTCTCTCCTATGAATGATGGTGACTGCACTGTATTGAGACTGTTCACATGCATCAACATTTTAACTATAGATTTGAAAACTTCTTGAGTCTGTGTTGATTTTACTTAAAGTATAGAAAAGTTAGCTTTTAATAATCATCACCATCAACTAGTTCAACTAATGGTCCATCGACCAGAGGAAAGAACCTGTTGATCTGTGATGGGTTAGTTACAGAAATGAGCAGAGGTACCAAATAAACTAATCCTAATCAGTTTTGTGAAAGTTTGATAAATAAAACTTAAACCGACACCAGTGGTTTTAACCACTTGTGAGTTTATGGGTCCAGGTGAGTATACGGTAGTGGGGTATTTGTTGTTGGTGGACCGCTTGATCACATGGGTATTTATTTTACCCTCAAATCCTGACTGAATCCTTTACCAAAACAAGCATTTGCAATGCAATAAGTCTTGCATTTTGGAGAGTTTGAGCTATTGGCATTGTAAATGGCAATGCCTTTTTATTTACGAAAGCAAGGCTGGCTTTAACTACTCCTCTTTTACTGACCGCCTTGCTTTTCCTAAGCAAGGACTTTAATTACAAAGAGGCAGATTTACAAGTCCCTAGCGCCACTTTTGAGTCACTTTTCCCATGTTAAAAGTGACTCAAAAGTGGTGCAATGGACTTGTTAATCTGCCCCAAAGTGTGTGTTTACGCAACCTTTGCAGCTTTTCAAAACACATAAATAAAAGGCATTGCCATTTACAATGCCAATAGCTCAAACTCTTGCAAATGCGAGACCCATTGCATTGCAAATGCCTGCTTTAAATCTTCCCTCGAGAAGCTAATGGAAGTTTCAGATGTTTCAAAACAGGAATCTAATAAAACCATCAAGTGCCCTGAGTGCGCCCACAGCATTGAAAAAGGGATCTAATGGTACAGTAGTATCAAAGTCAGTTCTTACAATATTTATTTTATGAGTAATGCACAAGGCAGCCAGCATTATGTATATAATGTCTCCTTCTTCATGTTATAATGTGGCTTACAAGGGCCAATACCTGTCTTTAGCACACAAAAAATGCTTCGCCTTCACAAATGTGACAATGTAGTGCAGAGGTGGGCTCTCTAATGGCAGTGCCGTGCATGCGTTAAGGTTCTGAGTCACTCTAGTGACACACCGCAGATGGGAAAAAACACAGATGTAATGTGGGAACAACAAGCTAAGTAGAATTTTGTTCATTTTTAGCAGTTTAAAAGCATAACCCTCATCTCAAAGTAAGCGAGCTGAGCGCTGTATTAAACTAGAGAAAGAGGGGACGTGGAACTACAAACACCGAAGAAGCACAAGAAAAACTGACGGAGTGGTGTTTTCAGCTATGAGGGCGAAAACCTAATAGAGGTGCCTATTATGAGAACAGAACTTATGCATCAAAAAGTGCGGGAACCAGGTCCTGCCTCAACTGCTCAAAATGTGTAAAATGCGAATTGATAACATTGGAAGTATAGGCGCAGCACTGTGGGCATTGTGCTTCGGCACTGGACGAAAATGTTATCCTTGAAGATCTATTATGCGGACATCATGGAATGGGATATTGTAAACAGTGGGGCTCCGTTAGTAAGGGACCGCCAGCAATCTGGTTCCTGCACCTAAGGGGGAATGACTTATCTCGTCTGGGACATAGGGTACTGATGAAAAAACGGAAGCCAATAGGGCTTGGGTACATCCAGGGGGAGCATTTTCTTTTGTGAAAAACCAGGGTTTCACATATCATCCAAAGGGAATCAGGCATTTATGGAAGACATCTTAGCATTGTTGGAGGGCACGAGTCACAGGGCATGACCGCCTAGTAAGCGCAGGGGAGGCCAGATAGTCGGGCAACTATGCTGGCCTGTGGCGGTAAGCATAGTCTTCGGCCCGTAGCGGCCTGTAGCGGCCAGCACCATGTAACTCCAGGGGCAGTGACAGACGGTCAGTAGGCTTTCAGGGTGCGGGGACCAGGGGAGTCACTCTTTCCAGTAGGCCAGTGGCCACCCTCGCACGCGCATGCACATCAGAGCGCAAACATGCAGAATTGCAGCCCCCGTCATGGAGTTTAAGGCTTAGGGTGTAGGGGGGCCTGGGGGAAAGTATCCGTCCGATAAGCTGTACCCCCTACGCAAGCTTACTCTGGTGGAGTAGTATTTGTAGTTCCACCAGAATCTGGGGCTGCCAGTGCCCCCGTTATGGAGTTTAAGGCTTAAGGCGTAGGGGGGGCCTGGGGGAAAGTATCCGTCTGATAAGCTGTACCCCCTACGCTAGCTTACTCCGGTGGAGTAGTATTTGTAGTTTACCAGGATCTGGGGCTGCCAGTCATTGACCTTGCCATAGGCTCTAGAGGGGATACGCAGAAAGTAAAATATCTACATTTCTAGATTAAGTTAGGAGTGGAATTTGTATTAGAGCATGTTAAGGTTAGAAAAGTGACCTGTAACTATCAATGTATCTGGACTTTCTGTGTAAAGTGTACATAATAAAAATACATAATCAATGTTTTTAATATGTTATAATTACGGCCGGGGGTCACTCCCCCTAATCCAAGAACAGAGTGGTTTAAAATGCTTGCCCTGGGGGGCTCGGGGGGGTTGGGGAGGTGTACCCATCCATCCAAGGGCGGATTTGGGGGTTTCTTCATTTTAAAGGGGACTTAGGCAAGTACCAGGCCATATAAGGAGTGGCGGCTGGACAGCCACTTTTTTCTTGGTGGTAAGACACATCTAAATCTGCACTGCAGGAAAGCTGGCTGTGGACTCGCCAGCATCCACTTTTATTTGCCCGCTGTTTCTTGACACGTAAGGTGGTTCAAATGCGGTCTTTCGTATGTGGGACCGCCAGCATCTGAATATGGCGGGTGGATTTACAGTCAAAAAGTCGATGGGGGGACCGTTACTGTCAACATCTAAATCAGGCCCTGAGCCTGTGGATTCCCCTGGAGGGAACTGATGTCCAAAATGTAGCAAAGTTGGAAAAATGGTAAAGACTGAAGTGCATGAAAGCATAATTTCCGTGCTAAACTCACTGTCTTTACAGTGTACAGGAACCAGTTCAGAAAGCCACTTTTTTACCATAGTTTTTGTTTTTTTGAAACTGGTAGTCTGTTTGTCTTATTATTTGTTGGTTCAGCCTGCTTGTACAGGGGCGGCTGGTGACATTTGAAAGTGGTGAGGCATAAAACAATTATCCCACTGCGCCGTGGCTAGCAAGCGAAGCGAGCAAACCCGAACCACCTATAGAGGGTTCGGAGGGTCCCCCCCCCCCCAAGAAAACTTTGAAAAAAGAATGGGCAAATGGTGCTTTTTCAAGCAAATTTGAGAAAGCAGGAAGGTTGAGCAGCACTCTTGCTTAACTTAATATTTACATTCAATTAGTTAGCAATCGCAGTACAGACATGTGCCTGGTTACTTCTGGCATAGGAACAGCGATGGGCTTTGTGTCTGGGCACATATTGTAAAACGTATTTTATTTACCTTAGCACACAATACTATATCGGACTGTTTGGACTTAGGGGCACTGTGTAGGAGGTAAGCACTGCATCCCCTTTGGCATAAATATTATCCTAGTTTGCAGCCAACTGTCACAGACCCTGCAATGGAAGACGGACTTCAACACACCCGTTTAGGACCTCTCTTGGCCCCCAACAGGCTGCAATGTACACTTACCATGCGATACAAATATTTTTAACTCTGCCCACGTCTATCTATGTGGAAGAAAGAAAGGGTTATATGCAATTCTTTGTTTCCAGTGGCCTACAAGTGGTACTTTCAAACCACATCAATACACCAGATTGGTTGTTCTGCCCACAGTTCTGACTGAAAATAAGATTAGATGGGCCACATGTGTCCCTAAAATTACACATATTTAACAGATAGCTATTAAAATGTGCACTAAAACCCTGAAAAGAAACCAAACAATGTTCACGTAAAACATCGGACGTTGCAGTAAAATGCAGGTAGAGCAGCTCGGCGGGTGCAAGGGTTTCTTGTAGGTACTCTGGGCACAACTAGTGAATTAGAGGCCTGCTCACTCTATTTATTTTCAATTTATCTTACATACATCCCCACGTGAAAAAAGATAATACAGTGCCCACACCCTCACACAGGGGTCTTCCAGGAGAAGTTGCTTCAGGCACGACGGACGGGTGGGGGTGGTGGAAATGGGTTCGTCGACAGGGGGGATGGGGGAGGAGACGGGAGGGGTTTAATTAAATTAAAATAAAACTTACCTTCTCCAGGCCACCTCAGCTCCTGACTGGGTCCCGATTCTCGCTTTTTCTGCTGCTCCAGTCCTCAACAGGAAGTAGCCACCCACAGGCAGCCTCACTCCCCTCTGCTAATGACAACGCTGCTACAGTGAGTACTGAACTCAGTACCAAAACTAACATTGAATACTAAAAAGACATATCACATCACATAGACCCTCACACCTTGCCAATGAAGAGCTATATGATCTCATCTGGAAAAAAATACAAAGCCTTACATCATGACTCCTTGACTTACCTTAAACAGAAACTGAATGTACAAGGATGAACCTGAAATCCCTGAAGCAAGGAAATGCAGATGTTAAAGACTGCAAAATTCAACAAGCTCTCTACCATTCATTCCATAGACAGCACCAAGAATGTGGAACAACTTTCCCTTCAGGCCTCAGACAGCTCCTTCTTACATTTCCTTTACGGGAAGGCTGGAAGAATTCTTAATAAACCAACACCATGCTCCTGCCAAACAGACCTACAAACAGCTTTCCAAAAGTCTCAGATCCTTAGGACACTCTATAAATATATCTATAGGCTATTGATACGTCCATACTGACTAGAGTCCATCAGGCATTATACATCAATCTGTAAAGCGGAGGACCATGTCACCTACTGGGATTCAGTATAACAACACTTTTGTACACTTTTGTACATGCATAATGTGTCTTGTCATATAGTAATGTATTGTATCTTTGGCATCCAAACGTTTTATTGTACATGCTATATGTGTAGCGCTTTGACAATGATTTGACCAGCGCTATAAATAACCACAAACATATCCCATTTTCTCTTATCTTATCAAACACTATTTGTCCCTCTCTCTTTCTCTCAGTCCCTTGCCCCATATGTCTCCTCCTCATATGTCTGCTTTCCCTTCCCTCACACAACCTGACCCCATTGCTTCCTCCATTTCCCTTTTTCAGCCTCTCATCCTGTCCCGTTCCCTTTCCCTCCTCCCTCACACACCTTCTCCGTGCCCCTCTACATTTATCTGTGCCTTCCCCATACACCATCTCTCCCTTCACGCACACCTCTCTATTTTACTGCGCTTCCTCATTTCCCCCTCTCTCCTCCTTACACACCCATTCCCCGCCTCTCTTCCTTTTCATCGGGCTCTCTTCCTTATCTCTGTGTCTTTGCTGCTCTCCCATTCTCGCCCCCTCTCTGTCCATCTTCCTTTGCTCTTTCCCTCCTTCTCTGCACCCTTTACCCTTCTCTCCATCACTCTCCCAACTAAGCATAAACAGAAACGGCATTGTCAGGGGAGCGCATCTGCCCATTAGCACTGTCTGATCAGACTTAGGGGCCGATTAGGATGGCGGTGAATCTGCATCCTCCGGGCCAGCGAAAGACACCGCCGGCCTGGAGGATGCAGATTCACCACCGCGGACATTGGAAACACCCACCACCACATTAGGATGGCGGTGGGATCAGCGGCGGACGGCATGTCCGTTCGCCGCTGATCCGTGGTAAATGCAGGCAAATATGGTGGCGTTGTCTGCAAGACACCGCCAGCCATATTAGGATGCAGACTGAAACATGCTTTTCCACGGCGGCTTTTCCGCCGTGGAAAAGCATGTGGTCTTTTGTGTTTGGGGGCCCGTTGTGGGCCCCCAGAGTGTCGGGGGTGGGGGATGCACATGGGGGGTACCTATGGTACCCCCATGCATTTACATGCACAAAGCAGCAGGCACCGCGCGGTGCCTGCCGCTTTGTGCATGTAAATGCAAAACATGCATTTTTAACCTTGCGGCGGGTGCTCATTCAAGCAGCACCCGCCGCAAGGTTAAAGATACGGGATGTGACCGCCAGGGTGGCGGTCACATCCTAATTGGTATGGAGGGACCGCCGCTGCCCCTGCGGACGGTCCCTCCACCTTGGGGGTGGCGGACGGACGCAGGTCCATCCGCCATCCTAATAGGCCTCTTAGTAAGAAGCTGCACTTACTGTATGATGAGAGAGAGAGGGATCCATTAACTGCAGCCAGGACGGAGAGAGTTCAGATGTGCTTACGATTGTAAATGATTAAACCCTTAAACCCGCGCAATGAGGCAAGGCCTAGGAAAACATGGAGAGGAGACATGCTGATGCAAGCAAGCCCTATGCTGCCACCAGAGTGACACAGCTGTGGAGTGCTGTTTCCTTTTCAGTCTTCCCACGCACCGCTGGGGCACACAGTGACCTTTGCACCTTGAGGCAGGAGTGGCAAAGGGTCATCTCTGCGGTTAGAGGCCTTTCCGAAGCACAGAGATGCATCAGGGTTGAGCTTTCGGAACTCAGGATGCGTAAAGAATACAAAGTAGTGATTGTGTGTCATTGGCAATTGAGTTGGGGGCTATCAGAGGAGAGGGCTGGCAAGCACCCAGCAAAACAGATGCCAAAGTAAGGCCCGACATGTTCTGATAAATGTGTAGTCTGACGGCATTTGCCCGGTAAAAGATCGGCAAATTTGATGCTCTTTCTCAGTGCCTGGAATTGTAGGAGTTGCATCGGGCACAGAAAGCAACATGACTGGATTTGGGGGATTGGTACAATCTAGTCGCGGCCGGCATGCTCGCGGGAAGGGGGGGACGCTGGTGTTCGCGGGTGTCCAACTTCCTTCACATAGGTTCTTGTCAAAAATGCTATTGATTCCCGGGGATGGGGCTGTCAGTGGCCAAAAACATTAAAAAACACATCATTTTCTCCAAGAATGCTCGTGGGTGCAGGAACAAACACTGTTCCAATACTGGCCTCAATACCATGCTAAGTATCCATGGCGAGACCAGCAAGAGATATGTAAACTTTCAGCTGATTATGGCGATGCCAACTGACCCTCGTTCCTAGCGTTTCACTAGAACAAAAATCTCCGGTATCAAAGAGAACATTGCTGGGCAGGCACCATGCAGCACCAAGACCTATTTGGCACCCCAGATATCCTTGGCGGAGAAGACCCATTCGGCATGCGACCAGAGGAAGAAGGCGGCCCCTCCGGAATAATAAAAAACATAAATCCTACCTCCACTCCTGGCCGGTGTGATGTGCAGCTGGGTCCCGCACAGGAACAGGAAGTAGCCAGTTGGCATCCTCCTTCCCCGGCCGGCCCTAAGCTAATTACAGCGCTGTAATGGCAGCGTTGTGATTGGTATGGCGCAGGGGTAAGCGCCACAGCCACGCCATTTTCTCTATGTAGGCTGCTGCAGCAGCCTACATAGAGAAAAAAAAGGTGAGTGTGCATGACTGCTTTGTTCGGACCGGGGGCCTACCAAATAGTCAGTACCCACAACAGTGGGCAAGCCACTCTGAGGTAACGGGTTTTTAGGAACCCGCTGGTGCCAGGGGATAACACCCGAAGACCTCTGAGTTCTCCCTTGTTCCGGACCACAGAAACACGGAGTCTTCTAGTCGCAGTCAAAGATCAGGTTTTATTGGCAGCTACCAAGTAACAGGTGTCCTAAAAACACTACAGCACGGGTTGTGTGTTATCAGGAGACTGTTCATTTTTACAGAACCAGCCGTCTCCTTATATACAAAAATAATAGCTGCAAGCAAGAATTCCTGAGTTTATGATATGGCTATACACATATTTCGACAATAATACAAAAGAGCGAAGTCATGTAGGCAAGCCCCTATTTTAGACGTCCCATTCGTGATAGATTACCCGGCCAGGCCCGGAACTCCCATCAGATATCGACGAAACCCCAATAAAGAAAGGCACCTCCTAGTCATAAAACTGGCCATAAACAGGGTGCGCGGACAGGTGTGTGTGTGTGCAAAAACATGATCTGGATATAGTGAATGGTTTGTGGTATGTTGTGCATTGATGCTATCGTATTCGGCCACTGGGCGGGGAGCTGCCCAAACAGGTTTGGCTAGAGGCAATGGAGTCAGTCGGGACAGGTCAGGGGGAAGTCAAGGAAAGGTGGACGTGTCCTTTTAGATCAGACTCGGCCCTACTTAATTGACTTATCATGAGGGCAAGACACAAGATGGATGCCGTTCACAAAATGGAGTCTAAGGGTTCGGAACGGAAACTATGATTTAAGGGTGTTGGCATCCCCCAATCATGACGCAAATGCACAGGGATGATGTCCTAGTCATTATCGGTCTGTTGATACCAAATTCGTCATGGTACGTTGATATTTTGTGGCACGGGTATTGGACCACGATATCGTGGTAACAGTAGGGTCCAGAATTTCAGAACCACAGACCCTCCTTTTGCCCTTATGTAAGGCAATAACTCACGTTAATCTGAGTCTAAATCTGTATTAATGAATTCGTGGAGATGTTGCTGTAGCATCATTCTGTTGCTCAGTTCGTCCCTGGACACAGGCTTCCTTACACATGAGGTAGCACAGAGGCCACATAGTGCAGGAGCGCACTGTACACACAGGCAGAACATAAACAGAAGCGCTAAGATCATCCCAATGAAGATCAGTGTTTTCCATCCCCAGGCAGTAATCAGTTCCCAGAACCACCCTAGCAAGGACCAGTCCCCTTTTTCTACGTGAAGGGAACCAGATATTTCATGTAGCTTAGAGATGGCCTGGTACACTGTCGGTGCATTATCAGGGATGAAAATGCAACAACTGGATTGGATCACTCTACACACACCACCACGATCGGCGAGTATGATATCTAGGGCAACTCGGTTCTGAAGGGTCATAAGTCGATCCGACTGAAGCTCGGTTGTTAAATTGCCAAGGGCTCCGGCCGTTTCAATCACGGCGGATTCAACTATCCTTGCTAATTGACGAATATTCCTGCTGCTCACCATAGGCCCCCAAAATGGCAGAAAACCCTTTGCAAAGTCAGCGAATTCCTGACCCGCGGTGTCGTCTTTACTCACGACTCCCCTAGCTGTCCTTGTCCGATGGTAATCTGCTCTGGCCGTGTAGGTGGGAGGCAGCAGAAATGAGATAAAACATGTACCTGAGAAGTCAGGGGGCAACCATGTATAGGCTTGGTCGTGGCAGACGAAATACGTGCCTTTGGCTGCTAAGAGTATAGGGGAAGTTCGGGAAGCGGACACATATGTTTCCGTGCATATGCTCTTTCCTAATTGTGCTTTGGGATCCCTACCGATACCTTGTAAACATAAGTGACCTCGGTGGGGCACTATCCAAACTGGGTGAGATTTCTTTGCTGCCTGGCTCTTACTCAGGTAAACCCCATATTTAGTTACGTTCCAACGAGTGTAGGGACTGAGTTCATCTTTTGGGATCGTAAGATAAGTGTCGAACTCCCTACTCATATTTCTTATCCCTGCCACTAGTGCCTTGTTACTGGAATCGCTCTCAGTGGAACGGGTCGGGTGTGGTTCTAGGGCGAATAGGAACATGGTCTGGAAAGCCCACAGGGAACCATAATAACTGAATGGCAGGATAAAGTATGGGATACCCTTATCAGTTGTGTGTGGCATGAGTCCGCATATCCAACAGTTTGATGTGTTCATTATGGACTGGTGTTGGTGTAGAAGTTGAATGAATGAGTTATTTACAAATTCGAGTCTTCTGGCAGACTCGTGTTCAGGTAGAGGGTGAAAGGAGTGCGGAGAGATAGTGGGAGGAGGCGTTGGCCGAGTGTCATTTGAAAACAAGGAAACTTTAAATACGAATAGAGTATAACCAGTCAAAAACATCGTTATGCTACACAACATTAAAATACATGTTATCAAAAACCTTCTTTTGGCCAGTACAGTGCATAGTTGTCTTTCAATGTTCGTGAATCTAGTAGGTCTCTTTACCCTAGGAAACTCCATCCTCTAGTTGCTGCCCGCGGTGGTAGGTTAGTTCTGCCAGGGAGTGCGCTCTGTTCAGTCCGGGGTAACTCCCGTGGACCAACCAGAACCGTTGACCTAAACGTCCCCAGTTGCACTCCCCAGGCTTCAACCGCGACCCTAGCAGCAGAACCGGATGGCGGTTCGAAAATCAAAAATGAGCACGTTTCCTGAGAGAGAGAGAGCTGAAAAATCAAAAATAGTTCTTAGGGGAAAGGAAATTCACATTAGTTTGCCTTTTATTAGTCTCTTTGTCTAGACCTTAGATTGTACCGTCGTTTCCCAGGTACGGTGTGGTCTTCAAACAATGTCTCAGGTTTGATAGTGTCCAACTGCATAGACAGTGGCACAAGTCCTTGTAAAATATGATCACTCTCCTTTTCGGAACCAGTCTCTTTCAAACGTGCATCGCTGAAAGGGATGAAGCGAGGTACGGATTCTGTCTCAGAGTCGGCAAGTCCTTCATTGACCCCACGGTCGTATGGGAGGGGTAGAGGGACCCGTTTACAATGGGTCCCGTGCACCCAGTTCTTTTTGCCTTCCACCCGAACAGCTGATCTCGTGGAAAGAAGTACCAGGTGCGGTCCGGTCCACCTCGGTTGTCCGTTGTTGGTGCCCTGGAAATTCCGCACTAAGACCCACGTGCCGGGTTCGATGGAGTGACCTGGATCGTCAGAGGCTGGTGGAGAGGAACTGTGAACCTGTTGGTGTAAAACACGCAATTTAGTTGTCAATTCGCACAAATAGTCAAGCAGTACGGGGTGTTCTATTTCGCTGAGTTTCTTTGGCCTCGGCACGCCCCAGACGTTGGCTGGGCGGCCAAACACTATCTCATTGGGGCTAAGTCCTAATCTGGAATGGACGGTCGTTCTGGTTGACAAGAGTGCTAGAGGCAAGGCGTCAGGCCATTTAAGACCTGTACAGGCTTGGATCTTGGCTAATTTGAGCTTTAACGTGCCATTGTAGCACTCTACTAATCCAGCAGATTGGGGGTGGTTTGCAGAGTGGAACTTTTGGTGTATGCCTAGACACTCACACACTCTCTTCATCACGCGTCCTACGAATTCACTTCCGTTATCACTCCAGACAATTCTAGGCATACCAAACCTCGGGAAGAACTCTTTGACAAGGGCTTTGGCAGTTGACAAGGCGGTATTGTCCTTAAGGGGGTATGCTTCTATCCATCTGGAAAAAGCACAAACAACCACAAGCACGTATTTTAAGTTGTTGCACCTCTCCATGTGTATGAAATCTAGCTGCAAAACCTCGAACGGATACGTAGGAGGTGCAAAATGACCAGCTGGAGTTGGGGTTCCCCTACCGGGATTGTACTTCAAACACACCATACAGTTTCTGACCACATTCTCTGCATACTTTGGGATATTACTATTCTGCCATACTGGGGCCAATAGTTTACATATTCCTCTCGAACTGATGTGTGCAATTCCATGAGCCATTGTTACTACTGCAAGTACATATGTGTTAGGTAATAGCCATCGCTGGTGTTCCGACAATTCGACCCAACAACCATTCGCATCTAATCTACCTGTACTTTCTCTCCATTCATTCACCTCTTTCTCAGTCGCCTCGGCTTGTATAGATTTCACACATTCCTACATCAGTAATCCATCTAGCGGGACCTACAACATACATCCGACTCATCGTGTTCCTTGCAGTCTCTTTCGCAACCTCGTCTGCAAATGCATTCCCGCGGCCAACATCATCCTGAATCTTTTTGTGTGCACTGCATTTCATAATGGCGACTTGTAGTGGCAAGGTCAGTGACTCGAGGAGCTCATTAACTAGCTGACCATGTTGTATCTTTGCACCATGTGACGTAAGGAACCCACGTTCACGCCACAATCTCCCAAAACTGTGAGCCACACCAAAGGCGTATTGGCTGTCAGTGTACACATTCACTCGCTTTCCTTTCACTAACACACATGCTCTGGCGAGTGCAATTAGTTCTGCAGCTTGTGCAGAATTGTGGGAAATACGCGCGGTCTCTACAATGGTGTGTAATGTCGTTACGGCATAGGCTGCAGTCGTATCACCATTTGGCAACTTGAAACATGAACCATCAACCCATAAAGTATCGTTGCATTCAGGAAGGGGAGTGTCCTGTAAGTCTACTCTCCCTTTTGTCTCTTCTTCTGTCCTAAAGCAGCAGTCATGGTTATCAAGTTTGTCTGTTTCTGTCGGGATGGGTAATAGCGTAGCGGGGTTGAGTGTATCACACCTCTTTATGTGGATGTGACTTGCTAACAGTGTAAGTTTGTAACTGGATAATCGAGCGCTAGTGAGATGTTGTGTCTTCGTCCTGTTTAGCAAGATGTCTACTACATGCGGAACCATAACGATCAGAGTATTATTCATGACTAATCCAGCGGACTGTCGAATGCAGATAGCTGCTGCGGCGGTGGCCCTCAGACAACTTGGTAGTGCCTTAGCCACAGGATCCAGAGTTGCGGAAAAATACGCGCATGGGCGCTGTTTGTTCCTAAAGTGTTGTGTTAAGACTGATAATGCACAACCTTCCTTCTCATGGACATATAATGTAAAGGGCTTACTGTAGTTGGGGTTTCCCAACACAGGAGCCGAACATAATGCATCACGCAACTCGAGAAAACTCGTTTGGCAATCTTCAGACCAGGGCATAGGATTGGGCGTGTCTTTGCAGAGTAGTGCCAGCAAGGGTTTAGCTAGTAGTGAGAAATTCGGTATCCATTGTCTACAGTACGATGTAATGCCCAAGAAGGCTCGAACCTCTCTCTGTGTCCTTGGGGCACTCAGTTCTGCAATCGCCTGTATTCTTTCTGGTGTCAGTCTCCTTCCCTCCTTCGACAAGATGTGACCTAGGTAGGTTACCTCTTGTCGGCAAAATTGTAGTTTGGAAAGAGAGACTTTGTGCTTCATGACACATAAGTGACGCAATAATGACAACGTGGCTTGTTTGCAAATTTCTTCAGTGGCTGCAGCGATCAGCAGATCGTCTACATACTGAATCAGAGTTGACCCATCTGGCAGAACAATAGTGTCTAGTTGTGTTTTCAGGGCCTGACTGAATATTGATGGGCTTTCGCAGTAGCCTTGAGGAGCGCACTTGAAGCGGAAGCTTCGTCCTCCTAAATTGAAGCCAAAAATGTCTCTACTCTCCTCAGCAATCGGGATGCTGAAGAAAGCGTTCTTCAGGTCAATCACCGAGAACCAAGCTGCTGAAGCTGGAACCATTGTCAATAACGCAGTAATGTCGGGGACAACTGGAAACTGCGGGATAACTACCTTATTCACTTCCCTGAGATCAATCACGAACCTGTACACAGGCGGTTGTGAAGGATCAGTAGGTTTTAAGACGGGCAAAACTGGACTGTTACAAACATTACCTGTTGTTTCTTCGATGACATCTTTGTCAATCAGATCATAAACAATCGTCAACAACGCCTTTTCGCATTCGCTAGATATTTTGTATTGGGGAATACGTGGCAACCTAACGTTGGCTTTCAAAGTTATGACATACGGTGCTATCTCCAAACGACCGACATCATTAGAACCATTAGCCCAAAGTATATCAGGAAGTGATGACAATTCAGTTGGAATATTTTCCTTTGACAAATACATTGGAGAAACGACTTTCTTACCTAAAGTAAGTTGTACTCCCAAGGGGGAACAGTACAAAGTTGCATATAACCTTTTTAGTAAATCCAAACCTAACAAATTTTCACCCTAACCTGTTGTCAAAATGAGGGGTGCTTCTAAGTCGCATGGGCCAACAGAAAGTGATATAGGACTAGGGATCGGGTTTCTAACAGGGGCGCCAGAGAAACCTACTGAGACATTCATTTCGCCAGACAAAGGTGCGCCAGGAAGTTTCGAGTGCATAATAGAACTTTTTGTAGCACCAGTATCCAGCAGAAATGGCTCTGACACTCCTGAGGCAATTACCTCGACATAAGGTCCATTCTGATCTACTGGAACTGAAACGACTCCCTCTCTTTGTCCATGGCTGTCCTAGCAATCGTTACCCTCATTTTCGTGTTCGGTGTAATAGTCGTCAGCATAGTACTGAGCTGACCTAGATGATGCATTATTCTGTTGGTCAAAGCCGTTCATCGAATTCTGAGGCGGAAAAGAAGTTGTATTCTGGGAGAAATTTCCACGGCCCCTACCTCTAGGGGCATGTTGAACACCTCTTCCCCTTACACCTGAAACGCCATTTAAGCGTCGCGCAAGAGCCGGACAATTACTTTTGAAGTGACCCTCTTCCTTGCAATACGCACATTGATTCGGGCCATACGGAAGACGCTGATGGGAAAACTCGTTTCCTTGCGCGTTTCTCGAATACTGCTGTTGTTGTTGATAATTGGGCTGACTAGCCGTGCGAGGCGGATAGGCCTGCTGGAGAAGAACTTTAGTTTTTAAATCTTTCGTCTTTTTGTCTGCCTTATCTAGCTCATCTTTGCGCCTATTTTCATAGTACTGGGCTGTTGCTAAAATTTGTGCTGACGTAGAGACAGCCCAAGCACTCTCTGAATCTTTCACTTTATTACACAGTTCAGGAAGTAAATTATGTACGAATTTGTCTACAAACAATCTTTGACCACCCTCGGTAGCCATATCCTGACCACTATGATCGGTGAAAGTCTCCTCAAATCTCGTAAAAAAGTCAGACACATTCTCATCTTTCTTCTGCTTGCACGCAGATAGCTTATCCCAGTTTACGCGTACTTCAGGCATTATAGTTTTCATGTACGCGATAATCCTACCGGGAAGTTCAGCTATTAACGGCTCAGGTTTAAAACCGCCAATTTGTCTAGCATCTGTAGCGGTAATATTAGCCCATGAGTCACCTAGTTCTTGGTCATGGTCTGTATGACGGATTTTGCTCCATAAAGGATGTGGAACAACGTTCCCAAACAACATGTCTACATCCGCTAAATTCATTATACAAGAGCTTGCAGTTTGCGATAACTCCTTATAGTACCCAGTCGGGTTTTTACGGGGATCAGGTAGTGTCTGCTTGAGCGCTAGAACTTCTGATCTTTTCCAGGGGACATGTACCCATACACGCTGGAAATGAGGCAGAATTGGTGGATTTGCATTCGCATCACCTTCCCTCCAAACCGCAGGAACCTCTCTCATGGGGTACTGTCTCGCTCTTTTCCTACCTGATACGTCGTCTTGGTACAATGATCTAGAGACGTTTCCCTTACTCCTATAAGAGAGCAATAACTCTATCGCTTTCTCAATATCTGCGCCTATAATCATACCTTCATGGAACTTAAAGCGCGTACGCCATAGTTCGTCCATTGTGTATTTGGGATCATTCGTCTCCAAATCTTCGTACAGATATACACACATCTCTTCGAATACGTGTCTCTGAGTGGGTGCATTCCATTGACGGAAAACTTCCATAACATGCTGAACATCATATCTAACAGTATCCGTAATCCATTGGCGGGCTAGTTCATTCAGCACTTTTCGTTCCTCGTAGTCAGGCAGTTGACTACGTGACTGTCTACGTTCTGTTTTAGGGGTCGTTTCAGGCGACCCAAAGAAAGGTGAAATCAGACTAGTGACGGTCCCTGTCACTCTTCCTCTAGTAGAAGGAGAACCTTGCGGAAGGGCAAGTGCATCGGAAAAGACATGCTGAGGCAAAGAAGAAGTAGAGGCAATAGCAGAGGAAGTTGGAGCGGTAGCAGACGTAGTATCATAGAGAATAGTTGGAGCTGTAGGCAAAGTCGTAGAAGTAGATGGAGTAGGTAGCAGAGACGGCGGCCTTTGAGAAGGCTGCGCCGGCGAAGTAGGAACCAGCTGAACAGTAGCTGGCGTTTGTGCAAGAGCTGTGTTACGTGCGCCGGGGCGCGGTATAGCAAAACGCTTTGGTGGTGCCGTAGCGTCTAACGCATACGGTGGAGGTGAGCTTAATAAGTGGGACATTAATGGATCTTTCTCGGATCTCTCCTCTTGACCTTGTCCCTTATGTGGTAACATCGGGTAGCATTTATCTACTGCTAGTTTCTTGCTCCTAAGCATTTGTTCGTTTTCTTGCTCTTCCTCGTTATCCCTGTATGCAATGGCAGCTTGCACCATTGACATTCCTCTTTTATTCTTTTTTGCTAATTTTATTTCTTTCTGTTTGGCTTCTTTGCGCCATAAGCGAAAAGAGTCAAACATCGGCGGCCGGGCTTTTTTCTTGAACAATCTGACCTCTAGGTTATCTAATATTTCTGAATCAAAACTACCATATTGGGGCCGTTTTAAAACACCATCCTTGCGGGTGTATTTTATCCATACTTCATTATATGTGATAGGACCTACGCCGTGCTTTACATAGAGCTCATACGTTGGAGTTCCAATTGGAGGAACCGGACAAGAATCCTCTAATCGGGAGTCCTTACTACAACCAAGACAAAACAAGTTTCCAAGTCTGCTAAAACCAGGCATCTTCGCTCACTAGTCTAGCTTCAAACTTCAAAGGATTATCTGTTACGATATTTCTCGTGAATACACGAGTCCTTCGGCTTTGGGGCTTGCGAATACCAAATCAAAGCGTATCTCAAGGATACCAAAAAACTAAGGACAAACTAAGGACTGGGAGACGCTCCACTTATACTTAACTGAAGTATTTGAAGATCTGTGACGTCGCTAGAAGACTCGTCTATCGTTTCGCTCTACCAAGGATCACTGGGTCCAAAACAAGGCGATAGTCAGGGCAGCAGTCCTTCGTAGCCGTCGGGACGCGGGGAACCTCGCAGCAAAGACCTTCGGAACCACGTCGACATACAGGGGTCGCTGAAGTGGCTGGCCGTCCTCTGGAATTTTCACACAAAGCTCCTCACGAACATCTGGCTTGGACCGTTGCCGCTTAATACCGCCCCGAGTTGGGCGCCAACTGAGGTAACGGGTTTTTAGGAACCCGCTGGTGCCAGGGGATAACACCCGAAGACCTCTGAGTTCTCCCTTGTTCCGGACCACAGAAACACGGAGTCTTCTAGTCGCAGTCAAAGATCAGGTTTTATTGGCAGCTACCAAGTAACAGGTGTCCTAAAAACACGACAGCACGGGTTGTGTGTTATCAGGAGACTGTTCGTTTTTACAGAACCAGCCGTCTCCTTATATACAAAAATAATAGCTGCAAGCAAGAATTCCTGAGTTTATGATATGGCTATACACATATTTCGACAATAATACAAAAGAGCGAAGTCATGTAGGCAAGCCCCTATTTTAGACGTCCCATTCGTGATAGATTACCCGGCCAGGCCCGGAACTCCCATCAGATATCGACGAAACCCCAATAAAGAAAGGCACCTCCTAGTCATAAAACTGGCCATAAACAGGGTGCGCGGACAGGTGTGTGTGTGTGCAAAAACATGATCTGGATGTAGTGAATGGTTTGTGGTATGTTGTGCATTGATGCTATCGTATTCGGCCACTGGGCGGGGAGCTGCCCAAACAGGTTTGGCTAGAGGCAATGGAGTCAGTTGGGACAGGTCAGGGGGAAGTCAAGGAAAGGTGGACGTGTCCTTTTAGATCAGACTCGGCCCTACTTAATTGACTTATCATGAGGGCAAGACACAAGATGGATGCCGTTCACAAAATGGAGTCTAAGGGTTCGGAACGGAAACTATGATTTAAGGGTGTTGGCATCCCCCAATCATGACGCAAATGCACAGGGATGATGTCCCAATCATTATCGGTCTGTTGATACCAAATTCGTCATGGTACGTTGATATTTTGTGGCACGGGTATTGGACCCTGCCCTCGAGCGGGACCGCCCCCGCCCCCCCCCCCCCCCCCCCCCCGCAACCAGGCACCAGGCACTTCTGCTTTCTGGCAACGCGAGAAGAAGAAACATAAAATGGTAGTTTTACCATTTTATGTTTCTGCCTTCTGGCACAGTGAGAAAGCAGTGGGGCGACGCCCCCATGGTGGAGCCGTCACTGCTTGTAGGTTGTGGTGGAAACTTGTGACATCCACGGGGAGAACCCGGAAAAATTAGCAATTCTGAAAAACTAGACAAAACTCCACATTCATCAAGGGGTTATTTATGTTGTCCAAAAAACTAATTGTTGAAATACAAAAATTATGAAAATAAATCAGAAAAATAGCAGTTGACAACATTTCCAGTAATAAATATTTGTCCAGATGGTTTATTTACAAAAGTAACATACCGCTACACTCGTCATACCCTTAAGGTAGCACGTATAAATAGTCTTTTTTGGTTGTCCAAATGCATGTGAGATTCCGAGCCAAAAACTAAGGTACAGCTGATAATGATTTTTCATTGTGTACTGGTCCCGCAGCATTTCATATGGTCTGAATGAAAACTGGGGTTAAAGGAAACCTGTGTAGTTTTGAAAGATGCACAAGATACTGCGTTTAGCAACCATGACTATTTGACACTTCTGGGTTATGGATGGACCGCATATGACTAATGTGAGGTGGATGAAAATGTGTCTCTATTTCATAAACTTGAAGGATTAAATGGCACCAGTTAAGTTCACCAAGGGACCTAAAATATTGAACCATTTGCAGAGGAGCCTGCATGCAAATAGAACAAAAATAAACGATGCAGAGACAGAATATCGAGTGCAAAATATCGAGCTGCACAAATATTGAGTCAAGACTATCAACTTAAGGTAAGAAATATCTTTTTTCAAAAATTTTGAAGTGTTTAATATTGTTTGCAAAAATATAGTTGTTAAAATATCATTTTTTATTATTGTTATGTATTTTAGTATATATTTTTTTATGTCTGTGATGTATGTTTATTTGTATTAGATTTGTTTTTTTATATATATTTGTATTACATTTTTAGTAGTTATTAATTTTTTTATATGTTTGAATTTTGCACGTTTAGGCCCATAGCGGGTTGTGGGTTTATAGGGGAATAGAGTAGGAAGTAATTTAATTATATTAAAATTCTTAATTTTTTTAATTTTATTTTTTACATTTAGTTCCGGAGTGGGTTGTGGGTTTCTAGGAGAATAGGGTGGGAAGTACTTTAATTATATTTATTTATTGATTCATTTGTATTTATTAATATTTGTTTAATTGAGATGTTATAGTGTTAAATGTGTAAAATAATGTATTATTGAGTAATTAATAATTGGTTGTTAATTCATTTTAATTAATTAATTGGTAATTAATTATGGTAATTGTGTAATTAATTGTAGGTGTGTGCTGTGGTGCTTATAGGAGTAAAGGGTGGGAAGTAATTTGTGTTTAATTAATTAATATATAGTTGTTAATGTTAATTATTTGATATCTTTTTTGGGTAAATGTTGTTTTTTTGTGTTTTGGTTTTACTTTTCAGGGGTAAAGGGTGGGTATTAAAGAAAATGTTGTTATTTAGTTATTAGTTGTTAATAGTAATAGTTTTTTAAAACAAAATAATATATAATTATTTTTTATTATTTTATAGTTTAATTTAGGTGTGTGTTGTGTATATTAGTGTTAAAGCTTGTGTACTCAATGTTTATTTTTATTTTTTTATTTATAAGATGTTTTTAATTGATTATCATTTATGTTAACTATGGAAATAAATGTAATTAAAAATGTAAACGTGTTTTGTTATTGGTGTGGTATAGTTTATGGAATAAAATAAATACATTTTATTAGTATTTGCTACTTTTAAATAATTATTGTTTATAAATGTATCTATTAATATATTTTATATATTATTTGTAGGTTTTTGTTATATGTAATTTATATTATAATATGTGTTCTTTTGAATATGTTTTATATATAACCTTATATTTTTTAAATATTGTTTTTTATTGTTATGATTTTTTACATTTTGTAAAAAAAATTGGGTTTTTTCAACTGTTTAAGTGTGAGTTGTAATTTATGTTTCTCTGCTATCCAACACGTTCCCTAATGCTGCTCTCACAGGAGTGGAAACAGTACTTTTTACCTTTTCCCTATCCAGCACCTTCTCTATTGTTGCATTCACTCGAGTGAAAATAGTACATTTTACCCCTCCGCTACCCAGCACTTTCCCTAATGTTGGACTCACTGAAGTGGGAATAGTAATTTTTACCCCTCCTCTATCCAACACTTTCCCTACTGTTGCACGCAATGGAGTGGGAATAAAATGTTTTACCCACTCCGCTTTCCATCACTTCTCCTACAGTTGCATACAGTGGAGTGGGAATAGCATTGTTTACCCCTCCGCTATCCAACACTTTCCCTACTATTGTACTCACTAGAGTGTAAATGGTAATTTTTGCCCCTCCGCTATCCAACACTTTCCCTACTGTTGCACTCTTTGGAGTGGGAATAGTAATTTTTACCCCTTCGCTATGCAACAGTTTCCCTACTCTTGCACTCTTTAGAGTTGGAATAGTAAATGTAATCCCTTCGTTATCCAACACTTTCCCTACTGTTGCTCTTTTTGGTTAGGGAATAGAAATTTTACCTCTCAGCTATGCAACACTTTCTCTACTGTTGCACTTACTGGAGTTGGAATAGTAATTTTTATCCCTCCACTATCCAACATTTTCCCTACTGATGCACTCACTGGAGTTGAAATGGTAAATTTAATTCCTCCGTTATCAAATACTTACCCTAATTTTGCGCTCACTGGAGTGGGAATAGTAATTTTTACCCCTCCGCTATCTAACACTTCCCTACTGTTGCACTCAAATCAAATCAAATCAAATCAAATAATCCTTTATTCGGTTTTAATAGATTAGAAAAACCATAAAAGTACATTTGAAAAATTTACACAAAAGAAATAGTTTAAAATGTGTTCATCCGATGGCATTAGAATAAAAGTGCATTAACAAATTTGTCAAATATAAAATGCGAAGATGCAGTCCATGAATTAAAAACAGTGTAAGACGAAATAATCTATATCAGAAATAAAATGACTATTGTGGTAAATAAGGTGTGGTTTTCACAACCTAGTCTAAATTTGGCCTATTTCTAACAACAAACTTCAAAAATGTAACTATGGCTTTTGCAATACACTCTTCGTCCAAAAATTGGAAAGAGAGAAATGCAGGACGACATCTTCGAAAACCCATAATTGTTAAAGTAGGGATTAGCCAGCGCTTTCTTGGTTCATTATAGAAGTTGCAGAATAAAACCATATGCAATGAAGATTGGGGGGAGACGTCATCGCAGGGGCAGATTGATAGAATCTTTGCCCAGTCATTTATTTTTGGAAAAGTGACTAAACGGTGGAAAATGGCCAACCTGAACCGTGTTAATAAAAATCTTTCATAACTGCTCAGGTTGAAAGTTAAATAGGGTTGTATGGTCAAGGTCGTTTGGACTGTTAACATATGTTGAACTGTTATGTTGCTGGCCTCGTTGGAGTGGGAATAGTCATTTTTTCCCCTCCGCTATCCAACACTTTCTCTACTGTTGCTATCAATAAAGTGGGAATAGTCAGTTTTACCCCTCAGCTATCCAACACTTTCCCTACTGTTGCACTCACTGGAGTTTGAACAGTAAATTTAATTATTCCGCTATCCAACACTCTCCCTACTGTTGCACTTATTGTATTGGGAAATGTTAGTTTACATTTTTTTAAATAGTTTAGAGTTGTAATTTATTATAGAATGTTTTATTTTTATTTTAAATTATTGATATATATATATTTTTTATATTTATATCATTTTAAAGCTACAAAATTAAATAAAGATAGTTAATAAACTATTTTTAAGTACATATATGTATATATTATTATGTTTGTATGTTTATATTGTTTTAATTAAGTTTATGTGTTATATTTAGTTAAAATGTAAAAAAATGAATTTATTTTGTTAAAAATAATATTAGTATGTAATATATTTAATATGTACCATTTTTGTATATATATTTTTAAATCAATATTTTTTCATCTATATTTTTTACTCTAATATTTTGGAGTTGATATTTTTGTACTTACATGTTAAGGTACGGGAAGTTGATATTTTTGCAGTCGATATTTTTATCTCATTATTTAGAACATTGGTGTTTATGACATCAATATTCTATCAGGGAACCAAAATAAACATTTCACCAAAACATTCTCTACCATGACAGTCTATGTCACCCATACTATCATGTGATTCAGAGAGCATTTTGCAAAATGTTTTCTTTCTTGAACACCTGCTTACATTTGGAAACAAAGAAATGGAATGAAATTCAATTGGTAATGTTAAATGTTCTACTATTGTGTATTCCCACATTTCTCCATATAAATAAAGGCTGCCTCACTTGTGTAGCTGGGCCAGTTGCCTGCAGTACAATAGGCTCCAAACACAGCATGAGGAAATACAAATTCCCTCATCATAATCAACACTTTTATCAGTATATTTGTTGCTGACAAATTCAGTCGTAAGCTCAGTCACCATCCAAGCAAACCCACCAAACCCAGACATTTTTTAAAGATAGATAACCAGATGGATCCAAGGTGGTCTGACATCTGTGGATCTTACTGCATTTTCTTACCCATAATTCTTTGCATACTTTGGCTAAAAACACACATTGTCCTCACATGTATGTGAGCAAAAGTTACAGAATTTGTTTGTGTACACAAAAATTCCTACCACCCAGAGTTATTGCACCACTCCCCAAAAAAACTGCACTCTACTCATGTGTCTAGGCCACACTCCTCCATCACAATATCCTCTAAAACACAACACAGAGACATCAAATTATCGTTATCAAAAATCAAACCTTTCTGGAAATGTTGTAGCTGCAGACTTTGTGCTATGTGTTTAGCCACCACTCAGAGAAAACCTACCAAACCAATACATTTCTGAAAGCTAGCCACTCAGGGGAGTCCAGCATTTTCTAACTTGCATGAATCCCACTACCTTTCTTAATCAGAATGGCCTGCAAACCTCAAACCTTGAAACAAAATTTTAATTTTCCTTACATTTCTCTGATGAGAAGTTCCAGAATGTGCAGTGGCTACAAAATTGCTACCACAAAGTGTGTGGTTGTGCCTAGTGCCCGTGAAAGGAAAGGCCCTAAATCATAGTATGCAGACATAGCATTGTTGACATGAAAGCCAGCATTTTTTTTTGGTTGCCGGTAGCTTTGAAATTTGGGCCTGGACATGGGCACTAACCAAGAGAAACCAACAGAACCCAGACATTTCTGAAAACTAGACCGAGAAGTGAGTCGTGGGTGATATGACTTGTGATTATCCCGCTATTTTTCTTACCCAGAATGTTCTGCAAACACGACATTTTGGTTAAAAGCACGCATTTTACTATAGCCTTATAGACCGTAGCGGGCTATACCGGCTATTAAAGGCCCGCTGAATCGTTAAAGGCCCGAGCCGAAGGCGAGGGACTTTAACGAGACAGAGGGACTCTAATAGCCGGTATAGCCCTGCTACGAAGGGCTATAAGAGTATTAGAACATTCTGCCACTAGAGGGCAGAATGTTCTAACAAATTAAACAAAGGGTTCTCAGAGCTCGAGGGGATATAAATCCCCTCGAGCTTCAAGAAGCCTTTGTAGAACATTGGAATGCTGGGAGCACTCCATTGTCTGCAATGGAGCTCCCAACATTCCAATGTTCTAATTACATTTATGTGAGAGAAAGATCGGAAATCTGCAAGGATCCACATAACTCTGACTAGCCACTGTTCCTACAAATCTAGATTAAAAATTGAACCCAATATACATGACTTGTTCTAGCACCTGGGACAGGTAAAGCCAAAAAATGCAATGTGGAGATGTGTGTTTTCTTTGTATGAAAAAAAATGATTTTGGCGATGTGGGTACCTGTGCAATATTGGCCCAGGCTCAGATGCCACCCAGGGAAACCTACCAAGTCTAGACATTTCCGAAAACTAGACATCACAAGGAGTCCAAGATGATCTGGCTTGTTTGGATCCCACTAACCTTAGCTCAAATCACACTTTTTCTCATAGTTCTGTGGAGGAATTATCTGAAATCAGAAGGGAGTCACAGGTTTCCTAGACATCGGCATTCCCACTTCTCCAGATAAAATAGGTCGACCACTTGTGTGGCTAGGTATAGCCCAGAACAGGAAATGCACCAGAATGAGATGTGGAGACAGAAAATGTTTAGCATGAAAAACAGTGCTTTTCGGTGATGTGGGTAGCGGTGAAATTTGGGCCTGGCTTCCGCTGCCACCGAGGGAAGCCTACCAATCACAGATGTTTCTGAAAACAACAAGTTTGTGTTACTTCTTTTGATCCCATTAACTTCTCTTACCCACATTGCCCTGAAACCTTGGCTAAAATCATGCATTTACTTCACTTTTCTTTAAGGCAATGTTCCAGAATCTGTGAGGATCCACAAAATTCCTACCATACAGTTTTCCTACACGTCCTACATGTCCCCCAAAGAAAATGCTACCCCACTTGTGTGGTTTGGTCTGGCACTCATGACAGATAAAGCTGCAAAACACAATATTTTTTGCATTAAAAACAACCCTTTATGGTGATATAGATAGTTGTGGAATTTGGGCCTAGGCTCAGCAGCCACCCTCGGAAATCTACCGAACCCAGACATTTGTAAAAACTGAACATGCATGGGATCAAGGGTGGTGTGACTTTCTTGGATACCACTATGTTTTCTCTCCCGCAATGCCCACAAAATTCCAACCACCTAAAGTTTTGATACATCTATCTACAAACACAGTTCCTACATGCGTGGTTGGGCTTAGCACATATAATACAGTAAGCCTTATAATGCAACGTGGGGACATCAAATTTCCCCCATCAAAAATCAAGGTTTTCTGATGATGTGGATGGCTGTGGAATTCAATTGTCGCTCAGCCGCCACCCAGGGAAACCTGCTAAACCCAGACAAGTTAAAAGCTATACACCCAGGGGTGACCATGGATGCCTGACATGCTTGGACTCCACTACATTTTATTTTCCAGAATATCTTGCAAACCTCAAACATTGGCTAAAGTTACACGTTTTCCACACATTTACTGTGAAGCACTATTCCTTAATCAAATGCACAAAAGATGATGAGAGGAATGCTTCCAGCTAGTCTAACACTGGCAATCGACCAGGGTAGCATTTAAAGTCATCATTCTTTTGTCCACAATGCCACCTCAGTTGGGACCTAGCCATATGCAAAACAGTCTTTACCCTGTTCCAATAGGAACAGTCCAGCCCGAAGTACTAGACCAGGTCTTCCCTGAACCAGAACACAAGCAACCCAAGACCAGTTTTGCCTTAAAAGTTAGAAACCAAGGTGAGTCCAGGCTGGTTTTACTTGAATGAGTTCCACATGTTTTCTTTCCCACAATACCCTTCAAACAAAGGCTTTGGCTAAAATCTCTAAATTCTTTCACATTTCTATGAGGGAAAGTTTTGGATTTTGCAGGAATCCCAAAAATTTCTAGGTCATCCTGTTAGCGAACATAATGCCAAAGACAATTACTTAAGGATTTGAATCCAATAGCTTTTATTTCAAAATCTCATTTAAAAGAATATTCTGGGGTCCGAGTTTAACAGCTCTCTTCTTTCTTCCTTTCTTTAGGACCTTGTCAGTTCATGCCGGTACCCTTGACAGAAAGGAGAGAGTTCAGATAAGTCCTTGTTTCGTGTGTCCTTATATTTACAGTTGTGAAATGTTAGTTCTGTGATTCTTGTATAGGATCTAAGTAGTGGGGATTAATAAAAAAGGTGCTCAGAAATAATAGAGTTCTGGGATAGAGTTAAAGTGGTAAGTTTTTCCCAAATGTCAGTAATACTCTGATCGTAAATATCATGTGTGATGGGTATGTAGAATTTAGTGTCGTTAAGTTGGCGTAAAGCCTCATTTAAGTAATCCTCTCTATCTAGGATGACAATATTACCCCCCTTATCCACAGGGTGGATCACAATGTTGGTATCCTCATGTAGGGATTTCAACGCCTGTCTCTGAGTATAAAACAGATTGTAAAGGGTGTCCCTGGGTTTTGTTTTCTGCTCTTGTGTCTTAGATCCATGAGTGCCTTAATGGTACAGTCATGTAAAGTATCTATGTTGTCAAGTGGTAGTAGGAGTATGAAGGTGGATTTAACCCTGAAGTCTGTCCTGGCAGCCGCCCCTTGTTTTAATTCCATGTTACCAAGAATCTGTGTGGTGCCGATTTCGTTAGCTCTGAGTTCACTATCATTGTCGAGTTCAGCTATGGCAATCAAGGTATCCACATCACCAATCACGAGATTGTTATCACTAATCCTTGTATTGTGCTGGCACATGCATCAACATTGGAGTTTGCGATTCCTTAATTGCGAAAAGTAAGGAATCGCAATTAAGGAATCGCAAACTGCAATGCATCAAGAAATCGCTAAATAAATTGCGATTTCTTAAAATTCCTTAATTGCGATTCTCAATTTAAGAATCACAATTAAGGAATCCCTTCCCATTCATTCCTATGGGCCTAGAGGCCCATAGGAATGAATGGGAAGACATTCTCATTTTAGGAATCGCAACTAAGGAATCGCAAAATGAGCATGCAATTTCAAGGGTGCAGGGGGGTCTAAAGGACACCCTGTTGCACCCCTGAAATTTGCCATTAAGTAAATTTTTCACACACACATGCCCCAAGGTCATGTGTGTGTGTGTAAAATGGCACTTTGAAAAATGCAATTTTGTGCATTTTTTAAAGTTTTCACAAATTACCATGAAGGTCAACTTCATGGTAATTTGCACCCCTTATTTGCAAATTCGCAAATTTTAAAAGTTTGATGCATTGCATTTAAGGAATCTCAATTTTAGATTCCTTAAATGCAATCGCAATTTAAGAAATCGCAATTTTGCGATTTCTTAAATTGCGAGAACAACAAAATGCATAATGCATCCCAAAAATGGAAATTGCATTCTCAAACGGCCGAATTTTGCGATTCGCACCGTTTGCGAATGCAATTTCCTTTGATGCATGTGCCCGGTGATGTCTAATCTGATTGTAACCTAGTCTCTTTAATTTGTGCCACTTTTTAAGTTTTAGTTTCCTCACAGATTTAAACAAATCGATTCTAGTATCCGTATAGTTAAATAATGACGACGGACAAAAAGATAGGCCTAGGAAAAGAGTTCTCTTGTGCATGTCGCTTAAGGGTCTTTCCGACAAATTAACCACTGTTCTGTTTACCGTGTTCATATCCATTAGTAGTTCTTGTTGGAGCGTGTTCTGCGATTTCCCATTGCTCCCCTTCCTTTGCCTGCGTTGTTTGTGTCTCTGTCTCTTTTTTTCGGTTTCAACGTTTCCTTGTCCTCTGCCTCGTCCCTGGCCCCGTCCTCTCGCTCTCGACGGTGGATTGTCCCTCGCCGTTTGTCGGTCCTTCCGCATGACCCGAAATTCGTCTAATAAAATAAGGGGCATATTATCAAGAACAGCGTTAAAATTATCGCCATTTTAGCCTCAGAAAACTGCCGCTAAAGTGGTGATAATGGGCCTGATAATATGCCCTGGAGAATTCCAATAGAAGCCCATGTTCACACCAGAACATGGACTTCTATTTGAATTCTCAAGGGCATATTATCAAGCCCATTATTGTTTTCTGCGCTAAACGGGTGATGATTATTAACGCCGTTCTTGATAATATGCCCCTATATTCTTATCTCATTCCTCCTCCTCTTGTACACAGTTTTCCCTCCCACTTATCAGCCCTATTCAAAAGCCGTTCACACACCTGACTGAGCCACGTCTTTTCTGGAACATGGACAGTAGCTAGATTCGGCCGGCAAACAACACTCCTCCCCGCTCCTCAGATGTTGTTGAAGTCTCCTCGGTTTTCCAGTAGGTCTCATGCCCCTCTCATCTCGATGACTCCAGATTCTCGATCTCCGGGTCGGAAATGTCAACTCTGTAGTTTCCCGTAACAGCTCCGCTTGCATGTGTGTACTCCAGCTCTCCTCTCTAGTCTCTTTCCTTCCTTTCTGCGAAGCCAGCTTTCCTTCATCTGGGAATGCACACGTACCAAGGGACTTCCAAGGCCTTCAGAATTGCCTATTTTCCTGTTTGTTCCTTCTTGTCGTATCGGTCCTGTAATAGATGCAGGGCACAGTCGGCTCTGGGAAAATAAATCATCTCATCGTAAGCCCCAAGTTTGTGACATCCTACAAGTCAAAGTTTCTACACTTCTTCAGATAAAAAAGATAACCCAATTCTGTGGCTGGGCATAGCATCCACAACAACAATAGGCTAAACCAGGTACTTTGAAAATACCACTTTGAATTCACATGGTAAAGATTGCATTCATCTATGTTATGGATGCTAGGCCTACCCACTTCAGTATGGAACCGTATTTATAAAGAAAAGTTTGGAAATGCTGATTGATAGGAAGTTTGTGGAAACTCACAAATTCCAGATCTTTCCGTCACAGAAATGTGATGAAAATGAATGATTTTACCCGGGCTTGGGGTTTTTAGGACATTTTGTGTAACAAAATGTAGAGGGGTCAAAGCAAGTAAGACCTCCCTGGACTCCCCTGGGTTCGATTGGTTTCCCTGGGTGGTAGCTGAGCCTGGGACCAAATTCAGCAGCTACTCACATCCCCAAAAGTATTCAATTTTTGATGAGGAAAATTTGACATCACCAAAGTGCTTTTTTAGGGCTTCCCATTTGGTGGGCAGTAGGCTAAGCCACACAAATGGTTTACCTTTTTTATTGGGAGAAGTGTGAAAATGCAAGGTATTAGGAATTTTGTGAAACCATACAGATTATGGAATGTTACTTTACAGAAGTGCAAGGAAAATAAATGATTGTAGCCAAAGTTTGATGTTTGTTGGTCTTTGCGGGTACAAAAACGGAGTAGGTTCCATGCAGGTCAAACCATCGTGGACTCCTCTTGAGCGTTCAATTATCAAAAATGTCATGGATGGTTACTGTTCTCTAGGTCTCCTCCATCCACTAGTCAAGTACATGCTCATATTGGCAGGTTTTGACACAATCAGTAGTGACAGGTTCCAAAGAGCAGGTATTAATAACAGTTTAAAAATATTGAACCCTTAACATACTGAGTATGAGCAGTAAACCTACATCAAGGTACCAACCATTTTATTGGCTATTCATAAGGCTTTCATGTGCCACACTCAAAGTCATGCACACTGGCAGCCGTAGGTCCAAAACAATACAAAACTCACATCAACAAATCTTCTTCATTCAAGGGCCAGCACAGTCTTTTGCATATTGATGAAACACCTGAAACATCCTATCTTTATTCAACTTGCATATAATCATGCCTCCAGCTAACCACCACACTCATACTACCAGCCCCCAGCCACAAATACTAATATTGATAAAGTGTCATCTGCACACATTTCTACAGCCTTTGTGAGTAGTTAATGTCATCATTTGTGTGTACTACCTTGACAATCTTCCTTTGACCTACACAAGATGTCTATGAAAACATGCCTGTGCTAAGTTTTGACCATCTGTCCATTTCTAACTTGGAGTTCCAATACCGTGATTATGCCAAGTGTGCCTTTACTAACGCCTCCCTGTGGCAGCCTGTTTAGGCTAAGGAAAACTTGCTTTTTTATGAGCATTAGGCGCTCTCACTGTGAAAATGTCAACCTCATCTAGTATGTGGTGGTAAGTTGGAAGTGTCTGACAATGTCTTTGTTGACCCATACAACAGACTGTGTAAAGATAACTAAATTTGTATACTGGGTTAAACATGCTGGTACAAACTCTTTTAAATTCCATAAAGAATATTTCCTGGAAGACTAAGGGCCTTATGGTTTGGCATACAAAATACTCAGTCAAAACATGGCACATGTCCCATTCACTGTTATATGTAGTGCATTGAGTGTAAAGCACTTGTAATATGGTGGATGAAACATATGCCATCTTCTTATAGAGAATAAATGTGACAAACTAGCCACAAATATGACATAGGTGAGTAGTGGTGGGTGCAGTTAATTTGTGCATCACTCCTACCTTGACCGTCTGCTTTCAACCTACATGCAATACCTAGGAAAACAAGTCTAGGCAAAGATTTGAATACATTTTCATGTCACTGTCTCACTTGGAACCCTGACTAATACTATACACATGCCAGATTAACCTGGCCATCTAAATTCAGGAAGACTTGTCTTTCTTGTGCCTTGAGGACATTCACTGTGCTAAACTAAACATCTTCCAGTAAATGGAATTGATAGAGCGCGCGAGGCCACCCGACCAATAGTTTTCGCCGTTTCCGGCTTCAGGGCCCATATACTTTTCAAATCACCATATACATCGATCAGGTGACTTCACGAGCTCTACCAAGTTGTGTGTGTGTGTTCCCTGCTAATAATTTTCAGTGCACCCGACTTACCATCCACCGATGCGGGTACCTAATGACCACAATGAATCAGGGAGCTAGCTGTAAAAGAAAGGCAGCAAAATACAAACCCAACCAATAACATTCAAATACTGTTTAAATGACCACGGACAACTGGAAGTTTTAAAATGTTTATCTAAATTCAATATTTCCTTGCATGAGGTACAGTAAAATAAGGCAATCAATAACCAAGATAACATAAATCATATAGGCATAAAGAAATAATGACAGGGTAATCATTCAAATGTAATATGAAATGCAGATGGGAAATATTATAAAATCTCAGAAGTGTTTAAGCATGGACATTTTATGCATGAATAACTATGGGAGGGCCTATAAAGAGTAGCACGCTTCACTTAAGGTGAATGGGCCTTTGAACAATCTAGGTAATGAAGTTCTAGACCATATCATAAAATTACAGACTGCAATGCAAAATATAATTTCTAACCAGTGAGAAGACATAGGAACAAAACCTCACGGAAAAATATGTAATTAACTTTCAATAGTTGCAGAAAGGCATGGAAAATATAACATATGCAATGATGAACTTTATTAAAGCAAAAGTCAGAAATTTAGAAGGTGCAAGATTTAAAGAGTTTTCAGAGCAATATTTACCTAGAAAGGTGTGGAAACCAAACCCTGGCCACGGGTCAGTTAAGGACAGGAAACCCTCAAGGAAGGATACCCCTCAAAGGACAGCAGGTGCAGAATGGTCACCCAGGACAGGACAGGATACCCTCGGAATAGGAATCAGGACAGGACCCTCGGGACAGGACAGCAAACCCTCAGGACAGGACCCTCTTCAGGACAGGACCGGAACCCACAGTTCGGAAGCAACGCCTGCGCTCCACCCGCTCTGCAGCTATCGATCAAGACCCCGATTGGGTCAGCGAACTCCCAGCTAAGTGCTTGCCCAGCACTTTAAGGCTCAGTAGAACCTCAGTCTATGGTCAAATTCGGACAGAGTGCTCCGCAGCGCTCTGTATCTTCAGTCACCTATTGAGTGCGTTGGGTCAGTGACAGGTCAGCTAAACCAGACAAGTCGGACGGTTCACTAGGTGAACCCAGGGTAGATATACAGTTTGGGGTCAGTGTACCACCCCCCAATGTTGCAAAGTGTCAGAATCCCTCAATTTCGATTGGTCCTAAGGTAGGATTTGGGTAACACACCAATCACAATACAAGATTTTAAGCCTTCATTAGCATACTTGGGTACCGCCTAGCAGGTTTGGGTTTCTCATGAGAACTGTGCAGAAATACGAGTGAAAATTAACATTGTAACATATGAGGAGCAACATTCGCCGTTCTCGTAGCGCAGAGGTGGCTTTCCCAGGCGCATCTTGACTGTGGCTGCCAGCTGGCTGAGTTCCACTGTCCAAAGTGGCCACCTTTCAATGCTCCCTGGTCATGCGCAGAAGAGACCGTCAATATGGCTCCCAATCAGTTTGGACCCCCATTCCCCGCGGTACATGAAAAGTAAGCGAAAACAAATTAATACATAATAATGTCATTATGGAAATACATCACAGGATTTGTACTTTTGACTCATCATCAAGAAATAAAACTATTGCATTAAATGTTAGCTACATTGACACAGTCACAAGAGCAGTGGCACGAGCAGTACCACATGATAAGCACAGCTATGAATTACGCATGCGCATAACTTTCCCTCCACTTCTGCAGACGCGTCAGGACACGTGAGTGTGGCTGACGCATGCGCAGTAACTAAAATACAAGCGGCGGCCATATTAAAGGACACGGATTAAATTCATTAGAAATACACATAGGCAAGCTTCGGGAACTTTGCCTAAACAAAAATAAATGTTAGTAAAACATACGCTTTGTTACCTTATTACACATAAACGAGGTTCTTGACTTCGGCAAGCCGCAAAATATGCGAAGCTTTGCTTCATCAATCCCCTCTTTGATGATATTTACTATCATCACAAATTATAATGGAACCAGATGCCAACTTTCTTTCACACTTTATAAAGTTCTATTTCTTCCAGCAACCGTTCTAACTTTTCTCTCTCAGTTTTAGCAGGGTGAGAAGTTTTCACCTTTTTGTATATCTGATCATTCACTTCCTCTAATTCAATCTCATCCACACTTCGTTTCACTCCTCTTGCATTTACCTCGTGCTTTTTGGTGCGCTTGCGGCATTTACAGCATAAGAAAATGGAAAGTATAATAAGACCTATAATACCAATTGGCATCAGAATTTTGAATAATAAGCTTTTACCTATGCTAGCAAGCCAATGACCTACATTTGAGAGACCATCTACCAGTCTCTTCCAGGCACTATCAACCTCGAGTGGTTTGAGTTCCTTTGCCAAATTAGTAATGTTTTTCACATATCTTTTGATCTGTATACTTTTATCCGGAATATAAGTGCAACAATGTTGCGCCTTCAACATCCGGCAGACTCCGCCCTCTTTCGCTAATAAGGTGTCAAGAGCAAGTCGATTCTGCAAAACCATTGATCTGATCGCAACCATTTCAGTGTTGACCAGCAGAAATCCATGAGCTGTTTCAGTAGACAGCACATCTACTATAGTAGACAATTTGCAAATTCTGTGAGTGTTCAGAACCACTCCCACTCCAGGTATCAGTGCACTGAAAATACTACCCATAATTTCACCTATACTTTCTCTTTTACTACGCACTAAGCCATTAGTATCTTCATTGCTTCCAGCTTTCCCATTCACATGGTATATTTTCGGGAAGACAATGCCAAAGTAGCAGCTTCCATACCAGTGATCCGGTAATTTGAAATAAGCCTTGTCCCCACAAATATAATAAATTCCAGGAAACACAGGCTCTGACCCATTTTTGAAACCCCAACCTCCAATTACCTTGTAATTATGTTCGCATTCACTGGAACCAATGAAAACATTATTATAATAGCTAGTCTTCTCGCGGTGAAGACATAGCTTGCCTTTCTTTTCAAAATCCAGCAACAGAGCAGGACCCGCTCCACCAGATGAGGTGCCTTCCATGTTCTCTGCCCACTTTGGCTTTTTCTGACTTTCGTCATTAGCCTTCTTTTGAATTTTAATTCTCCTTTTCTCTGCCATGTTCAGGAACATCTTTTCCTGCTCACGCAAAGAACAAGTCAAGTTATCTCTGTGTGCGTCTGCTATGTCAATGTTACCTATAGTCAGAAAGTAGTCTCCCATATATCTTATGGTGTCAGTTTTGGTATGTACAGGATTCAAGTTCCCACGTATAGGAAGTTCAGAAAAGATCACGTCATTGTTAGAATAATAATACTGTAACGGTCCTCTTTTGTAAAATAAACTAGCTAAAATGCTACAGGAAATTCCATATGTCAATGGCAAGTGATGGTATGTCACGCCTTCAGCCACAGAAGTAGGTAGCTTCATGCAGACATAGCAATCTTCAATTTCCATAGTCTCTACATAGTGTATTAATAAGTTTGCGAAAACATTTAAGTGTGTCTTGTTCTTAACTCCATGATAATGTAGTCCTCCCTCATCTGATGCTTCTAAGTTCTGTTTTGTTTGTCTCAAAGCTCTTTCATGTCGTGCTACACTCTGTGTTGTTAGCTCCTCATTGTCAGTATTTACAACTTCAGTAGGGACAATGTTAGTATCTTTACTTACAGCAAAGGGAATGAAAATTGTTAATCCTATCCAGATAACTATCAGTACTACTACACTACATATACACACCTTGCAACACGTCTTAAAACGGCTGCAACTAGGTCTACCATTCACTGTTGAATCAGACATTTTGGTTCAGAAGGAGTCTCTTGAACCCCTCTTTTTGGCTTTACACAATTAGCTTACTTTGTGCAAATTCACGGTGGTTCGTCTTCTTCTTCAGCTGAGTACTCAGGGACGGGTTCTCCGTCGCTCACGTCAGTTATATCAAGATCTTCAAGTTCCTCCAAAACCAGTGTCCATTCAGGAGACTTGTACTTTTTGTTTTGTCTTTTTATTCGTTCACTCCTTCTTTTGGAAGAGTCTTCTTCTTGCTCTGCTATCCGAGCACTTCTTCTTGCTTCTGCACGTTTTTCTTCCACTGTCTTTATCCTTAGTCTCAATCTTTTTACAAACCTAGGCTCAAGGTTGTTTCTCTTCTTTAGTCTCTTAGTCGGTACTTGGACTTCACTTTCTTTTCTTATTCTCTTGTTCTCTTTATCTTGTGGTAATTCTTCTCCACTTTCTTCTCCTACTTCCCCTATCTGGCTAGTTCCAGGGCTAGCATCAAATTCTTCTGCCTGGTTGCTAATCTGGCCTTGTTCAGGAATATTTTGTTTTTGGCTTTCGATTGTCTCTGTTTCTGTTTCTGTTTCTGTTTCCTGAACCCGTTCTTCTAACCCTATCTGATCCTGTTCAAGCACTTCGATCTCTTGATTTTCTTCTGCTCGAACTATCACTCTATTTCTAAACTGTTCTTTATCCACATCAGGAGTTAGTGGTGGTTTATCGAACACCTGTTCTGTCCCTGTCTGACCTTCTCCTTCCTCAGTTTTGATGTGAATCTCAAGAGGCTGAGGTTCTTCGCCTGTGCCTTGCTTTTCCTGACTAGTCCACTCTCTACCTTCACAAAGTCGCTCTCTTGTTCGGATGGGATCTTCGGTCAGATCAATCATCGGTATCCATTCTTCTGGCCATATGCTTGGCAGCTCGTCTTCAGCTACTTCTGGCTCAGTTTCCTGGACCTCTTCAGCAGGCTGGATTCTTGGCAGTTCGTAGTCAACTACTCCTGGGCCAACGTCTGCTGTTCCTGCAACCTGACTGGTGCTGGGCTGCTCGTTGTCAGCTGCTTCTGGCCCGGCTCCTGCAGGGTCCTCTGCTGGTTGCCCTTCTTCTGCAAATTCTTTGTCTGGTAATACCTTCTGAGTGTGTCCAGCGTGGATCCACTGGGGAACACCTGCGACCTTCACTGCAGTTGTTGTTACCAGGATTACTTGGCGTTTCTTTCCCCACCTTGGTGCCAGACAGCTTGATCGAGTGTGCTTCTTTATTTTGACCCAGTCTCCTGGAACCAAGCTGTGGAGAGGAGTCGTTGGATTGAGGATGCCGTCGTCTCCAATCTGGCGAGAGATAGAACGCACTTGGTCACCCAATCTTCTGCAGTATTCAAGCACTAAATCATCAGTAATACTCAACAGTTTGCTTCCTGGCACCCATGCTTGTCTCATCACTCTTCCCATAATGATTTCATGGGGACTTAGGCCTGTCTTGCGGTCAGGAACACTTCTCAGTCCCATCAGGACCAGGGGCAGGGCCTTCACCCAGGTCATGCCAGTAGCATCTGTCAGCTTTGCTAGTCTGTTTTTGATAGTTCCATTTACTTGTTCCACTATTCCAGAAGCCTCTGGGTGGTATGCACAATGAAGTTTCTGCCTTATTCCAAAGGCCTTACAGAGTTCAGCCAGTATGTCATTCTGGAAATGTCCACCCTTATCTGATTCAATAATGAATGGCACCCCGAATCTAGGTATCAGTTCTTTTAGTAAACACTTCGCTACTGTCAGTGCGTCACTTTGGGAAGTAGGGTAAGCTTCTACCCATTTTGAAAATACGCAAACAATGACAAGGACATATCGCTTCCCTTCACAACGGGGCATGGTGATGAAATCAATCTGTATCCTTACAAAGGGACCCCCTGATCTCCCAATTTTGCTCAGTTCAACCATTGTCCTCTTGCCTGGGTTCATCTGTTGACATGACAGGCACCTCTGGCAGAGGGACTCTGCTACCTTCCTGAACTTCTTACTGTACCAAGTCTGTTGAAATACCAGAATCATGGCATCCCTACCAATGTGTGATCCTTCATGTATTAATCTTGCCATTGTGCCAAGCAAGTGTCGGGGTAACACAGGCATACCAGTTGGGCCCAAAATCACACCATCCACACGTCTCGGTCTACACCCATCCTCCTTCCATTTCTCTCTTTCTTGCCAAGTAGCCGATTCCTGCCACTCTCTCACTTCATCCCACGTAGGCACTTCTTCAAACACCTGAAGCTGGCAGCTGGTTCCTGGCCCCCCTCGTTTTGGATTTACAATATACCGATCTTTGGCACACCATTGGGCCACTCGATCAGCATAATCGTTTCCCAGTGATACTTTGTCCATGCTCCTTTGATGAGCAGCACATTTTACCACTGCCAGTTCTTTGGGCAACTGGATGGCCTCTAAAAGGTCATGAACAACTTTTGCATTCCGAATGGGAGTACCTGAGGAAGTCATGAATTCCCTCTGTAGCCATAATTGGCCAAAGTCATGCACAACTCCATAACAGTACTGACTGTCAGTATACACTGTTATGCGTAAGTCCTTCCCAATTTTGCAAGCTTTTATCATAGCTATCAATTCGGCTACTTGTGCAGACTTGATGTTATATAAGTAACCTGCTTCTTCAATTTTTGTAAAAGAGACTACTGCATAAGCAGCACTCAAGCCTCCTAGTTCATGTCTTAGACAGGAACCATCCACAAATAGTTCTTTATCATGTTCAGGCAATGGCGTTTCTTTTATGTCTGGGCGTGGTTTAGTACTGAACTCTGTCAGGTCAATACAATCATGTTCATCATCATCCCCACCTTCTATTTCCAAGGGGTCGGGGAGTAAGGTGGCAGGGTTCAGAATACCGCACCTAACAATGCTTACATTTGCTGCACCCACAAGAATCCTCTCGTATTTAGTCAGCCGACTAGGGGTGAGATACTGTGTTTTAGTTCTGGTCAATAGAATTACCACTCCATGTGAAACATACACGGTCACAGGATGTCCCATGACAATGGACTCACTCTGTTCCAAACTTGCACAGGTAGCAGCTACTGCTTTCAGACAGCCTGGTAACCCAGCAGCTACTGGGTCCAAAGTGGCAGAGAAATAGGCCACAGGCCTTCTGGTCGTGCCATGTTCTTGAGTCAGGACTGACAATGCGCAATTATCGCGAGTGTCACAGAATAGGGCAAACTCTTTGGAATAATCTGGCATTCCCAACGCAGGGGCCGTACACAGACAGTTTTTCAGTCTTGTGAAAGCCATTAGACTTTCATCGTCCCACTCTACAACATCTGGCATTCCTCTCGTGGTCATTTTTATCAAGGGCCTGGCTAAGGCTGCAAATCCCAGAATCCACTGCCTGCAGTACCCTAATACACCCAGGAACATTCTGACATCTTTTTGAGTACGGGGCAACTGCATCTTTTGAATTATTCTCACTCTTTCTGATGTGACTTTTCTGACACCCTTTTCTATCTGGTGTCCTAGATATTTCACTGATTTCGCACAGAACTGTAGTTTGTCAGGGGCCACTTTATGCCCTTTCTCACACAGATGATTTAGGAGGGCAATGGTGTCAATTACACAGTCCCTGTGACTTTTAGACGCCAGTAGAAGGTCGTCTATGTACTGCACTAACACAGAGTTCCCAGGTAAGGTCAAAGTCTCTAGACATTTTTTCAAGATCTGATTAAAGATAGAGGGGCTCTCTGTATACCCTTGAGGGACCCGGTTCCAACAATACACGTGACCTTCGAAGGCAAATGAGAAAAGAAATTTGCTGTCGGGGTGCAGGGGTATCGAAAAGAATGCATGACATAAATCAATCACAGTGAACCATTCAGCATCCCAAGGAATCTGGTACAATATCACTGCAGGGTTTGGGACAATAGGGCAGCAAGGAACTACAATTTTGTTAACCTTTCTCAGGTCCTGCACTACCCTATACTTGCCACTAGGCTTTTTGATGCCCATAATCGGTGAGTTGCATGGGCTGCTCATCACTTCCTGTATGATGTCTCCTTCCAATAATTTTTGTATTTCTAGAGTGACACCTGCTTTCACTTCAGCATTCATTCGGTAGGGCCTAGTGTTAGGATATACTGCATTGTCCTTGATGGCTATCTGTATGGGGTCCACATCTTTCATCAAACCCACATCTTTTCCAGTGAAATCCCACACCTCTGGCTTTACGGCTTCCTGGAGTTCTTGGGGCAAGTCCTGCAGGGTCAATCTTTTAATTTCTGAGTCAGGTCTGAGTAACAATAATTTATAAATGCCATCTTCATCTGGGGTCTGTATCTCAACACCTTTTGGTGTGCAAAAGATGGTACAGTTCATTTTGCACAGCAAATCACGACCCAGTAGATTCACTGGACTGGTGTCACAGACGACAAATCTATGCATCTGTTTAAAATTTCCAATTGAAATCTCCATTGGTTCGGTAACAGGAGTACTAATCAATTGATTAGATACACCCACTACTTGGATATTTTCTCCCGAGAGGGGTAGGTTTGGAACGTCCACTGTTCTTACAGTAGAACGGGTAGCGCCAGTGTCCAACAGAAAGGTGACATCATTTCCGTCAACCTTTCCTTCAATATATGGTCCAGACTGGTCTACCGGCAAGGAAGCGCCAAGTACGCACTCCTCGTCCTCCCCTCTCAGGCCCCGTCAGTCCTGATCATTACAAAGGAAGGTATCATTTAGCAGATACTGCGAAGTTGCTGTATTTCTGTTCTCCCTGCTTTCCCAAACCTCTATCTCTTCATCTTCTGCCTGTCTTCCCCTGTATACCTGCTTGGGTGCTCGAGGCACCTGAACTGTTTTTACCTGGGGTTGAGTCTTTCTTGGTCTTTCTTTCTGCGTCTGTGGAGTTAAATCAGGAGTTTTTTCATTAATATCTACTAATTGGGGACACTCATTCCGCCAGTGTCCAATTTCGCCGCACTGATGGCAGGGAAATTTCTTCATAGCCTCTTCCCTGCTAAATTTGGGCCGGGGCTTTCCTCCACCCCCTCCCCCAGGACTTTTGTTCTCAGCATTCTTAACCATGTTACTCAATTGTTTTTCCTGCTGTTCTGCGAGCTTCACCTGAGCCCACATCACCTTTTCCTTAAGGGCCTTTTTCTTTTCTGCCATCTCGTCCTCGCAGTACTTAGCGTACCGCAGGACCTCATCCATTTTCTTAGTATGCCAACAGATTTTATTATCTTTTATCCACTGACAAATTTCAGGTCTTAAACCATTTACAAACCTGTAAATAAAGTGCGTCATATCCTTCAGGTCGATGTTATCAATACCACTGTATGTTTTAAATACCTGCAATAACCTCTCATAGAAGGAGTGCACTGTCTCGTCCCTTTCCTGTGTTGTTCTATCTATTTTTGTCCAATCAGTTTCCTTTGCGGGCACCTTTTCTTTCAAGTGCTGAATTACCTGCTCATATTTTCGCATGACATCCTTTGATGGCTCCCCTGTTTCTTTATTTCTTGGGTACTCCTCACTCGGCCAGTCTATGTTTATTTTACACTGGGTCCATAAATCTACTGGAACCACAATGTCGAAAAACCCATCCAGGTCTTTCCACAGACATTTCTGTACCTTCACGAACCTTTCCACCTGCCTGTACCAGTCAACTGGTTTCTCTCGTAATTTTGGAAAATCGTTCGTGAAGGACACAATATCCTGCCTAGACCAGGGGACATGCACATATTTCCCTCCTGGCACTTCGCGCATGGGGCATAACTGCTCAGGTTTTTCTACCTCCCTTAAAGCAAATTCAGGAGTCACTTGTCGGGAGCGAACCTCTTCTCTCTTTTTCGCCCACCTGCTTCTCCATCTTTCCACATCTCCCCATTTCTGCAGTACCCCCATTAATTCTTTGATCTGCAATTTCTTCCCTGCCACATTCAGGTGTTCTATATCCTTGTCTGAGAAGTCTGCTCTATACGGTTTCTGTAAGGGCTTGGATTTTGAGATATCTACCCCCATACTAACTGCTGTTTCGGTCAGTTTTTCGTGGAGCACTCTGGTGTTCCTTGTAAAGCTTTTACATATGAACGACAATTCTTCTTCAGAGTAGGTATTCAATCGATCCAACCCCACATTTCCTGCCATTAATTCTTCTATTTCGACCCTCAGTTTGTAGAGGTCTAAAGGTTTTGTTTGCGGAGTCTGCTTCTCTAATTCACGACTCCAACTCTCAATTTCATCCGGAGTTACCAGAGAGACATTCCTAGTACCTGTTGCTGTCTCTAATTTAATTTCTTTTGTATTAAAAGGGTTATGCCTCTGCTGTATTCCCTTTCCAGTCTGTTTGTTTGGCAATTCCAAGAACGCAACTTCAGACTCGCACTCACTGGACTGATCATCTATGATGATCGGTTCCTGTCTCGGGGTTGCCATGCCTGGGGTCATAACTGGAGTAATCGGATTTCCCTGACCATTTCCGTATAACGGGACCACCGGTCCAATAGTTACTGGAATAGTCAATGCCTCAGGACTGGTATTTAACTGGGAAATTTTCTGAATTATTTCTGTCCTTTGTCTAGCTAGAGCCTCTTGCTCCTTTTCCACTAGTACCCTTCTTAAAGTTGTGTCATGCAATATCTGTGGGGTCAATGGAGGAGTAAAACTCGGGGCAGTAGGATGCGTTTCACTGGGTCCTCCCCCATAATTTGGTTTCGGGAATAAAGTTCCAGTATTAAAGGACCTGCGCTCTTCCCCATATGGAGGTTGAACAAAAGGCAGTCCTGAATTTGATGGTTTTTCTTCGCTTTCATACAAGGGTCTGGGAAAAAAGATTTTCGTACGTGAGTATTTTTCTTCCTGGCTCGCGGGCACTTTGGGATATATATCCCTTGTTTCCGTCGGTTCGGGTTTTTCAGGATAGGGCAATACTTGACCACCCCCTCCCAGTCCCAGGGACCTGTCTTCTTCCTTTAGGAAGTGGCGTCGGGGAACATCTCCTACACTGGAAGGTCGGGTTCCCTCATTGTAAGGTGGCGGACTTCTGGTACAGATGTCATCTATTAGTTCATCATCTGATTCCCCCAGGGCCCCCCAATGTTTACATTTTTCAGTACTTTTCTCACCCGCTCCAATGTTATGACATGCCGGCATCATGGGAAACAGACCCTCAACAATCATGCTCTGCGTCCACTGTTTCATCCTTTTATCCCTGGACTCCTGTTTCTGCCTGGGGTACCACTTGGTCAAACCCTTGTCCATTCGGGGTCTTTCTCTTTCAAAAGCCTCAATCTCCCATTCCTCTAATGCCTCATACTGCGTTAGTCTTGGTCTGGGATGCAATTCGTTCATCCGAGTCCTTAAATTAAATAGGATCCTACCATTGAAAGTACCATCTAACGGAAAAGCCAATACTCCGTCATCTTTCGTGTATTTCACCCAATTCTCCAGCCACACACAGGTATTGTATCCTCGGTCAAACATCATGAATGAGGCAGGAGTATTAGGTGGTGGGACAAGAACACCTTCCCTAGATTTAATCGGTTTGTCCGTTTTAAAATAATTTTTCACCTTACTTATAAGTGACATTTTTCTCTTTGTTCCGTACATAATATCGTATCTATTAGTCTTCCACTGATCCCTTTCAAACCCTAGGTGCCTTGGATCAGGTCGAGTTCCTGTAGTCTGCGAGTGCCACATACAACTTCTGCGCTAAACTTTGTTTACAAACTACCTCCAATCAGAACGCGCTTCAGAAATTCGTGCAACCAATGGGTGTGCGACACCAAATAAGCTCCGCCAATGGGTGCGCGGCCCCTTCGTGAGACAGTTCCCACGCTCCGGCGCTCACCCCTCCTTTACAATTCCAGCTCCGCTACCCGCCCGCTGCTTCTACCAATCCCAGCGCGGCACAGAGTGACGTCAGAGGCGCTTCGCGACTGACTCCCTCCCTTCACAAGGTAACGGAAACTTTCTTTCTTTTAAAGTGCTCAGTGCTTGGTTATTTTACAACAAATACACATTCGCCACAGTGCTCAAGTGTCTAGACAGAGAAAGAATTATTTCACTGCAAGTAAACTACTTCCATTTACTTTTCACTCGCTGCGGGTAGATCCCTTCCGCCTACCCTTCACTCTAGCATCGGTGAACCTGTTATTCCCCTAAACTCATCCACTTCTTTCCGGGATATGTTCCGAGTTTAAGGTTTCTCAGCGGACCCCTTTGCTTTCACGCTAGCTCCGAGGAACCTGCTACTCTTCCGATGTGACCCTTACTAGGTTACGCCACTATGGGAATTTTGCCAATGAACCCCGTTACTGTCATTTATTCACACATGTATTCAGAAAACCCTAGTTAGTGCTTCCCGGTTATCCTAACCTGCACCTAACTTTCCTCGAACCTGTGACCTCAGGACAATGGATTCTATTCACCACTTGCCCTTTCAATTCCCCGGGGAGTTCGGACAACACGAAACGATACGGTTTACAAATGCATGGATTAGTACATATAGCAATATAAGAACAAGAATAAAAACAATGCAAAAATTCATGAGTTTCAGCAGCGTATTCACAAGAGAATGATCAGGTCTCTTAGAACAGCCGCTCTTCTAGCAGCATCAATATAATAGCAGCTTCCGACTCAACTAGTCCAACTAATCCCTGCCTTACTCTCAACTAGTCCCTAACCATCCTCTAGCTACCAGAAAACTGATAGAGCACGCGAGGCCACCCGACCAATAGTTTTCGCCGTTTCCGGCTTCAGGGCCCATATACTTTTCAAATCACCATATACATCGATCAGGTGACTTCACGAGCTCTACCAAGTTGTGTGTGTGTGTTCCCTGCTAATAATTTTCAGTGCACCCGACTTACCATCCACCGATGCGGGTACCTAATGACCACAATGAATCAGGGAGCTAGCTGTAAAAGAAAGGCAGCAAAATACAAACCCAACCAATAACATTCAAATACTGTTTAAATGACCACGGACAACTGGAAGTTTTAAAATGTTTATCTAAATTCAATATTTCCTTGCATGAGGTACAGTAAAATAAGGCAAACAATAACCAAGATAACATAAATCATATAGGCATAAAGAAATAATGACAGGGTAATCATTCAAATGTAATATGAAATGCAGATGGGAAATATTATAAAATCTCAGAAGTGTTTAAGCATGGACATTTTATGCATGAATAACTATGGGAGGGCCTATAAAGAGTAGCACGCTTCACTTAAGGTGAATGGGCCTTTGAACAATCTAGGTAATGAAGTTCTAGACCATATCATAAAATTACAGACTGCAATGCAAAATATAATTTCTAACCAGTGAGAAGACATAGGAACAAAACCTCACGGAAAAATATGTAATTAACTTTCAATAGTTGCAGAAAGGCATGGAAAATATAACATATGCAATGATGAACTTTATTAAAGCAAAAGTCAGAAATTTAGAAGGTGCAAGATTTAAAGAGTTTTCAGAGCAATATTTACCTAGAAAGGTGTGGAAACCAAACCCTGGCCACGGGTCAGTTAAGGACAGGAAACCCTCAAGGAAGGATACCCCTCAAAGGACAGCAGGTGCAGAATGGTCACCCAGGACAGGACAGGATACCCTCGGAATAGGAATCAGGACAGGACCCTCGGGACAGGACAGCAAACCCTCAGGACAGGACCCTCTTCAGGACAGGACCGGAACCCACAGTTCGGAAGCAACGCCTGCGCTCCACCCGCTCTGCAGCTATCGATCAAGACCCCGATTGGGTCAGCAAACTCCCAGCTAAGTGCTTGCCCAGCACTTTAAGGCTCAGTAGAACCTCAGTCTATGGTCAAATTCGGACAGAGTGCTCCGCAGCGCTCTGTATCTTCAGTCACCTATTGAGTGCGTTGGGTCAGTGACAGGTCAGCTAAACCAGACAAGTCGGACGGTTCACTAGGTGAACCCAGGGTAGATATACAGTTTGGGGTCAGTGTACCACCCCCCAATGTTGCAAAGTGTCAGAATCCCTCAATTTCGATTGGTCCTAAGGTAGGATTTGGGTAACACACCAATCACAATACAAGATTTTAAGCCTTCATTAGCATACTTGGGTACCGCCTAGCAGGTTTGGGTTTCTCATGAGAACTGTGCAGAAATACGAGTGAAAATTAACATTGTAACATATGAGGAGCAACATTCGCCGTTCTCGTAGCGCAGAGGTGGCTTTCCCAGGCGCATCTTGACTGTGGCTGCCAGCTGGCTGAGTTCCACTGTCCAAAGTGGCCACCTTTCAATGCTCCCTGGTCATGCGCAGAAGAGACCGTCAATATGGCTCCCAATCAGTTTGGACCCCCATTCCCCGCGGTACATGAAAAGTAAGCGAAAACAAATTAATACATAATAATGTCATTATGGAAATACATCACAGGATTTGTACTTTTGACTCATCATCAAGAAATAAAACTATTGCATTAAATGTTAGCTACATTGACACAATCACAAGAGCAGTGGCACGAGCAGTACCACATGATAAGCACAGCTATGAATTACGCATGCGCATAACTTTCCCTCCACTTCTGCAGACGCGTCAGGACACGTGAGTGTGGCTGACGCATGCGCAGTAACTAAAATACAAGCGGCGGCCATATTAAAGGACACGGATTAAATTCATTAGAAATACACATAGGCAAGCTTCGGGAACTTTGCCTAAACAAAAATAAATGTTAGTAAAACATACGCTTTGTTACCTTATTACACATAAACGAGGTTCTTGACTTCGGCAAGCCGCAAAATATGCGAAGCTTTGCTTCATCAGAATTACGTTGGGAATGTCACAGGATTCATTTACTCACATTAGCCTCAGGCAGTGTGAGACTACTTACATTTAATATTCTGTAAATGTGCTAAGGTAGACTCTCCTAGGTTCCCTAAAGTGTACTTCCACAAAGACTACAGGCTTTAAGGTTTGGTGCACATGGAACATTTCAAAATGTGATGTGTTATGTGCAGTGCATTAACTGTAATGCAATTGTAATATAAGGGATGTAATATCCACCATAGTTCAATGGAGGATGGATGTGGCAAGCAGGCACAAACAAGACCAATGTGTACCCATTTACTGGTGTCAGTAAAGACACAGTGGTTCAATTCTAATTTTAGAAGAAATGTCTTGGATTTTGGTACTTCTTTCCAAATTAGATGGAACAATTTGAAAAGCTACATAGCTCGGCAAGTCTCAGGCCGCACAAGGTATGTATCCATGTATAGCCCTTTTGGGCAGATACTAACTCATAATCTGTCTGCACCACTTCAGTCACTTTCACAAAACTTCCATTTTGGGTGGTACAAACTAGGCCTGGGTGGTAAATTCTGTGCCGCTTGAGGAAGTTGCGGAATTTTGGCGATTCCGCGTTCTGCGGAGAACGCAGAATTTTTAAAAATTATGCAATCCGCGGTGTAGCGGAATTTTTTCCTTGTCCGCGCTTCAAATGCATGTTCGCGAGCACTGGAGCGACTTACTGGGATCCCTGCGTTCGCCGATGAGTTTTCCTATCCATTTGCGTCAGGCCGTGCGATCCAGCAAGAGTGTGCGATCACAAACATGTCAATCAGATGCGCCATCGGACATCCCCGTTCGCGAACAGGAAACACGCATCGCGAGCGGGCAGGACAAGTGAAACAAAATGGCTGGTACTGCATGGGCAAGTTCACGAGATATTTCCTCCCTAGCATACAAACAATGTCCCGAACAGGAAAAACCCATTGCGATAGTGCGGAACAAGCAATTCCGCATGCTCACGGAATTCTGTGTAGCTCTCGGAGATTTTTTTACCATTTCGCAGAACTTTGCGTAACTCGAATACGCAAATCCCGACCACCCCTAGACAAACTGAAGCATGTTTTCAAAACACAGGTCAAGCCTGTTGGGCACTGGGGACAGTACTATCTACTCTCCTACCTCTTGCCCCGCTAAGTGCAAACACTTCATCAGAGATATTGATGATTCTTTTGCCCTGTTAAAGGAATCAATCTTTTGCGGTCATCAAAGTGCTGCTCTTACAGCCTTGTATCGCCGTCCACAACAGATGAAGTAACGGTCTACTAAAATTTAAGGAAATACATCAATCTTTGTTTGTTGGCAAGTGGATCAGGTTGGTATCCAAATTCTTATATCATGTGCAAGTTTACAACTCATATTATATAGTTGAAGAACCTGGTCATTATATTTACTCATTTACTCCACCTGGGTACTTGTTGAGGACAAGCATACAGGTGGGCTTGTGAACTTCACCTGACTGACCCCAAACTATGACTATAGAAGTGCTCTCATCATGAAGTGTAGAATGCACATATACTTCCTGCCCATCTAAGAATTTGACAGCAAGCACTTCATTGCAATGCAACACATTGTGCTGCCCAGTTGTAGCTACATACAAACAAGCTTTTGAACGAGTCCTCTACAGACCTTTTAACTGTACCATAAGCCATTTTTCCAGTTTTGCGCAATTCACTGACTGGTACAATCCTGAACAGAAGTTATCCACATAAAGTTTATAATCTTTATGAAGGACTGTTTGTACTAGTGGTGGGTGGAGTTCACGTAATTGCATTACATGGAATTCCAAGGAGTTGCATAAAAACCCTGTGAAATTCCACAGAGTTGTCCTCTGCCCTAAGTATATAGTGAGGCCGAGACCTTTGGGCCATCGTGAGGTCAAGTGTATGGAGATTGGTAATACTGTGCGCAGGGCAGTCTGATGTGCCAAAGCCTTCGAAGTGTCTGACTGTATAGCTGTTTGCAGAGACACCTGGGTGAGAGGTGTGCACTCACATCCCGAATAAGTAGTGTGGGTGGATTTTCACAGCTCTGGGTTATAATAAACCCATTTCTTGGAAACTTTGTGATTTTTCTTGCTCAGTGGCATAGCATGCGCCACTCTCACCGCCAGGTAATATAGTCAAAGACCAACATGAAGGGGATGCAGCGGATTTCAGTGCCACTGCATCTTCTGCACAGATAGAAGCTACGCTCAATACTGCACCGGCCAAGCTGCTAGCCAATTTCAATCATAGGCACTTTCCAACATTTTTATATTCTGTTCCTTTAGTAGTTTAAAGAGTGCTGTGCCGGGGCGTGGCCTGCGCGCCGGCGATAGAGGACGTCTCTCCCGTGAGCTCCGTCTTGGACATCCCGCGGATGCCGTGAGAAATCGTCTAACCGTCTCTCGGACATTTTTTTTTGCCATATTTCAGTGTCGGAAGGTGGGGACTCCATGATGCAGCGCTTTACCAATCGAAACGAGCGCAATTTCGAGGACTATTTTCAATGGTAACTATCTCTTCACTTCGGATTACGAACGGCCGCCATTTTGTATGCCGCCGGTTCGTGTATTTTATCTGCGCTGTTACTGCTCTCTCCCCTTTCGCTCTGGCGTTAGCTTGGCTCTATTACCACGTGGGATGCTGCGACATTGATGAGTTGCTGTGGACTCTTTTTCACTCTTGGCGATGTTCCTGCTTTCAATTTAGATGCGCAGTTCTTTCTATGTGGTGGAACAACCGCCATTTTGCGCTTCTGGATGCCTAGCTTCTGCTATTAATATCTTCAAGGAATGTGATGAATACCTCACCGCCATTTCAAGTTTCTTGTTCCTCTGACCTCTAATGCCCATTGGTCTCCTCCATTTCCTTAATGCACTGTTTTATACTCACCTGTGAGTGTTTTTGGCGCTTTCTTTCATCTAATCTGACATTCCATACTGACATAATGGTCTATCGCAGTGTCAAGATTTTGATTCAGTAGATGCCTCTTGTTTGTCATCGTGTGGCTGTTACTACATCCTCGCACTGATTAATAGTGTGTCATTGGACGACTCCTTTTTTTTCTCAAGTGTCCTATTTTTTTTTTTTTTTTTGCCACAGGGTGTGCCCCTATCACATTTGGGCATCTACATTCTCTTTCATATTATACAGCATTATTGGTCACAGCTTCCTTTTGTCATCCTGCATCATGGCAAATCCCTCTGCATCGCCAAAGTTCTCGCAAACAGGAACAAAACCTAAAAGACCTAATAATGGCCCACCCTCCCCCATTAACTCTTCGACTAATCCTGTTCTGGATTCCATCCTTGAGGAGGTGCGTGGTCTCCAACCTTTTATGACTGCTACCAACGCTAAGCTTCAGCAGATCGAGGAGCGCTGGGTGGTCATGGAAAATAAGGTTTTGAACTTAGAACAACGTGTCAGCGATGTCCACGACCTCTCAACCAGGATTCCACTCTTGGAACAAGAAATCCACAAACTCAAATTACACACCGAAGATTTGGAAAATAGAAATAGACGCAACAACCTACGCGTTTATGGTGTTCCGGAGAATTTGGAGGGGTCCGACATGGTCTCTTTTATTCGAAAACTTCTTCAGGAACTTTTGGAACTCTCCCCATCGACTCATCCTCTCAACATCCAAAGAGCGCATCGTCTTGGCCGTCCCAACTCCAACGCAACCAAACCACGTGGAATCATCATGTTATTCTTGGAGTTCACAGAACTCATGGCTGTTCTCAAAGCCGCCAGGGCCAAACGTCGTCTCCAGTGGTCTGGTCACAACATCTTCATTTCCCAAGACCTTTCTTCTGCTACCAATGCTAGACGTAAGGAATTCCTGAACCTTCGTCCCACGATGAGACAACTCAACATTCAGTATGGAATTCTTCATCCCTGTTTCTGCAAGATCACACATAATGGGCGTACCAAGTCGTATGATGATCCCCAGAAACTTCGAGACTATTTGATGAGTATCACACCTTCCACCATGGAAACTGCCAGCTAATGCCTTTTCGTCTTTCAATGTTTTTCCTTTTCTAAACCTACTGCTCCAATCTCTATATCATTTCTCTTAACTTATCTCCCTCTTCTATTTTGTTCTTGACTTTGTTCTCGACTCTCTTCTCACATCCTTGTGTTTATCCTTTCTCATATGTCCGTGTCCGGTTTGCTCGTGGGTCATGTCCTCTCTCTGGTGTACCCGCGTCTCACATGTTTTGGTTACTGTTCTCTTCTCAGATCAAGCCTTTGTGCCTTGACCTGTTTTCTAATTCTCTCTCCTTCTTTATGTATCTTCCCTCTTTCTTTCTCTTCTCTCTCTTTCCTCGCTTCCTTCTTCTCAAGCTACCTCTGCTGTTTTCTTTCTTTCTTCGTTTCTTCTTTTTTTGCTACTTGACTCTTTTCTCCCTTCTTGACATGAGCGCTCTCCTACTCCAATGTTTAACCGTTATTTTTTGTCTTCCCCTATGTAGTGATCTCCTTGCTGTGTGTTGCCTCCACTCTTCGCCCATTCCTCCCTCATTCCGACATGTGTAATTTTGTCTCTTGGAATGTTCGTGGTCTTGGTCATCCTGTCAAGCGTCAGAAGGTATTGTCTCATTTAACCAAATTTCATTCACAGGTTGTCTTTCTTCAGGAAACTCATTGCTCAGACATTGACTCCCTTAAATTAAAGAGACAATGGGTGGGTCAGGTTGTGTTTTCCCCTGCGGTCAATAAAAAAGGAGGGGTTGCTATATTATTTCACAAGGCTTTAAATGCACAAATTATCTCCTCTCAAAATGATGATGAAGGTCGCTGGGCAATGGCAAAGGTTGTTATTCACAACAAGACTATGGTCTTATTGAATATTTATGGCCCTGTTCGTCCAGACCCCAAATTTTGGAAAGACATTAAATTGCTTATTGCATCCATTGACTGTCCTGACTTCATCGTTGCTGGTGATTTTAACCAATGGTTGGACCCTTTTTCAGATCGCTTGTCTTCGAGTAAATTTCAACCTGATAAAACCCATAAGGCTTTTCAATCTGCCATTGCCTCGCGGCCTATGTATGACTCGTGGAAAGTGTGTAATCCTGATTTACTAGAATATACTTTTTTTTCTAATGTCCATCATACACGTTCAAGGATTGATTATATTATGATTAGTAAGTCTCTCCTTCCCTCCCTTCAAAAATCTGTTATTGGTTCTATTTTTATTTCTGACCATGCACCGGTCTACACTACCCTGGATCTATCCATTAGTCCATCCAAATTTAGTCGTTGGAAATTTAACTCTTTTCTTTTATCTGATGTCACTTTTGTGAAAAAATGTACTGAGTTTTTAATGAATATTTTTCCTTAAATGACCCTGTTGATACTTCCATTCCTAATACTTGGGATGCTTTTAAGGCTTCTTTTCGTGCTTTTACGATTTCCTATGTTTCTGTCAAAAAGAAGCTTAACAAGCAAAAATATGAAGATCAACTTAAACATATTAAAACCCTTGAACATACATATTTCTCCTCCAAATCCCCATCTGCCCTTCAGGATCTGATTCATGCCAAAACAGATCTCAATAAAATTATAACTAATGAAGCTTGTCATACCCTCCTTAAAATAAAATCTAAATATCATGGGGGTCAGAACAAAGCAGGTAAAATGTTGGCCAGCTATTTGAAAATCAAATCTGAACGCAAAGCTGTCGGCCCAATTTTTAATGACTCACTCAACAAGCTGGTTACCTCCGATGAAGACATTGCTGCAGTTTTTCACAACTACTATCAAGCCTTATATACTGATGATACTCACCCTTCTGATGCTAACTTAACAACTTTTTTTGAAGGCCTTCCCTCCCCACCACCCCTTCCTGTTGAATTTTCACACCTAGAACGTGACATTACTCTCCAAGAGATTACCTCAGCTATTCATTCCCTTAAGAAATCAAAAGCCCCTGGCCCTGACGGACTACCGATTGAATTTTACTCCTCCTTTCATTCGTTTTTTGCTCCCAAACTCCTTCAATTATTTAATTCTTTTATTTTTGAAACTAAGGCCTCTGGGTCATTCTTGGATGCCCTCATTGTCATCATCCCGAAACCCGATAAGGATCATTCCCAATGTAAAAATTTCCGCCCCATATCCTTAATTAATTATGACTGTAAAATTTTTGCTAAAATTCTTGCCTCTCGCCTTGATTCTATTATCCCTCGCTTAATTAACACAGACCAGGTAGGGTTTGTTAAGGGCAGACTTGCTGCTGATAATGCCCGTCTTTTTTCTAATGTCTTATCTCACAGTAAAATTGTCAAAACCCCATTAGCAGCCCTTTCCCTTGATGCTGAAAAAGCTTTTGATCGTATTAATTGGCAGTACATGTTTCGAACCCTTTCTTGGTTTGGTTTTGGTCCAAATTTTATAGCGTTAGTCAAACTCCTTTATTCCTCCCCTCGTGCCAGTATTTTTGTTAACAATCAATTTTCTAGATTTTTTTCTTTAACAAGAGGCACAAGACAAGGTTGTCCCCTTTCTCCTTTATTATTTATCTTATGCCTTGAACCCTTTTTACAACGTATTCGTTCTAACCCTCATATCACTGGTTTAAAATTCTCCTCTGTTGAAACTAAACTCTCAGCGTACGCTGATGATGTCCTCATTTACATGTCCAATCCTGAATCTTCCCTCCCACCCTTTTTAGATGAAGTTCAGTTATATTCCTCTATATCAGGTTATAAGCTTAATTTATCCAAAACAGAAGTACTTCCCCTTAATTCTTTGTGTTTTCAATATATGTTCAATAATACGGATTTTGCATGGTGTCCATCTAAAATTAAGTACCTCGGAATATGGTTTTCCTCCTCTCTAAAAGATACCCTTAAAATAACATTTGATTCGTTACTTAAGAAAATTCAATCACTTCTGCAGATTTGGTCTCCCTTATTTCTTTCTTGGTGGGGTAGATTAGATACCATCAAAATGATGATTACCCCTCATGTTTTATATACAGTCTCTATGCTCCCCTTCAAAATCCCTAAATCCTATTTTTCCCGTATCAATTCACTATGCACAAAATTTTTGTGGAACAATAAACATCCCCGCATTGGATTACATAAGCTGGTTCGTCCTAAAAATGAAGGTGGTGTTCGTTTCCCTGATTTTGGCTCTTATCATTCTGCCTTTCTTATCAAACAGTCCTTCTCCTTGGCATATGATTTCCTTGATACTCCTGTTCCTAAGTGGGTGCTCCTGGAACGCTCTTTTTTAAAAGATTTCTCATTTCAACATGTTCCTTTCATGTCAAATTGTACCTTTATATCCAAGTATCCTATTTTGAAATATTGCCAATCTACCTTGCACAATGTTTTTTCCTCATCCCTTTCCCCTCTTCAGTGTTTTTTATCATCTGTAGTTTGGTATAACAAATTTCTTAGATATAAAGGTAAATCATTCTACTTTAAACACTGGAAAGAAAAGGATATAATGTTTGTACATCAATTTTTTCTTGACTCTACTCTTCTTTCTTTTGTAGATCTACAAAATAAGTTTAACTTACCCTCCTCTTTTCTTACTGAATATACTATTATAATCTCTGCTATTCAATCTCATTTATCCTCGTTATCCTCTTCCTCTGATTCTTTTTCCTCTTTCGCTCCTGTCACTCCACTTTACCCTCTCTTCTCTACCCAACAGCCTAAAGCTGCTCTTGTATATTCACTCTTATTATCTAATTGTTCTGTTCGATCTAAGTCTACAGTGGAGACTGCTTGGGAAACTGATCTGGCTGTCTCTTTTGATACTGCATTGTGGGATCGTTTATGGTCTCGACTCTTCAAAGTTTCTGTTGCTGCACGCATTACCCAATCCTTACTTTTTATTTACCACAGAGTTGTTATTACCCCGGTTACTATACATAAATTTTCTCCAACCTCCTCTCCTTTATGTTGGTCCTGTTCTAAAGTTCCTGGTACTCTACAACACCAACTTTACTATTGTTCCCCAGTTTTATCTTTCTGGACTGATGTTTGGAATTTATGTATGAAAATGTTATCTTTTCCTTCACAATTGTCTTTTATACACATATTTTTAGGTTCTTTATCTGATGATATTGATACTACTACACCCTCTTCTGCTAAGTTGTTAGACCTTTTTATTGCACTTGCATTTAAAGTTATTTTATCGTGTTGGAAAGATAATTCGAAAATCTCGGTCCACACATGGTGGAATTATATATGTGACGAACATAGAATTTCTATTGCATCTTCTACCTCTATTCCTTTGAAAATTAAATCTGACTTATTATGGCTTCCCTTTACTTCATATCTCTCTTCCAATCCTTCTCCCTTACCGCGTGCTCCCTGTCCCTTATGATCCCTTCATTTTACTTCCTTCTTCTCCTCTCTCTCTCCTCTCCTCTTTCCCTGTCCTCTGCTTTCTTTCTTTTCTTTTGTTCTTTCCAATCCTTTCCTTTCTTCTTTCTTCTTTCTGTCTTTTCTTACCTTCCTTTTCTCTATATAAATTCCTGTAGATTGATGTCTTTCCATTATTATTACACTCATATGTACTTTTTCCTAATTTTTCATGACATGTTTCTTGTATCACTTTTTAATGCTTAATAAAAATTCTTAAACAAAAAAAAAAAGAGTGCTGTGCCAACACGATGCATTTACCAAGTGTTATTCACATTTATCAGTGTTGCTTCACACTGGCCTGCCCCGCAACAAAGAGTTCCGGCAATTGTAATCTTGCCACACAGACTCGTAAAAAGAGATGCATAAAAATGGTGCCTGGGTAACAGACACCGTCACACTCCCCCTCATGCAGGACTGAGCTGACACTGTGCTAGGACAGTGACTCCCTGCGCACAATCCATGACAGCCCTTCAAATCAGCATCTTCTCAGTATAGAGCTGAGGGTCTTATCAGCATCCCCTACAGAGACAGTCTGTGGCAGAATCAGGATTGCAACTTTCACAGAAAAATCTGCACTTCCGTTATTTTCCATATATAGATTATGCTGGTGAAATTTTTTGAGGAAAATGTCCTCAGACTGAGAAAAAATGTCCAGAAATATGTGTGAGCAGTGCACTCAAATGACCATTGTACACCGATTCAGAGGTCCGAGGGTCATAATGATGCAGCAACAGAAAGGAAAGTAATTACCACTGTCCAGAGTATCAGTAATTCCTATTATTACCAAACTACATTCAGTGGCATACAAAGGGTGGAGGCGGAGGGGCTGTCCACTCTGGGCGGCATGAGTTTTGGTAGCATCCTCCCCCCCTCTTACCTGCTGTTTCGGGGTGGCAATCGCCACTCACCTCCCTTTAATCGGGCAACAAGGGTCGGCAAATGGAAAAAATCCCACCAGCACCAACCCGCTCTTTGATGCTGCCGCAACCGGGTAGGAAACATGGGGACCGCCATGGGCAGCTAAAGTGCTCGCTACGCCAATACCTAGATTACACAGCAACTTGCACTAAAGCCTTTAGAAAAATACCTCACAAGATTGGGTTTACGAGTCCAAATTAGGAGATGATTGAGACCAAATAAAATCACTTATGTCTTTAAGACACCTCAATTTCTGCCACTTCTATACACCAGAAACAACAAAATCACACACACAAATCTAAACTACCTTACATTTGCTTGAACAAGGTGTCTATTATATAGCACCATGACTTATAAATGACCCAAGGGTTTATAAGATAATGAAGCAGCCTCTCAGTAAAACCAGAAAGAGCCCTGGGACCATATAAACCTGCCTGTTTGTTCCTCTTCTCCCTGAAATAACAGTTGCTCTTTTACTCACCTAGACTACCCAGGCCTCACCCCAAGTGCCTCTGGGCGTATTCCACCGGAGAGCACCAAATCAGTCCATCTTTCATGGATTCTCCGGGGCAGATTTACAATAACTGGCGCATCCCCAGGGATGCGCCAGTTATTGTGCGCCGCAGCTCCGCCACCCCTGGTGCGCCGCATTTACAATGCGGCACACCATGCGGCAAAAACGGCACAGATGCGGCGGCGCATTGCTGGAGTTGCGTCACAAGCGCGACGCAGCTCCAGCAATGCTCTGAGGGGCCCTATCTGTCCAAGCTGCGTCAAGCCTTACGCCTGCTTCAAGCAGGCACAGGGTTTTGACGCAGCATTGGCCTAAAAGTGCCTGCGTGTGGCACATTTCCGAGGCGCACCTGCCCCGGAATGCCCACCCTGCGCCGGAACGCCCACATGTGGCGTAGGGCTTTACAACGTGACGCATCTGCCTAGATGCGTCACGTTGTAAATGGGTCGCAGGGATGCGCCACGTTTACGGCGCCGTTGCGTGACGCAACGGCGGCATAAACTGGCGCAATTCCGACATAAATCTGCCCCATCATATTTAATGCTTCCTTACATTTTCTGGAGCTGGACTTTAACAACTATTTTATTCACAGACCTTAGTAAATCTCACATAGAAGAAAAGCAAACATTGCACATTAAATCCCAAAACACGTGCTATTTGACCCACTATTCTGTTCATGCGAAAAGCTTTTTACTGACCACGAGGTCACAACAATCTCTTCATGGGTTCTCAAGATCCCTTCTCTCCCCCCCCCCCCCCCCCCCCCTCTCTTCAATGTAGGCTCCTAGACCACCTTAACAAAAGACATGGACAGAAGAAAGCAAATGGTCTGAGTCACCATATCCGTCTCAGAGCGATTCATACCTTTTATGCCGCTACACTGATGATCTCTAGGCTCATCCAGAATCACTAATTGTAGCGTGTGGCCTGGGGTGCTGCATCTGGGGCGGGCGGCGTCTGTCCCGATTACCTTTTAGTTGACCCCGGGGAGAAGGCTCCAGTATTGCCCCAATAATGGCGGTGGTGAAGTAGGAGAAGCGTGTGGTGGCTTTTTGTCATCACATTGGTTCGGCTGCCATCTGATCTGTTGCTGCTGCTTTCAGGACGGTTCATACAGAGTAGACACACAGCAGCGTAAAGTAATGTCATGCTCCATGACTTCCAAGTGCTGTAAGAGCACCTCATCCCTGTAGCTGCCCCTCTGGGCCGTCCGATGATGCCGAGAACAGTCCCTGCTGCTTCCCGAAGGTGGTCACAAACACTGAAGATACTTTCACATGTGTGCACAAAGAGATGCGAAAATCCACAGCCCCACTTTTCAATCTACTTGCATATCAACACAAAGGCAAGCATTCTGCACACATCAATAACGCCTAAACTAGCTGATACGTCCGATTTTGTTTTAAATCAATCACTACTAATGTTACTGTTAGGGTAGGTTGTCGGTAAACTCCACCACGCAGCAGAGTCAGAGTTTTTGCCGAATTCTGCACACCAAACAAAGCACAGAGTAGCAAAACTCTGCCAATTGCGCTGGAGGAGCGGAATTCACCGCCCACTTCTAGTTTGTGCAAGCTCACATATAGTCCTCTCACTAATTCCAAATATGTAAGCGCAACCTTCAGAATTTATTGTTGAGTCCTTCTCTATTTATGCTCTCAGGCTTTACACATAACAAGTTGATCTCTCACACCACGTGTCCATCTTGATGCTGTAACAAGCTCTTTTGCTTGTTATGTACTGCCTGAACAGCAGCTGTCCTTTATGTACTGGATCAGTGACTCAATGACTGCAATATTCTTCCTAGGAGAATACATTTCTGGAAACTAGGGGCCATATGTAGGTGGCCCAAATACCGGTCGGTAATGGTGAAAATCTGTAAATTTCACAGTTACCGACCAGTATATAGGCATGCGCGATGCAGGTAAGGAATCGGTAATAAGGAATCGCTAAATACCGATTCCTTATTACCAATTTCTAATTTACCGAATCAGACTTACCGAACACCCAAATACCGAATCGGTAAATAAAGAAACTGTAAAAATGAGAATAGAGATGTAGGAAAATTTGATAATACCGAATTTTCAAAAAATCGGTATTTAGGAGTTGGTAATTAACACTGACTGAAAGCAGGTGGTAATCAGGTGGAGTGTATAAAAGCAGTCCCAAAATGAAACAGTGTGATCACTATGGCAGCCTTCTATGTGATAGCAAGGCGGCTACGGCTACAGGCAGCAGGAGTGAGGATCTGGAGACGGGAGGATCGCCTTTACAGACAGCGCATCACACTCTTCCAACTGACTGAGGCTGAGATCCATGAAAGGTACAGGCTACACCCCCACACCATCCTGGACCTGATAAGAGACCTCCACCCACTCCTGGAGCATCCAACACCAAGGGCGCACGCTATACCACCACATGTGCAGGTGCTCTGTAGCCTACACCTACTTGCATCTGGCAGTTACCAGGGGGTGATAGCTGCGGTAGGTGGGGTGTCACAGAGTTGCCTGTCCAGTTTCTTCAAGAAGTTCCTGGAAGCCATGATGCAGAGAATGTAATTCTACATAAGCTTCCCAAACACACAGGCGGAACTGCTGAAAACCAAGACAGACTTTTATCAAATGGCACAGTTCCTGCATGTCATAGGGTGCATTGATGGGACACACATTCCAATTTACCCACCTGCAGCCACTGAGTATATCTACAGAAACCAAAAATCCACCCACTCCATAAATGCGCAGGTTATCTGCGATGCAGCCAACATAATCACCGTCATTGTGGCCAAATTTCCAGGGAGCACCGATGACTCATACATATTCCGGAACAGTGAGATCTACACCCGCCTGGCTGCAGGAGAATTTGGAGAAGGATACCTGCTAGGGAAATCACTGTGACACATCCTGATGGATACTGCAGATGAATGTGTTGGCATTTGTAATTAATGGCACTCTCTTTCACACCTAGGTGATAGCGCTTATGCTGTGCGGTCATTCATTCTCACTCCTTACCTAAACCCATCAACCCCAAGTGAGAGACGATACAATGTGGCACACAAATCAACAAACAATGTTGTGGAGCGCACATTTTAACTATTGAAAAGCAGGTTCCGCTGCCTCCACAAAAGCTGGGGCGCACGTCAATACACACCCATCATCTGCTGCAAAATCATTGCAACCTGTGCTATGCTGCCCAACCTTGCACTAAGAAAGTTACAGAAGTTGAATTAATGGACTCTGAGAACGATGATGATGAATTTGCAGAGCCAGAGCCCAACGCAGCAGGAGTGGCGCCAGCACCAGATGGGAGACAAAGACGGACAGAGATCACATGCAACTATTTTAGAGTGAGTAAGGAGACACAGCCAGTTGTTGCATTTGAATGACGTTGTTTAATATTTTGGCACTACGCCACTACACAAAGGCCTCAACTTGCAAATCCTATTTGTTACCACCCTATGAAGATGTCATGGGTTAAGCCACCCAGTGAAGTACACAAAGTGTGCCTTGCATTCAGTGGCGGCTGGTCCATTAGGGGCGTTGGGGCAGCGCCCCACAAAAGAACCGGGCAACAGGTGAACAGGAATATAGGCAGACGAATTGACAGCTTACAATTCGTCTGTTTACATTTCCGGGCCGGCCTGTGCTTCACGGGGTGAAAGTGCGCATGTGCACAGCGCACGCAGGCGAGAGGCGAGGAGGAGTCTAGATGATGGTCTGCGCATGTGAGAGAGGACCGTTGCCCCTCACTCACATTCGCAAACCATTAGGCATGCTGCGCATGCCCAGTGAAGTGCAGGTGTCTGAAGATAGGCACCTGCTCGGGCGGTGATGCGTTTTGCGTAACGTTACCCCATGCCCTATCGAATGCCAGGACAGATTATACAAGGGTCAGCCGCCCGCCCCCCGTCGCATCCAGTCTCCTAATTGGCAGTTAATATTTCCTGTTGCGGCAAAAGAAAAGAGCGGGGAGAAGTTACTTTCACCACCACGTTGCTGAGGAGACGAGATGCGGCGCGGGATCGGAGGAGATGCTTGGTAAGTTTTATTTATTAAATTAACTCCCACCCCCCTCCCCGTGCTTACCCCCCTCCCCCCTTGAGGCATGCAGGCCCGCATCTCGTCACCAGGATCTGCTGGACGCAGAGAGGGTCACCTCACCAGTTATAACTCAATTCCCTCCTAGTAGCCTCTTCATCCGTGTCAATTGGGAATCAGGTGGACAGGTACGACGCTAAATTGTATTGTAATTTGATGAATGTTTCAGTGCTACTGACTGTCTCACACGATCTAGGGTGTGTTAATGTGTAATATAGATCAGCGGCCGTGGACCTAGTCACTGACAGGTCGTTTTTTTTATTTATTACAAATCCCCCGCCCCCCCCCCCCTGTGAAACCTCCCCCCCTTGCGACTCGAGTGTTGCTGCGAGCCCCGACTGAATGTAAAATGGGAGTAAGCGAGTGGGACACACAAAAGATTAATTTTGCTGGGCACCGTCACACCCTAGCCTTGCACATTTAATCAGAGACCGTGGTAGCCTTCTGGATGTTGAAATTGGCTCATCAGTAGCGTCAGTGTGGTTAGTAGCTGCTGGTGTGTAAATGCTATGGTTGGTTGTATCTGTAATGGTGGATTGTGGTGTTTGATGTGAATAGCTAGACACCTTACCACTGTGGCTGGGTCTCTTCTGGGAGCACAGCGCTTGTGTGCACAGCACCAATCGTGAAGTACTTAAGGTTTAAGGGTGTGGAGTCTTGTGGGGGGGCACTGTGCCCCTCTGTGCAGGCCAGCTGATGGATTTAGGGTGGTCTTTACTGTGGTATGTTATGTTTTGCCCATTGCTCTGGAGGGTATATTGTTTAATGGAGGGTGCAGGGTGGAGTGCTGCTGTGAGGTCCAGCCCACTCTGCCCGAGCTCTGTCAGATGAATGTGTGTTGTTCTCTCTGATGTACTCTGGTGGGGGTGGGATTGTTTATTCATTGTTCTGGTTAGGACTCTAGTGACCTCAGTGGGGTGAACCACATGGCGGTAGCTCCCAGCAAGTGGTATGCGTGGGGCTGGAGAGCAGCTGTGCCATTTGAGCAGTGCCATGCTTTTACAAAACAGCACCTATGCCCTGGAAATGGTATTCATATTTTGTTACTCCCAGACACCCCCAGTCCCACCCTCCGAGTCAGGTGATGTGTGGTGTAAACATGTCCTGTAAATCAGAAGGTTTGCTTTGTGACTGCCTGCCTGGCACGCACCATTTTCATCTTCAGGCCAGAGTTTGTTTATGTGTTGTTTAAACTTCTACGTTTACACTCCTACCCTGTGGTGGATGCATTATTTATGCTATATGCTTTCTCTGTGCTTTGAATCGAGCTCTGTAGAGCGAGTAAACGTAAGCACTGTACTTTGGTGTGCAAAAAGGCAAAGTCATGGCGTATAAAGAGTTAAAAAAATTTCGCCTATCTCAGCTCAGACTTCTTTCTGAATAGTTACTTTAATTAAACTTAGTAACAGAGCTACAGAAAAGAAATCACTTTCATGCTGCAACACTTTGTTTCTAAACATATTTTCATGTAAAATGGCACTCAGCTTGTGTGTTGCCAGTTCCTGTGTTAGGTTTTAGCATTGTGACTTTCTTTTTAAAGCTCATAGTGATCTATAATTCTCGTCGTTCATGCTTGCGGGTCTGTGTTGGGTATAGGCTGTCGCAGTGTCAGAGTGACTGAATGTCCACAGCCTCCTCACTCAGCCCAAACCTTCTGACAGTGTCTTGTGCAGATTTTGCACATGTGGGTTTAGATTAATCTTGTGTGCCTTTTGGTTTGTGTGTATTTAACTTGTTTTGTGCTATTTGGAGTTTATTTAATTTTCTCGTATATCTGTTAACTAGTTTCTGTCTCCTCTTTGGTATTATGTAAGTTTGAGTTTTTGGTGCGTGGGCGTTGTTGTTATTTGGGTGGATATGTACTGTAAACAGGCGAGGTCGCCCCCACACACCACTGCTTCTGCCTCGCTGCTGCCCGCCTGGCCTTGGGCTCTTGCCCTGCGTTTTTGGTCTGCCTTGTGCCTCTGTTTGTTTGCTCACCCTTGCCCTTCGCTTTGCTTTCCTTGTGCTTTCCTTGTGCCTCTGTTCTGCTTGCTCACTCAAGCCCTTCGTTTATATTTTTATTGTACCTCTGTTTTGTTTCTGTTGTCTCGCCCCCCCGGACGACCCAGCCTCCGCTGAGCCGCCCTCGAACCTCCGTTTCCCGCCGCTGACTCCCTGCAGCCCCGCCCCCCTCCTGCCCATTCGCCGCCCCGCTCCCGCCACCCAGCTGCTCCTCCCTCCCGGCTCCTCTCTTATGACGTCCACGAGAACGCGCAGCGGTCACGCGCAGCGGGTGCGCCGATTGTGCGCCGAAGGCGCGCCAAAGGGAAGCCCGTCTGCGCCCGTCCGCGCCTGGACCGCGCCCAGCGCCAGGACCCCTGGCCTCCACTAAACGCAAGACAACCCGACAGACCTACGACGCCGTCGCTCTCAACGCACTCAATGCCGGAACCCCGCCTGCTGCCGGGCCACCCCGAAACGCTTCCACGGACCCTTCACCTGCACAACCTGCAAGTTCACCTGCCTCCGAACATGCACCACGCCCGCCAAGCCGAACCCCAGCAGCGACCTCAAGTGCATCCTGCTCAACACCCGCTCCGTCCACATACACGCCGTCGAAGTCTGGAACCTACTCGACACTACATCGCCAGACGTCGCGTTCCTCACGGAAACATGGATGAACGCCTCCTCAGCCCCCGACATCGCCGTCGCCATCCCGGATGGATACAAGATCATCAGGAGGGACCGCGTCAACCAGACTGGGGGAGGCATCGCCATCGTCCACAAGAACACCATCCACATCATGACCAACGCCGACGACACCTTCACCTCCGCCGAACACCTCCACTTCCAGATTCACACCGACCCAAAGACGACCCTCAGAGGCACCCTCATCTACAGACCCCCGGGACCACGCACACAATTCAGCGAAGACATCACGGACTTCATCAGCCCACACGCCCTCCCCTCCGCCGACTACATCCTCCTAGTGGAGAAGTGTGGCTCACTGGTTAGAGGCGGCAGACCCGTAAGCAGAGAACGGCCAGGGACCAGGGTTCGATTCCCGACGCGGCAGGGTCGTGGACCAGGGTCAGCGGACTCGATAATTCTCGCCTCGGTGCCTACTCTAGTCAGAAACCACACTCGGCAACTCTGGGAATCAGCTTGCCTCATCTTCACAACGGCCCCCCCAGACCGCCGGGGATGCTTGGTCGCACCTTAGAGATACCCATCAGGGACCATCTCTCAGGGTGAGCCAGGACGGGTTCCCCAGCGGTCGAAGCGTGGAGATACTCCTCCGGGAGTCGATTCCTAGCGCTATATAAACCTGCAATTAAATTAAATTAAATTAGGGGACCTCAACTTCCACCTAGAGAACATCAAGGACCGCAACACCGCCGCCCTGCTGGACAACCTCGCCAACCTCGGACTCAAGCAACTGGTCAACACCCCCACCCACTACGCCGGCCACACGCTTGACCCCATCTTCTCAGCCAGCAAGCCACTCCACCGGACTCCACCGGACTCCACTGGACCGACCACAGCTGCGTCCAGAAAAACCACTACCCACCACCACCCGCAGCAGGTTCCTCACAGAAGCTGGAGCAAGATCACTGCCGACCAGCTCACCACCTCCCTCATCCAGAACCCACCTGCTAGCACACCGGACCCCAACGAAGCAGCCCGCAACTTCGCACAGTGGCTGACCGCCTGCGCCGACGACCTCGTGCCACTGAAGAACCCTCCCAGCAAACCCAGAAGCAAGAAGGCCCCCTGGTTCACCGACGAACTCAAGGACTCCAAGAAGACCTGCCGCACCCTCGAGAAAGCCTGGCTCCTCGACCGAACCACTGACAACATGACCGCCCTCAAACATGCGACCCGCAAGCACGACCAGCTCATCCGCAACACCAAGAAGAAATCACTAAAGGATCGACTGGACAACAATGCCCACGACAGCAAGGAACTCTTCAGCATCGTCAAGGAGTTCTCCAACCCCAGCACCAGCAACAACGACATCACCCCATCACAAGATCTCTGCGACTCCCTCGCCTCATTCTTCCACCGCAAGATTGCCGACATCCACAACAGCTTCGGCGCACCCTCCTCACACCCAACCGTCGAACCAACGCATCCCACCGCCACCCTCCGCACCTGGACCGCAGTAACCACCGAAGACACAGCCCGCACGATGAACACCATCCACTCCGGATCTCCGACTGACCGCTGCCCCCACCACATCTTCAACAAGGCCGACTCCACCATCGCACCCCAACTCCGAGACGTCATCAACACCTCCTTCGACACCGCCACCTTCCCGGAGAGCTGGAAGCATGCCGAGCTCAGCGCCCTACTGAAGAAACCAAAAGCGGACCCCACCGACCTCAAAAACTTCCGCCCCATCTCGCTCCTCCCTTTCCCTGCCAAAGTCATCGAGAAGATCGCCAACAGACAGCTTGCCGCCTTCCTCGAGACGAATGGATCCCTCGACCCCTCGCAGTCCGGCTTCAGAGCCAACCACAGCACCGAGACCGCCCTCATCGCAGCCACCGACGACATCCGAGCCCTTCTCGACAACGGGGAAACAGCGGCACTCATCCTCCTGGACCTCTCCGCCGCGTTCGACACGGTCTGCCACCGCACCCTAGTCCAACGCCTCAGCAACACCGGCATCCAAGAGAAGGCACTGAAGTGGATCATCTCATTCCTCGATGGAAGAACACAGAGAGTCCGCCTTTCCCCGTTTCGTTCCGAGGCCACCGAAGTCATCTGTGGCGTCCCGCAAGGATCATCACTCAGCCCCACCCTCTTCAACGTCTACATGAGACCTCTCGCAGCCATCGCACGCCAACACAACCTCAACATCATCTCCTACGCCGACGACACCCAGCTGATCCTCTCCCTCACCAGAGACCCCGACACCGCCAGAACCAGCCTCCACGAAGGGATGAAAAATTTCGCCGAGTGGATGAAGAACAGCCGCTTGAAACTGAACTCAGACAAGACGGAAGTCCTCATCCTTGGACCATTACCCTCCGCCTGGGACGACTCCTGGTGGCCCCCAGCCCTGGGCACCGCCCCCAAGCTGACAGACCACGCACGCAACCTGGGCTTCATCCTGGACTCCTCCCTCTCGATGACCAGACAAGTCAACGCCGTCTCCTCTTCATGCTTTCACACCCTCCGCATGCTCCGCAAGATCTTCCGATGGATCCCGATCGAAACCAGGAAGACGGTCACCCAGGCCCTCGTCACCAGCCGGCTGGACTACGGAAACACCCTCTACGCCAGAACCACAGCCAAGCTACAGAAAAAACTACAACGCATCCAGAACGCCTCCGCCCGACTCATCCTGGACATCCCTGGACGCAGCCACATCTCCGCCCATTTGAGGAACCTGCACTGGCTCCCCGTCAACAAGAGGATCACGTTCAGGCTCCTCACCCACGCACACAAGTCTCTCCACGACCTGGGCCCCAAGTACCTCAACGACCACCTGACCTTCCACACACCCACCCGCCAGCTACGGTCCGCTAGCCTCGCCCTCGCCGCCGTACCATGCATCCGAAGAGCCACCGCCGGAGGCAGATCCTTCTCCTACCTGGTGGCCAAGACATGGAACTCCCTCCCCATCCACCTTCGGCTGTCTCAGGACCACCTCGCCTTCAGAAGACAACTCAAGACCTGGCTGTTCGAGCAGTAGCGGCCCCCTTCCCCCAAGCGCCTTGAGACCCTTCCGGGTGAGTAGCGCGCTATACAAGTGTTATGATTGATTGATTGATTGATGGTTCCATTTTGTTTGTACGTATAGCATTGTGTTTGCTGCTTACCTTTATATTCCAGACGGTACTTGTGTGTCTGTTTGTGCCAGCTGTTCTTTATGCCATTTAATATGTACGTGACATTTTGCGTTTAACTTTCGGAGTGTCACTCTGTGACGATTTCTGTATTTGGGCCTGCCTTTTGTTTGTATTTGATGTCCACATTCTGCTTGCTGCTGAGTGTGTGTGTGTGGTATTTCGGGTATTTCTGTTTCCATGTGTATGCTCCGTGTGCCCTTTATTTTATGATTTTCAATTGCCCATTGCGCTCATCTGGGTATAGAGCATACTTTGTTTGGGGTGTCTGTAATTTGAAAGCGTGTTCTGTTTAGTGTATGTATGGCACTTCTATTTGTTTCTAGTTCTCCCACTTATTTACTGCTCTAGTCACAGTGCTGCAGCAGGCTCTATGTGTGATTGCAGCTCTACTCTCTGTGCTTCTCAAATTTGCTTGAAATTGCACCATTTACCCACTTATTAAAAAAAAAGAATTCTCTGGGAGAACCCCTGAACTCCCCTTATGATGTTTGGGATTTCTCACTGCACTCACTCACCACGGTGCAGTCAGACACAAAGTTTACGGCCCACCTCTTTCAAATGTCACCAGCCGCCACTGCTTGCATTAACGCCTGCGGCCACGCACAACACTGCTGGACTCCCTCAGCAGACTGGCTTCACTGGCAATGGAGCCAGTGCCAGCCCCATGACGTCTGCTGCTCCTCCTGGTCTCAGTTGCAGGGGGCATTATGCTGCAACTGGTCGTCTCCATTTGTCCCCCACATCAGCTGCACCAGTATTGGCAGCCTGTGTAATTAGGAGCACTTCAAGTGCCGTTGTGACTTTGACAAGCCCCCTAGAAACATCACGGCTACAGTGTGCCATCCCTTCCTGCATGGCCACGGAGCGCCTGCAGAGCAGAGAAGTGGCATTTGAGAGGCCGTTCACCGCCTTTGTATGGTTCTTCATCTTCTGCCTCTCCCTGCGCCATGCCATCCTGTCCTCATCAAGTTTGCTGATGCCCTTCTCAATGTTCTGCATATTTGTATTCAGGTATCTCATTTGCCGCTATACAGATTGTATTGCCTTCCCTTGCAGGTGCTGAACCTTTACCATGTTTGCCTCCAGCCCTGCAAACACTCCATGCTCCTCACCCTGCAATGGTGGTCTGGCACCTGTGTGTGTTCTCTCTGTGGTGGACTGCGATCCCACATTACTGCCATCCCCTGGCATAGTCGAGATTTCTCCACCCATGGTGTCTTCCAAGGACGACTCCATCTCTTGGAGTGTGGCAACTGCATGCCTCCTGGGCCTTGTCACTGCCGGTGGTGTTGCTGCTAGTGATCCTGGCAGTGGTGGTAATGCTAGCAGTGGTGGTGATGCAGGCAGTGGTGGTGATGCTGGAAGTGGTGGTGATGCTGGCAGCGGTGGTGATGCTGGCAGCGGTGGTGATGCCGGTGGTGGTGGTGTGGTGTGCCCTGCACTTGCACTGGCCTCCTCCGATCTCTCCTTCCGGGGTGCCCTTCATGCCTTGTCTTGTGCAGACTTGCGCGATGTCTCATCTGTGGACACAAATTGTACATTAGCTCACTAGTCTGGCAGCACTATGTAGCAATAATACATTTTCATTTCTGAAACACTACCTTTCTGTCCTCTGCTTGCTTATCACTGATGTGTGTCACATGCCTTGGAGTTCAGTGGGATGAATGTCATGATAGGTGTTACACTGACTACATCTCCCATAATGCATTGCTGGTGTTTAGTAAAACCTGTACTGGGGTGGGATTCACACAGCCTCATTGGGGAATGGGGATAGGGAGTGGGGGGCGCAGATTGGTGTGCATGCCTCTTACCTTGTTTGTTGGCAACTCTGGCTGAGAGGGGTGCATCCCGATTCCACAGACGGTTTCAGGCTCTATGGTGGTCTCCACCAGCTGTTCAAGTGCAGTCAGTGCAGGTGCCATGTTTCTTCCTCCTCCTGTCTGGCTGGCCTGTCTTTTCCTCTCAGCCATCTTCTTTTTTGTGAGGCTCCTGACATCGTACCACCTTTTTTTTAGTACTTCAATTTCCCGGGGGGTCACTCCAATTGCATTCACTTGTGCCTGTATTCCGAGCCAGATTTTTCTTTTCTCAGATTCTGGAACTTGCAAGGACTGTTTTCCAAACAGCTTGGTGTGTTGTTTGACCAATCAGGACCTGAAGCTCCCTTTCGCTGAATTTTAACTTTCTCTTCCTTTCAGCACCTTCTTTTTCTGTCTCCTTGTTAGCCATTGTGCAGGTTTTACAGGAAAAGTTATCCCAGTTGCTCCTCTGTTCTCTGCACTCCCAGCCTCTCCAGAAGGTTCTGAATCATTGCACCTGCAGGGGTGTGGCCACTTCGTGGTTGGGAGGTGGGGTGGATGCACTGGATGCACAGGATTGGCTGATTTCTCAATTGCTGGTGATTTGAACTACCGATTGGGTATTTACCGATTGGGTATTTACCGATTCGGTAATACAGAATCGGTAATACCGAATTTTTACCTACATTGGAGATTCCGAATTCTTAATACCGAATCGGTAAAATTCGGTGTTAAGAATTCGGAATCCCACTTTTACCTACATTTGGCCCAAGGTGGACAAATGCTTCGCAACAGGCCAAATGTTGAACAACGTATCATGGTCTGGAAGGTCAAGGGCAAATGATGCAAAATTATCAATGACATGCAACATATGCTGCAGAACTGGACACCTGTTTCTATTTATGACCAATGCAAAGCTCAGTGTTGCCCAAACCCTGCAAGGTAAGACTGTATAGCTGGTTTATGCACTATTCCCATGTTCACCATACAGTCCAGAAATATTTGTAACTCCCCGAATGAAGTGGGAGTCCACCTGTGTGCCACAGAATGAGACCCCAAGCACCTCCATGCTCCCTCACAAACAGCTTGCCACACAAGTTGGTTTAGTGCACTATATCTATAAGAAGTAGCTATTTTAGAAAAAATGTAAGTAGTCAATAGGTGTAGGAAAGCATGTTATTGGTAGTTGGGGGTATTCACACTCAGTTAGTAATAATACTAAAATCACTAATAGATCCATTAAAGTCTAAGTAAATTAATCCTTGCTCAATCCTTGGTAGCTAAGCTAACGAGCCATCAGGTTTAACTTAGGAGACAGGTATCTGTAAAACATTTAATACCACCAAAAAAAAACACGTAAAAGACACAGCACAATAATAATCCAACACCAATTTATCAAAATAGAGAATATTTGTATCCTTAACATAACACCAAAACAACAAAAATGTAATATAGGGACCCTGAGATAAGAATTGTTTAAGATTAAATGTAAAATTTTGAATTCTAGTGACAAAAGGATTAAAGTGGGGGGCGGGGCCAAGATGGCGGCGGAGTAGGACGTGCTTCTGAGTCCCTCCGGCGCCACGAGATCATCAGCCTTGTCCAGCACCCTCTTGGGGTCCCCATTCACCCGTGATTCTTTCCCGCCTGGTATCGCGTTGCTGCATAGGATCAGCTGGTGGTCCCATTTCGCCCGACGAATCGGTGTTTAGCCGGGGCTGACGGAGCGGCCTGTAGCGCGGCAGAGTCCGGGTGCCGGTATGGGCCCTGGCGGCAGGAGAGCCCGAGTCGGAGGGTGCAGCGAGGCGGAGGAGCTACCCAGACGGGGGCCAGCAGAATCGGCGCCTCTGTTTGCCGTGGGCAGCGGGAGAAAGTGCCGGGAGGTGCAGCGACAGCAATCACCGGCGTCCGTGAGTGTGTTGTGCAGTAAGCAGGCGCCGGGTTCAGAGGTCGGAGGCTCGGCGACGCTGCCCACTCGAGGCCGGGGCTCCTGGGCCTGTGTGGGCCTGCCATCCCGGTGAAACTCGTGGATCCCCCGCATCGCCGATACTGGTGCCGGCAGCAGCGCGCCCGGACAGAGCGAGATGGCGATTGGGGCTCGTCGAGCTGACGGTGAGATAGCAGCAGCAGAGGTGGGATCCCTGAGCAGGAGCTCCGAACCACCTTGCAACGCCCCTGGTTTGCGTTGAGGACATCGTGGGCCGAGGTGCGGTGGTGGGCCCCCGTCTGAGTGGTTAGCGGCCTGGTGAAGCCTGGCTCCAGGGGGAAGAGAACCAGCCTGGCCCTTCCGGAGTGTGACTGAGGACTGTGACTGCGCCCTATGCCCCCTAAGCTAGGAGAGACCTCCTGCTGCCCTATATCCAGAGAGGGACGAGCGACCGCTCGGCCCGTTGGTGAGGGGCCCGGCGGCAGAGGTCCAGGAGAGCGCAGTGACGGAGTGGACAGGCACCATTGCGGCGTCGGGGGGAGGCCCTGACACACATCATTGGTGGAGGTGTGCCCCACCGGCAGCAGGGCCCAACAGCGGTGGGGGAGCGATACACGAGACGGGGGTTCTGGAGCCTGGACCTGGCCGCTGGGTTGACCCCCTCCCCCGCAATGAGTGACTTGGGCCCAGTGGGGCCTCATTGAGTGAAGGTGAGAGCCGAGCGGGGCCCCCCTGTACTGGTCCTCCAGATAGTCCAACGTCGGCCCCTTGACAAGCAAGCGAGCGACATACGACTGCCGGTATCATGCAGAGGATTTCGGTGGCCAGCGATATCCCCTGAAGGACCCTCTTCCAGACGGCCCATGCGGTGGCTGGCCGCAACACACCATAGGTGAGGAGCTCGGTGGTGTCCTGGGAAGGAGCGGGATGGCTCGGTCCATGGGTCGACGGACGGTGTAGAATCCGGCCGGTGGCGGAGTGGGGAGGCGGTGGGGCCCCCCCCCGGCCTGGGAGAGCCTTGTGTGTGCCTGCTGGAGCCGCGCTGAGACCGGGCTGTATCTGTCCTAGGGATTCTGAGGAAGCCTGCTGCCACATCCGTAGGGAGGCTCCTCCGTGGCTGGCGCCGGCGACCGGGGCAATATGGCGACGAGTAGGAAGAGGAAGGACAAACCGCCGAAAGATGCCACGGCGACCCCCGGGGGATCCACCATATCCAAGACTGCAGAGAGATCGCCGTGACCGGGAGATGACGACGCACCGGCCACCAAGGCCTTCATGATGGAACTGTTCGCCTCCATCAAAGAAGATATCTCTGAACTCCGCTCCCAGCTGGCCTCGGATCTTCGGGAGGTGCAAAGCGATGTCGACGAGAGGGTGGCCACTCTAGAAGAACACGACATGGACACAGCGGGCGACATCCATTGTCTTCAGCAGGATGTGATTAGGCTCACTGAACAACACCTGGACCTCCAGGCCCATGCTAAGGACCTGGAGACCAGATCCCACTGAAATAACATTCACATCAGGGCGTTGCCTTGGAAGGGTGAGGGATCTGATCTGCGGGAATACGTGGAGGCCCTTTTCAGACAAGTGCTGAACAAAGACGACCTCGTGGACATAAAAATGGACAGAGTACACCGGGTGGGTCTCCCGAGAGGTCCGAAAGCGCCACCTCCAGACATCCTGGTGTGCGTACACGACTTCCAGCTGAAAGAGCGTTTCCTGCGGAAGGCTCGCACTCTCAATCCCCTCCAATTCAGAGAACACCATCACCTGCTCTTCCAGGACTTGGCGGCCTCCACTTTGATCAAGCGTAGGGAATTCAAACCAGTGACTACATACCTGAAGGAGCAGAATATTCCCTATTTTTGGGGCTACCCCTTCAGGCTGATCTTCAGATTCGGCGTAAAGCTGGTTCAGGCCCGCTCTCTTGTGTCGACCATGGACCTTTGGGCCTGTCGGATCCCACTGCCCCGCGGGGCAAGACAGCTTCCCCTGACAGAGAGCGTAAGCAGCAGATGGGATGGCAATGGATCGGTAAGTGGGTGAATGCGGCGAATCCTGATGTCTCAGCGAGCCGTCTTGAACGAGGAGCAGCGGTCGCCTCTGTGGCGCTGGTGACGGAGGCGCCTGGGGACTCCTGAGGGACTTACTTAGCCACGGCACTTCTGGGCCTTCACGATGGCGCTGGAGGGAGCGATCCTTGAGAGTCATTGGTACTCTCCACGTGTCCTCGATGAGTGTTGGACTCTGTACTCGAGCCCGGCGGATGGACGAGCTGGAACCACGTCCCCAGTCATTGGGTCATACTGTTTCTGTTGCCATTTCTCTCTTTATGTTGGTTTTGGGGTTCTCTTGGTTGGGGATGGGGGAGGGGCCCTGGGAGGGGGGCGGGGGGCAGCGGGGGTCATGGTGGAGAGGGGGGGATCATGGTGGCGGCTTGCTACTGTAAGGATTTTTGTTTGTTTCGGCTCTGAGGTGCCTGGCTGTTGCAGTGTACCTTTCTATGGGACGGCTGGGCCTGGCAGCCGCGTCTACTTCATAGCCCCTGCGCTGCGCAGCGTTTTCCCACTACTATTATGGCTCCTGTCACGTTAGCCACCTGGAATGTTAAAGGCCTCAACTTCCCGCAGAAACGCCTCAAGGTCTGGAAATATATATTGTAGATCACCACTTAGATGTCGTCGCATTGCAGGAAACCCACTTGGCCCGAGTAGATGAATTTCGCCTTAAGCATAAGCTCTATCCCCTCATTTATCGCGCCTCGGCGTCCACCAAACACCAGGGAGTGGCGCTGCTCTTCCACGTAGTGCTTCAATTTCAGCCCCTTGGGGTCCGGGGTGATAGGGAGGGCCGCTGGGTCATGGTCAGGGGCATTTTGAAGGGCAGGGTTTGTACTTTTGTGACTCTTTATGCTCCCAATGTTGGCCAAACTTCCTTTCTTACCGGCCTCTTAGACAACATCACAGACTTTGTAGAGGGGCCCCTCATTCTCTTGGGTGACTTCAACCTCATTTGGCAAAAGGGGCTAGACAGCACGCACTCACAGAGATCAGGTGCGGGGACATTCACGGGGGAGACACAACAACGACTCCAGGACATGGGGCTTTTGGATACCTGGCGGGCTCTATACCCACACGTCAGGGAATTTACATTCTTCTCACACGAGCCCAGGACTTACTCCCGCCTCGACTACATCTTTATCAGTCAGTCTCTGCGGGGCGCCCTCCAAGACGCTAAGATTTTCCCCCTCGCGGTCTCCGATCATAGTCTCTACTCGATCTGCCTACAGTGGCGGGGGCCCCGGCCATCCGCCCCTATGTGGTTCTTCCCGCCCTCCCTCATTCGCGACAAAGAGTCCTGTATCAAGCTCTGCACGGCCATCTCCGACTTCTTTGAGGCGAATCCACCGGAGGGCACTTCCGAATTCAATAACTGGGACTCCCTTAAAGCAGTGATTCGGGGCGAATGCATTGCCCTCAATTCCTCGCTCAACAAACGTCGCACTCAGGAACGCGAGGCATTGGAGGCTGAGCTAGCCCTAGTGGAACTCTCCCATAAAACAGATCCTACGCGGCAGAAGCTACGCCAGCTCACTGCTCTTCGCCGCAAGCTGCGGGCAATCTACTCTAATAGAGCAGAGCACACCCTCCTTAAGCTTCGCCAGCTGTTGTACTCACAGGGCAAGAAGGTGGGTAGGCACCTGGCGCGCCAGCTGAGGGACAAATGGGAAAGGGAGTACATTGGCGGGCTTTTCGACTCGTCTGACCGGCTCATCCACGAAGATGAGGGGAAGGCGTCCTTGTTCGGGGACTTCTATGAGAGGCTTTATAAGAGGGACTCCTTGGATGAGGTCGCCCAACAGTCATTCCTTGACTCCCTGTCGCTCCCGCAGGTCTCCGCCGACTGGAATGCCCGACTTACGGCCCCCATCACCCTGGCCGAGGTTACCTTGACAATCTCTGCACTGAAAGCCCACAAAGCCCCTAGGCCTGACGGCTATACAGCCATCTTCTATAAGACCTTCACCCCTGAACTCTCCCCGCGACTGGTCTCCCTTTTCAACGCGATGGACTTAGAGAGCAGAACAGCCACCACCATGACGGAGGCGGTGATCACTGTTATTCCCAAGCCGGGGAAGGACCCACAACACTGCGCCTCTTATAGGTCAATAGCGCTGCTTAACCTGGACGCTAAGCTTTATGCTTCCATCATCGCTGCGAGGCTGAACGACCTCATGCCGCTTCTTATACACCCTGACCAGTAGGGTTTTATTAAAGGGAGACAGACGCATGACAACACCCACCGCATTATTCACCTTATCGAAAAGGCTAACAAGCTTCGCGTTCCGGCTATCCTGGTGGGACTTGACGCGGAAAAGGCCTTTGACCGGGTCAACTGGCCATTCATGTTCAAAGCGTTGGCCGCCTTTGGGTTCTCGCCCGAGTTCATTGCCATGATACAGGCCAACTACCGAGCTCCTGTCTCTAGAGTTGGGGTCAATGAGGTTTGCTCTGGCTCCTTCGGGCACTCTCGTGGGACTCGGCAGGGATGCCACCTGTCCCCACTCCTCTTTGCCTTGAGCATTGAGCCGCTAGCCCACGCCATCAGACAGAACCCGGAAATACACGGCATCCCGTTCTCTGGCGACCTCCACAAGATCACTCTATTTGCCGACGACATTCTTCTCTCCCTGACGGAGCCAGAGAGCTCCCTGCCCACCCTCCACGCGGTACTCCATCGGTTTGAACTACTCTCCGGCTACAGGGTCAATGACGGAAAATCCTTTATTCTCAATGTCTCTCTCCCGGCGGAACGAGCGGCCCACCTCCGCTCCTTGACAACATTAGCCTGGGCCTCCAAATCGCTCCAATACTGGGGGGTGTATCTTACTCCGACGATTCAGGGGCTCTATCGCGCTATCGTGTTTGCTTATTTATATGCATATTCTGCCTCCTGTTGAGGCCACTTGACGCCTGCCAGCTCTTCTACGCCTTTCTCAGTGGGGTTGGGGGAGTCATCATGTGGACTTGCCAAGAGGTTGGACGCGACACCCCTTTCTGCTTCTGTTCTTCCTATTGGGGGTTCCCCCTGGGTTACCTAGCCTGGCTGCTCTTTGAGGGACTGGGGACTCTCAGGTCTCAATGTCTGATACATGCAACCCTAGATTGCCTCCTCTAATTGCTTTTTAACGTTCACTGATTGCTTGCTCCCCTGCGTGGGTTTGCTGGCACTTGATATGGCTTTCCCTGCACTGTTTCCGTATGTAAACTTCAATAAAGATATTTAAAAAAAAAAAAGATTAAAGTGCCACTCACAGCAATCTGGTTGTGCTGGACCTGGACAAAGTCAAAGCTTTAGACCAACTGCAATGGAGTACGGGTCGGAGAGGTTGAGGGCTGGGTCCCAGTCAAAATCTTACCTTCAGACTTAGGTCCATTACGACTATGGCAGTTGGACCACCACTGGACCACTGATACAGCCAGGGATCTGCAATCTCGCGGCAGTGGAGCATCGGTACGACAAAGTAATATGCTGGTGGAACACGCTAGCAACGCCAAGCATATTATGAGTTTCCCCAACGCCTTCCTTTTATGGATGTGAGCCCGCCATGAAAAGGGTGGCAGTGGTGAAACTAAGTGGGCCCTAGCAGGGTCCTCAGTCATTACATGGCTGCATGTAGGAGGGCATATGGTGTGCCTCCCTGTATTTATGTATCCTCTGTTCCTGCACAGGAAGAATTACACAACATGGTGAATTTCATCTTGTGCAGGAAAATGCTGCTGAATTCCCCCACAGTGCCTTTCTAAGGCTCTTGTTTGAGACATAGAAAGGCACCGCCGCAGCACTCACCACCCACCAGGATTCAACTTGTAATCTGGTGGGCAGTCTGGCAACAGGTTTGGCAGTCTTCCTGCAGGACGCCGGCATGGCAGCCCACAGGAAGACCTGCAAACTCATAACCAGGTGCTTAGTCTTTTTCTTGGAGCTTTTATCCTATTGACTGGTCCTTGGGGTTCTCGGATCGAACTTCGATTTGACGAGAGCGGCCTGCTACAGTGTAATTTCTCTGTGAGCCTCTGGAATTCTTTGTCCATGACGTTGATGGCACAGAGCTCCAGAGCTTTCAGTGGAACAAACCAGTGGAGTCAGCTGATTCACAAGTCGATGCTTGCGGCTGTACTCTCGATGTTGAACTGATCTCCTCCTCGACCTTTTCTGTAAAACATAGCAGAAAGTTTCCAGACTTTAGGATCTTGATTTTTGTTTATTCCTTTTGGGGAAAATAATGGTCTAGTGGCACCAGCTAAGGGTTCTGAGACTCTGGATTGCTTCTTCGTGGCTAGGACTCAATCTCCCACAATGCACCTACACAATCCAGGAAAAATCCAGTTTCAGTTGGTCAGCTGGGGTGATCCTCACTTTGAGCCACCTCTGTTGTACCTGTTTATGATCAGGGAGGTCAATCTTTTTCCTTTGAATCAGGCACAGTGCTTTCTTTGAAGAGCCTTGAGATGGCGGCAGGTACAGTCATTTTGAGTACATGACTTCAGTGGTGTATTCCAAGGGTCAAGCAGGGTCGTCCTTCATCTTCTATTGTTCCAGGCAGGTTTCTGAGTACCTCCTGTAGTTCTCACATATTTATCCTTCATTATAAGCTTGCAATATGGGGACATCCCAACCAATAGGGGTAAAGTTACCTCCCTCTGCTATGACTGCTTCCTGCGAAGTGTGGCATATTTGTGGTCCAGTATACACTGTTCTCACAAAAATCAAAAGGGTGAAAATCTATCCTTGGTGTGTGTGTCTGTGTAAGGCAACCCAAAGGTGTGACTAACAACCAATTACACTCTCCTTCCAGGCCCTCTCCTAATCTAACTGGAAGGGCTCCCATCTGGCAGGGGATTAAAGAAGTGGGCTGGCCTGGGGCTTATGGTATCTGGTCTCCTGCGTTTGAAGTCCATCTAATTTCCCCAGCCTTATTCTTCTCCCTGGCTTCTCTAAGAAGCATACCTCCTCCCATCAAATGGCCATATTGTTTCATCCCCAGACATCTTTACAACTATTCAGGGAGCAGCTTGACACAGGCTGTCCATTGCTGACCAATCAGAAAAGACTGCTATAGGGCTGGTTTAGGCCACTTCAGGATAATACGTTCTAAAACTACTTTCCTGTAATTGTCATAATATATTCGACCCTGGCAAGTTGTTAGATGTGTTATAACTATTATTTTGATACTTTGAATGTAATAGATGTTATAACGCAAACATTTACAATGCATGCCTTTACAACGCAGTTTTTACATCGCAACATCCATTACAATTCATGATTTTACAACGCATGGCATCACAACACATTTTTAGAAACTACAATTATATTGCATTCCATTACAATGCATATCATTACAACGCATAATTCTTTTAGGGCAACAGTAGTGTAAGTGTGGGGTAAAAATTACTATTTAATGTCCAGTGAGTGCAACAGTACGGTAAGTGTTGGATAGTGTAGGGATGAAAATTACTATTCTCACTCCAGTGAGTGCAACAGTAGGGTAAGTGTTGGATAGTTCTAGACTGACCCTGCACCCGAGAAGAATACATTCTTATTAGTATAGCTGATGTAGTGCACTATATATCTATACTACTATTATAAAGGAAGAACTTTGAACCTTTGAGGCGGGTAAACTCGGGAACCACAGCGCCAATCCACACACCTGATACATCGTTGTAATCGTCGGGGTGTGCAGATGGGCATAGGCTATATAAACTTAATAAATATACGTAATTTCAAAAATGTACCCAAAAAAAAAAGTTGTCCCTTGGAAGAAGCGCCGGCCGCGACATGCGTGCTGACGTTAGGAGCGCAGGGAGGAGCGGCGTACAGGAGCGCGAAGAGGACAGGTGGACATGAGCGTGGGGAGGAGCGGTGCACAGGCGGGGAGGAGCGACGGACAGGCGGTGAGGAGTGGCGGACAGGCGGGGAGGAGCGGTGAGCGGCGGATCAGGTAGGTTATTTATTTATTTATTTAGGAGCGGTGAGCGGCGGCAAAATACAAAAGCAAACGTTACATTAAATGAAGCAAAAATGACAATCGTGAGCCAACAAAATACAGGAGGAAGCAAAGGTGCATTACAAAAGTGAGCCAAACGGTGCATTACAGGAGGAAAAAGTGACGTGTGCAGGTTACAAAAGCGTACAAAGTAAGCAAACGTTACATTAAATGAAGCAAAAATGACAATCGTGAGCCAACAAAATACAAGAGGAAGCAAACGGTGCATTACAAAAGTGAGCCAAACGGTGCATTACAGGAGGAAAAAGTGACCTGTGCAGGTTACAAAAGCGTACAAAGTAAACAGAGATATAATACTGCATTACAGGAAGAAAAAGTGACATGTGCAGGTTACAAAAGTGTACAAAGTAAACATAGAGGTATAATACTGCAATATATGGAGGAAGGCTCCGGGGGACCCACGGACAACGTCGGGCCGGGCGGGGGCCCTGAAGCCTAATTGCTCCCGGACAACGTCGGGACGGGCTGCTAGTTAGTTAATAGAAACAATTGTCACAAACAGAAAAGACTTCCCAAACAAAAAATATATTAAGCAGTCATATGTCTTGATTGTAGTTATATCAAATCCTTTATTGAAATTCAGTTTTTCTCCTTCTTCTTGATTTTAAAAAGACCATACAATTGCTTTGCCGCCAACGTGTTTCATCCCCCTTGGGACTTCTTCAGAGCTTATTGTAGTCTTGTTTCTTAAGTATGGCTCCAAGCCAACCGTAGCAGCAACCATAAAAAAACAAAGTGTATTTATTTCAAACTTTTCCCGAATACTGTGTCAAATCTGTCTTGTTCTTTCTTTATTATAAGAGTTGTAGAATCAATTCCCGTTGTTCGTGAGGATTCTTATATTCAGGAAGGATTATCCCAATTATTAGTATCGCCTAGAAAAAGCCAATGCTCAGTGCTTGTGATCTTTCTTCACAGTAATTGGATTGTGCCCTTTAGTAAATTCGATCAGTCTTTGTCAGTGTTCAATTGTCTCTTTTCAGGATAAACTGTGGAATGACGGCGTCGGTGCGGATTGTTTTTTGTCTAGAGGAAGCGACACTGCTATATTTACTGAAAAGAGACAATTAAACACTGACAAAGACTGATCAAATTTACTAAAGTGGTACAAAAGGGGGTGGTGATGGACGGAGCATCTGAACCAATCAAACACTCCCACCCAGTCAACAGATCTGGGTTTAATCCATCACCGTTCTTTAGCCCACTCTGCCACCCCAGTTCAAACATGGCCATATGCAAATCAGTCTGACCCTGTGCCTCATGGGAACAGTCCAGCCCGAACTGCCAAGCCATGCCTTCCCTGGACCGGAAACAAGCTACAGAGGACTGGTTTCTGCCATTTCAGCCGTCTTCAGCCCGGCTTGCTTGAATCCAGTGGCAAAGTGAGCATGGGACTCACGTCTGACCATACCCTGCCAACTTATGGCGAACAAAGTGGTACACAAGGGGGTGGTGATGGACGGAGCATCTGAACCAATCAAACACTCACACCCAGTCAACAGATCTGGGTTTAATCCATCACCGTTCTTTAGCCCACTCTGTCACCCCATTTCAGACATGGCCATATGCAAATCAGTCTGACCCTGTGCCTCATGGGAACAGTCCAGCCCGAACTGCCAAGCCATGCCTTCCCTGGACCGGAAACAAGCTACCGAGGACCGGTTTCTGGCATTTCAGCCGTCTTCAGCCGGGCTTGCTTGAATCCAATGGCAAAGTGAGCAAGGGACTCACGTCTGAGCATACCCTGCCAACTTATGGCAAACAAAGTGGTGCAAAAGGGGGTGGTGATGGACGGAGCATCTGAACCAATCAATCACTCACACTGAGGAAAATTGAATTTTGCCCTGTCATGTGTCCCTACGTGTTCCCCATCATATGTTATATGTGCATGATCAATATGCATATTTACCCCCTTGACCGAATAAAGACGCAATTATAGTTGTGTCCAACGTTAGTATGTTAGTTATCTAGTCCCTCCTGAAAGCAACAAGTATTAGGCCTGTGTTGCCAACGTCTTTACATTGTGCATGTTAAATCATCGAGATGCACCCGTTTCTAGGCCTCACAGGGCCCGGACACCAGATTCAAGCCTCAAGTCTCCTGAACCACTCTGAGGAGCGATGCAGCCCCTCCCGCATCCCTAACCCTTCTCTTACTTCCTGCCAAGCAGCGCGGTGCCCGGCCTGGCCTGCCTGCCAAGAATATGTTATGCCTACAGTTATCAGTTCAGCTCCCCGGCTTCACATTCCTAGCTAACGAACCTCATAAACATCTCCATTTACTGTCTAGTCTCTCTGTCTCCATGCAAGTAATTTCCTGAATTAATATCCATAGAAGATTCATAGCACGCGCAATACATAAAGAAATATATGCATGCACCAACCTTAGTGACAAGTAGCCTTTGCCCTGATGACTTTTAGATTCTAGCAACATGTTCTCCAAACACGAGATATCAGATATGCTATAGGTACATGTCGTCCTGACATCCCAGACTTTAGTCTCCTCTTCTAGTGCTAGAAGTCAGAGCCCCCAGCTCTCCCCAGTTACACGTCATGGCCCGTTTGCGCGCACCACTAGGTTAAAGGTTCCAGCTGCCCAGGTAGCCCCCTCCATGTATCCACCCACTTATGACACTTCTGTGACGTTTACATCACATGTCTCCGTGCACGCCCTGTGCACGCCTTCTTTTTACGCCCATATGTTCTTATCTTTCGTTTGTCACTTGTTACGCCTACTGTATTCAATGCAATTGTACTGTTTTACTATATATACTGTATGATGTTAATATGAGACCCCCTTCCCTTTTCCCCGGCAGCGGTCCCTCTTTTTCCTTGTGTCTGTCCCTTCCTGAACCTTTGCAGGTGATGGAACCCGATGGTCCATTGGCTCGAGCCATCTGATTAAAGCCCTTATGACTCAGACACCTCGGATTCTGCCTCTTATTTATTGAGCTATCCTTTTTAGTTAATGTATAGAAAAATAGTACCGGTAATTATTTATTTATTTACCACATAATGGCGCCCGAATAGGGACGAGCCCCTTCCCCACGCGCCGGCGATGTAACGCAGGCCCCCTGACCCTTCTACAGCCGTGACGGACCCCTACTGTGCACGTGCAGATATTTCTGCTTCAAGTCTCCCTCAGGCCCACGGAGGAGACGGAGACTGCGGTCCGGCATCCAGACGAGGCGGTGAGGAAGGCGGATCGTCCCGACCAGAGCCCAAGCCGAGAGAGCAAGGTCCGAGGTATCCGGAGGCCCACCTGTTTCTGAAGCCCGAAGCGCATGCGTAGTGTGTAGCAGTAACCAGACGTCGTAGCAGTCCAGTCCAGTCCGAGGCCTTCAGTTTTGCTTCCCGGTGAGTACCGTTGCTGGGGAAGTATCTAGACGGGTTCATTAATTTGTGCCCGGTCCGACGGGTTTGGGTACACAGATCCGGTCCGACGTGTTCACTTAGGTGGATACGGTATGACGTGTCTCTTTAGGAGACCGGTATGTTCTGTACTGTTTTAGCAGTGCATCCAGTTCTGTACTGTTTCAGCAGTGCATCCAGTAATTCTAGTAAGTCTGTTCTCGAGAAATTCAAGTATTATGTTTTCAATGTACTAGGTAGCATCTGTTCGAACTGTTATTAATGTGTATTGATGTCGTGGTATGAATGATTTGTTTTTCTAGTCATTACTGTGTTCATTGTGTATTGTGTTCAAGTTCAAGTACGGTTCAAATATGCCTCTGTTTTCAAAGTTGCGTCAGATAAAAACCAGAAAAGGGTTACTCGAAGAATCAGTTCCTGTCCCTCCTAGGGACAGTCCTGGACATTTCATGTATCATAAGCATGGCTTAGATGCCATACTGTATCTAGATTTATGGGTGGACTACACCAAACATCTCGAAGAGAAATATAGATGGCCTGTTTCAGGAACTTGGGATGCCGAGTGCATCATGAGAGTAGAAGAAGCATTATGGAGAAAGAAAGCCAGACAATCCCAGAAAGATGCCATAGAATTGTGGCGTAAAGAATCGCATAAAAGAACAGAAAAAGAATTCAGAAAAGCAGAACTAAGTAGGGAATCTTCAGAAAAAGCCAGAGAAAGGGATTTACTAGAAGAAGGTGAACGAGTTAGAGCAGAACAATCAGACAGACAGAGAAATGCCCTTATTAAAGGTATGTATCCCCTTCTCGCCGAGGGTGTGCCTAAGGCGACCCCGGAAGCACTCTGTAAGTTACCGCCACCACTGGTCCCGACTAAGCTACGTCATAAACCGACCGCAGCTGAAATTTTCCTTTCTTCCTATTTAGACGACACTGTCCCAGAATATGCAAATCCGAATCCTACTCCGCCTGTTCAACCTCATCACCCTGTTAATAACGTAATTACTGTACCTCCAGCTATGGGTCCCGGGAATTCTGTCCATGTGCCAGTACCCCAGGACCAACCCACACTACGTACACCTACTTTACCAGTCACGTTACCAGCAGCTGCACATTCAGTATTAATTGAAGATTCTAGTTCAGGAGGAGCGGGGGGAGGTATTCCTATCACCCCGCCTCAAACAAAGCGCCTGACACTAAGAGAAGCAGCATTACAGCGTACGCCAAAAGTGGCCACGTACGAAGCCCTCAGGAAGTACCTTACTGATTGTAGATATGATCCAGTGCCAGGCGAAGATCACATGATATTATATTCCGTACGTTTACGACGAGTTGCAAACTTTTTGACTACAATGCCAGATATGAAGGAACATTTAGACAGAATATATCATTTCATCCGAACAGGGGAGAAACCAGAAAGTATTCACGAAGCTATGGCGCACCGGAAAGTGGAGATTCAAAGTATGATTTTGCAGTTTTTGATTAATTGCTTAATAAGAGAACAAGATCATCCTGATAAAAGCAAAGACGAGATGAAGGTCCTGACAAGGTGGAGTGACAATATAGCAGACGGAAAACACAAGACACAGAATAGTATAGAAACGATGTACAGAAAGATTCGTAAAGAAATTCTAGACATACACGAGAGGGAGAAATCAAGAGTAATAGCAGAGAAAGAGAATGACTCTTCAGACGAAGAGGTAGACAACGAGAATCCCACCAGAATAGCGTATGTAGGTAGGACGAGATTTTCTGATAGACGCACACGCCTAGATTACAAGAAAGCTTTCCCTCCTCCCGTATCAGAACAGTGTTCTCTTGAACAATTATTCCAGGCTACAGATAAAGTTCTGAAATTACGAATAGGTTATAGTGAGCTTAGTACCATGCATGAACAAGAACTAGCCCGATCAGCAGTTCGATGGACTTGTGATTCTACCACATTTCCAGACGAAGTAGTGGCCCAAATGTTTCTGAAACTGCCCCCAGCCGAGCAGCGACTGGTGGGTATGTACATGATCCAGCACCTCATTACACTGTACGAGAGTCAGCATTCTGATCCAGGTCCTTTATATAATGTATTGAACGAGTTATTACTAAACCGATGGAAAGGTCTAGGTACCGATTTAATTAGTGTCATTTTAGAACAGCGTCACAAATACAGAACGTTCCTGACTCCGCATTTTGTTCCTGTTTCACCCCCATTCTACATAGATAGACAGAATCCGTTGCGAGAAGTGCATCCTGTTAAGGGAACGGGGGGTGAGCTCGAACGAGTATTTGTTTACACCCCTTTAACGAAAATAGAACTACTCGAAATGAAGAAGTTAGTACCCTGTCACGATAAAGATCCAGCAGGGTTCCACCGTGAGTTAAAAGACATGCTCCGTATGGGAGAATACACGTATCCTGATATCATTAAAATGTTAAAGGTCCTGTTGCCTGCGGGCATATATGAAAAACTTAAAGAAAAAGAATGGGAGGTGGGAGAGAAAAAGATTGACTGGACTGCATTAGAGAACGAAGATAAAACACGAGTTCCAGGTACTGGTCTTGGGGATAAAGCCAAAGAATTGCCCGAGTTGTTAATACAAGTCTTGCCAAGATTACTAGCCACGAAAAAGGAAGACTGGGATGCCATCTCAGCCTGTAAACAGAAACAAGACGAAGACACTAGTGATTTTTATTCCAGATTTGAGAAATGTTTCATTATAAATAGCGGCTTGAAAACAAGTAGTGAGTCGTATCCCCATCTTTTTGTTACTAAACTAGTTGAGAATTCTTTACCTCAAGTGAAAAATAGAGTACTGAAAGTCGAGAGTACCTGGCAAGCTAATACCCCGTCCCAAATGCTACAGATGTTACAGTATCACCAGAACCGAATCAGAGAAGAGCAAGAACACGAACGGAGACGTATGAAAGACACGAAAATGAAAGTACTAGTTGCACAGTCTGTTCCAGCAGATAGTCAGAAGAGGGGTACGACTCCGACAAGTCATTCTGCAGCTCCCGTTAAAGGGACATGCAATTATTGTAAACAACCAGGTCATTACATAAACGAATGTGCTGTTCTGAAACACAACATAGCTACCGGTAAGACGAAAGAGAGACCGCGTCCTCCTAGACAGGAACATGTTCCGCAAAATGTGCAACCACCGCAGAACGCACAGCAGACAGTTACAGTACCGCAGCCTATAGCTGCCACACAACACGTTACACAGCAGATGTACCAGTACGCACAGTCAGATTATCCAGAATATCAGCAGTATTCATGAAACAGCCTAGAGAGGGAGGTTGGCTTGCCTCTCATCGAAGTTCCTGTAGATCAAGAGGGTCCCTGTGTACACAGTCAAGTATTAGGGAAAGACAGAAAGTTTCTGATTGATACAGGGGCAAGTAGGACTACCATCAGTCATGACGAGGTTCCAGGGGCTCCACTCTCAGGCTCAAGAAATGTTTCCCTGGGATTTTCAGGAAAGCCTATTGTTAACGAAATATCGAAACCAGTTTCTCTAGAAGTTGGTCCATTGTCCCGAACTACAGACTTGTTACTTACGAAATCATGTCCAGAAAATTTACTAGGTATTAAAACATTGAAAGAATTAGGAGCTGTAATATGCTGCTCTCCGGAAGGAGTGAGATTGTTTTTACGTGATTTTAAAGGTCATTATGTGTTAAGAGAGTTTGATCCAAGATTAATGAATGTACCACAGCATTTATGGGCGCAAGGTCCAACTGATGTCCGTTGTATGCACATTACACCATATCGTGTCACTCTGAAGCAAGGTGTTGTATTACCCCGAATTCGACAATACAAGTTGCCACCTGAGGCTGTAGCAGCCTTATCGAAAATTATTGACGAGCTCATTGCTCAAGGAGTGGTTGTAGAAACTGACTCCAATGTATGTAATTCCCCGATCATCCCGATTCTTAAACGTACTGACCCAAATGCACCTCCAGTTTATCGATTAGTGATTGACCTTCGAGAACTTAATAAATGTATCATACCCCAGTACCCAGTTGTTCCAGATATCTCTTCCCTATTGACTGCCATTGATTCTGAAGCTACGTTCTTTACTGTTATTGATCTCAAGAACGCTTTCTTTAGCGTCCCCATTCATCCAGACAGTCAGTTCCTTTTCGGATTCTGTTTAAATGGAAGAAGCTATAAATTTACACGAGCACCTCAAGGTTTCACAGAAAGTCCCAGTATTTACAGTCAAGCACTTAAACGACAACTAGACAATATTCACATGCCAACTGACACTGCCCTGATCCAGTATGTCGATGATTTATTGATCACAGCCCGTACAGAACGTGACTGCGAACGTGCGTCACTGACAGTCTTGTATTTTCTGGCAGACATGGGGCACAAGGTGTCCCCTTCCAAACTGCAATTTTGTGTCCAGCAAGTGGTATACCTTGGACACTTACTGTCCAAGAGGGGTAGACAGTTGACACCTGACCGTATCCAGTTAATAGCACATCTTCCGCAGCCCAAGACACAGAAGGAGGTACGAGCTTTTATCGGCCTCACTTCTTACTGCAGACAATGGATCCCTCAGTACGCATATCTAGCCAAGCCACTGATACAGTTGACAACACAGGAGGCAGCGACATCGACTGTCCTCCCTTGGACCCAGGAACATACACTTGTTTTCAATGAATTAAAGAAAGCTTTATGTCAAGCTCCGGTGCTAGCGACACCAAACTACAGTAAGCCTTTTACACTTTTTGTCACTGAACGTGATGGTACAGCATTATCTGTTCTCACACAAGATCAAGCAGGACAACACAAGCCTTGTGCTTATTTTTCTAGCACCTTAGATCCAGTAGCCCAGGCTCTGCCTGCGTGCCTCAAATCAGTTGCAGCCACAGCTCTAGCTATCAGACAAAGTGATTCCATAGTGTTAGGACACTCCCTGACAGTTCAAGTTCCACACTCCGTGGAAGTTCTTTTAAACCGAACACAGACTCAGCACTTGACAATTGCACGTTTAACAGGATATGAACTGACACTGTTCCAGCCACACATAGAAATCAGACGCTGCAACATTTTAAATCCTGCTACACTGTTACCCTCGATTACATCAAATCCTGCCACACATGACTGTGTGGAAGTTATTAACACCATGACAAAGCCAAGACAAGACTTGACGGACATTGCATTACCTGACCCAGACCTGACACTTTACGTGGATGGTTCATGTATGAGAACAAGTACAGGAGAATTAGTAGCTGCATATGCAGTGACTACTGAAACTGAAGTTATAGAAACACATCGTATTGACACCCTGTCTGCTCAAGCAGCAGAGCTCATTGCTCTGACCCAAGCCTGTATACTAGCCAAGAACCTGAAAGTAAACATATATACAGATTCACGTTATGCATTCGGAGTTGTACACGACTTTGGAGTCCTCTGGCAAGAAAGAGGTTTCATGACCTCTCATGGAGCCAAGATTCAGCATGGCCCCCTCATTCAAGCTCTGTTAGATGCAATACATTTACCGACAGCCATTGCCATTATGAAGTGCAAAGCACATACGAAAGCCACTGACACCATTTCCCAGGGTAACGATCTGGCAGATCGAACAGCCAAGCTTACAGCTCAGACTCCAGACATTCCAGTTAACATGACAAAGACAGACGTTCCAGTCCCGACAACTTGTATGACAGTTAAGGATCCTACACAAGACGTACTAGACATACAGACACATGCTACTCCAGATGAAATCAAGAAATGGTCTGAACAAGGAGGGGTCCAGACAGATCAAGGATGGTTGACGAAGGGAAAAGCCACATGGTTTCTCCCCGACTCTATGGTTCAAGTCATTATTAATACAGCACATAGTCCAGCACACTTAGGAGAAAAAGCCATGTTAGACAGCATCCAGAACCTTTGGTTTAACAAGCATTTACGAGCAGCAGCGAAGCAGAAAGTGCGTACCTGCATGATCTGTTGTCAGTTTAATCCAGGTAAAGGTGTTCCCGTGGAACAAGGTGGATTCCATCCTCCTGACCATCCTTTTGAAGTCCTCCAGATGGATTATATCCAGATGGATCGATGTCGAGGTTTCAAGTATGTCCTCGTAGTTGTATGCGCTTTGTCCAGATGGACAGAAGCATATCCAGTCCCAGATTATACTGCCGCGACCACTGCCAAGCAGCTGGTTCGTGAGTTCTTCCCTCGCTATGGTTTGCCCAGGGTCGTGTATTCAGACAACGGACAGCCATTCTCATCCGAACTCATGAAACAAGTATCTCTTCTGTTAGGGTACCAGTGGAAATTCCATTGCGTACGACACCCCGAGGCAGCTGGCCTCGTAGAGAGACACACAATCAAACTCTGAAAATACGTATTGCCAAGGTCTGTGCCGAGAAAGGTGTAGATTGGATGGTAGCCCTGCCGGTTGCCCTTTTCTACATGAGAATGGTCGCTCACTCCCGATCAGGTCTGTCACCCTTTGAAGTCGTGTTCGGTCGTCCCCCAAACATGTGGGGTACACCTATGCCTCGTAAAATAACGGATGTTGACAGTAATATGCTGACAGATTACCTAGCTTCCTTGATGTCTGCACTACTCTCTTGTCGTTCACAGGTCGCGGCTACTTTTCCAGACAACACCCAGGTGAAACCGCACGAGGTCGTTCCAGGCGATCTTGTTTTGATCCGCAACTTCGATCGTTCAAGCCCCCTGGAGCCCCGCTGGAAGGAGCCGAAACTTGTTCTGATGACCACAAGGACCGCCGTCAAGATAGAAGGACGCAAAGGCTGGCTTCACTCCAGCCATATCAAGCGATTTCATGGACTCCGTCCAAAGACTTTTTTCAAGGACTGCCCCGATACTGACTCTAAACTTCCCCTGTTAGAGAAAACTCCGCAGCAGGAGTATAAAATGAAATTGAGGTCTAGCAAGTCAGACAGCGTTTAATTGTTTAAGTCCCCCTCGGGTGAAGCGGTTAGACAGGTTCCTGACATGTATGAGATAGACCCACATAGTGAGAGAGATAGAATCTCCAAGAAAATACGTTACTGTAAAAATCTGCGCAGCAGATGCGTGATTACTTTATTGTTTATGTTATTTCTGAGTCTTACGATCACATGTATAAGTTATGTTTTACATGTATTTTTTCCTCCTCTTGATTCACATGTACATCTTTCCTCCAATGATACAGTAGAGCACACATTTAGTGAACTACCCCCTCACGAGTTATCCTATCGACTTGCAATGCGCAACAATACTTTTATCCGCATGTTACACTATTCGCACCAGACCAGTAATGCCACTAATTGTTGGGTGTGTGGTCGACTCCCCCCTTTTCAGACACCGAAGGGAGTTCTGCCACTTTTTCCCTATCCGTTTTCACACAATGGTTCGTGTGGAGCATGGTTTACGTTAACATCATCCTTAGACGATAAGTCCCTTCTGAATAGAACATGTTTCCCAGACAAGGAAGGTCTTTCCCATAGGACAGGGTTAGATCTCGAAAATGAAGTATATGATCTAGGTAATTTCTCCTCCAACCTCATGGTTTTGAATGTTCAGTCCGAGGCTAATCCAGACTTGCCTTCTATAACAGTTCTACCAGTGAAAGGTGAATTATGTGTTAGAAAGAATGGTTCAGTATACCTAGGACACAGTGATTGTACTACTGTGGTCGAGTATAGTGATAGTGGGAAGTCTACTTTCAAAGCTTCACGTCATTCCTATTTTGTATGTGGTCAGACCGCATATGTACGTTTGCCCCTAGATTGGGATGGAACATGTTACATTGCCTTCCTACTGCCACCTGTTTTTCTAGCCCCATCCGATTATCACAGAAATTCACATCTAGTACATGTCAGACATAGAAGGGAGATCGAGTCCCCAATCGTCGATCAGACTGAAACTGCATTAGAACAGTATACAGATTTCAATAAAGGTTTCTTTTTCTTCATAGGTCCTGTTCAGAATAGTAAATTAATACGCAGGTTAACCAGAACCCTTGAAGCAGTAGTGAATGAGACTACTTCCGCTCTAGGTAACTTAACAGAAGAGCAATCTGCTATGAGATTTGTCGTTCTTCAGAACCGCCTTGTTCTTGACGTCATACTGGCCGATAGGGGCGGAGCTTGTAGAGTCATCGGATCTAGTTGTTGCGTTTTCATTCCTAATAACGCACCGTCTGTGTATTCAGCAATAACAAGACTTCATAAAATAGCCCATCAGCTACACCAGAATCCAGGCACCTGGACTTGGTCCGGCTGGCTCTGGAGTATAATATCTGCCTGGGGATGGAAAGTACTGTCATTCCTAGGAATAGTAGTAATGATCATTTTCAGTTGTTGTCTCTGTTTACAATGTGGCCCTGCGATTTGCGGCTTGTGCGCTACCTCTTGTATTCCAAGTCCAAAGTCCCATTCCCAAAAGATAAGAGACGAGCAAATGATGCTTTATGAACAGATAGATGGTATCATGAATATTGATGTTTCCTGAAGGAAACGTAGGGAACAAGGAGGGAATGAGGAAAATTGAATTTTGCCCTGTCATGTGTCCCTATGTGTTCCCCATCATATGTTATATGTGCATGATCAATATGCATATTTACCCCCTTGACCGAATAAAGACGCAATTATAGTTGTGTCCAACGTTAGTATGTTAGTTATCTAGTCCCTCCTGAAAGCAACAAGTATTAGGCCTGTGTTGCCAACGTCTTTACATTGTGCATGTTAAATCATCGAGATGCACCCGTTTCTAGGCCTCACAGGGCCCGGACACCAGATTCAAGCCTCAAGTCTCCTGAACCACTCTGAGGAGCGATGCAGCCCCTCCCGCATCCCTGACAATTCTCTTACTTCCTGCCAAGCAGCGCGGTGCCCGGCCTGGCCTGCCTGCCAAGAATATGTTATGCCTACAGTTATCAGTTCAGCTCCCCGGCTTCACATTCCTAGCTAACGAACCTCATAAACATCTCCATTTACAGTCTAGTCTCTCTGTCTCCATGCAAGTAATTTCCTGAATTAATATCCATAGAAGATTCATAGCACGCGCAATACATAAAGAAATATATGCATGCACCAGCATTAGTGACAAGTAGCCTTTGCCCTGATGACTTTTAGATTCTAGCAACATGTTCTCCAAACACGAGATATCAGATATGCTATAGGTACATGTCGTCCTGACATCCCAGACTTTAGTCTCCTCTTCTAGTGCTAGAAGTCAGAGCCCCCAGCTCTCCCCAGTTACACGTCATGGCCCGTTTGCGCGCACCACTAGGTTAAAGGTTCCAGCTGCCCAGGTAGCCCCCTCTATGTATCCACCCACTTATGACACTTCTGTGACGTTTACATCACATGTCTCCGTGCACGCCCTGTGCACGCCTTCTTTTTACGCCCATATGTTCTTATCTTTCGTTTGTCACTTGTTACGCCTACTGTATTCAATGCAATTGTACTGTTTTACTATATATACTGTATGATGTTAATATGAGACCCCCTTCCCTTTTCCCCGGCAGCTGTCCCTCTTTTTCCTTGTGTCTGTCCCTTCCTGAACCTTTGCATGTGATGGAACCCGATGGTCCATTGGCTCGAGCCATCTGATTAAAGCCCTTATGACTCAGACACCTCGGATTCTGCCTCTTATTTATTGAGCTATCCTTTTTAGTTAATGTATAGAAAAATAGTACCGGTAATTATTTATTTATTTACCACAACACCCAGTCAATAGATCTGGGTTTAATCCATCACCGTTCTTTAGCCCACTCTGCCATCCCAGTTCTGAACTGGGGTGGCAGAGTGGGATAAAGAACGGTGATGGATTAAACCCAGATCTGTTGACTGGTTGTGAGTGTTTGATTGGTTCAGATGCTCCGTCCATCACCACCCCCTTTTGTACCACCAAATTTACTAAAGGGCACAATATATAGTGCACTACATCAGCTATACTAATAAGAATATATTCTTCTCGGGTGCTGGGTCAGTCTAGAGCTCAGAAACAGGGGTTTTCTCTTACCGCCACAGTAGGATGTATGTGGGTCACATCCCAAACCCATTGAACCGAGGTTAGGAACCAACCTAACAGGGTAACTCAGTAGTGACGATTGGTGCTGGAATCTAAAAGCTTTGGCCCTGATTCTCTATAAAAATAAGTGTTGGATAGTGTATGGGTAAAAATTACAATTCCCACTCCAGTGAGTGCAACTGTAGGGCAAGGGTTGGATAGTGTAGGGGTAAAAATTACTATTTCCCATTACTTACCTTATAATGCGTTGTAATAGCATGAGTTGTAGTGGCATATGTTGTAATGGCATGCGCTGTAGTGATATGCATTTAAATGGCTACATTGTAATTGCATTTGATGTAAAGGATGTTGCGTTGCAATGACTGTGTTGTAAAGGTAGTGCGTTGTAATGACTGTGTTGTAATAGTTGTTCCCCTTTCAATGATATGTCTAGCTAGCTCCAATCAAAAGTTATACTTTATTAAGTTTAATAAAGCCTTCCATTGTTAACCAATGAAGCTAGTAGCACTACAATAGGGAACAATGACTTTGGCTGTTTTTCCTTACCAGGGCATATTAAACATCTTTTTGGGTTTCGCCTGCCGAAGGCTGCGCTCTGCGCAGCTCTTCAGCGCAGGTGAAATCCTATGTCGTCAATAGGGACTCCTGGAACGTCCCCCGGCTCTCATTGGTTAGCTCCATAAATGGAGGCTAGCCATTGAGTGCCGGATCTGTCCATCAAGGCTGGACCAGATTCGGGGGCGTTCCAGAGATTTTTTCCCAGGGCGGAGTTACGTTTTTTCCCGTTCCCTCCCCTTTCACTGAAAGTGAATTCAGATGCGCTGTCCATTCCCGCCCCCTCCGTGTGCCTTTCCGCCGCCCTTGCTGTCCTGTGCACGTTTCCCGCCATCCGTGTCCTCTCCCGCCCCTCCCGCCGTCCGTGTCCTCTCCCGCCCCCCTCCCGCCGTTCGTGTCCTCTCCCGCCCCCCTCCCGCCGTTCGTGTCCTCTCCCGCCCCCTCCCGCCGTCCGTGTCCTCTCCCGCCCCCCTCCCGCCGTTCGTGTCCTCTCCCGCCCCCTCCCGCCGTCCGTGTCCTCTCCCGCCCCCCTCCCGCCGTTCGTGTCCTCTCCCGCCCCCCTCCCGCCGTTCGTGTCCTCTCCCGCCCCCTCCCGCCGTCCGTGTCCTCTCACGCCACCAGCGAGTGCCCACCTCGCGATTTCTGCCCGCCTGCCTGCCTAGCGAGGGCCGCCGCGCTGCCCGCGGCGACCCGGAAGTACCTGGCCGGCCGGCCAATCCCTTCGCGGCCGGCCGGAAGTCCCGCACCCGCAGCCCGGGGGAGGGAAAGGGAAGCCTTGCTGTTTGCCGCTTCCCCCTGCCTGGGGGAAGCCTTTGTCGGTGTTGCCGGTCTCCCATGCCTGGAGGGAGACCGGAGAGGAGCCTGACGAGGGTGGAGCGGAGGGGGCGCGGGGCACATTGTGGTGCCCGCCCCCACCGCAAATCCGTACCGGCAGCAAGGAGGAGGGCAGCAGCGATCAGGTAAGGATCAGCCTGGGCCTGCCTTTAGTCACGGCGCTTCCTCGAGCACTCCGCTGCCCCTGGCCACGAGCACAGCGTGGAGTTGCTGTTGTGTGGGGGGGGGGGGGTAGTGATCCTCTTAAAAGTGCACTACCTTTATGCCCCAGCTTTTCAGCAAGTTGCTGGTATTTAATTTTGAAGGGGAAGAGAAGTTTAGCATAACCAGGGTAGGTTCCGATGCCTGTATACCTCGAGTGGGTAAGATTTTGACGGAGAAATTGTCTTGTGACTCCACATGCACCAGTTCCGGAAGACCCTTGATCAATTATAGGATGTTCACTCAATTTGAAGTATTTTGAGTTCCCCTTGGGAGCGAGGCAGGGTCCGGCTTTGTTTCCAGTGAACCCGGGCACTGCTCTGATAACAGGATTACTCATTGCTTTCTTTTCGGGTGTGGGGGGGTGAACGATGCAGTATTTTAAGCCAGGAGTGGCCCCAACCTCCAAGAGGCCCCGAGCTTCAGACCGAGACGCTGTCATGGCGACTTGGATGTAGCTTGTTCCCTTGTGCCTGAAAAATGCGAAAGATAAATAAAAGTGTAGGTTTCGTGATTTTTTTTATTTTAAAGTAACAAACGTTATAGATGGAAATGAAAATTGGGTTCTGTTTTGCCTGAGATGACTCTTGTTGAATACAAACCTACTACAGCCGTGTGCCGCTTCAGCAAGTATCAGTAACACTTTCTAAAAAGTTTGGCTTACAGATTGATCACTTGCAACAGCTCATACAAATGCATGAGCACGCTCAATGCAGATTCAAGTTTAGTTGCTTGATTCAAGTTAGCAGGACATCAAAACACAAAAACGTGCATGGTCAATGCCTTCTGGCACTTTAAAATCATCTGCTTCCAAGGCTGTGGAATGAAAAAAACAAATATTCATGAAACTCCGCACTTCTAGCCGCACCTTTCCTGCCACCACGTGCGTACATGCTTTTTCACTGTAACTTAAGTCTGGTTTGGGTGTGATTGAAAACTGACTCCTTGCAACACCCTTTCGACAAGAGCAATGTTATGATGAAGGCCAGATTTAATTACATTTTATCAGGCTTGAAGTAGTCGTAATTGCACACTGTTAGGTTTCCACGTCCAGTGCTACCCTGTTTTCCCCTCCTGTGTGGGAAAGGGCACGTTGTAGGTAATGACTTTGATAACTTTTCCTTTAAATCTGAATGTTTTTTGGAGAAAGAGCTGTTGATATTTAATGTCCTAAATTTCAACCTTGTAACTGGCATGACTGGCTTTGCCTAGGTTTGTAGTAGTGTCTGCCAATACCATTGCAGCTGAATACATACCTGAAGACACAAATCAGCTAATTTAATGTGTGTACCATTAATGGTACACCTAACCCCAAATGCCTTGGAAGCTCTATCCGTTATAGTGTTAGAAAAGTGACACACTGCATTAGAGAGCAAGCGTTTGATTTCTGGAGCAGATCCACTCACTTTATGCTGTGGTTCTAGGTCAATAAGGATCAAACTCTCTGTGTGTGTGGGTCTGTGTGTGGGTCTGTGTGTGTGTGTGTGGGTGTGTGTGTGGGTCTGTGTGTTTTTGTGTGGCATTTGCCAGAGATTAAACTATTGGCATTGTAAATGACAATGCCATTTATTTATCTGTTTTCAAAACCAACACATAAATACAAATGTTGTCATTTACAATGCCAATAGCTCAAACTTTTCAAAAGGCGAAACCATTGCATTGTAAATGCTTGTTTTGTCACTGCTTTTAACAACAATGCACCTGACCCTTGGATCACCTAGGGCAGATCTTAGGGGTGACCTATACGTAGTACAAAGTTAGTCTTGGGCTTTGGAAGTAGTTTTAATTTCAAAGTCGAATTTGGATATAGTTTTATTTTAAAACACACCTGCAAGACAGATCGTTCTTTAAAATGACACCAGACACCACAGCTGTTCACACTTAAGTGCATTAAGTCCACTGGGGCATCTAACCCTACATGGCTTACCATATATTAGGGAATTATAGGTAGGTAGTCTTTTCCAATTATAATTATACAAATTATCATAGATCTCTAGAGGACAAAGCACTAACCCTGGGCCTGGTTAGCAGAGGTCAGGACACTTTCAGAGTTAGTAACCACCAGTAACAGTCAAAAAGGGCGACTTTCCTACATGTCCCCCGACAAAAGGAGATGGACAACTAACCTACACCCTGATAGTCCTCTTCATCTAAGTGGAAAAACATGGAAAGTCTATTTGCATTGGCATGGGCAGCCTCAGGTCTGTGTCCCACTGTGAAGTCCATCACATTTAGGAAAATGGACCACTCAATAATTTTGGGTTTTCCACCCTCATCTTCATGAGCCATCTGAGAAGTCTATGGTCAGTTTGAAAACAGAAGTGAGTATCAAACAGGTATGGTCTCTGTTTCTTCAGGGACCAGACCACAGCAAAGGCTTCTCTCTCAATGGTAATCCATCTTTGCTCTCTTGGGAGTAGTTGCCTGCTAATGAAGACAATTGGTTGATTTTTGCCCTCTTCATCTACTTGTGCCAGTACTGCCCCAATCCCTTGCTCTGAAGTATCTGTCGGGACAATAAACTCCTTATTGCAGTCAGGTGCAAATAGGGTTGGTGATAAACATGCAGCTTCTCTCAGAGTGTCAAAAAAGGCCTGCTGACATTCTTGAGTACAAATTACCTATTTGGCCTGCTTCTTTGAGGTCATTTCTGTCAGGGAAGCTACAATTGTCCCATAGTTCCTCTCAAACCTCCTGTGATACCCAGCCATTCCAAGAAAGGCCCTGACCTGTGCCTAGGTTTTAGGAGCTTCCTATCCAGGATGGTCCGGATCCAGGGCTGGAGTGACTGTACATGGCCTCCACCTACAAGATGGGCCAGGACCACCACTGAACCCTGTCCTATCTGGCATTTCCTTGCCTTAATAGTCAGGCCTGCCTGCTGCAGGGCCTGAAGGACTTCACTCAGGTGGACCAGGTGCTCCCACCAGTTGGAACTGAATGCAGCTATATCATCCAGATAAGCTGCACTAAAAGCTTCCAACCCAGACAGGGCTATGTTCACCAACCTTTGAAAGGTGGAAGTGGCATTCTTCGAGGCAAAGGGCATTACCTTGAACTGAAAACGGCACTCTGGTGCGGAAAATGCTGACCTCTCCTTCCAGTCTCTCTACTAATCTAATTAGGGGGGCTTCCATCTGGCTGCTTATCAAGGAAGTGGGGGCTGGCCTGTGTCCTATTACTTTAGGATAGCAAGTTCTAAAACTACTTTCCTGTAATAGTTATAATACATCTGACCTTCGCATGTTGTTGGATTTATTGTAACCAATATTTTGATACTTTAAATGATCTGTCTAGCACCAAATTAAAAGTTAGACTTTATTCAGTGTAATGAAGCCTTCTCGTGTTAACCTACAGGGCTACAGAACTACAATAGGGAAACATCACTTTGACTTTTTTTCCTTACCAGGTCATATAGAACATATTTTTAAATTATCTCTGCTTTTATGAACAAGCCACCCTACCCTTGGGGCACCTAGGGCAGACCTTAGGGGTACCTTATAAGTTATAAAAAGGTAGTTTAGGTATTTGTTGGAAATGGGGGTCTCTGGTTGGCAGAGGTAGGAACCTTTGTCCTTTGCTTCTAGTCAGGGTAAAGGGGATACACTACTAAAATAACCCCTGCTCACCCCCTTGGTAGCTTGGCACAAGCAGACAGGCTTATCTCAGAGGTAGTGTGCAAAGCATTTGCAAACACATACAGAAAAACTGTGAATGCACTACAAAGAGACACCACACCAGTTTAGAATAAAAAGTAATCTTTATCTAAACCAAAACATGACCAAATGACAAAAATCCAAAATACAGTATTAAAAATAAGGCTTTCAAATGGTAGAAATAGTTCAGTTCAATGCAAGTTGTAAATGCGACAATTTTCCCAAAAGAACCTTAGATGTGCCATGCAAAACAAACAAAATGGCCGCAGGGAAGGTGATGCGTCGGTTCCTTACACTCAGGGAAGGTTATGCGTTGATTCCTTGTTTGAGGTAGGTGATGAGTCGGTTTCTTAATGCAGCGCAGGGGAGTTGATGCAACGGTTCTTTACCGGAGAGGAGGTGATGTGTCGTTTTCTTACTGCGTGGAGAGTTGATGCGCCTGTTTCATACTGTGGCTCCCAACAATGCGACAGTCTTGGCGCCGTGATGCGTCGATCCAGTACGATGCGTGGTGTTGTGCAGTCACACAGCAGGCTTAAGTAGGGATCAGTACAGTGATCTCGGACTTTGGAGATCGTTGCACCAGATGCATTGTGCAGCGACTTCTCGAGCCGCTGCAAGCACTGCGATGGTTTCTTCGGCAATGCGTTGGAAACAGGTGTCGATGAGTCACGCTTCTTCCATGTTGCATCGATTTTCCAGCTCCCTGCGACAAACAGTCTCTAGAGGTCCTAAAAAGCAGCAGGCACCTCAAGCCCTTGGAGATCTTTTCTTCAAGCAGGTGACAAAGTAAACAGCAAAGTCCTTTTTCTCCTTTCTTTGGCAGCAAGCAGCAAGCAGCCACTGCACGCCAACCCCAGACAGCAAACGGCACAAGGGCAGTATTCCTCCTCATTTTATCCGGCTCTTCACCTTGGCAAAGGTTCCCCTTAATTTCCCAGAAGTGATAAAAAAGTCCGGTGTCTGAGCCCCTCTTTTTATGCACCAAAATTCTTCGTTCTCTGAAGGCACAGAGTGTCTGTACCCAGCCAAAACCAGTTCTCTGGGGCACTTTGCAAGTACACAACAACCTCCATCGTCAATGTGAGCCCTGGCTCCAGACCCCCCACAGGGGGGCACAGCCATCATTGTGGAAGGCAAGCACAGTCCTATTCAGGTGAAGATGCTGCTCCTCCCACCACTCCAAATACAGACCAGTCATATTCAGCCCAACCCTGACTCATCAGACTTCTGGAGCCGCTGCCCCTCTCCAGCCCCTGTTATCCAAAACACTAATAAATACACTTTAACATTCTGAGTTCAGGCATACTAAACTTTACTTTTCCGTCTTGTTCCTAGGGTCAGTTATGTTTATAATATTTTATATACAAACTCCCCATTCTGTCCTATGGAAACAGATAGCCTTGCAATAGTGAAAAACAGAATTGGCAGTATTTCACTATCAGGACATGCCACACACATCAGGGCATGTCATACCTTTCACATACAATGCACCATGCCCACAGGGGTACCTAGGGCCTACATTAAGGGTGACTAATATATAGAAAAGGGAAGGTTTAGGGACTGGAAAGTGTGTGCACTTGCCAAGTCGACATGGCAGTCCCAGACTGCACACAGGCTCTGCAATTGCAGGTCAGAGTTACATGTTACAGGCTGCTTTTGTGGATGGCACAATCAGTGCTGCATGCCCACTAGCAGCATGTGATTTACAAGCCCTGGGCACACACAGTGCACTATACTAGGGTCTGACAAGTAAATCAAATCAGCCAATCATGGAAACATCAATACATAAGAACAATTTACAGGGAGAGCATATGCACTTTAGCACTGATCAGTAGTGGTAAAGTGCCTAGAGTCAAAAAACCACCAACAACAGGTCCGAAAAAATACAAGAGGAAGGCAAAAAGTTCTTGGATGACCCTGCAAAAATGGGCCCAGTCCAACAATATTGGTAAGTACTTTTAATTACAAAGTTGAATTTGGACATAGTTGAATTTTAAAACCAGCCAGCAAGGCCGGTCTGTCTTTAAAATTACACCAGACACCACAGCAGTGCATGCTTAGGTTTACTGAATACACTGGGGCCTCTACATCCGTATGCCCTATCATATACAAGGGACTGACAGGTAGGCTGTCTGTGCCAATTAGAATTATGCCAATTACCATATATCTTTAGAGAAACGAGCACTGGCCCTGGGCTTGGTTAGCAGAGCCCAGAGTACTTTCAGAATCAGTATCCACCAGCATCAGTCACAAAATGGTAGTGATCAGGGCAAAAAGAATGACTTTCCTACAATAGGCAAACAATTTGCCTGATTGTCTTTAAATCCAGTATGAGCAGCGAATGGTGGCATTTTTAGTTGAACTAAAAATGGGGGGCTGCCAAGTGAGCACTTTACCTGTGCTATGCATAATATTTGCCATCACTTCGGTTTGGGCTATCCTGACACTGTTTCTCATCAGCAGAGACAGGCCTTGAGAAGGGATATCACTACTGCCATGGACATTGTAAGAATTTGGTTAAAGTATTAATCAGTATCCTTGTCAAGATGAAATAAAAAAGTCACTAATTAAACCTGTGTTTAACCTTTTGATAGCTTGGTGCACAAGCAGTCAGGCTTAACTTAGAGGCAATGTTAAAAGCATTTCTGCAGTACTCAAACAATAATAAAGTGACAATACAACACAAGATGTATCCCAAACTTATTTAGAAAAAAGAGAGTATTTTAATAAATAAAATGACACCAAAACAATAACTATTCAATCTGTAGAATGGGTGTTATGAGTTCTAAGAGTTGTAGGTAAAAAGACACCAAAAGGCGTGACACAACAACTGCGGGTATCTGGTTGTGCTCGACCAGGTCAAAGTCACAAGTTTAGATTGAACACAAAGGAGCATGGGCCAGATACAGGACCAGTTTCATCCTACTGAAAGGTATATCTTCTGACTTTGAGGCGAAGACAGTGCTGAGTGACTCTTTGGGGCTTTGCATTGCCCTACGTCGCACTAAGTTTGATCCACTGCAGTTTTTATTTGAGAGCTCTGCTGGTCTGCATGGCTCTGCGGCACTGTGCATAAGATGTAGTGAAGAACCCCAATAAGGTCCGGTGTCTCTCTGTGCCATTCTGCATCAAATCCAGTGTACCTCTCATCAGGAGGTGTGTTGTGCTGCTCTACTTCGAATTTAGTTAAGCCATTGATCATGAGCTGTGCGGTGCTTGATGCAAGGCCCTGCATTGCTCTGTTTTGGATCTGGTGAAGCCTTCATTAAGCAGGGAGTAGTACACTCTGACTCTAGCCAGTGGTCCAGGACCTTTAGGACAACACTTGAGGGTCAGGACTCACTCCCACGGATGCCAGCAGAGGGAACCGGCTCGGGTCCATTTGGGTCTCGAGTGTTCCAATGAGTGGTTATTGATTGCCACTTTTATTGCCAGCCTTTAAGTAGGAGCCATCCCGTTTTTCTAACTCTAAACTGGTTCTGGCCAGTTCTTATCATTCCCTTGGGTTTGCCACCAATCTACCTATTGAAACAAAGGGAAAGCAGGCCCAGGTGTGAGCTGTATCTCCCAGAAAGCTTCTTCTTAGTCAAAAAGGGCTGGTCACAGCCCCTAGGCTACTCTTTGTAGTGTGATCATGGCCAGGGCACAGCTCATCCCCAGCCCTCCTGTCAGGAAGACCCTTACTGCTTAACACCAAAGCACTTTTGTACTACACATCACACCAGAGGAGAGCCATTACTAGTCAGGTGACCTTGGACACTAGCAGAAAGGCACATATAGAAAAAATATGGCATTTCAAAAATAATATTTTAAAATCTGGTCTTACCACTAAAGAGGCTTTTTAATTATGATTAATATGAGTGACACCTCTCAAGCTGGTCCAAAACTGAATTTTGCACTTATTTAAAGTGTACGAAGGCAAATTGGTGTTAGTCTGTGAGACATCCAGCCTCATTTGAAGGCTTTTAACTGTCAGGACCTTAAAAACATGATGTATACATGTCCTACTTTTTAAATACCATGTACTCTGCCCTATGAGCTGTTAGAGCCTATCTTAAGGGTGACTTCTAAGTATTTAAAAGGAAGGTTTAAGCCAGCAAAAGGTTTGGTTTGCTAGCTGAAAATGGCAATTTTAAAATAGGTGTGAGTAACTGAATGTTGAGCGTGGAGGCACCAGCTGAATCACTCTTGAACTGGGTTATATCACTTTACTCAGCGTAAAGGAGAACTAAGTGAGTCTCCCAGATTTTAAAGGAAACATGTAATTCCACTTGGATATTTGTTTGTAAGCTGCCATGATAAGCAATGTACCAAAAAGACCTTGTGTTGTTTCTTTTTAGGGCCTCCATCATGACTATTGAGTTTCCGTCCTCACGCATCCTTTTGCTGTGGGCCAATATTGACTAACAGGCTCTTCGTGCTTCAATTATTTCCACTCTACTATGTGCTTTTATAGCTGAAATAAGTTTCTTTTCACCTTCCTGCAGTCCTGCGCATACCAGCCAAATAATGTTTCACTGTTATTTATAAGTGGCTTATTATGTAATGTTGAGACTATCTCCTTTAGGCGCATGAACAAATCATTAAGAATTTGCTATGGGAGTAAATCTTTGAAGCCAGTGTGTTATTGAATAGTTTGAGAGTAGTTACAACAATGATGTAGATTCCTACCATCATCTTTTGATAGTCCACTATTTTTGACTATTTAAAATTCCTGGTATTGTTAATAACAAACGGGAGAGGGGCAGGATCCAAAGTACCACTTTTGATTATACCTTGTCTGTCTTCCTGTATTCTTACTTGAAGGGCAGATTGGTCGCTATTATTGCGATCAATAATTTCTATATCAATCATGAATGTTCCCAATAGAAGATCTAAAATTATTTAGTTGATTTTGCTAGAGCTTAAACCCCTCTTGAAGGTATGTTTACCACTGATATTGGATGGGGAACTAAGCTCGCATGAGATTAATCCCCTTCCCACTGTCATAGTACAGAGTTTCTATGCCACTACGGGCCCTTTCTTAATACTTTGGACTTCCAATTGAAGCATACCCCACTCTTCAACTTCGCTATTCGTTATAAACTCCAATGTATTAAGGGGTCCATAGTTTGTATTGCAGTCACCAGCCAAAATCACAGTAAAACTAGTGTCCAAGGACTCCAGTAATGCTCACAACACATAAAAGGTAGGTGACTGTAAGAAACTGGTGGGCATATTACCAAGCAATAGCAATAGCGATAATTATCGCTATTGCTTGGTTAGAGACAAAAATTTACAGCTGAGCTGCGGCGATTTTTATCGCAAATAAACCTTGGTATTACCAAGGTTTATCGCAAATGCGATAAAAATCGTCCGCAATGCATGAATATTGCTATAAAGTCAGCGATATTCATGCATTACCGAGCTAATGCTCTTAGCCATGTTATCCACCTCCCATTGGATAACATGGCTAAGAACTGCTCAGGGCAGGTGTTAGCTTTTGGAGATATTCGCGCTTAGCGCGAATATCTCCATAAGTTGGTAATAGGAGATAGCGATGTTAGCGACTGTTTCCAGTCGCTAACATCTTGGCACGCCCACTTTGCATGTCATTAGTGATAAATATCACTGACATGCAAAGTGGGGCCCAAGATGGTCGCTATCTCCTACTAGCTGTCGCTAACTGGTGTTAGCGACAGCTAGGTAATAGGGAGATCATTTTATCTCCGCTTTCTTGGCTTTTAAAGCCAAAAAAGCGGAGATAAACCCCCTTGATAATATGCCCCTGGATTATTAGTTGAGAGGAATGAGAGTCCCACTCAAATAATGAAAACAATACCCATCAGGGTGAATGAATAAAGACACTAAATAAAGCTGCGCTTAACTTTCTGGTAGCTTGGCACAAGAGACGCCAGGCTTAACTTAGGGGCAAGGTGTAAAGTATTTATGCACTCAACCCATAATAAAATGAAAATACAACACAGGGAAAATTCCAAACCAATTTGGAAAAATAAAGAATATTTCAATACATAAAATAACACCAGAATGACAAAAAAGTACAACCAGTGTTATACATTTTTTTAAGTTTCAGTTGAAAATAGTTCCAAAAAGCACAAAGCACCACACGTGGTCATCTAGTTGTGCTGGACCAGGTCAAATTGACAAATCTAGGCCAACTGCAATGTAGAATGGGTCAAACACAGGAACCAGGTTCAATCCAGTGAGGAGTTTACCTTCTCACTTAACCCAAGTCCCTGGGAGGAGCCTCTGCTGGAACTTCGTATTGGCGGGAGTGGCAAGTAGATCATTGTTGGTACAGAGAGCTGGGGTTTTGAGATGGCAGGTGACACAGGCAGTCACTGTTGGTGCAAAGAGCAGGTCGCCGTCAGAGCTTCGCAATGGCGGGAGGCACGGACGGTCGTTGCTGATGTGAAGAGTACGCTCGCAGTCATGAATAGCCCAAAACTTCTCAATTTTCACCTGAAGTTCAGTCTTTGCAGCATTGAAGTAGAAGGGGTACACTCTGGTGTCAGTCAAAAAGTCCAGGACCTGGTAGGCACCTCTTCGAGATAAGTACTCACTATAACAGAGGCTAGCAGCAAGACTCAAGCAAGCCCAGTTGGTGATGGTCAGCTGGGCAGTTGCAGGGAAGGCCTCTACAAGCTTGCTGTGCCCCTATAGCAGGTCCTTCTTCTGAATCTTCCTCTGGTCCAGGAGTGTTCTGATGAGAGGTTCAGAGGGTGTTGCTTTTATACCCATTGCCATCCCGTGTCTGTGGATCATTCCATTCATTGTCTATCCTCAAACTGATTCTGCTCAGTTCTGCTCCTTCCCCCGAGTTTGGCTCCATACCTGTGGGAGTTTGGGTACCAAAGGGCAGGCAGGCCCAGGTGTCACTGCATTTCCCAGTGACAGAGGAGGTGGCTTTAGAAGTCAGGAAGGTGGTGGGCACAGCCCTCAGGCTACCCTTTGAAGCCCAAGAAGGGCTGACTACGACCCAAGCTTTCCTACTCAGGAGGGGAACACACTTTCCCACACAAACTGCACTTTTCTTACCTGTCTAGAAGAAATACTCATCACATCACAGAACTGCCCTTACAGTCATGTGACCTTCGACACTAGCAGAAAGGCACATTTGGTGTAGGCAGCAATAAGTCAATTTTCTAAAAGTGGCATTTTCATTATAGTAACTTAAAATCTGGTTTTATTCATTAAAGAGGATTTTTAATTAGTCAAAATGAGTGGACAAAGTATTTCTCTGTCTGTCCCAATCTGAAGTTGATACCTATTAAGTTTTTCCAATGAAAGATAATCTGTTTGCTACTAATGGGCAAAAGTAAGTTGATAAGTTTAGCATCAGATTGGAAGAAGCTGTTAGCTTGTGTAGATGCATGTATTCCCAGAATACCCATGGCAGCATCTATATTTGACTGGATGTTAACAATCTTTTAGATCACATTTTCTTTATAGCGCCAGAAAGAGCAGACATAGATACAGAAGAAAAACATATGTAAGGTTGTCTCCAGGAGCTAATTTACAGTTCCACCAAAAGTTTGAATCCTGTTAACCTTAAACAGTGTAGTCTCAGAGACGTCCAATAAACGTTATGTAAGACTCATGATCTCATTTGTGGGAGAGCTGGTGTAATCTTCCATATTGATGAACTTCTCCAGACCTTTCTCCATGCTGAAAGAGGAATATCAAAATCTAGACTTAGATTGAAAAGTGAAAACCAGGATTAAATGTTGGTAGTGGTTTAACGTGTGTTGGGAGATTTAGGAAGTCTGTATATTTTGGAAGTAGCATGACCAAGTTTCGAGAAATTGCCTAAATTAAGAGGGAGAGAGAGGTGGTGAGTACAACCTAATTTAATTTTCAAATCGCAGATTTTATTTTTAGAAGGGAATAGAAATCTATATTAGATAAATTGGGTTTGTGTTTGAGCTCTTCAAAGGGGATAGGATCTTCTTCAGTACCAAGATCTTTAAGAGGAAAGATACCTTTTCTCATCCAGTCCCATCCACAAGTCAGCTTTAACATCCATTTTGATTTGCCTATTAAACCACAGAGATGCTTAGTCAGATTTGGGAGGTTGTGAAATATTCCTGTCTATGTAGTGTATGAAATCGATAATGGCACAAATAATGGGTAATGAGTGGGGTATATTAAGATAGTTGATATTGTGTTTTGTTAACAGCAGATAAGTCTCTTTCTATAGGTAGCCATGTAGGAAGATTGGTAGTAGAAGTAGAAACCACCAAGTCCCTGTCTGCCCAAAAGGCCTGTTGATACCGAGGGAAATCTAGTGCCTCCTTCAGTTTTATCCATTCTCAATTTCTTACAGGACAACCTAGCTTTTTAGCTCTTCCATGAAAAAAACATCAGGGTGTTATTCAGTACTTTGTAGAACTCATTGGAAAATTGAAACGGGAGCATACTGATCTGGAAGTTAATAATAAGTGCTAACATTATTTTAATGATTTCTAGTCTGCCCCACCAAGTGATACATTTTGGAGACTATTGCATAACAGTTCTTTGATTTCCGTGATTGTTTGATTGTTTTGTCTTCATTAATTCAGAGGCTGTCTTGAGAGTTTTTTCAAACCATATACCTAAATATTTTAGTGAGGTACTTTGCCATTTGAGGCTATAGTTTTTGATGTGGGACGGAAAATATGTATATTCATTGGGAAGACTTCAGTCTTCTCTTTGTTGAGGACTTTGCATAATTCAAAATAACCTCTATAAGTGACGGGTGACCTATCAGCTTGTTCTGTAATGTCATCGGCATATGCTGCACATTTTTGCAGACCAGATGGAAAGTGGATGCCCTTGACCTCATTATCAGTCCTAATACGTTCTAGTAGAGACTAATGAAAAGAAGGAAGAGAAGTGAGAAGAGGGGACAACCCTGATCTGTCCCTTGTTTCAAGAAGAATATATTGGATGTGTATCCATTAATACTGACTGTAGCTTGTGGTTTGTAGTATAGGGCAAACGCCATTCTAACAAAGTTCTCACCAAGACACCATTTCAGTAAGGTGGTCTAAAGAAAAGTCCATTAATCTTTCTAAAATGCATTTTCTGCACCAAAAGCTATTGCTGTGAATGGAGAGTGTACAAATTTGGATTTTTTCAAAGCATGGCACTTGCCAATCTGCCTATAAGGAATCCCTTTGGAGTGGAGGTATCAATTTACCTAAAACCTTTTCTAATGTTGTGGCTAACTCTTTAGCATAGATCTTACAGTGAAATAATAATTAGGGAAATAGGACTCTAATTTTTTTCTACTGAATGGGATCTTTTCCTTGTTCAGGGGTAACAACTGTTGTTGCTACAGTTGCTGTGCCTTGAATCTTACCTGACACTGCGAAGTGAAGAAATAAGTTATGAAGACGTGTAAGTAAGGGTTACGTGTATGTTTTATAAAGGTTACTATTGAACCAGTCCAGACCAGGAGCTTTGACTAGTCTTAAACTTGCTATGGCTTTGAGGATTTCTTTTTGTTCTATAGGTTTAGGAAGACATACCCTAGAGGCTGAGTCCAATGTAGGTAATGATAATTTGCCGAAAACTTTCACACATTGAGTAGTATCAATTATATTGGTGGGGGTATAAAAATTCTCATTGAATTCTCTAAAGAAATTCAAAATTCCTACCAATTAAATGACAGTCACTCTTTTTGAAGTTTTAAAGATATAACATGCTGGTTTCATCTGAGTTTGATGTAGTTAGCGAGATACCTGCCTCTTTTATTTTACTTTATCTTTTTTCGTCTTAACTAACTTTGTTGCTCAATTTTTAGTTATATTCATATTTAAGAGCTTTGAATTCAGATAGAGCCATAGAGCCCTCAGAGTGCTTTAGAGTGATTTTTTGTGATTTAGCGTCTAATTTGTTTAAACATAAATGATCTTGTTTATTTTTAGCCAAAACAGAATTATTCATGCTTCCTTGTCTCATAGCATTCAGAGAGTCTCAAAATAGTTCAATGAGGGGTCTCATCTATCTTATTTTCATTTATGAAATGTGTAACGTCAGTCTGGATGGCTGAATTCACAACTTCATCCTATAACAGCAAGTCATTCATTCTCCATTGTTTAGACATTAGAGTAGGTGCCCTGATCTGAAGTTCAAAGGATATTTACGCATGACCTGAGACCACAATAGGTTCTATTTGTGGGAAAACTGAAAACTGAAGAAGTCGATCATCACCTAGAAAATAGTCAATCCTAGAGAAGGAGTAATGAGGATGAGAATTGAGGTATATTCACTACCAGTAGGGTATGCATTTGACAAACATCAGTGAGAATGTGAGAAGTACGGATATTTAAGAGTTATGGGCATGAACGATTGGATCAAATTTTACCTGAGATGGTCGGTCCAGTGTTCCGTCAAAAGGGAGATTGAGATTCCCACCTATAATTATACCATTATGTTGTAAGAGTTCTGTGATAGTACTACTGAGAGAGGACCAGAACACAGGGTCATCAGGGGTTGGGGTGTAAAAGTTTATGATATAACATTCAATGGCCTCTTTGCTAGCTAAAATGATCAGCAATCTGCCTTCTTTATCTCTTTGATGGAAGGGGGCTGAGATACTAGATTTATCGGTAATGAAGCAATCATGTAGCCAATGATATTTAAGTTTTAGAGATCCTGTAGTGCCAGTTTGATTTCTTGTAAGAGTCCAATATCACCCTTAAATTTATAACAGCAATCACCTATTTTCCTTCTTTTAATTAGGTGGTTGAGGCCCTTGTTCTTAAGAAAAATGTATGTTAAGAGTGTGTGAGTAGGTGGTACATATAGCCTCATAAATAAGAGGAACTTTTAGGAAATTACAAGTATTCCATAAATGTCAGATGAGAATGGTAACTATAAGATAATATGATTAGGAAATTATAACAATCATGTCCTGTAAAGGGTCTGAAAATAAAGCTTGACAGTACTATTAACCAGATCATAGGAAAAGGAGGATTAGGGGAGGGAAGCAAAGGGATGGAAAAAAGTTAAAGTAAAATGTACGAAGATCAAAAAACCCATCCACCCAATCCTAAAGGAGCTGTGAAGCTCATTAACTACCCCAAGATATCTGAAACAATGGAAACATGAGCCCTGTAAGGCGAGTGCCTAAACTTAATACCTATATTAATTCTGTGAGAATGGAGGACAGTAAAGTCTGTCAAAACAGTGAGGAAATCCTTATGGATTCATGAAAGTCAAGTAACAAAACTATACTCCATGAAAGCTACAGCTCTATGTATGAAGGAAGAGGTAAGTGTGGTTGAATCAATATAGCAACATATGAAAAACCTTTAAAAAATTGTCAAACTTCTGACATGCAACAATCCTCTATTAGTTCTCCACACACTGGGTTGATAAGTAGCAGTACATAATGGAAACTATTTGATATATACGAAACCTATATAGCATGCCCATGACAAATGCAAGAATTAGGATGAATGCAGCCCAATTTCTCTTTACAAGAAAGGCACACTATGCAATAGAATAAGAAACAATTAACCTGAAAGCAGATATTCATCATGAGTAACTCAATGCTCCATTCCAGAGTGTTTGTTGTCCTGAAGAAATTTCTGAAGTTCAGCAGGATGCAAGAAGAGACTGGGTTTATAACTGTCGATAATTTTGAACTTGGAAGGGCCTATCAAAAATGCTGGATGAAAAGAGATCTGAGGTTTCTGAGGGCTGGGAAAGCCATTCTGTGAACTATGGTGTCTTTGGCATAGTCCGTATCGATCCCAATTTTTGAGCCATGTCAAGAGATATATTTGTGCTTTTTCATATATTTCAGAATCTCCTCCATGTGCGGATATCTTAAAGGTTTGGAGATCATCCTCCTTGGGTGCTTTTTGCTCCTACAAGAGTCTGTTTTTTTCCCAGAGGAATCCTATAGGCAATCGCAATTTCATAGGAAATGTTCACAGTGTGAGGTTTCTGTGATTCAAGAAATACCTGCGAAACCTGGCCGCATCCTCAACACCCTCCAGCAATTCCTCATGTATTACGATTTTCTCGGTCTGTGACTTCCACAGAGAGGGGCTACAGTCTAAAGCACATTGATCTTTATTAGGGAAATCCAACCTGCCAAGGATAAGGGGATTGCTATCCAGCTTGTGATAGAGTCAGTCAGGTCTGCTAGCGTTGTTCCATTGTTAATGCTTCTTAATTCAGTCTTATCTCTGGTGATCTTAATACCTAAGTATTTCACCCCCAAAGCACTCACTCTTTTGGGTAGTCTATTGTAAAGGGTGAAGTAGTGTCAGTGAGAGGGAACATTTTGGATTAGATTAGTGTATTCCAGAATATTCTCTGAATGCGATAAGTTAACGCAGTAGGGGTTAAAGTTTTCCTATGGATCTCTGAGATATAGTGTAACATCATCTGCATAAAGAGATATTAAAATATGCCTGGTTGGATATCAAAGAGCCCTTTCTTTATGATGTTGCCTCAATTTGGCTGCTAATGGCTCGATTGCATCGCAAAGAAGATTGAGATAACTTACAACATTGTCTCGTACTGCGAGTTATCAGGAAGGATGGGGAGCGGACTCAATTGATGAGAATGATGGCTTGAGGTTGCCAATACAGCCGTTTGATCCATTTATAAAAACTTGGGAGCATTCCTATGTGTCTAAGTATTCCCAGGAGGTAGTCTCATTCCACTGAATCGAATGCTTTTGAGGTGTCTAGTGATATTGTTACTGCTGCTATGTCGGGGTCTATATCTTGCATTACTGAAAAGGGAGTGCGGAGGTTGTGGGATGTTGCATGCAACAGTATGAATCCTGTTTGGTCTTGTAGTATGAGGGAACTTATTAAGAGATGGAGTCTGTTGGCTAAAACTTTAGCTAAAATGTTAGTATCGCAGCAAGAGGGACCGATATGACTCACACTGCTCTGCCAGTTTGCTACGTGTGAGTAGGGAGGTTATTGTTGCTTCCCTCATGGATAGGAGTAAGATTCCACCCTCGCTAGCCTTTTCAAACTCTTTCTTTATTATGGGGACAAGGCGTTCTATATACATTTTGGAAAATGTGGTCACGAGGCCGTCCGATCCTGGGGCACGTCTTGATTTCATCTGCATAATTGCAGTCCAGATCTTGTCTTCTTCCAGTGCTGCTGCTAGGAAGTCTCTCTGTGCATTATCCAACCACCCTAGTGCTATGTTTTCTGAATATGCGGGAGATCAAGGGGTTGCTTTCTTTGTTTGGTAAATAAAGTGGAATAGTGTGCTTTGAAGCTTTTTAAGAGATCTGGAGTATCTCTATGTATAGTACAATTGGGTTCTCGTATTTCTGTAACGTAATAAGAGAATCAGGGTTCTTTAATGTAGTCTACTATGGCCTTACCTGGTCTTTCTCCTTCCCCATTGCTACTGGTTCTATGATATTTACTCCGGAACTTGCATTTACTTTCTGCTAAATCTTTATATTCGGTTATTTTGTCACTGAGGGCTGCTTGTTCACCTCCGTCTGTAAAAGATGCTGTCTCTTGTTCTAGGTGTTTTATGTCCTCCTCTAGTTTGTGAATTAAATCTGGATGTCTTTTAAGATACCATTCCTCCTGGATATACACAGTCCACTCATTGTGACTTTAAAGGCCTCCCAAACAGTGACTTGTGTGTGTCACCGATCCTATATTGCATTGAAAAAAATCCAGGCTAGTCCTTATTGAATGCACTGCTGAGTAATGTGTGCCCTCTCTGGTGGTGGGGTGGATGTGTCTCCAAGCATCTAAAAGGTGATGATCCGTGATAATGCCCAACATCTGAGTTTGGGCTGTAGTGTAGAGGTGGGGTTGTGGGTGCGATCTGTCTAGTATGGGTATCAAAGCATCATTAAAGTCTCCACCCCAAAATACATAGGTGGATCCTGTATTTAAAACCTTTCCCCATATTTATTTATTCATTTGAAAGTTTTATATAGCGCAAACATGACCACCGAGGGTATCAGAGCGCTTTACAGATTGTGCAGGAGGGCAAATAATCAACATATCAAGTGAGTCATCTGTAATGGGGCCATAGCAGTTAACAATGGTAACCATGGAGGAGTGTAATCTTCCCCATATGATGTTATATCTGCCTTGCATATCTTGTAAAGACCCCCCAACCACAAATGGGGTATTTTTTTTTATTAGTATTGCAGTACCTCTAACGTAAGTAGAGTAGGATGCAAAACAGCGATACATTGCCCATCGAGTTCCAATGGTGGGGGGGCCGAGGGACTTAAATGTTTCTCTTGCAGGAGTGCAATATGTACCTGATGCCTTTTACACCAAGGAGATAAAGACTCACTGCCTATTGTTTTTTTGTTAGTAAATGATTTAGTCTAAGCAGTATTAACAAAGTACAATGCTGGATTAGAATATTGTTTAATCAAAGTAGTTTACTTCCACAGATCACAAGTTCATTCAAATTCGCTCAGAAGTATGTTGGTATTCTTTATTTGCAATGTACAAAATAGTCACACCAGCGTAGCCAACCTGTTTCTTCCATCTCTTTAGACTTCTTCAGGGCTTAGTTCTGACAGAGCAACATTTCTAAAGCCATCTGTTCACATTGGATTTTTCAAAAGTGAACCTTGATCAGTGAACTAGAGGTCTTCGTTTTTTTACAGGAATGATCGTGTTCAGCAACATTATAGTCTTAGCCCATGTCAGAAGTTGAACCTAATCAGTAATGATTGGCGTGTGTACATCGTCTATGGGTTAAGGGTCCATACTACTCACAGTACCAGAATGTCCTCATTTCAGTAGGGGCAGTGGGCTATCAGTCTGATATCGCACAACAGGGGATGTTCAGCCTGTAATGCTGTGAGTGTTGCTGTTACATTTCGTTAACCCAGGGAAACGCTTAGTTGCTTATATCTAGTCCTGCTGGAAGGTCAAAGCAAGCACGGTGAAGTTCACTCTTTGTTTCCCCCAGTTAGTCCTGTGTTGACATTGGTGATGGCGACCGGGAGGGAGAACAGGTAGAACCCGGTTTGGGCTCCGCCCGGTGATTGTGTTTCAGAAAGTCTTCTGCTTGTTGTGGATTAATGAAGAAATGCTGCTTTCCTTGCTGGGTGGCCCTAAGACGCTCCTGGTACATCATTGCGTAATCAATCTGTGCTTGCTGTTGTTTTAGTTTTATGAGTACAAACGCTCTCCTGGCATCCTACACTGCTGCAGTGAAGTCATGGTAGAACGCAGGTGTGATGACCTCATATTTAACTTTATTCTTTTCTATGACAAGTCGGAGAACAGTGTCTCTTTCTCGATAATTGAGTCTGGCAACAATAGGCCTTTGCGGCACGTCCGGAGGGGGCCCGAGCAACCGAAGAGCCCTCCCGATACCCAGCTGCAGAGAGAAAGCATCAGTGGCAAACATGCAAGAAGCATGCTTTCAGGGCCGGCTCTAGGCATGTGCAAGCTGTGCACCTGCGCAGGGCCACCAAACCCCAGGGGCCACCACGCCAATATATATCCTTAATATATTAATCCTCTGAGGATGGATACATATTTGTGTGGCGGCCCCTGGCAGCGATTTGGCGGCCTCCGGCTCTGTTCCACTTCTAAACACCCTGACCCCCTCCCCTCTTTACTGGCCTGCGCGCTTCGCCCCGCCCGGACCCCCTCTTCCGGGCCCCCTACCTACGCTCCTTGCCCAGGGCCACCATGAGCCTAGAGCCGGCCCTGATGCTTTCAATATGTTCTTCCATGCAACCCGTATTCATGCTCTCCGGTACCCTTAATATGCAAATATTATTGCGCCTTGAGCGAGCTTCTAAATGTTTGGCTGCAATTACTTTCAACAGCCAATCCATTTGAAGTCATTTCTCCTTCCTGCCCTCTGATGTAACTTCCAATTCTGATATCCTATTTTCCGCTTCTGTGATTCGGTGATCATGTTTTTCAATGTTATGTACTATAGTGTCCATACGAGCTGACATAGTGTCCATTTTAGACTCTATAGATGTTAGGCTATTTTTCATAGAGAGTAGCAGATATTTCCATTCTTCTTCTGGGGGAACTCTGTCCCAGTTCGATCGGGGTAATCTTGCAGCCCGGGCAGGGTTTTCTGTGTCTTGAAGGGCGGTTTAGATTGCTTCCCCTCGGTTCTGCCCATTTTCATCGCACTGTAGACTGTGTGTGACATGAGTATTGTCTCAAGTTCTCGAGCTGCTGTGTATAGGTTCTGCACTCCTGTACGGTGGACAATGTCCAATATTCCTAAAGTAAAACTTTGACCTGTGGCACAGCACATTTTCAGGTTGCCTCTGTACTGATGAGAGCTGTTATTTGGATTGAGGAAACCACGCTGTGTATGTTATTCCACTCATGCTTACCTACGGGTTGTGTGTAGTGGAATGCTGATCTGTCTCATTAGCACTACTTATAGTGTTCAGGCCACTTCCTTATACCCTCTGCCTACATTTTTGTTATGTTCATGCTTGGTTATGAGGTGATTCTCCCAGCAAACTTAGTTACTCTGAGGTACAAAGGGGGGACCCAATAACTTGAGTGTTGCTTGGGGGCCGACCTCTTCCCAAAAGCCTCTGTTGGTGGAACCTATATTAGCACCCATGCAGTGGTACCATGATTTTCTGGAACTGGGGTCTATCTCATGTCTCCACGCCCCCTCGACTGCAGTCCGTGTTTTTTAGTGTTAAACTTGCACACCGCTTGGGGCAAATCTAGTGTTTCAAGCCCACCCCACAGTCCCCAAGTAGTCAGTATAGCTCGTTGTTGGCGGGCCACACACGGCCTATATTGCGTGGTGTGTTTTCTGTGCCCTCTTCCAACTAGTAGGGTGCAGGCACCGTTGCTGCAGGTATAGTGTGGTCGGGTACTCTACCTGATTAGTATCTGGCCGTCATGCTGTTATTCCCCCCTTTCGCGCTATGCGGCTGATTGATGTGGCCTTACCACGGTTTGATGCCATGAGTTCAGTTTATGTGTGAGCACACCATGCACTTCTCAAATGCTCTGCCTCACCTCCCATTCACAGCAGCGTCGAGGTATATCGACATTACCTCTGTTTTCAATTTCCTGTTATCTTCCAGACTGCTTATACTGCATTCAGATTCCGTATTCCTGTTGGCCAAGTCTTTGAAATTATCTCTTAGGCCCAGAATGTCCATTTGCATCAAATCAGTGTTAGTTTCAAAAATTTGTGACGGAACATGCAAGGCAGTTACAGCCTGATTCATCAACGGGCCGTTTTGCGTGGCCCTAATAGCGAATCATAGCGACTCGCTATTGAGGACACGCAAAACGGTATTCATGTAGGAATTGCTAAATAAATAGCGATTCCTACATGTTCTCTATTTGCGAGTATCAATTTGCTACTCACAAAAAAAGGAAATAACTCCCCATTCATTCCTATGGGCCAAAAGGCCCATAGGAATGAATGGGGAGTATCCCTTATTTGCGAGTAGCAATTTGCTACTCGCAAATCAGATAGCGATTTTAAGGGTGCCAGGGGTGTCCAAAGGACACCCTGTAGCACCCCTAAAATGCACATTTGAACATGTGTTGCGCACACACATGTCCAAAGGACATGTGTGTGTGTAACATGCAAAAGAAAAAAAAACACTAAAGTGCTTTTTACACTAATTACGCAATTTACCACCAAGTCAGACCTGGTGGTAAATTGAGACCAAATATTGCGATTTCGCTATTTCTATTTGGTTGATGAATTGCATTTAAGGAATCTCTATTAGAGATTCCTCAAATACAATTCCTCGCAAATATGCGATTTCGCTAATAGTGATTTTTGCATTTGGGATGATGAATACCAAATGCAAAAATCGCACTCGCAAAGGGCCAGATTCTCAGAATCTGGCCCTTTGCGAGCGCAAATCAGCTTGATGAATCAGGCTGTTAGTCTTTGGAGAATAAGTTCTATTTTTCAAGATTGACCCGATTTAGGTTTTACAGGTGATTCTGGCAATGGTGGTATACATGTAGGTCTTTTCTGGCCTGTCTTCATTTCATTAGAGTCTTTCAGGGCCATATGTATCATGCAAATTCGCAATCGCAAAGGCCGAAATTCGCAGAATTTCGGCCTTTGCGAATGCAAATTTGCTAAATGGAATGTAAGAAGCAAAAATGGTGCAAAATAAGGAATTGCAAAATTTACGATTCCTTATTTTGCAATTGCATTTAAGGAATCGCAAATTTAGCAATTCCTTAAATGCAATGTATGTAGCAAAAAAAATTAGCAAAATGCCCTTAAGGCAGTGGTCTTCAAACTTTTTTATTCCGCGCCCCCCCCCCAGTGTAGAAAAACAATTCGCCGGGCCACCCCTCAAAATATTTCACAAATATTTTATTTAACTGGCAATGTTTAAATATGTCTAGACTTATTTAAACATTGCAGCTAAGTTCTGTCACTGTTTTAGAAATGCAAACAAATACATGATTTCCAAACATACTATTCCGGTGAGGCAGGCCTTACTAATGCGCAAAGGATCCAGTGTGGTTATTCAAAATGGCAGTGTGGGTCTTGGAGAAAATTTGAAGTCCCTTCCCTTTTGACACCTTCTCCCAGCCAGGATTTAAATGACAAAGGATGTGAATGATGGCCCATTACAGACGTGCTTACTGCAGCTAATTTTTTTAGGCTGAAAACAAAGCATAATGTTTCTTTTGGCCAGAGCCTGGTGCCCCCCCTGAGATCACTCGAGGCCCCCCGAGGGGGGCCCGGCCCCCAGTTTGAAGACCTCTGCCTTAAGAAATCGCAAATTACCACCAACTTCCAGTTGGTGGTAAGTTGCAAATTCCTTGAAAAATGCAAATTTTTGCATTTTTCAAAGTGCCATGTGATGCACATACATGCCCTTAGGGCATGTATGTGCGCCACATGTGCACCCATGCATATTTCAGAGGTGTAACAGGGTGTCCTTTTGACACCCCTGCACCCTTGAAATTATTCTCAATTTGCGATTAGCAAATTGCGAATCGCAAATTGAGAATAACTTCCCGTTCATTCCTATGGGCCTCCTGGCCCATAGAAATTAATGGGAAAGTATTCCTTAATTGTGATTCGCAATTTGCTAATCGCAATTAAGGAATTCTAAGAAATTACAAAAAAAATGCGATTTTGTACATATATACCCATTTGCGATTCTCAATAGCTGCAGAAAGAAACAACATTATACATAGTGCTCCTTATCGGACAAAGACTGCTAAAACATATGATTCCAAGTGTTTACATCACTTAAACATTAGGAGCCCTAGCTGCTGTGTGCAAAGCCTAGGACAACCCTCTTAAGAGTAGTCTGGAGTGTGCTAACCTTGGTACAGGGTCTGTACGCTGCACATGGGGAGTTGACCCAGAAAAAGAGAAGGTCTAATTTAAATGTCTTCCTTCACTATTCTGAAAATATAAAGCTTTTATTTCACTCACTCAGTAAAAATGTGTTATTTATCACTGGCTGAGTGTGTCTTGTCAATGCGCAAATGGAGTTTAGCCTGCTTTGTTACCTAATCCTGTCCAAGTGTATGTTGTGTGTATGAGTATTGTAATATGTGCAGTTTTACCAAATCAGAGTGATGAAGGCCTGTGGGCTCCATTTGGATATCCCAGACATTTCTGTGCACAGGGTGGGGGGGAAGTTATTTTCCCAGACAGTGGAAGTGTATCAGGATGCAGGAGGGAGGAGACATAGACAGTTAAGGACAAAGGAGACAAGGCTCCTATAGAAATTTAATTAGGTGCAGGGACACTTGATAGATGGTTGGGTGAAGGGGCTTCAGTCTGTTGTTCAGGGTGAGAAGCGACCTTTAGGTGTGACCAGCCTTTTTCTCTCATTCCTGATTACTGTCTTTGTGGCTATTCATAGCGAAATGCAAACAGTTAACACCTCTTTGTGCTCCATGCTGGAGACTGCCCTGCTGTGAGGATCATGGCAGACACAAAAGGATGTATAGTGACACAGTGAAAAGCAGACTTCTGATGAAGAGAGCCAAAAAAAACAAGGTGGACCCTAATGACCTCAAGAACTTCCGGTCCATCTCCCTTCTTCCGTTCCCGTCGAAAGTCATGAGAAGATTGTCAACAGTCAACTGACTCGCTTCCTCGAGGAGACCAATGCCCTGGACCCATCCATGGGCATCCGCAGAAATGTTTCCGGGGGGGGGCAACATTTTAACTTCATCACCATCCTCTGACATGATTGAGCACAAGTATTAAATACATAAAAAAACATCTAATAAGTAACCCTGGGCGAAGAACTACGCTCCGTTCGCGGAGCTTGCGGAGTTTCGGCAACTCCGCGTTCTACGGAGAACGCAAAGCTGTCGATTACTCCGCGATCCGGTGCGTAGCGTAGTTCTCGCGCGCTGAATAACATTATCGCGTGCGCGGCCATGGCTTACCTTGGCCCGTCGCGACCGCCTGGGTAGGTTCGCGCGATATTTGACGCGATCACGCACTTTTGTAGTGCGAACGAGAAGATGAGTTCCCGAACATGTCTTACACAACGCGAACACGTTACTTGTGACCCGGAACAGGAAATAAGGGAACGCAAGCGGGCGGGACAAACCTCTTGGGTAACTTAGCGCGCTAGCTATCTCGAGCATGCAGGCAGCGCCCCGAACACGCGCACCGCGCTCCCGAAGACGAAAAACGGTGAGCGAACGGGTCTAGCAAGCAACTACGCATGTCCGCGGAGCTACGCGTAGGTCGCGGAGTGCAAGTGCGTCTTCGCGTAGCTCCGCGGAGTGCGGCTCCGCGAACTACGCCCAGGGTTACTAATAAGACAAAGAGCTTAAATAAACAAAGAACCCATAGGGGGAAGAGAAAGTCTTGTGAGGCGCCACATCAGATGACCTGGCAACTACAATAAAACAGAGGGAAAAACTAAAAATGACCGGAAAAAAACGAAAACATTCTAAATCAGGCTGATGCAGTTCTGGAGCATGGGTACTCACAAACTTTCTCTCGGGGCCAAATTTAAAGTGTGGTTTGTGGCCGAGGGCCGCACCGGTGGGGGCGGGGTCAGTGTAGAGGGGGGAGAGGATACAGCAACAAAAATACTATGACCATGCGGTTGAACACAGGTCCGTGCAGCGGACGCCTTCGTCCACTTAGCCACCAGACCCGGCATACACACATCTTTCTTTCTCTCTCTATCATGCTCTCTCTGTCTCTCTGTCTCTCTGTCTCCCTCCCTCTCTCTCTCTCTCCCTCTCCCTGTCTCCCTCTGTCTCACTCACTCTGTCTGTCTATCTCTCTCTACCTCGCTCTCTCTGTGTCTCCCTCCCTCTCTCTCCCTGTCTCCCGCCCTCTCTCTCCCTCTGTCTCCCTCCCTCTGTCTCCCTCCCTCCCTCCCTCTGTCTGTCTCTCCCCCTCTTTCTGTCTACCTCCCTCTGTCGCCCTCCTCCCTCTGTCGCCCTCCTCCCTCTGTCTGTCTCCCTCTATCTGTCTCCCTTTGTCTGTCACCCTCTGTCTGTCTCCCTCCCTCTGTCTTCCTCTCTCTCTCTCTGTCTCCTTCTCTGTCTCTCTCTCCCTCCCTCTCCCTCTCTCTGTCTCCCTCTGTCTCACTCACTCTGTCTATCTCGCTCTCCCTCGCTTTCTGCTCCCTCCCTCTTTCTCCCTGTCTCCCTCCCTCTCTCGCCCTGTCTCCCTCCCTCTGTCTCCCTCCCTCTGTCTCCCTCCCTCATTCTCTCTCTCCCTCCCTTTGTCTGTCTCTCTCCCTCTGTCTGTCTACCTCCCTCTGGCGCCCTCCTCCCTCTGTCTGTCTCCCTCTGTCTGTCTCCCTCTGTCTGTCACCATCTGTCTGTCTGTCTCCCTCTGTCTCCCTCCCTCTCTCTGTCTCCCTCCCTCTGTCTCCCTCTCTGTCTCCCTCTGTCTCCCTCTCTTTGTCTCCCTCTCTTTGTCTCCCTTTCTTTGTATCCCTCTTTGTCTCCCTCTCTTTGTCTCCCTCTCTCTGATTGTCGCCCTCTGTCTGTCGTCCTCTGTCTGTCGCCCTCTGTCTGTCACCCTCTGTCTGTCGCCCTCTGACTGTCGCCCTCTGACTGTCTCCCTCTGACTGTCTCCCTCCCTCTGTCTCCCTTCCTCTGTCTCCCTCCCTCTGTCTCCCTCCCTTTGTCACCCTCTGTCTGTTTCCCTCTGTCTGTCTCCCTCCCTCTATCTCCCTCTCTCTGTCTCCCTCTCTCTCTGTCTACCTCTCTCTCCCTCTCTCTCTGTCTCCCTCTCTCTCTGTCTCCCTCTCTCTCTGTTTCCCTCTCTCTCTGTCTCCCTCCCACTCTCTCTCTGTCTGTCTCCCTCTATGTCTCTCTGTCTGTCTTAGTCTCTGCCTCTATCTGTCTGTCCCTGTCCTGCCTCTATCTGTCTGTCTCTATCTGTCCCTGTTTCCCTCCCTCTCTGTCTCTCTGTCTGTCTCTGCGTGTCTTCCCCTGTCCCTGTCCCTGCCTCCATCTGTCTCTGTCTATCTCTATCTGTCTCTGTCTCCCTCCCTCCTCCCTCTCTTTCTCTGTCTTCCTCCCTCTCTGTCTCCCTCTCTCTCTCTCTCCCTCGCTCTCTCTCTGTCTCCCTCTCTCTCCCTCCCTCTCTCTCCCTCCCTCTGTCTCCCTCCCTCAGTCTCTGACCCTCAGTCTCCCTCCCTCTGCCTCCCTCCGGCTGCCTCCCTCCCTCTCTCTCTGTCTCCCTCTCTCTCTGTCTCCCACTCTCTGTCTCCCTCTCTCTCTGTCTCCCTCTACCTCCCTCCTTCTGTCTCCCTCTCTCTATCTTCCTCTCTCTCTCTGTCTCCCTGTCTTTCCCTCTCTCTCTGTCTCCCACTCTCTGTCTCGTCAGCCTCAACTGCGTCTCTCCATACTGCAGGAACCTCTCGCATAGGATACTGCTTCACTTTTCTCCGAACAGAAGGATCCGGTTCGAACAATGACTGAGGGGGAAGTCTAGACCTGAAAGTAAGTATTGTCTCTACCGCTACCTCAACATCTGAACCCACTATCGTTCCCTTAGCAATTAATTAATTAATCAAGTCCAACGGAATTGGACCCAACTCATTATCTTCCCACTCCTGACGAAGAAAGATACACATGACATCAAAAACATACCTTTGCTTTGGTGCTTCCCACTGTAGAAAAACATCCATAACCGCTTGTAAACCATACCTGGAAGCATTCGAAACCCATCTACGAGCAAGGAGATCTAACACTGCCCGCTCTTCGGGACCAGGAAGCTGACGTTCAGAAACAGGGGTCCTATTCAGTGACCCAAAGAGAGGAGACAAAAGACTAGTGACAGTTTCAGTCATTCTTTGTCAGGCAGAAGGAGAAGAAGCTAACATAAGGACAGGAGACAAAGTAGTCTGAGGAATAGGAGTCATAGGGACAGAAGTAAGAGAAGACGAAGATAAGGCAGTGTAAGTCAAAGGAGTTTGAGGCAAGGCTGGTAACAAAGCTGGCGGCCCTAGAGGGGGCTGCACCGCAGGAGGAAGAACCACTTGTGGAGCAACAAATGGCTGAACAACAGCAGGGGGTGCAACAGCTGGAGGTAACGGAGGTGCTGTAGCACTCTGCGCATAAGGGGGTGGTAACCTCAGTAGATGCGACATCAAAGGATCCTTTTCAGGGTCTTCAGTCACAGTTGAAAGGGGAGGTGGCAAAACCGGATAACATTTATCAATGGCCATGCAATGCTGTCTATCTGACACTTCAATCGCACGATCTTCTTCATCGTCCTTAAACTGCGTAGCGGCTTGCATTACTGACATATTCCTTTCTTTCCTATCTCTTTTCGCTTGCTTAATTTCTCGCTGTTTGGCTTCCTTACGCCAAAGGCAGAAAGAGTCAAACATCGCCGGCCGGGCTTTCTTCCTAAATAGCACAACTTCTAAGTTATCTAAAATCTCTGTTTCAAAACTACCATGTGGGGGCCATCGTAAAACACCGTCCTTCCTGGTGTAGCGGACCCAAACCTCATTAAAGGTAATGGGACCCACGCCATGTTTCGAATAAAGCTCATAAGTTGGGGTGCCAACCGGAGGTATCGGACACGAATCCTCCAATCGGGAATCCCTATTAAGACCACAAACAAACCATTTACCAAGTTGACCAAGACCAGGCATCTTGCTCACTAGTCTGGTTTCAAACTTCAAAGGGTATCAAAAAATGATACACTCGTAAATATACGAACCCCTCGGCTTCGACCACTGCAATGGCCGAATCAAAACCCAAGAAACAAAACAAAGTTGTGGGAGCGACCCACTTATACTTAACCAAACTGTCTGTCACGCCACCAGAAGACCGTCTAACGTCTCGCCTTACAAATCGTCACACGAGGGTCCAAGACAGGGCGACGGTCAGGGCAGCAGTCCTTCGTAGCCGTCGGAAAGGGGAAGCCTCGCAGAAAAGACCTTCGGTCCACTTTTTGACATGCAGGGGTCGATGGAGTGGGGGTCCTCCTCCAGAGTTTCCTCACGGGGCTCCTCACAATCTTCGGGCTTGGACCGGTACCGCTGAAGTCGCCCCACGTTGGGCGCCAGTTGAAGAACCGGGTCAGAACCCAGCAGTGCCAGGGACACACCTAAAATCTTCGGGTTCCACCTGTCTTTGTATACAGAGACACGGAATACTTCTGGGTGGCGTCAGAGACCAAGTGTATTAGCTGCAGCTAGTAACAGAAGTCCCAACAATACATCACAATGTATATTACCAGGAGACTGTTCAAATTACTAATGCAAGACATCTCATTTTATACACCATATTCTCATTATAAATGTACACCCACTGCGCAAAATTCTGACCAATAGGGCACATTTTCTAACTGAGTATCACATTGATAAAAACCCAATTTACAGTAACCCAACCCAAAAGTGAATTATTAGGAATCTCTCAAATTCAATCTTTGCAAGCTGGACAAATTTATAATTGAAAAGCACAACCCATGTAATGTCAGAACATAAAGGAAACAGTAATAGATGCTGAACAAGATAAAACATGTGCAAGGAAACTAAAGGTTAACGAGGTCCTGAACATTAAGTGGCAATCTTAGACAAGGATAAGACCAAGGGAAATTGGCTTTGCGAGGCCAGATTCAGGTGAAGAGGTCAGTTTCTCTGCAGTTCTTTCAGAGTCGAAAGAAACCGAGTTAATGTGTACATGAACTCAGAAGGCCAGGCCACTTGTTCGCCGGGCCTCTTTCACAGGCCTACGTGAGGGCAACACAAAATAGGGTCAGGCTCGAGAACTACGGAACCTCAGTCTGTCGCCCTCTGTCTCCCTCCCTCTGTCTCCCACCCTCTCTCTCTCTCTCTTTCTCTCTTTCTCTCTCTCTCTCTCTCTCTCTCTCTCCCTCTGTCTCCCGTCCTATCTGTCTCCCTCTCTCTCTGTCTCCCTCTGTCTGTCTCAGTCTCCTTCCCTCGGTCTCCCTTCCTCTGTAACCCTCCCTCTGTATCCCTCCCTCTCTCCCTCTGTCTCACGCTCTATCTGTCTCCTTCTCTCTCTGTCTGTCTTTGTCTCCCTCCCTCGGTCTCCCTCCCTCGGTCTCCTTCCCTCGATCTCCTTCCCTCGGTCTCCTTCCCTCGGTCTACCTCCCTCTGCCTCCCTCCCTCTGTCTCCCTCCCTGGCTCCCTCCCTGTCTCCCTCCCTCTGCCTCCGTCTCCCTCTTTCTATCTCCCTCTCTCTTAGTCTCCCTCTCTCTGTCTGTCTGCCTCTCTCTGTCTCCCTCTCTCTGTCTCCCTCTCTCTCTGTCTCCCTCTCTTTCCCTCCCCTCTCTGTCTCTCTCCCTCTGTCTGTCTCTGTCTGTCTCTCACCCTGTATCTCCCTCTATCTGTCTCCCTGTCTGTCTGTCTCCCTCCCTCTGTCGCCCCCTTCCCTCTGTCTGTCTCCCTCTGTCTGTTGCCCTCTGTCTCCCTCCGTCTCTCTCCCTCATTGTGTTTATCTATAATTATGTCCCCCCCTCTCGCCTCTTTTCCTATCTTCTCTCGTCAATCATTTCTCCCTCTTTCTTCCCCCCTCTCCGTTTGTCTCTACTCCCCACTACATCTCTTATTTTCCTTTTGGTCCGGTCTCTCTCTTTATCTCTCCTCTGCTCTTACGTCTCTCTTGGCCTCAACATGGAGGGTTAATTAAATTTTTCACTACATTGTCAAAATCGAATTTTCATGTTTTTCCATTTTTAGTCATATTGTTCTTTAAATGTAGTTATTTCAGTCCTTAGTGTTTTTCCGGGGTTTTTTCACTGTTAGCTGTATACAGCATGCTCCCCATTGCACAAATGGATGGAATTTCATAATAAAGTTTCAATTTCTATCCGGTCTGTCACTTCACAATTTTTAAACTAAGAATGTTTGCACTAACCCCGCTCCCCAAACGCCCCCACCCGCGCCCCATAGCTTTTTATCTGATTGTTGTGGCCTGCTGTGAGGCACTAAAGCTCCCGTCCCCTGCCTAAGACTTGCTAATTGCGCTGCTCATCTCCTGAGGCCTGGGATGGGCAGAGATGCTCCATGCTGTGCATCCTCTGCCGGCCCATTGTCATTCTGCCCATGACAATGGACCGGCCTCACTCTGTGACCTGCTGAGAGTCACACTCGGCGCTGTAGCGACCTTTCAGGTAGGAAAGTCGGCCCAGGTATGTGGGCCCATCCTCTAGAACCGGGCCTGGATCCAGGGGGGGGGGGCAAGCGCCCCCTGTTGCCCCCCCCTGCGGACGCCCATGGACCCATCCCAATCTGGATTCCGCAGCAACCACAGCACCAAAACTTCCCTCATCGCTGCCACCGACGACATCAGGACCCTGCTGGACAACGGCGAAACCGCGGCCCTCATCCTCCTGCACCTTTTGGCCGCCTTTGACACCGTCTGTCACCACACCCTACACACATGCCTCCACAACGCAGGGATCTGCGTCAAAGCCCTGGACTGGACCACCTTCTCCCTCACAGGAAGAACCCAGAGTGTCCCCCTCCCTCCAGTCCGATCTGAAGCCACTAACATCATCTGCATCATATCCCAAGGATCATCCCTCATCCCGACCCTTTTCAAAGTCTACATGGCACCACTCACCAACATCTTCCGATCACATGACCTCAACATCATCTCATACGCCAATGACACCCAGCTGATCCTCTCCCTCACCAAGGCCCCCACCACCCCCAAAACAAACCTCCACAAAGGAATGAAAGCTGTTGCCAAATGGATGAAGAACAGCTGCCTGAAATTGAACTCAGACAAGAAGGAGGTCCTCATCCTTGGCTCCACCCCCTCCGCCTGGGACGACTCCTGGTGGCCACACTGGGAGCTGCACCGACACCTACGGACCACGCACGCAACCTGGGGTTCATCTTAGGCTCATCACTATCAATGACCCAGCAAGTCAACGCCGTCTTCCCCTCCTGCTTCAACACCCTCCGCATGCTCCGCAAGATCTACAGATGGATCCCCATCAGAACCAGAAGGACGGTAACCCAGGCCTTCGTCAGCAGCAGACTGGACTACGGCAACGCCCTCTATGCGGGAACCACGGCCAAACTCCAGAAATGACTACAACGTATACAGAACACCTCTGCACGCCTCATCCTCGAAATCCCCTGCCACATCCACATCACAGCCCACCTGAGAGACCTGCACTGGCTCCCCGTCAACAAGAGGATCATCTTAAAGCTCCTCACCCACGCTCACAAGGCACTCCACAACACCGAACCAGCATACCTCAACAAATGACTCACCCTCTCCACCTTTCCACGCGTCCACAGAAGGACCGCCGGCGGCAGATCATTCTCCCACCTCGCCGCCAAGACATGGAACACCCTCCCCGTCCACCTGCGGGAGACCCAGGACCTACTGACCTTCAGGAGACATCTCAAGACCTGGCTACTAGAACAGTAGTAGCACCCCACCCCCACCCCAGCGCCTTGCGACCCGCACGGGTGAGTAGTGCGCTTTACAAATGTTGATTGATTGATTGATCAAGCCTTATTTATAAAATTAGCAACAGATTAACGAAATAGTAAGTAAAGTCGTATCGAACACCGACTCCATGCCCCATACAAGCTTTTCTCACTTTGAATGCACTTTTCTCATTTTTACTGCCCTGCAAAAAAGCTGCAGAGGAAATCTTAGGAATTTTTTTCAATGTTCTATAATTACTGAATGCAATTAAAGTGTGTGCCAGTAACAGAGCGAGGAAAGTTGTGCCAGGCCTAAGTAACTATTGAAATCTCACACACTTCTGGGTGCCTCGCCAGAATGGAAAATAAACGTGCACTCCTCATCTGACTACAAAATAAACGTGCAATCCAAGTGGTTGTGAATAAGACAGTGACTGTCAATAGCAAAAGCAAATGTTTAGGACGCGACTGATATCACAGTGAGAGCCCTGAGGTGGCAAGGTGCTCTTTTTTATCTTTCTCAACTCATTGCAACTATGCCCAGCATGAGTAAAGTGCGGACGAACTGTTTCAACTGCGACGCGGTCTGTGATGGTGAAGCACTCTTGAAAGCACCACGTGGTGAATTATGGACATGTGAACTAAACTCGCTCGATTTTAAGGGACAAGAAACAGGCATTACAAAGTGGCAGACAAGAGGGGTTTTAAACATGACACAAGGAATTGTGAAACTGGTACATTAGGTCTCCCAATGTTTTGTTTCAAGGCCCAGTGAGGAGTCAGGGGCGATTCTGTGGGCGAGTGTCTGTCTGTTAGATTCATGTCTATGGAGGGCCCTCACTCCCGGTCTTTAGCCTACAGGCTCACCCCTACAGGCTCACCGCAGACACGCAGTGTATCTGTTCCTCAGAAGGGCTCACCAGTGGCCAGCATTCGTCCTGCATTACCCCCTCATGGGTCCTCCCCGTCCCAGTCCTTACCACGTGAGGCAGTCCTGCCTCCACCCAGCCAATCAAAACGCCAGAAATCCAAAGGTCGAAGGTGACATAAGCCCCTCCCACCCACCGCCATGCCTCTTTTTTTTATGCTCCGACGGCTGTCGGAACGCTGGTGCTCCCGGTTCCTGCCTTTGTTCCTGTTTTCTTCTGGATGGTTTGGCGGTGCCGTGAGTGTTTCTTTTGCATTTTTAAATGCTTCTGTTTATGGTCTTTTCATGTTTTTGCCGGCGTGGCCGCTCCGGTCCTCCGGCCGGCCACGCTCCTGTTCTGGGGTCAGGATTCTCCCCGTTCATGTGCTGGGCTGGGGCGGGGAGCCCTCCTGGTGTTCTGGCCCCAGGTCGTTCCGGCGCTGGTGCTTTAGTGCAGCGTCCGGCCCCTGCTGCCATGTTCTTCATATGTGGCTGTGGGTGGAGACTGCAGGGCTGCCCTTTTTTGTTTATTTTCTGATCTCACATACGAGATTGCTGTTTGGGGCAGTGTTTCCTGGAGGTTGCTGGGCACTTCCTTTATTGGTGTGTTGGGTGTTTTCCTGGTGCTCGCTTCGGCAGCACTTATGCTATTCTTGGAACGATACAGAGAAGATTGGCATGGCCCCTGCGCAAGGATGACATGCACATTCGTGATGCGTTCCATATATGGGGTTTACTCCTTTGCTCGCCATATTTGAGGGGACTTCCTCTCCGGTGCATCCACGGAGCTGTTGCTCATTGGTATGTCATATGCCTCTGGTGTCACAGGCTATCACGTGCTGAGGGTTCAAGTCCTGCCAATGCTGTCATTTTGACTTGGGATGTTCATCTTCGTGCTGTGCTTTGGGAATTTGCATTCTCTTTGTCCACGTAGCATCTTTTGCAGTTTTTCTTGGACTGTTTTGCGCTGTCTGCGCTGCTGGTGCGTGCGGCTCTGCCTTCATCTCTTGTTGGTGGGATCGTGGACGTTTTTCCCTGTTGGGGTATACGTTCGGGGATGGACTTTCTCCCTGATTCATTTGCTCCGGCGGGGTTTATTCCCGTTTTTTACCGGCCATTTCGTGCTGTCCTGTTGGCTGTACTGGCTGCGGTGTGACTTGGCATTGCCATGCGGGGTGTTCCTCTCTTTCTGGGGACACGATTTTGTCTGGTGGTCTTTGTCACCTGGTGTCCTCCATTTTTCTTCTTTTTTGCACCTTCTCCCTCTGTCTTCGAGGCTTCTTCCCTGGAGGTCCGGGTTGGGCGGTTGGTGGATTCCGCTCTCAAGAGTTCGTATGCTGCTTCTCCTTTTTGGGGTGTGTGCTTGCTCTTTTTCGGTCTGTGCTTCGCAGGTTCTTTTCTTAGGGGTCCCTCCTTCCAGTCCCGGATGGTTGGGCCTTGTCCTCGGCTACCGGGGTGGCGGGGGCTTGTGAGATTTCTCTCTGGCCTGCGTTTTGGTGCTTTGCCATTCCCCTGGTGCCTTGGTCCTATGCCTTCATTTTTTGCACTACGTTTGGTTCCCTGCCTCTGCGGCGCCTGCTGCTGCCCCTGAGTGCCTGTCGGATATGTTGTGCCCAGGGGGAGTCTCCGTGGCCTGGTGGTTGCATCTCTTCCTCTTCAGGTTATGTGTTCCGCTCCTGGTGTTGACCTGCTTGTGGGTCGCCTATCCCCTTTTAGGCTGTTTTCACGGTCGCTTCATTGCCCGTTGGCACTGTGGTGCGTTCAGCCGTCTTCTTTGGCGTCGGCCTATTTTTTGTCGCTACGCTCTGTGATGCTGGTTTCGGTGACGGAGTGGGGCCGGGGGTCCTCTTTCTCTCTGTTCCAGGTCCTGGCACCCGTTGGTCTTTCTGTTCGGTTCTGCCTCCCGGGGCTTTGGTCGGGTTGGTGCGGCTGTTTCCCTTTCAGTTGTGCCCCTTGCAGCCCGGTTTTCCCCTCTTCTTGGTGGGTGATTTTGGCTTCCCTAGGTGTGGGAGTCGCCTGTTTTTCTCGTTCCCCTCCATCCGGGTGCTCAGAGGTTTGCGGTGGTTGAGTTCCGTTTCCTGTTTTCAGGTGTTTCCTTTCGGTCTCTCTCATGCTCGTCTAGTTTTTTCCACGGCGCTGGCTCCTGCTGTGGGGGTTTGCTGGCCTGGTTCCGGTTTCTGGGGTCGTATTGGGTCTGGCCGTTCCTCGTCTGGTTCCTGTTCGGGGGCTTCAGTTCCTCAGGTCCGGTTTGACGCTTTGCTGGGGGCTGTTTCTCAGTGCTCGCTTCAGCGTCTCGTGTGCTTTCTGTTGAGCGTTACTGGTGGGGGTTGTCGTGGCCCCTGCGCTAGGGTGACACGCATTTCGTGAGGTGTTCCATATATCCGGATCTGTTCTCTGTCCTGTTGGATCTTCTGCGGGTCCTACTGGGTCTCCCTCCTGCCCCGGCTCGGGGTGGGTTTTGTGTCCGGCGGATGGTGGTTGCCTCCTCGGCTGTGGTTCCTTGGGCTCTTGTGCACCTCGTGTCCTTGGTGTTTCTTCTGATGACTCATTGGATACGGGGCTCTGGTTCCTCTCTCCCCTGGTCTGGTGGCTTTGCTCTCCCGACCTGGTGTGGGGGGTGCATTTCTGCTTCCTTCTCTCCTCTTGTTGTCCTTGAATGCCTGTCCTTGGGTTGGGGCCCCGTTGGGGTCCTTGGTGGCCGGCTTGTCTGTTGTTCGGGCTGGCGCTCCGGGGGCTCGTTGTTGTTTGGGCCTTCTTGGGGGGTCCCGGTACGTGTCTCTGTTCCTGCGGGCTTCCCTGTCTTGTGTCTGGGCGGCGACTTCTCTGTTGTCTTTCAGGGGGCTTGAGAGGCATCCCTGTTACGGCGGTTGTTTTCTTTATTGGAATGGTACTCTAGTTGTGCCTTCTGTTGGTGGCTTGGGCCGCTTCCTGCCGTCCTCTGTTTGGTGCTGTCTGGTGCTCGTTTCGACAGGACATGTCCTTTTGTTGGGACATTGCGTGGGTGCTTGGGACTGTGCGCTGGTGCTTGGAATGGCCCTGCACTGGGATGTCTTGCTGCTTCGTGTAGCATTCCCTCTGTCTGTTCCTCTGTGTAGGAAGGTGGCTACCTGACTATGGTTACCCCCGATTTTTTGCCTTGTGTTTAGCTGGTTTTTGACTTAGTTGACCTGGTTCCCTGCTAATCAGGGCCCCAGGCCATCTGCTCTCTCTGTAAAATGGATTCCATGAACCCTAGGTACATACCACAATTGGAAATGGACTCCTTGTCAGCCCCTGTATAATGCACTATAGGTGCCCAGGGCATAGGGGCCACCAAGGCCTACCAGGGGCTGCAGCATATCTTTTGCCACCCCTGGCTGGTTCTTAAATTGACACAACTGGCTGATCACTCAGCTGGGGTAAGGTGGTGTAATCACCCCTTGCTTAGATATAGTATACCTATATCTAAACCTACATCTGGACACATATTAACCTGTGAGCCACTCCTATGGAAGGCCTCATCAATCCTGGAGGCAGAGTGCGTGGTTTAATGTGAGATGGAGCTCTAGCATGAGCTGAGCCTGTCTGCAGCCGTCGGGAACAACTCCCTAAGCTGTTTCAGGATAACGCCATACCATATACTCTTAAGTGCCTTATAATCCTCGCGGTTATATAGCATCTTTGGTTTGGCTTTATCAAAACATGTCGTGTAAGGTGTCATACGATTTGGAATACTATCCCCTCGCCAGTTCTGGCGACGGGGATAGCATTCCACCCCTCTAGAGGGGTAAGACATGTTACTTTACTTAAATGCGGTTAATTTCACAAAGGGCCTTAGATCCACAAAATGGATGCCTCTGCCACAGACACGGGTCTGGACCCCTGCAGTGGACCGAAACTCCGCCAAATGGGGCCTGGACAAAGGGTTTCCTGTCGCAGGGGGGTTTTACCACCCTCCAGACAGGAGATAGTGGATTGTAGCAGGGAGGTCTGAAAGAAACCAGACACTGCTTGGGGCGCACAAGGCTGCCCCTTGCATAATCCGGCCAAACCGGTTCTGGGGCACTCCAGCCCTCGTGCCAGGGCGGCCTGGATCAAAGGAAAGGGGTGTAACCACCCCCTTCCTGGGTCCCACCCATAGGAGGGGACCTAGCAGGTAATCACGCCCCCCAGATTCGAATAAGAGTGGGAGCAGTGCCAATGCACTTTAGATTCCTGAAAGAAACATAAGAAACGAAACTCTGGACCCTTGGACCTCCATCTCAACGTGGAAGCCCGAAGAATCTCCCTTGTGGTCAAGGAGTGACCACCCTGCACCAGCAGGCACCATCCAGCCCTCGACGTCTACTTTGTTGCAGTTCCCGCCGGAACTCGAGCGACAGAGATCGACGAGATTAAGCTTGCCTGCCTTCCAACAGCCCGATCCACAGTCCCTGCAGAGCTGAGACCCGTGGAGGCGACCGGAAGCGTGGGGCACGCCATCTTGAATTGACCACGAGACGCTGACCGTGCAGCCCACGAGTGACCCTCGAAGCTGTGCACTGGGGTTTGAGAAGCCCCCACCCTGAGCCACTCTTGCACCGAAGATCAGCCCTCCACACTCGACGAGTGCTGCGTGCGGCCCTTCTGCTCCATTTGGCTCAACGCGTTGGCCCGGTCACTTGCCAGCCGGCTAGTGGTCCCTGTGCCGACGAAACTACAAAATCGACTTGTGAATCTGGTTGCTCCAGATTTGCACCAGCTCCCCTGAAAAGGAGCCCCCACTCTGACCTTCCTGGTTCGAGTGAGAAGCAATCTCCCGGTTCCGCGTGGATTGCTTTTGCCAAGTGTTGTTTGCTCCAATCCGGAAGCCGACAGCGCCGACGGCGAGAGCCTGCGTGGGACAGATCGTGACCCGCTCCTGGACGTTGCAGATGCCCCAGAGCCCACGTGACAGCGGAGAGAAGCGCCTCGACGACCACCTGATTGCGCCCGACATTGCCTGGTTCCGTCCTGGTCCCACCCTGGTCACTGCTGAGTGACCCAGACTCTGTCCCCTCTGCTTTCAGGTACTTTTCGACTTGAGTCCACCCTTGGACTCCACCGGACACTTCTCTTTCACCCCGCCTGCAGCCCTTTCAGCTTCAAGCACCAAGAGCCTGCGTGACGAAACCCGACTCGACTTCGACCCTATGCACCCGCCTCCTGTGGGTGAGGTAACTTTGCTCCGCCGGTGTTCCCACACTGGTGCACATCTCTAGGGTCTGTGTCTGAAGTTTTGTTCCTCTAGGTTCAGCGGAAGTGTCCTTAAACTCTAACTTTACACTTTTTACGCACCATTGGTTAACATTGGTGCATGCGTGCGCTTTCCGCACTGCTCCCGAATCCCGAGGGCCATTCCCGACTTCAGCATTGCTTGTCTTGACTGCTCCCAGCGATTCCCTAGGCCCTAGGCCTAACCACTGCTCGAGTGGCATCTCTTATACCACTTGTTTAGTATATGGTTTGAGTGGCCCCCGCCCTCATCCATAATTGTGCAACTTTGTATGTTTAAACAGTGCTTTTGATTTAACGCTTGTGCCCCTTTATTCATAAAGAATACTGGGGATTGTTTTTAGTAATAAACACATATATTTTTATAATATATACTTGTGTGGTGTCCTTTCATTTGATATTACAGGATTGTATGTGGTAAAACAGCTCGCTTAACACGACCTCTTAAGTTAAGCCTTTAGGCTGCTTAGTCCATGCTACCCCTAGGATAGCTTGTCTAATAAGGTTGACTTACAACCAGACACCATAAGGGATTGTTTGGTCTGATAATCGGTGGTTCCAGAATTGGAAACATCACCTATCAGGCCAACTTCTCACACTCTGTTCCAGGTCCTTTTGTCTTTGGTTTGGCCTTCTTGGTTTGGTCATTTTTGCTTCCCTCCCTGTTGCTCTTCTCCCCCGGTTTTTGTTCCGGGGTGGTCTGTCCTCGGGGGTTGCTCTCTCGTTTCCTTGGCCTTCGGGTTTTCTGTATACCTTCCCTCCCGTTTTTCTCCTCCCGGGCGTTCTGCGGAGGTTTGGGGGGTGTCGGTGTTGTTGGGTTGGCCTAGCTGTTTTTGGTTTCCGCTCCTGCTGTTGCTGGTGGGAGTCGGATTTGGCCAGCCTCCCTTGCCTCCGGCTCTGCTTCTGGGTCCGCAGCTGTCTTTGCCCTTTCTTTGGCGCTTGCTTCTGACTGCCTGTCTCTTGAGCGGCTGTCTTTAGCGTCTTTGGGCTGTTCTTCTGTGGTGGCCTGTGGCATGTGTTGGTCGCGTTGGCCTTCCGCTCTTTGGAGCTGTGATGCACTTTGGGGCTCTTTTGTTTCCTGGTGCTCTTCTCTTGGTCGGACTCCATGCTGGGGTTCCTGTTTCTGTGCTGGTTTCTCCAGCTTGGGTTTGTTGTTGGGATTTTTCCCATTCCGCTTTGTCAACTCGTTGACGGCGGTTTGTGCTTTTCAGGGCCTTGGGGCTTCCTCGGGGGTTGTTGCCCTTTGGTGAGTCGGCTTCTTCGGGGCTTTTGCTTCGTTGTCCGGGCTCTCCTGTGCTCGTTTCTTCTTTGGGCCTTGCCTTCTGTTTTGCATGGTCTGCGGTTGCCCCTTTCATGTTCTTGTTTGTGGCGGACTTGTTGTGGTTATCCACTGCGGTGGCTTTTTTGCTGGCCTTCTCTTCCGCTTGTCGGTTGGGTGAGTTGGGTGCCTTGCTCGTTTTGTTTCCTTCTTTGCAGTTTCTGCTGGTTTGAGTTGTTTTGCGGCTTGGCTCGGGCTTTTCTGCCTGTTTCTTTGTGTTTCCTTTTGCGGCTGGAGGTGTTGCTTCCTGTTTTGTCTGCTGTGGGGGTTTCTCCTGTTCCCCTTCTTTGGGTGTTCGCGGGGCTCTTCTGTTTTGCCTCCGTTGTTCACTACAGTCTCGGGTTTCTCCTGCCCTGTTTGTCTCCTGTGGGTTCTGTGTCTGCTTCCTGTGCTGATGCGGCGGGGTCTCTGTCCTAGTGCTTTGTGGGGCGGCCTTTTGGCGGTCCCGTCACACTTTTTTGCGACGTTCTCGGCTTGATGTTTTTCTTGCCTCTTCTGACGATTTCTGTTGGCGTCTTGTACGCTGCTGTTCGTTGATGCTTTCTTGTTTAAAGTTTTGTACTTTTGCGTGGATCCCTGGTGTCCTGCATTTTTTCTTCTTGGTTCTCTGCTTGTGAGTTCCTCACGTGGTAAGGACTGGGACGGGGAGGACCCATGAGGGGGTAATGTCTTATTACTTACCGGTAATCTTCATTACCCCGATTAGGGTCCTCCCCGTCCCAGTCCTCTTCCCTCCCTCCCTCCCGCTGTGCTTGTGTCTGAGTCTTGTTGATAACAGGCATGGCGGTGGGTGGGAGGGGCTTATGTCACCTTCGACCTTTGGATTTCTGGCGTTTTGATTGGCTGGGTGGAGGCAGAACTGCCTCACGTGGTAAGGACTGGGACGGGGAGGACCCTAATCGGGGTAATGAAGATTACCGGTAAGTAATAAGACATTAGTAAGAGCCACAGCATGTAGCTCATTCATGCTGAAAGGCTGCAGAAGGGTGTGCTGGCAATGTATACAGATCAGGAATCATACTTACAAGGTTCTATGGCATTGGCCACCATGGGTCTCAGAAAACATCTGTTCACGTCACCACGCGAACCTGACGCATCACATCTTGCTTTCAGTTCTAACTTAGTGGCCGGCTGCCGGTGAGGGTTGTCTACAGGTTACACTTTCAGGACCTACCAAGGTTCCCCCCTTTTCTCTCGAGCCTCACTCGATAATCAGCCCCTCTTTGTCTCTCTACAGCCCCACTCTCTCGCCAGTATCCTTTTGCCTCTCTTTGATCCCAGATTCTCTCTCTCCAGTACCCCGTCTCCCTTGGCCCAACTTTTTCTCTCCGGTCCCTCTCTCTTCAGTTCCCCTGTGTCTTTCCGCCCCCCCACCCTCATATCTCTCAGGTCTCCCTGTCTCTCTCCAGCCTCTCTCTGTCTCTTTTGAGCCAATCTCGGTCTCTCTTGAGGCCCTCTGTCTCTCCCAGTCCATCTCTGCCCCTCTCCTGCCCCAATCTCTCTTTCTTGTGTCCATCCCCTGTGCTCCGAAGTGCCTATTATATTCCTGACCCCTCGGTCCTTTTCCCTGTCCCTCATGTTGCCCAGTCCCCCGTTGCACGGCCCCTCTTTCTGCCACTCCTGTTGCACTGGTCACTCTCTCTGTCCCTCCTCTTTGCCCTGATTGCTCTCCCGTCCCTCTTCATCACATTAACCCCTCACCTCTTCAAATTGGGAAGAGGTGTGGCGCCGCGGCTAGGGCGACTGACTCCGGAATCTGGGGGTCACGGTTCGATCCCTGGCACCGGCGGCAGATTAGCCCAGCACCATGTGACTCTGGGCAATAGCTTGCTTAGCTTAATCTTCCCGCTGGCCCCCAGCGCCTAGAGACCCTTACGGCTGTTGTGCGCTTTACAAATGTGGATTATTTATTAAGTTAGCACTTAAAGGCACAATTCTATGCCTTGGTAAGGTACATGCTTCTCACGTTGCACTATCTAAGTGTAATATGAAAAAAGCTGTCAAAGGTCATTAAATGACAGATACTAATACAATACTATAATACTAAATATGTATATAGATAAACCTCAACCTTAAACAAGAGACAACTCAATTAGGTGCTACCCATGTATATTACATAATTACCAAATATTTTGCATTCGGTCTACTCACTGGACAGCATGAGGAATGCGGCCTAATGGGTATATTGAAACATCATCAGAATATGAGTGTTCACAAAGAGTGGTAAATTCAAACGTTTGAAGCTTTTTTTTAAAGTTCAAGTACATCAACTGAGGAAGGAGATGTGGTATAGTGGCTACGCTGTCGATCTGAGGACCTTGGTATGAATCCAGCTTGGAACTGATTTAAATTTGTCCAGTGAGGAAATTCACTAAATCAGAATGTCCCTAAAATGTAAATTTGTGATATACTAGTGTGTGTGTAACAAAAAGATTTAAGCCACCACTTGATGATTACAATCTTCCATAATACATTTCCATAATCTCCCGTAATGTACAATGCTCTGTTGCTCTTGGGCTAGATATTTGTTGATAACAGTAGCTTAGAGTCCACGACAACATATCCCTACTTAGGGATTTTAATAGATGACAAGCTGAATTGTAAAAGGGCTATTCAAACTAGAAAGCTAGCATTTTTAAGGACAACGAAAGTTCTGGTGGCCTTCTCCCAGAAATTAGGTAAGAGACAACCAGCGGAAATGATAAAAATATATCAATCAAAATGCACAAGTGTGGCTAGTTATGGTGCAGGCTTGTGGGGCTTTTTAAATACAAACGAAATCCAGAGAGTAGAACATTCATTCCTCAGGTACCTCCTGGCAGTTCCCCAAAGTACTAGCACATATGGTTGCCATCTAGAACTGGGAATGGATCACATCTCCAACATTCTCAGGATACAACCAATAATGCTTTGGCGACGCATTTGGACCACCGAACAATGTGAGCTAACCTGGCTCCTTGTCGAAGAATGCATGCAATTAGACAATGTACAGAAGATCAGGTGGTTTGTTTACGTCAAAACCCTTTTGCACGATCTAGGATTTCAGAGATATTATTTTAATCCGCGCACCATCTCTGAAATACCAATTGCACATCTGGGAGAACTTAGACTAACGCAAGAAGTAAGAAAAACCTCAGTACAACACCTTCTGATCATTCAAACCTCCTTCTCCATTCAGCCATATTTAAATTACAACCTAAGTCAATACGAAAAATTTCTACTCACCAGATTTAGATTAAACATTTTTTTCAGGCTAATCATGTTTCCAAAGCAAAATGTTTGGAGCGAATATACTCCCCATGCCCTTGCGATCAAGAATCTTCACAAACTACCATACATTCAGCTCTTTTTTGCAAATTCTATGAGGCTCCCCGTCGACGTTGGATAATACCTATTTTCAGGCATTTAGGACTTCGAACATGTCGTCCAGCCTTTTTGGCTCTCCAAATGTTAGAGAACGAAATATATGCAAAATCTACTGCCTGTTTTTTAAAATTTTGTGTTAATCATCGACCAAATCTCAATTGATAATGGTGTTTTTTAACTTTTTAAACTTTTTAACTTTCTCTGTTAAGACAGATAATGCAAATTTTAAAGTCTCAACTGTATGTCAATTTGTACTTTTATGATTTTCTGTAAACAGTAAAAATCGAATACAGATGAGTTTGATTTGATTTGAGTGTTCACAAAGAGTGGTGAAATCAAACGTTTGAAGCTTATTTTAAAAGTTCAAGTACATCAACTGAGGAAGGAGATGTGGTATAGTGGCTACGCTGTCGATCTGAGGACCTTGGTATGAATCCAGCTTGGAACTGATTTAAATTTGTCCAGTGAGGAAATTCACTAAATCAGAATGTCCCTAAAATGTAAATTTGTGATATACTAGTGTGTGTGTAACAACAAGATTTAAGCCACCACTTGATGATTACAATCTTCCATAATACATTTCCATCATCTCCCATAATGTACAATGCTCTGTTGCTCTTGGGCTAGGTCCATGCCTTAGAAATACCAACATGTGCATGCCTGTACATTGTAAATAGGGGTCCAGCTTATTATTCTCTGAGGATACTCGTCCTTTTGAGTTGTTGGTGAGTTCCCGTCGTTTTGTCACAGTCAGATTGTTGTCCTCCACAATTTTCTTTACCCTAGTTTATTCTTCTCACCTAAAATTTACCTCTCAATGTCTGTGGGCGCACTTTCTTGGGCACATTGCGCGATTCGTCACACACACAACTTTTTGTTCCCTGGAAGCATTTTAGCATTATGCAGTTCATGCTACTTTTAATCAGAAAAGACACTTTTCCTGTAAGCCTTCAGTGCTTTCTTTTCTGTGCCCAGGCCCCCAGACATGCACAGGACTTGCTTGGTACCAACCATCTTGCAGCCATCCAAAGCTTGCTGGTCTAGTGAACACTCTCCGAGCTCCAGCAGTGCTTGGTGTTTCAAGGGAATGCATTGGAGAAGACAACAGATGTGGCTTTAAAGTGCTACTGCACGAAAGATGCCTTTCCCCTGAATTAGCACATGAACCCAGACCTGTTGGCCTTCCAAATGTGTATTCTAATGCTGTCTCTGCCCCCAGTGTGCAAAATGGTAGCCCCACCACGGAAGTTCAGGTCTGGTTGCACCCCTGATCATGAATACATACAGACAGAAATGATAAATAATTATAATAAAACAGTTAGCACTGTCTATTATATATTTCTGTTGATTTGCTTTTCTCCCTTTTCCGTTAGGGCATAGAACCTTCAGGAGCATTTGACAGAAATAGAGCTCTTCTAAAAATGTTGCTGTGCATGAGTATAATTGATTATGTGCATGTCACTGATAAACATTGCTCAGTTTTGAATCGCCGTATGTGCGTGCCCTGGGATGTATTATGCACATTTCTGTTTTCAAAGCAAGGTGTACATTTTACTTTTGCAGATAATGATTCACCTTGTCCACCCTCCACCTTTCCGAGCCTCCATCAGGTAGTGACATTCTCCATGGTAATGTCAGGGGCTAAATCATAGGGTTGAGATAATTGCATTCTGCAGGCTGTGGAACACGTTAATAAGAACATCTAACATATTGTTTCCAATACCAGAGGAAGAGGGTTGAAGACCTTTCTTGGAAATTATGATTGCAATATTTTTCTGATGACTTTTAATGTCTCTTTTTTTAAAACAGACCACTTATGCCTTTCCACGACAGTATATTTGCACTGTATGCCATTGTAGTATTTCTAATAGTTCTCGAAGGTCACACGTCGCAAAGGCCTGTCAAAAGCCTATACTATATGCTATTTGAAGTCTCTAATTAATTCACAGAAAGGGCGCAGTTTAACACAATCACAATGAGAAATCCGCTTGGTATTTGAGAAAAATGGCACAACTGAAAGGTCTGAACTCTAGGAACAGATCTCCTGGTGCCCTCTCAATGTTTTCCGGTTCTTTAATTTAGGAAACAACGGCGAATGACCAAATAAAAAGCCTTCAGTCTTGAAAGGTTGCTTTAGTGAGGTGCTTTCTTCTTTTGATACAACTTTAAACATTATTTTCAACATTTTAACTAAACAGCATTTGTAGGAGAGGTCACCCTTGGGGTCATCCCTCTCGTTCTTCCTTTACCTACTTTTTTTAAGAGTGCTATTTTAACCTTTATCACCTGCCCACTGACTGGGGACCAGTGCACTTTTTCTGTGTACCCCAAACTATGATTTTCTTCCACTTCGTAATAATGTATAACGTTTAGCAGTTTTTTGTTCTTGTAGTTTGTTATTCCCTCACACCCCAGCTATTCTGCGATAACTTTTACACTGGACCTATGTGCCGCGAAGATAGTCAATAATTCTACAATAAAAACAGCGAAAGGTGGTACTTGTCCAACCTTAGCGGCCATCGTAAAACGTGACCGCCCGCTTTAAGGGTGGCGGTCCCATGGGGGCCATTAGGATGCGCCCGCCAGCACCGCCCGCCGCAATGCTAAAAATGCACATTGTGTCCTTCAATGCACAAAGTGACAGGCACCGTGCGGTGGCTGTCACGTTGTACAGTGAAGTGCAAGGGGGTACCATAGGTACCCCCCAAGTGCACCCCCACCCCCGGAGTCCCTGGGGGTCTGCAATGGGCCCCCACAAAACAATGCCACATGCCTTTCTGTGGCGCCGCCACGGAAAAGCATGTCCCCACCTTCACCCTAATATGGATGGCGGTGTCTAACAGACACCGCCACCATATGAAACGGAAAAACGGTGGACAGTCTTTCAGGCAGCCGCGGTCCCCCCGCCATAGTAATATGGTGGGGGGAAATGGGTGGTGGGCAGGGAAGGATGGCGGTGGCAATCCGCCCGACATCCCAATGGGGCCCTTAGACTTCAAAATGTAAATGTAAATCTTTAGGACATAAATGGAGAGCAACCAAAGATATCAACGACAAATTATCTTATAGAACTGAATTAAAGAACTATCATACAGCCCTTCGACACACAAAGAAAGCTTCTTTTCTGAAACGAATCAAAGCTAATAGTAATTTAAACAAAAAAAATTTAAAATAGTGAAGAATTTGTTGGGCAATTTGTTGGGCAATGCCTGCAAGGCCCTTTCCCGCTGGGGTTTCCGACTGGTGGCCCATTCGGCCTTTGGCTCTGGCTCCTGGAGGTCGGGCATCTTGGTCCGGAAGACGTTCCCTCTCACTATAGCCTCACTATAGCCTTGGTCCACGGTGATGCCCTGGGTAGATATGTGGCCATCTCCGGGACTTGGGAGGGGTGCACTCTTAACTTAGTTTCGGTTTACGTACCACTGGGTCTACATACCCAGGTCTTTATTGACCTCGGTGAGCTCCTCCTCGGTTTGCCGGACAGCAGACTGCTAATTGGGGGTGACTTTAACTCCATTGTCTCTGACTCGCTTGACCCTTGGCCCCAGAGTGATCTCCCTCCCTCTCGCAACCGGATCCATAGCTTTCTTGGCGCAATGGGTCTTGTCGACTTATGGAGGGGCTTGCATCCGACTGATCTCCAATACACACACTTGCCAGGCCCCACCGTAGCATTTCCCAGCAGGAGCGTAACACAGGCCCCGCAGCCCCCGTGGTGGGGGGGGCCCCAAGCTCCAGGGGGCCCTCTCGGCACTGCACTCTGGCCAGAAAACTCCGTATTGAGCCTGGAGGGGGCCCCTCTTCATACCATGCAGGGAGGCCCCCTCAATATTCGTTACACCAGTATGTCCCGTATAGATTATGTCCTTACGCTTGCCCAGCATCTCCACCTGGTTAGAGACAATCAGCACTTAGCCATGGGAATCTCGGATCATTCGCCCATTTTATGCCACTTGGAGGTTGGGGAACCAACAGTAGGCCATGTGGCCCCGATTAGCTCCTGGTATCTCGTAGATCCCCCTGCAGAGACAAGGTGCTGACCGAGACAGATCTCTATTTCCAGGAAAACGTCAGATTGGTCGACTCGACGACGGTGCTGTGGTAAGTCTATAAAGTGGTCATGCGGGAAGTGGTCCTGTCCTATACAGCTGGACAACGTAAGGAATGAGGAGCGGCTATGGCGCGTTTGGAGCCTGAAGTCCTTGAGTTGGAAAGCGCAGTCCGAACCAACGACTCTGCAGAAACATGTCAAAAACTTTGCATAAAAATCAAGGAGTTTTGTGAAATGGCCTCAGAGGCTGCTAAGGCACATCACTGTGCTACACTCAGTAAGATTTACAATGTGGGAGACAGAGCCGGCAAACTGCTGGCCTGGCTAGATCGCAGGGACAGAGCCCAGTTGGTCATGGTGGAGTTGGAGACTGACTCCCCTCCGCTTCTCACTATGCCCCAGGACATAGCTGACGCGTTCTGCCACCACTACCAGGCACTTTAATTGTCCCATACGACATACTCTGAGGAAGACGCCACTTCTCTGCTTCCTGATATCTCGCTGCCGCTTCTTACCGAGGAAGAACGCTCTGACTTAGATCTTGAGATCGCAGTGGAGGCGGTTGAGAAGGCCATCCACAACCTGCGGGGAGGGAAGGCGTCGGGTCCCAATGGCATTCCCATTGAAATGTTCAAGATTGCTGCAAGCAAGAACGCGCCGTACTAGGCCGCTATGTTTCGCAACAGTAAGGACAGGGGTATCCTGCCAGAGGAACAGCGGCTGGCCAATATAGTCATCATCCCCAAGGTGGGAAAACCCCCTAACAAATGCTCATCTTATAGACCCATCTCCTTGCTTAATTGTGAAGTGAAGATCCCGGCAAATGTCCGGCCACTCGATTACTCTGGATCCTCCCACACTTGGTCCATCCGGATCAGCCGGGGATTCATGCTGGTGAGGAATACCTCTCTTAATTTCACGCAGGTTTCACGATTCGGGAGGATGTGGTTGTGGTGTCCCTGGATGCTTCCTCCACTTTTGACACCATCGAATGGTCATATTTGTTTGCCGTGCTCCATAAGTTGAGATTTGGATCTGAGTTCATTGACAGGGCGTGGCTTCTTTATTGCCAGCCACTTGCACAAATCGCTGTCAATAACAGGAAGTCTGCAGTGTTCGATCTCGGGAGGGGCACCAGGCAGCCCCTCCCGAGCCCTCTATCGCCACTTCTCTTTGCATTGGCCCTGGAGCCCCTGGCATCTTGTGTCCGTCTGGACCCTGCTATCTGGGGCCTTCGTTGGGCACCGGGATAAGAAGACCGCGTTTCCCTATACACCGACGATATCTTGCTATACCTGGCCTCCCCGGCAGCCTCCCTCAATGTTGTCTTGGACATATGTGGCATGTTTGGTAGATTCTCAGGGTATACCATCAATTGGTCCAAGTCGTTGCTCTATGTACTTAGTGGTGCACAGCCCTCGCTCCCCCGGGGTTGCCGGCTTGCGACCGCAGCCGATGGTTTCAAATACATGGGAATCTGGGTCTCGAAAGACCTCCCTGGATCCCTAGACGGGAATCTCCGACCGCCTCTGGAGCATTTCAAAGCCGATGTTCTCCACTGCAAGTCGCTTCCGCTGATGCTTCTAGGGCGTGCAGTCCTCTTCAAGATTATGTCCCTTCCCAGATTTCTATATGCATTACAAAACACTCCCTTCCAGTCCCAGCATTGTACTTTAGAGACCTTGACGGTAGGGTGCGCAATCTCTTGTGGGAGGGTAGACCACCACGTATTATGTTATGTTATGTTAAAAATTTATAGAGCGCTCAGCTGCCACAGCAAAGTGGCGTCCCGGCGCTGTAATGAAAGATAACACAACCAGAAGAGAAAGCCAGAAGAAACACAGAGCAGATTTAGAGAGGTGGAAACAGAAAGGTCTTGATGGCTCTTCTAAAGGATAGGAGATCCGGTAGGGCACGGATGTCGACGGGCAAAGTGTTCCAGAGACTCGCTGCCAGTACGCCAAAAGAGCGACCACCGATTCTGGCTTTCCTGAAGCGAGGGACACATACTAGAAATTGACCCGTCGATCGTAGAGTTCTGGAAGGGGTATAGTAGGAGATTGCCTGTGCAAGGATAGGGGGAGAAGAGAGCTTCAAAATCTTAAAAACCAGGCACAGAGCTTTGAACTTTATCCTCTGTCCAACAGGCAGCCAGTGTAAGTCATGGATGGTACGTCTAGCAGAGCAGAATTTAGGCAAGCCAACCAGCATTCTGGCCGCTGCGTTTTGCACGCGCTGAAGGCGTGTAAGTTCAGCTTGGTTAGCGCCCAGGAGAAGCGAACTGGCGTAGTCCAATCGGGAGAGCACCGTGGCTTGGACAATGAGTTGCCTTGTAGGGGCATCGAAGAATTTAAAAATTGGTCTGAGGCTCTGAAGGACCCCAAAGCAGGTGCCGGCAACTTTTTTAGTATGAGGGATGAAGGTCAAGTTGGAATCGAGCCAGACCCCAAGGTTCTTAGCTTCAGTCACCGGGATAGGGGCTTGACCCAGCTCCGGGGGCCACCATTGGTCACCCCATAGATGAACCTGTTTACCCAGGACTAGGACCTCAGTCTTTGCTGTATTGAGTTGGAGACAGTTCTCCGTCATCCAACTAGCCACCTCCTTGAGGGCCGTCTGAAATTTAGGGGCCTCAACCGCAGGGTCCCCATTTAGTGCAACCGCTAGCTGGGTGTCGTCCGCGTACGACACCATAGTTAGACCCCATCTCTTAGCGACAGCAGCCAGCGGTTGCACGTACAAGTTAAAAAGGGTCGGGCTAAGTGCCGAACCTTGCGGGACCCCTTGGGAAATGTTACGTGGGGCAGATTCAAATGGAGGAGTGGAAACTTTGAAGGTGCGTTCTGATAAAAAAGAACAGAACCATTCCAATGCCACATTCTCCACACCGGCCTCACGTAGCCGTTGGAGAAGGATGGAGTGGGAGACAGTGTCGAAAGCGGCACTGAGATCCAGAAGGATCAGTGCCGCCGTCTGTCCTAGGTCCATCATCCTCCGCAGGTGCTCCACCATTGCCAACAAGGCCGTCTCCGTGCTGTGGCCTGCACGGAAGCCATTCTGAGAAGGATCTAGAATGTCAGAGGCTTGAAGATGGCAAGACAGAATTTTATTAGCATGTGCCTCCGCAAGTTTGGAGACCCATGGGAGGAGAGAGATGGGCCGGTAATGTTTAGGTTTCGATGGATCCATGGTAGGTTTTTTTAAAATTGGAATAATCGTAGCCTGCTTCCATTTACTGGGAACAGTCCCGGATTCAAAGGATAACCCAATAAGATCATGCACCAAGGGGAAACAGACCTCGGCGGATTCTCTAAATTGTGCAGGTCTTAGTGGATCGGCCGGCGAACCCGATTTGACCTTTGTGGCAAGAAATTCAAACTCCTCCTGAGATGGTTTTGGTATTAATGGAAGGGACCTAGAGGTCAAAGGAATGCAACCTGACTCATTGGTGGGCACCGTTTGCGGGGGAAAAGTACGATATATCGCCTCAACTTTCTCCACAAAGAAGGCCGCTAATTCTTCACAATGAGTCAGGGAGCGTTTTTCAATTACCGCAGTTTTCTTGCTAGTAAGATCTTTGCAGATCTTGAAAATGAGTTTTATCGGGTTGGGACTGTTCTTGAACTCCGGGGAGTAAAAAGTGGCTCGGGCATTACAGATGGCTCGGTGATATAGTTTAATACTGGCCAAGTAAATCTGCTTAAGATCAGGCTCGTAAGTCTTACGCCAGGCTCTTTCAGCTCTTTTACATGCCGTTTTAAGAAGCCTGAGGGAGTCATCATACCAAGGGCTAGGGGGACCACGCCGAGCTTTACTCCATCCTGCAGGGATTAAGATATCCAGGGCTTGGGTCAGCCACTCACAGAATTGGTCGTAACCCGACGAGACGTCTTTAGGGGGGGTTAATGGATGTGATGACAGCAGCTGATGGAAGTCGACCAGTCTCAACTTCCTCCAGGGGCGCTTAAAGATAGGCGGAGTTGAGCTCTTAAAAGGGGGAGTATTGGACATGATCCGAGCTTCAATCAGATGGTGGTCTGTCCAGGCCATGGGTTTAGGTGGAAGAATAGTGACATCATTGAGATTCGTCAGAAAAGGGTCCAGGGTATGGCCGGCCACATGGGTCTGGTGGTTAATAAGCTGCTGTAGCTGTAGTGCCTCGAGATCTGCGAGAAAGCTACTGACAGCAGAGGAAAGAGGAGCATCCATATGGAGATTGAGGTCGCCTATAATACTAAAATTTGCCGATCTAAGGGCCAGCGAGGAGATCACGTCAGGAAGGGCTAGCCGGAAAGCGGCGTCAGGGCCCGGGGGTCTATAAATGAGGAGTCCGGAGATAGTAAGATGAGGGGTTATTGCCACTCATAAACTTACACTTGGGTGGTTTTATTGGGGTATAGGGCTCCCCGACATTAAACAATATTATTGGGCAGCGCACTTAGTGGTGATCAATCAGTGCACATATTGGTCGCTTGACAACCCGGCCTTTCAAAATGACAGATGGCTCCTTCGAGGGGGGCAGCTTTAGTGGTGCGATTTATGCTTGACCCTTGCGGCCCGCTCTCACTTTTCCGAAAGGGCACTCAGTGGCTATATGGAGGGTGGCTAAGAGAGTAAAATTACTCAAGCTACGTCACTATGGCACAGCAAAAAGCTCGGTAGATTGATCCTGTCCAAGGGCTTTGACAAGTGGGACCTAATTGACATATCTAAGGTTGGCGACCTCTGGAAGTCCGGAGATGTGGTGCCCTTTGCTCGTCTGCAGCATGAATACGGTCTAGCCGCATCTGAGTACTTTTGGTATCTTCAGATTAGACATGCCCTGCTTGTGGCTCTCCCTAGCAGTAGTGATCCCCCGGCTCTTCCCCCTCGAGGATAGGCTACTCTATGCTGATCTACCGGAGAAGACCATCTCCCTTGTTTATAAAAAAAACTCATTAACAACATGGCGGACCCCTTGACCAGCTTGCGGGCTAGGTGGGATCATGATGTTGCAGGTCAGGATGACGAGGAGTGGGGGGCGGCGGTGGCTTCCTCCCATGAGGTGGCCATTTCCTCCCAGTTTAGGATGGTCCAACTTAGGCTACTTCAAAGATCCTACTTGTCGGGACCCCTGTTGGCTTGCATGGGTTATGTTTTAGAGGGCAGCTGTGTGAGGCAATGTGGGCAGGAGGGAATGTTTATACATACTATCTGGGAGTGTGAGTTAATTCATGGGTACTGGGAAGGGGTGGTAGGCCGGATTAAGGAAACACTGGGACCCTCCTGACTTGAACTCTACAGAACAAATGTGGGTGAAGCATGGGTTCATGGTCGCTATCGTAATATAGCAAGGCTTTGGAGGGCTCCAAACCTGCCGAAACTTGTGGACTGGCCTAATGATATGGATTGGTGCATGGTGACTGGGAAATCTATCTATGACTCCATCGGTAGTATCATTTCCTCCAGTCAACAATGTGAGGAACTGGCAAATTTCTTCCTCTAGAAGGTGGAGGGCATTTACCATAACTTTGATCACACAGGAACTCATGACACCAATGAGAGGAATATGTACATCTGCTCTGAGACCGTCTCGCTCACATCTCTACCCAACATCCTCTTCAAAGATCTAGAGGGACTAGTGATTAAAATTAAATCAGGATCTCCAGATGATCCCCTTAGACTGGACACCTTTAGGAAAGTTCAACAGGGTCTCCTACCAAAGTGGCTTGACCTATTGAATTTATCCCTCGCTTCGGCGGTGATTCCAAAATCTTGGAAACATGCAACGGTGGTCCCGCTACTAAAAAAACCTTCATTGGACACTTCCATGCCAGAAAACTACCGTCCAATATCACTGCTCCGATTTCTGTCTAAGATTCTGGAAGCTCATGTGAACTCGAAGTTAATCATATTCTTGGTAACTCTCAGAATGGTTTTCGACCACGCTATAGCACCGAGTCTGCATTGTTGACGGTGGTAGAACAACTGAAATCCGCAGCGGATGCTGGCAGGACCTCAGTTTTGGTCTTGCTGGATCTTAGAGCGGCATTCGATACGGTCTCCCACGAAATCCTGCTCCACTGTCTGGAGGAGATAGGGATTAGTAATACAGCCTTGTTGTGGTTCTCTTCCTTTCTGGCTGATCGGAGCTTCCAAGTGATAGCCCCTCCTTTTGCCTCCCGTATTCATCCATTGCGCTGTGGGGTCCCTCAGGGCTCGGCGCTGTGCCTTACACTCTTTAACATATACATGAGTCCATTGGCACGGATGGTTAAAGCAAGGGGAATCTCCTTGGTGTCGTACGCTGACGACACCCAAATGGTGATCACCTTGTCTGACAATCCCAGCCAGGACAGAACAAAATTTAAAAAAGACATTCTGGCCATTGCAGAATGGATGACAGCTAACTTGCAGCTGACCTCTGCAAAATCTGAGATCCTTCTGATTGGCAAAGACTCCCATCTCCGGAATAATGAATGGTGGCCACCAGCCCTTGGAGTCCCTCCGGCCCCTAAACCTGCAGTGAGAAACCTGGGCATTATACTCGACAAAGATTTTACCTTTGAGAGGTCCGCCAAATCAGTGCCAGGGAAATGTTTTGGGCTGCTACTCTGCCTTAAACCGATACTCGGTCTATTTAATGCCCACAATCGGCAGCTGATTATCCAATCATCCATATTGGCGTGATTGGATTACTGTAACGTGCTTCTTCTTGGCTCTAATAAGGCTGTTGTGAACCGACTGCAGCGGGTTCAAAACGCTGCAGCACGTGCCATCTTTTTTCTCCGCAAGTACAGCCATGTCTCTAACCTTCTCTTTCGTCTGCATTGGCTGCCTCTTGCACATCAAATACACTTTAATCACATTAGTGCTAAGGCAATTCCCCCTCTGTGCTGCAAACTCTTGATTCCCATTGTTCATGACAAGGTCAGCTCGTCATCAGCACAGGAGCAGTGTACTGCATGACGAGCTGAGCTCGTCATGAGCATGGAAGGGGTTAAGGTACTTTGCACCGTGCACAAGATTCTGACTGGTATAGGCCCAGATATTCTGAGTGACATGTGCTCTCTCTACTTCCCACCACGTGCATTGCGTTCAGCTAACCTTATGCTTGATCACATTCCACGCATCCGAAGAGCTAGATCTGGTGGCCGCTCTTTTAGGCGATTGGCCCCTACCTTATGGAATTCCCTTCCCTTACACATCAGCAGCATTTCTGACCATCAAAGCTTCAGATGACTTGTGAAGATAGGGCTCTTTTCCCAACTCCAATCCCTCGTCGGCTGTACCCCTTCTCATCTCGCTTTAGCGCTGGTATGTCTCTTTGTCGAGGCAGCCTTGCTCTCTACAAGTATTAATCTAATCTAATCTAATCGGCAGAAAAGTGCGAGAAAGTTAGCAACTTTTTCTCTGACAAAATATTCTAAATCTACTCCACATTCAATAAACAGCCCCTCCTAGGGAACACTGACTGGGAAGCCCTGGAACCTTATCCTGGTGCCCGATCTCACATAGGAAATGTTGTCACTTTCATGGAAGAACAAGTTGCTAAGGCAATGGTAGACAACGTTTACAACAAAACTTTTACCACGCACTACCATTACAACGCAGGCATTACAACGCAAACCATTACAACGCATTGCGCTGGGGGGGCGCTCTAGGATAGGGAATAAGTTTAATTTTCTATCCAACACCTTCCCTAGTGTCCACGGGGACTGGAGTTGGAATAGAAAATTATACTTACCACTATCCAGCACCTCTAAGCGCTATGCATTGTAAAGGTTTGCGATGTAAAAACCACGTTGTAAAGGTATGTGTGGTATAAGTATGCGTTGTAACGTCATACATCCAAGGCAATGTCTGAGGTCAAATCGGAATCTTAGCTCAATCCCTGTTCACATTTCATATTTTCTCGTCTTATACCAGTTCTCTACCCTTATGTCACAATAATCTTTATTCACTCACTAGATACAGCTGTGTTCCCTCAGTCCTAGAAGCAAGCTATTGTATCCCCTCTGGCAAAAAAAGCAGGAATGGAGGTCACCAATTAAAAAAATCAACAGACCAATCTATCAACTTCCTTATTTGTCCAAAGTTCTGGAGAGATTGATCAACCGACAATTAACTGACTACTTTGAGACAAACGAGCTTCTGGACATCTCTCAGACTGGCTTCAGGGCTTCCAACAATACTGAGGCCACCCTGCTAGCTGTAATTGACAACATCAGACTTTTGCTGAACCAGGGTAAAGCTGCCGCCCTGACCCTTTTGGACCTGTTGGCGGCATTCAACACTGTTGCCCATTACCTATTGCTAAGAACTCTACATGGAAAAAGGGCGTTATTCTAAAACCTTCAATGGTTCAACTCCTTTCTGCTGAACAGAATCCAATCAGTACAACTGAGCTCTTTTCCTCCAACCAAAAAACTATCAAATACGGTGTTCCGCAGGGAGCCACCCGCAGCCCAATCCTATTTAACGCTTATGTTTCTCCCCTGGCTACGATTGGCAGGAAATGGGGCCTCAACTTCTGGTCATACGCTGACGATACCCAGTTGCTGATTGCCTTTGAGGAGAAGCACAAAACCACCAAAAATAACTTGAGACACTGCCTTTCAGAAACTGCTGACTGGATGCCAGCCCAATGCCTGGAGTTAAATGCCGTTAAATCAGAGATACTGCTCATTGGCACCGCACACTCAGTCTGGGACACAACTTGGTGGCCCCAGCCATTGGGCACCGCTCCGTGCCTAAACGTGTGGTAAAAAACCTGGGAATCCTGTTAGACAATTCACTAAACATGTAAGGCCAAGCCCGAGCTCTCGGTGGTAAATGCTTTGCCATGCTAAAACTACTCAGGAGACTTTTATGTGGATCCGTCTGACCTGGAGGAAAACCATTACCCAGACCCTACTGACCAGCAATCTGAACTATGGGAACGCGCTTTATGTTGGCATGGCTGACTACCTTTTTTCTGTCTACAGGTTGTTCAGAATGCAGCAGCCAAACTGGTTTGCAACAAGACCAAGTATAGTTCAGCCTCGGATTGCTTGAAAGAACTCCACTAGCTGCCTATGAGACTAAGAGCCAAGTTTAAGCTACTATGCTACGAGCACAGAGCATTGTATAAACTTCCCCAAAAATACTGCAGGATAAACTAGAATTTTATGTCCCCTTACGTGACCTTAGATCAGGCTACCATGCTCTAGCTACAACCCTACACTTAAAAAAAAAAGTCATAGGGGGGGTCGCTTCTTTTCATATTTGGCAGCTACCCACTGGAACAAACTCCCGTTGGAGCTTCTTCTCACTGAGGATCTTGTGAGCTTTAGAAAGAAGCTGAAGACATGGTTCTTCTCAGGACTCAAGCTGTGATATCCATGGATTATGGCTCCAGATTGATCGCTTTTTGTCATATTTTACATTTCACTCCAAACAGGTTTTCACCTATCCTAGCGCCATGATGTCCCTTGGGATGAATGTTGCAAGAACAAAATACTGGTAAAAGTTGCTCCGTTTTGAATCCCCGAATGTGCGTGCCCTGGGATGTATTATGCACATTTCTGTTTTCAAAGCAAGGTGTACATTTTACTTTTGCAGATAATGATTCACCTTGTCCACCCTCCACCTCTCCGAGCCTCCATCAGGTAGTGACATTCACCATGGTAATGTCAAGGGCTAATCATAGGGGATGAGATAATTGCATTCTGCAGGCTGTGGAAAACGTTAATAAAAACATCTAACATATTTTCTTCCAATACCAGAGGAAGAAGGTTGAAGATCTATCTTGGAAAATATGATTGCCATATTTTTCTGATGACGTCTAATGTCTCTTTTTTAAAACAGACCACTTATGCCTTTCCACGTCAGTATATTTGCACTGTATGCCATTGTAGCATTTCTAATAGTTCTCGAAGGTCACACATGTCGCAAAGGCCTGTCAAAAGCCTATACTAAATGCTATTTGAAGTCTCAAATTAATTCACAGAAAGGGCGCAGTTTAACACAATCGCAATGAGAAATCTGCTTGGCATTTGAGTAAAATGGCACAACTGAAAGAAAGGCCTGAACTCTAGGAACAGATCTCCTGGTGCCCTCTCAATGTTTTCCGGTTCTTTAATTTAGGAAACAACAGCGAATGACCAAATAAAAAGCCTTTAGTCGTGAAAGGTTGCTTTACTGAGGTGCTTTCTTCCCTTGATACAATTTTAAACGTTATTTTCAACATTTTAACTAAACAACGTTTGCAGGAGAGGTCACCCTTGGAGTCAATTTTTGTAAGTGTGCTATTTTAACCTTTTTCACCTGCCCCCTGACTGGGGACCAGTGCACTCTTTCTGTGTACCTCAATCGATGATGTGTAACCTTTAGCAGTTTTTTGTTCTTGTAGTTTTTTTATACCCGCACACCTCAGCGATATTCCCCCTTCTTATGAATTCCTCTTCTGCACTTCCTTCTTTGTCCTTCAAGTTCCCCTCCTAGGAAAACACTTATCATTGATAGGAATCCTAATTCACTATCTGAGCTGCCTACTATTAGGTAAAGTATGTGTCATGAACCTACTGGCTAAAGTAAAATCAGGTGCCCCCTCTGACTCTTGTCCTCCGAAAGGGCTAAAAGTAGTTTTCACTATGTTCCCCGACCCTGTCTTATCCCTACTTAATGACTCCTTATACCAAGGTCTGGTTCCAAGTTCTTTTACGAAATCAATAGTGGTTCAACTATTTAAAAAAGCTGGCGATGATCTATATATTCTGAAGAGCTATCCCCCTATCTCTTTACTTTCCTACTTAGCAAGAGTTTTGGAAGCACATGCTGTTAACTGACTCTGCTCTTTCTTTGAAGAATCCCACTTTCTGGACCCCCATCCTGTGGGTTTTCGGCCAGCTCATTAAACTGAAGCAGTGACCCTTTCCGTTGTGGAAGACATGAGAGAAGAACCTGACCAGGGCACCTCCCAAGCGCTGGTGCTCCTTGACCTATCTATGACATTCGACCCTGTAGATCATGAGCTCTTGGTGGACCGTGACGAAGCAGCAGGTATAGGGGGTACGGCGCTTGAACATTTTGTTTCTTTTTTAAAGGACCGTTCTCCGTTGGTCCGCTTGTCTCCCTTCGGCTCTCCCAAGGTCCAACTTACTTGTGGTCTACCTCAGGGGTCATCTTTGTCCCCCCACCTTTTTAATTTGTACATACGTCCCCTAGTGCACTCCCTGGCAAAAATGAAGGTAAGATTTTTCAATCATGCAGATGGTATGCAACTACTCTTTGCTATCGATAACTCACCAGATTTTAAAATGGTCGTCCAAAATACAATGCTATTCATCCATAATTGGATGAATAGTAAACAACTTAAATTAAAATCCATTAAGATGGAGATCATCTTAACTGGAGGCATGCATAAGATGTGGAACTCCACATTCTGGCCAATAGCAATGGGCACCCCTCTCCCCCAGCCTAAGAACTCAGTTAAGAGTCTTGGAGTTCTGGTTGATAAAAACTTGTCCATGAAGCCTCAAGTAGGGGCAGTAGTCTCATTTTGTTTTCTGCAGCTTTGGAAGATTAGAAAAATTGTTGAATTCCTTACCCCCAAAGATTTTATTGAGGTTGCCTTCACATTAGGCATCTTGTGGATTGACTATGCGAATCCACTTTACCTAAGCCTCCCTGAAAACCTCACTGTGAGACTAGAATTGTCACAAAACCAGGCCTCCCGACAAATCTAGAGACAACCTACGAAGCGCCACAGCACCCACCTGATGAGGAAACTACACTGGTTGCTGTTAAGACAGTGTACAGCTTTCAAGACTGGATGCATCATTTTTAAATCTCTGTACAGTCCACACCCAAAAGTACATACCCGCTCGTAACTTGAGGCCGACTCACCTTAACCTTCCCACTACTCCCTCTTTTAAGAAGAAGAGACTTGGCAGTTCCAGATTTTTTATATTAGCTCCCGACTTCTGGAACTCCCTCCCACTTAACATCAGAATGACTGCCTATTACTCCAGATTCAGTCAGCTTCTGAAAACATGGCTCTTCATACAAGCATATGATTGAAACAGCGAGCAGTAGGTCATGTTTTTGAACTTAGCGCCAAGAAACCGTTTGGTGTATGTGCGCTTAAGAAATACTTTTTTACATAACATAACTTCATATAACATGACATGACAAAACAAACCACCTCAAATTCTCCTGTCCGCCGTTTCTCCTTCCTTCAGTCACACACTTTGCGACCATCTCTTTCACCCTGCTTCTTTTGAGTGAGCAGGCAGGTTGAATTTTCTAACTCCTTTTTCTGCTTGTGCAGAGATGCTTCTGTGCATGCATGAATGTATTCCTTCCACTTTTTCTGTGGTCACCTCAACCCCAAAGGTCGGTCAATTTCTAACATTTTAACCAGACAATTTCTTGGCCTGGTGACATCTTCTCTGCTGTCACACCACCCACTCTTCCAATTCTTCCCTTTATTCCTTTCTTTAATAGTCCAGTTTTACCCTTTATAGCCTGTCTGCTGCTGCGGGACTAGTTATCTCTCTTTCCTTGTATTAGTACTTGTGATTTTCTTTCCCTGTGCACAACATCAAACCATAAACAATTTTTGTTCTTTTAGTTCTTTTCCACAGGGAAATAACAAGCTCAAGGTCTTTATTTATGCCTCCTGTTACACCTTCATCTTCCTTTCCTCTATAACAAGCTCTCACACACCGTTATCGACACTGATATATACATCGCTATCCCACCAAATAAATGATGTACCCTGTTGGGGGAAATTTTGTTGTTTAGCTCCCTGAGTACTGGAGTAGGACCGAAGAGGCACAGTGGTGCCATTGCACATTTCTCACCTGCACCGTTGGGGGCCATTTATTTTATAGAGTCCCAGTGGGGACCCAGGAGGCACAGTTAGTACCAGTGGTTATTTCCCCTCAGCTGCACCACCAGTTAGCGTCAGCTGCAACGTGGTGCATTCACTTTGGTTTACATGAGAAAGGAGTGAGATACACTCCCCTGCACATTGCGCACTTTTGCTTTAGCTGCAAGTGGCATCTTAGCGCACTGGCATTCTGGACAGAGGACATTTTAAGCCCAAGTGAAAGGCGAGTTGGCCTGGGGTCAGTTTCTAAGGTGATGTATGCACCTGGTCAGTGTACTGTGGTGCACAGAGTTTTACTGCATAATGTGTTTATGCTTGTGATGCCTACTGTCATGCTATGATGTTTTAGGATGATGCCTATTGCGTAATGTGTTTATGTTAATGAGTTTTGGGCCTAATGTGTTTTATGCCTAATGTGATAATGCTGAAGTCATTAATGTACCAGTAGTTACTGGTTGTGTTTTATGTTTACTACCTGCATTCTAATGGCTCTGACGGTGGCCCGATTGGCCTGGTCCTGTATATCATCCCCTGTGAATATTGCCTAGTGCCAATTGGCACAGTGTACATTGTGTGATTATGATTCTAATGTGTTTTGGATAATACAAAGGCTATTGTTTTATATAACCTTGTGTGGAGTTTCTTTTGTGGTGTGCCTATTGTGAAGCTGCTGTGTGTGTTTGTTGCGCAAACACTTTACACATTGCCTCTGGAATAAGCCTGACTTCTCTTGCTAAGCTATCAAGGGGGTGAGCAGGGCTTATCTTCAGCGTATAACTCCCTTGCCCTTACTAGAGTGGTGCTTTTTGCCTGGCTTAGGCGTATGCCCTAGCCAACCAGAAATCCCATTTCTAACATACCCCATCTTGTATAAGCAATTTGGTTGAGCCATATTTTATCAGCAGGTAGTCTGCAACGCTCACACCCAACCTGCTAAAGACTACATGTTTTATTGTATTCAATTCTTTCCTTGGTCTATCCACTGATGAGGTCTTCCTTGTCCCTATACAAACTCTCTTTGGTATCAGTCTTAGCCATCGAATTTCTGCAATTCGATAGCAAACTTGATCAGGTCTGTTTTAATTACATTTATCAATGTCAAGCTAGTTGTCTACATTTAATTATTTTCCCCTATGTATCATTAACATATCGAAATCTTTCTTACTTCCCATCACTGTCACAGCATTGCCCTCTGTCTACCAAAAACTATGTTGCTGGAATGTTGAACACTGAACAATCTAATGTTCACAAATTTACATTTCTAATGCAATGTCTTCCACAGCGCAGTCATCTGAAAAACAGTATGTAATGCCATCATTCTCTTTCATTTTCTCTGTTGCACTCTCACATGTACACTTTATATTTGGATGACCTCCATCTTCCCAAGCAATATTTATTTCCTGTTCAGACCAATCCTCACTCCATCTATTGCAGAGCCAACACGGAAACAGTGTATTCCAAGTTCTCTTCCTTCCAGCTCACAAAATGCTAACTCTTTTCTCTTCATCCATTGTCATGCACAAAGAAACAGTCACCTAGCCTCGTTCCGTCTCTGACAAACCTCTTCATCACTCATTCCATAGACATGCACTATCTTCTATTTTCCATAGCCACACCACCATACCCTTGCCTTTTTGGTCTGTTTTGTTCTTTCCTTTCCAAAGAGCATTGATTCTTCATCGATCCCTACTTTATGACACCATAAATCCTCAGATTCTCTCTTTCTTACCATCTCTGACACCATAAAAGTCCTGAAAAACATCACTACAAACAGTGTTCTGATTCTGAATAACATGCTTCTCCTAGATGCCCCACCAGGTTGTGTGCAATAGCATTAATGTTGTAAACCTTTTCCTATCTTTTTGTCTTCCCTTCTACCTTGCCAACCCTTCTAACATTCTCTTGCAGAACTCTCCCTCATCTGGCCCATATCCTGAAAACATTTTTCTGATAAAGTGCACTCCCACCAGGTTTCCTGCAATCCTGGACAGGGCCAATCCTTTGTTCACCAAACTCAATAACAATCTTTCTGTATCTTCCTTCCTTTCCCTAATTCCCTCTGCACCACTATTGATGCATTTCACTTCTCCTGACACAAGCTAACACCACATTGTTTGGCAAGTGCCCACTCTTGATTACACCAAGAATAGCTGTTGTACATCAGCTGCAACAGATCTTCAGCATGGCGGTGGGCCAGATATCCACTTCTGGGCCTAGTCAACAGAATATCATCCACTGTGATCAAGACAGTGCCTCAGCCAGACTGTTGCTCAATAAAAACATTTGTTTTGCTCTCAAAACGGTGTTCATTGCCGGACACTTTAGGACTAATTTCATCTGCAGTTCACTCAGCCATTTTTCTTTTGCTCACAGTTTATTAAGAACATCCACCATTGTACTAACCTTGCCACCCCGCAGTTCCACTTCCACCAACACTGGAAAGACTTGGAGGAACCTAATTTTGTGTCTCTTCTTTACCAATTTGTCTGGAGATCTTTCAGCGCACCATGCTCCCTTCCAGTGTATACAAAACCTGGAACCCCTACAGCGTGTAAACTCATTTCAAATTGACAGCTATTTATCCCATCTTTCCGTCACATGCTCCTTTCGTTAAAGTCATCCAAAAGGTCTCTCGGTTTGCAAATCATCCCTCACCCATTTGTTTGACCACAAGCCATGCTGTGGTTTTTTACTCTTTTTGTCACATTCATCAATCTCCTGCAAAACTCTCTTCTTCATACCACTACTGGACACACAAAGTTTAGGTGACCCAACAACTGTTGCACTTTCCCCAACTCACACATTTCACTCTATTCTTCTCCCATTTGATTTCTCTCATTTGTTCCAGTTTATCAGGAAATCGGGATTCCATGCGTACTGAATTTAATTTCTAAGAATATCAACACCTTTGCTGGTCCTTCTGGCTTCTTACAGGCTACTGGTACTCCATGTTCCCCGACCATCTTCAAAAATTTCTACAACATTCTCCCGCACCAGCCTTTCCCATCATCCTCTACCACAAATAAAAAGTCATCCAGGTAATACAGGGCCAAATCCATCCCTGCCTCATCTCACTACTATTTAAGATACACACTTAATTTTTCTTAGGATAAGGGGGTCCCCTAAGTGTTCTCCTTCTCTGTTTTTTCCATAGCCACCCTGCTTCCCTCCAATGACCTGGGATCCAAAAACGTGTCTTGTTTATCTTTTTCCTGGGATCCCTTGGGTCATGGGAAACAAGGCACAGGGTATAGGAAAGATGGCACTAATGAATGCTCAGCATTGCTCTATTAAAAGAACCGCATAGTGTGATCCAAGCGTGGATAAATCATGTGACTCTTCTCCTTACAAGTGACATTATTTTCACACACCATAATCTATTTAAATTTGAGGACTGAGTGAAGTTCGTGGAGTGACAAAAAACTCTAAGAAGCTATGCGGAGTTCCGCGAGTGGCCGAGTGAGTTACCTTGCGCCGGGCGCACTGATTTTTAGCCCCGTGCAGTAAAATCAGTGCGAACGGCATCACGCGCAGCACAAGATGGTTCTGCTTCTATTTGCCACTCGAGTAGAAGTTCTACTTGAACAGCAGTTTCTTCAACGCGAACGGAAGGCTTCTCAACGCGAGCGGTAGCAACCATCCGAGACCACCCACGTTAATAAATCTCGCTGGGAAACAGTCTAGCATTGGATTTTCCTTGCTCGCCAACTTACTATTGGTGAGCACAAGTGGGGAAAAAAACGCTATGCTACGCTGAGTGGAGGTTTTCAGAACTCCGCAAACTCAGCGGAGCGCAAAAAACTCAGCAAACGCTAAGAACGGAGCAGAGTTCACTGCCCAGGCCTAGTAAATTGCCTCTTTACACAGCAGATATACAGAAAATGTGTACTAAATTACATAAGGCACCACAAACCAAACACTCCAGGGACTGTATTACATGGAGTGAGGACTGACTCTTCAACAGTTTTTTCTGACTGGTGTCTAAAGAAGTTGGGCTGGACCAGCTGTATTTTACAACCAAAAACAGTTTTAAATGTTTTTTGTCACTGGAACTTTTAAGAAATGTGCTGCTTTTAGTTGGACACGTATTAGCATATGTTGATATTTTTCAGCCAATTACAGGGCAGAACGCAATATCATTATGCAAAGCAAAATAACAAAGTTCCACCAGTAACCGGGCACTACTCACTACTCATTACCATATACACAAACCTGTTTGCATAATACAGTTGTAAAAGGAGTCTCAATTTACCACCAAGGACATGAATTAGCACCAATGTTTCCTAAATTGGCCCAGTTCTCTGGCACTACTTTCACAATAAAAGCACATTGACTTGGGCATTTGACATTATAAGAACCCTGGGCCAAATCTCTCATTTCCCTGCAATGGACCTTTCTTGAGGAATAAAGAAGAGTTAACACCATCCCCGTAAATTCAATCTACTGTGCAGTCCATTTGGTTGCACATTGAGGACCTAAATCGGTAGATGAGATTAAGTATAAATGTATTACAGATTTAGAGCCAGGCTGATATATACCAACCTTATACATCATAAAAATACAAGATCACAACTGGCAAACCAAATTCTGTAGCAAAGTTAACCCTCAATAACATGAAACATACAATACATTCAGCAATAGCCAAGCAGAAAATGGGGAAAAGGATTTGGTGATCAGAATATGATTTTCGTTCCTCTTGCCTAGGCATGAGTAAAACTGAAATTATCTCACTATACAACATAGTAGGATTGGGGAAGCCCTAATTAGATCCTGTACAGTAGGGAGGTGTAAGAATTGCAGAGATCTTTTGTAGAAGTTCTCTCAAGTCAAAGTTTTGTAAAGCACACAACGGAGATATAGCAAAGAGGTCTGTACCACACAAAGTCGAAAGCTAAAATGTGATCTTCAATTAAACCCGCAGAGAAACATTCGAGAATCCAATGTCACTTGTCTCATTATTCTCCAACTTCACATGGTAAAACTTAGCATCTTGAAACTCCTTTTCTTTGATCCGCACATCAGAACTTCCTTGGATTCCTCCAGTCTCTAGATACAGCATGGACAGTGGGGTTCCCTTTGTTCGTTAGCGCTTTTCGTCATTGCCAATGGTACTCCTCCCAAACCTCACTATCTCTCATACAGAATGGGCTTTTCTCTAACCATTAGATATGAGATCATATGAATGCACCTCCAGAGGAGAGAAAAACATTGCAACCAGAGCAAATTTTCACGTGGAAGAATAAACATTAGAATTCAAAGCTAAGGCCTTTGGTCAAGTTGGCAAATATTTTAATGCATATTTAAATGCATAGTTATAGATAAATGTATGGTGACATTGTAAATGCAGTTTACTAGAGGAATGAATACCTGATTATACAAGGATTAGCAATATTATTCAAACTACACAAATGTAGATATATAAGGGAACTGCAATTTGATGACACTGTAAGAAAATATAATTATGCACGCTCATATAAATGTCGGGATTATACAGTAAATGCACCTTCAATAACTGTTTAAGAGCACCACTTTACGTTGATGATATTAGAGAACACAATATATGATACCATGAGTACGTATATATGGCGTAGTCAAAAAATAAAAGGGTGGAGCCAAAAATGACACTGGTCCTATATCTAGGCTCCATTTTGATTGGAAGGACCAAAGAGGCCCCATACGTTTCGGAAAATAAAATCGGGTTTTCTGCTACCAGTGTATTTAGAGTTACAAAGAGGTGCTTCCAGTGCCCTAATGTGTAAAAACTGGGCAAACATGAAACCAAAGACCAACTTTAGGGTAAATGCCCTAAAAAATGAAGTACACATTTTATTAAAAAAAGATTTGTGTGTGGAGGCTTATTTTATTTTTAGATCAACACTGTTTATATGGGGGGGCGTGGCCGAACAGCCACGATGGCGGACGGCTCTGACTAGTGCTCCGTGCCAGGCCGGGCTTAATCCGTCAACACACGGACACGCAGGGGATACCGAGCGATAAAATCACCCGCAACTGCTGCGGAGCACTGCCCGGAGTCAGGGAACCTGAGCAGCGGAGAGAAAGAACGCCGATAAGAGCAATCTCCGGGCAGCGCCGAGACTCGTGGCGCAGGCCCGTGAGCCCGGGAGGTAGAGTGCGCTGCAGACCCATCGGCGGCCCTGGGAGCACTGGGATCCGACAGGAGACGGCCCGGGAGCACCCTGTGAGAGACGGAGCCGATCGGCGGGCCTTCCGTGGACACCATCGCATATAGGAGGAGTGGCCGCAGCGGAGCAAGGAGGACTGGAGCGGGCGCGCCGAGGCCCGAGAGTCCGCCGTGGATCGACGGACGGAGCGGATCCGCCATTTTGCGCTGCCTGACTGCAGCGGGGACCGGGAGCGAGGTGAGCCCTTTAAGCTACTGGGGGCCCTGGACCTTCCTGCGAACAATACTCCGACCCCCCACCCGCCCCCCCTGAAGACACTGGGGTCGGCGGGCTGACTGCGTCCGGGGACTGGGAGGGGCCGAGACCCGATGTGGTGTTCTGTATGAGACCGGGGCCGCCTCTGAAGACGATCCTGGCCCTGCGAGGACCCCGAACTAGGGAGGCGACAACACCGAAGAGGGAGATCCTCCCTGCAGAGGTCCAGACACAGGCCCGGGCCCCCCGGGGGGGACTGTTTCCGCTCAGAACCGAACCATAAGACGCGCCAGCCCATCCCCCCCCCACCTGAGGGCTGGGAGCGGGGACGCCTGAGGCACCACACTAGGAGACGGGGACGCACCCCGTAGCCGGAGGAGCCCGGAGGGCTGACACCAAGGAGGGGCAGAGTAGGCTCCTGGTATACCGCAAAGAGGCTGCTGTGATCATACCATAAGGACTGAGGGTCACAGTGCATGCAGAGCGGGACCTACGCAGAGACTGACTGCCTTGAATTTAGGATCTCTGGACAGTAGAGCCACTGCCAGAACACGATTGGCTGCCTCCTGGACCCCCTGCTTAATCACCCGGTACTGGGAAGGCCACTGTTCACTAACTATACACCGAGGGACACCTGGAGGACTCGGCAAAGAACACTTGATTTAGCACACCATGGTTCGGAAGGGGCAGCGGAATGTGGAGGGTCCGGGAGAGCCGACGGGATCCGGCCCACTGAATGGAGCTGGTGGGAGCGGAGAGGGACCTGGCGGGGCTGGCCAGTCAGAGCAAAGTAATACACAATCGGACAAGCTAGACCTCATTCTCCAAGAGATCCGAGACTCCCGACAAGCGTTGGAGCACCAACTGGGGACCCTCACCAGTGATCTGTCCATCAACTGTGTTTTTTGCAATTTTCACCCCGAGTGGGCTGGGTATGCTCAGACGTGAGTCCCAGGCTCTCCACACCACTGGAGTCAAGCTATCCAGGCTGAATGAAGGCTGATAGCCAGAAACCGGTCCTTGGATGCTTGATTCCGGTCTGGGAAAGACATGACTTGGTAGTTCGGACTGGACTGTTCCCATGAGGCACAGGGTCAGAGCTGATTTGCACATAGCCAGTGTCTAACCCAGGGTGGTGTGGAGTGCAAAAAAACGATGGATTTAGGCCCAGATCCTTGTACTGGGGTGAATGTATGACATTGTTCTACATTCTGTCCATCAACTGTGTTTTTTGCAATTTTCACCCCGAGTGGGCTGGGTATGCTCAGACGTGAGTCCCAGGCTCTCCACACCACTGGAGTCAAGCTATCCACGCTGAATGAAGGCTGATAGCCAGAAACCGGTCTTTGGATGCTTGATTCCGGTCTGGGAAGACATGGCTTGGTAGTTCGGACTGGACTGTTCCCATGAGGCACAGGGTCAGAGCTGATTTGCATATAGCCAGTGTCTAACCCAGGGTGGTGTGGAGTGCACAAAAACGATGGATTTAGGCCCAGATCCTTGTACTGGGGTGAATGTAGGACATTGTTCTACATTCTGTCCATCAACTGTGTTTTTTGCAATTTTCACCCCGAGTGGGCTGGGTATGCTCAGCCGTGAGTCCCAGGCTCTCCACACCACTGGAGTCAAGCTATCCAGGCTGAATGAAGGCTGATAGCCAGAAACCGGTCCTTGGATGCTTGATTCCGGTCTGGGAAAGACATGGCTTGGTAGTTCGGACTGGACTGTTCCCATGAGGCACAGGGTCAGAGATGATTTGCATATAGCCAGTGTCTAACCCAGGGTGGTGTGGAGTGCAAAAAAACGATGGATTTAGGCCCAGATCCTTGTACTGGGGTGAATGTATGACATTGTTCTATATTCTGTCCATCATCTGTGTTTTTTGCAATTTTGTGTGTTTTTTACAGTTCTGTCCCTACTAAAAGCAGACCATGGCAAGTTGGCAGACAGGGTCAAGGACCAGGGACTGACGCTCACGGACATCACACCCAAGGTGGCGGACCACGGTAAATCTATCCAGGCTATCCAGGGGCAAGTGGCCGCACTGATGGACCGGGTCGAGGATGCGGAATGCCGCAACCCAAGGAATAACATACGGGTGATCGGCCTGCCGGAACGATGTGAGAAACCGCGGGCTGCGGAGTTCATGGAACAATGGTTCAGAGACCACGTGGCGACGGACGGACTCTCTCCGTACTTCTGTGTGGAACGAGCGCATAGGATCCCGACGGGACAGCCCCAGCCAGGGCGTCCGCCTCGCCCTCTCATCGTCCGCATCCTTAATTACCGGGATAGGGACACCCTCCTGAGGAAAGCTCGAGAGAAATCCACCATTCACTTTGAAAACCGGAGGATATCGCTCTATCCAGACTACACGAATATGGTGCAGAAGCAGAGGGCCTCCTATATGGAGGTGAAGAAGAAACTGAGAAGCGCGCATCTGAAATATGCCTTACTCTTCCCCGCCCGCCTAAAAATTATTCACGGGAAGAAGTCCCATTTCTTTGAGAGCCCAACGGACGCGAAGGAATGGCTAGAGGTGATGGGCCTGGACGACAGCTAAGAGGCATCCCAGGAAGCGGAGGCAAGAGCATCGGAGGAGGGATCGAGAGGTGGCCGCCGATCCCCGACTGGATCCAGAAATGGAAACACTGAACGCGGCCCGTCAAGGGACCATCAGAGGGGCGGACAGCGGGAGGCCATCTCGCTTGCCGGCACCTTCAGGGAAGACCCAGCGAAAATAACCTAGGATTCCGAAGACACCACCGGTCACTCGGACTCAGACAACCGCGTGCTGCTCTTTCCTACCATCACGCCTAGAGCTGCAGATGATCTCATAGACAGCTGACCTGCCGGATATTACCCCGAGTAGACTCCTCTACGGCAGCTGAAGCAAGTTTCCTACAATGTACAAAAGTATCCTTTTCTGTTATGCCTAGACCCCGGGGGTCGGACCCCGAAGGAGCAGTGGTGGAGGCGGGAGGGGGGTGTAGGGGAAGGGTGGAAACACAAGAACTCGCTCCCCCCCCCAAAATGCTCCACACTCTCTGGAACAGGTACTGCACTGTGGAGCCCCGGGGTGCGGCTCAGGGCCGATACTGGTCAATTATGGAAACCCCGTCCGTGAACACATGCTGCTTACATTGAGTGCCCAGCCGGGCCACAGTTGAGCCGTTGGAGACCGGAACTGATAACGAAATGACTGTATGTGTGCTGGACCCACCCCCCCAAGGCGAATTCACATATATTTGGCTCTATATGTTGTTACTGTTAGCGTTGGGCCCAGCTAGGTTGTATGGCTGCGCCAGGTTTGGTTTAGAACTGTTAACACTTTTTACAGGTGCACACTTCTGTCTTCAGCTCCCCGATGTTCCCGTAATAGACTCCACCCCGAGACTGATTTCCCCACACACTGACCATGGCTGACCGAATAGGCACATATAAGGTAGTCACCTGGAACGTGCGAGGGCTGGGGGCAGTGCAAAAACGACACCGGGTCCATGCCTATCTCCTTAGACAGCATACACAAATCGCCTTCTTGCAGGAAACACACCTTACGGTATCCGAGGCTCAGAAGCTACGGAAAAAGTGGAGAGGGACTATATACACAACATCCTACTCTGCATTCTCCAGAGGGGCCACTATCTGGGTGCGACACGGAACACCGTTCACCGCTATTGAACAGAAAGTGGACGATCAGGGCAGGTACATCCTGGTGAAAGGGGCCTTAGATGGCAAGTTGATAGTCCTGGGCAGCATATATGCTCCGAAATATGACCAGGATTTATTCCTACAGAGGGTCGGGAGGGCTCTCTCCCCATGGGCGGACATTCCCTGGGTGCTTGGCGGGGACTAGAATGCTGTGCTGGATCTGGCCCTAGATAGGTCACACCCGCCCCTACAGGCAGCCGGCGCGACTAAGCTCACCGACACATTCAAAGCATGGGTGGAAGGGTGTAGACTCAGGGACATATGGCGGGAGGTACATCCCACACATAAGGAATACTCCTTCTACTCCCCTGTACACGACTTGCATACGCGCATAGACCACTTCCTATGTTCTCAAGCACTGATCTCACTGATGAATGCCCCAGAATACCTAGCAAAGACCTTCTCGGACCACAGACCACTCAAATGCACTATCTCCTGGGGTAGGATCCCGACTCCCGTCCCTACGTGGCGACTCAACCCCCGACACTTGGAAGACGGCCCATTTAAAGCAGCTCTCTCGGAGGCCCTGTCACGGTACTGGGAGGTTAACTGGGACACAGCCTCCTCTAACCTAGTAGTCTGGGATGCAATGAAGGTGGTAGTGAGGGGAGAGGCGATCGGGAAATTAGTAGGCGCCAGACAGGAGATCCACCAGACGCTGTGTGCGTTGGAGGACCGCCTAGCGGAACTTGAGCGAGGAGCAGTGGAAGACCCGGGGAGGAAGCTAGCTTTGCAGACACAACACATCTTACACGCTGAGACATTAGAAACGCTGCGTAATATAGACTACAAGGCCTACTTGCAACGGCAACATACAGAGGCAGACCGCTCAGGGGCGTTGCTTGCCCGCATCATATGAGATAAGCCGGACACCCCAGTTATTACCCGGATACGTAACCCAGAGGGCAACTTAGTGGACACACAATGTGGCATAAACCGGGCGTTTTATGATCACTTACAGGCCCTGTATGCCCGATCCGGACCGGGAGACCCTGCCCTTCTAACTGATTTCATGCGGGACCTCCCCTTTCCCCAACTGACGGCAGAGGTACGAGAATCTATAGAAGGCCCTATCACCCAACACGAAATACGCGCCGCAATCAAACACCTGAATAGAAACAAAACCCCGGGCATGGATGGACTCCCTGTGGAGTTCTACTCCACTTATGCCGACATACTAGTGCCGATCCTGGAACTAATTTATAAGGAGGCCTTCGAGGAAGGTCACTTGCCACGCTCGACCATGCAGACTATGGTGATATCTATCCCTAAGCCAGATAGGGACGCTCTGGAGCTCGCGAACTACAGACCGTTGTCCATGTTGGCTACGGAATACAAAATCCTGAGTAAAGCCATTGCCCTCCGAATTCAGCCCCACCTGAACACACTTATACACTGCGACCAATGCGGTTTTCTCCCAGGACGTAGCACTTCCCTCAACACGAGACGCCTGCACGCTGTCATGACGGCGACGCCGGCTATGCAGGCGCGAGCGGGTTGTGTCGCGTTGGATCTAAAGCAGGCATTCGACTCGCTCTCTTGGCCCTTTATGTTCGAGGCCCTGCGCCGATTCGGGTTCCCGGGCCCGCTGATACAATGGATTACGCTGCTGTATACCGGTCCCATTGCTAGGGCGAGCACGGGACGCCATGTGTCAGACGAGTACCCAGTTTACCGGGGCACCAGGCAGGGCTGCCCCCTGTCCCCACTGTTATTCGTGCTAGCATTGGAACCATTAGCAATTGCCCTACGCCAACACGCGGAGGAGAGGGGGATACTGGTGGCAGGTTCGACCCATCTTCTCTCAATATACGCAGACGATATGCTGCTGTACCTCCGGGATCTGGAAGCCGACCATACAACACTATACAACACCTTCCGCCGATTCGAAACGGCTTCGGGGCTGGCTATCAACCCGGACAAATCGACGGGGTTTTACTTCCATGAGGGACCTCGCCCGCCCTCTCTGCCATTTGGCGATTATTTAATCCCGGTAGCCCAAATTAGCTTTAAATACCTGGGAATACACGTATACCGGAAGCCGGAGGACCAACTAGAGGGCAACATTTCTAGGGCTATAACCAGCCTCCGGGGTAGTATCTGTTTCTGGACCTCGCTCCCCTTGTCGGTCATAGGCCGCGTTGCGATAGCAAAAATGGTCATGCTACCACGCCTGCTATACTTCTTTGTGAATCTGCCCATATGCATACCGCGCCGTACCTTTGAGTCCCTGAAATCCCTACTGATTACCCTGATATGGGGGTCAGGTAGACTGCGGGTTGGCCTGCGGAAACTACAACTCAGTACCTCACAGGGAGGACTCGGGGCTCCTGATTTCCAAGGCTACTTTTATGCAAGCCAACTTCAATGGTTGTCTTTTTGGCTGGCGGGGAGGAACCTCCAGGAGATAGGATGGACGGCGGGCCGTCTAGACCGAGGGGAATTACACGCTTTACTGCTACCCAAAAGTAGAATTCCGCGTGAGTGTCACCCATTGCTCCGCGTTGCCCTCCTATGCTGGAAGAAGGCTCTGGTCTATACGTCCACCGCCCTGCCATACGCAGACAACATACCACTGCTCGGTATCCTGACACCACAGGGAAGACTCACTAGACATGCCCTTAGGGACTGGACGGCGAAAGGAATCGAGGGGGTGGGCAGCTTCTTTGGAGACAACCTACTACTAGATCACCGCACTTTCGTGCAGGTGACCGGGGCATCGGACAAACACTACCTACTACATGCCACGATCTCTCACTACATTAGGACGACATGGGCGCCCCAACGCACCCGCCCACAGCAACACGAACTAGTACACCTAATGCACTACATGGGGACCGGTGGACACCTGGTTCGATGGCTGTATACCGGGATCAGGGCCCAGGCCGCGATCTCCCTTGACACCCTAAGAGAGCTCTGGTCCCGAGATACTGGGGAGGAACTCACGGACACGACCTGGCAGGTGGCTCTGGAACACCCGAGGAGGGTCTCCAGAAATGCGAGATTTAAATACATTCAGGCCATGATCCTCCATAGGGCATACCTTACTCCGAAGAGGATACATAAAATGTTCCCCAATGCCTCCCACCAATGCCCGAGATGTAGAACGGACGAGGCGGACTTCCTCCATATGCTCTGGTCGTGCCCGAGATTGCGGGGGTATTGGAGTGAGGTGGGCCAGACGCTACGAGAGGTGACCCAGATTCAGGTGAAGGACAGTGCATTGTATTGCCTGATAGGAGCCAGGCCTCGCCCTAAGACGTTGAAGCCCAAACTGAGATTTGTAGACTTGGCCCTACTCATAGCGATCCGGAAAATCACAATGCAGTGGAAATCCCCGGGAGCGCCTAGGGTGGAGCCATGGCGAACGGAAGTAGTGAAATGGGGTAGAGCAGAGAGTGCTGCCCTTAGAAAGGAGGAAGAAGGGGGAGGCGGAAAATCCCGGTGGCACTGGACTGGGAGACTATGCTTTTAGCATTGGAAGACATTGACCAGCCCCAGTCCCAGGTCCCTGAGCCCCGGAGGAATTCTGATAGGATGAGAAAGGCATTGAGATGTGTGGGGGTTGGTTGGAGAATGATTTACTGCAAATCCTGGTAGAGACAGAACAGCGATGGGGAGCGCGGATCGAATGGACAGAAGGACTTAAGCACCAGAGTTGGATGGGTGGGGGGAGGTTAGTTGGGGAGGGTATGGGGAGGAGGGGGGCAATCTCTGAAGAACACAGAATCTATAGCTATTGGAAATGACGCTGAGTCTTAAAGGCAAATGATTAAAGCATTGAATGTATCTGTAGATTGGGAGAAAAATGAAAACCGTGATGTCTGTCATGCCTATGATAACTGTATAATATGCTGAACATGTACATTCACGAATAAAGTTCTTAAAAAAAAAACCAAAAAAACACTGTTTATATTCCACCAAAGATATCTTATTCGGGAGCAAAGCGTTGTTAATAAAATGGCTCTCCTTTAGCAGGCAAAATAATTAATTGGAGAATAACTGTTGGATTATGTATCCTGATCCTCATCAGTAACCATCAGCATGATTATGTCAGCCCTGTCATGAAAAAAATGTAAGGCAGTTCAGTTGGATCACCCTTTTGGGTGTCCTGCTTGTGCCCAGGACTACTAAGTAGGTGACCTTACATTTCTTTTCTAAGATGGGTTAAGGTCCCCTCCATTTGTCCTAGAGGACCCTTGGTGCCACAGGCTCCAAAACCCGCACCTTCTGCCCTGGTTGGAATTCTACCAGTCCAGATTTTTGGTCATATGTGTGCTTCTGGAGTTCCTGGCTGGACTAAAGATTCTTGGAAGCTTTTTCCATGTATTCTGCCATTCTGGACCTTGGGCCTAGTACATAGTTCACAATATTTTGTTTTTTTCTTGGAGAAGCTTCTCCCAACCTTCTTTAACAAGACAGAGTGGTCCCCTAATAGGATGGCCAAATAGAAGTTCAAAGGGGGAAAAGCCTACTCCCTTCTGAGGCACTTCTCTGCTGGTGAAAAGCAAGGATGGAAAGAGGACATCCAATCTCCTTTTGAGTTTTTCAGGGAGTCCCATGATCATACCCTTTAATGTCTTGCTGAACCTTTTAACAAGACCATTGGTTTGTGGGTGGCATGGTGTAGTAAATGTGTACTGCACTCCACACTCATTCCCCACATGTTTGAAGTATGCAGACATGAAGTTAGAGCCTCTGTCTGACACCACCTCCTTAAGAAACCCTACCTTAGTGAAGATACCAATGAGGGCCTTGGCAACTACAGGAGTTGTAGTAGTCCTAAGGGGCATTGCTCGAGGATACCTGGTGGCATGATCCACTACCACCGATATAAACTGTGAGAGGTTCAAGTGAACCCACTATTTTTCAAACCTACCCTTTCAAAGGTGACACCAACCACTGGTAGTGGAATTAAGGGGGCCTTTGGGTGTCCACCTGTCTAGCCACTGGCTTGGAAGGTGACACAGGAGCCGACAAACTCCTTTACTTCTGGGACATCTGGCGCCAGTAGAAATGGATAACTAGCCGATCCCAAGTGTGGGTCTGGCAAGATGCCCAGCTAGGGGGATGTCATGGGCCAATCTAAGTAAGAACTCTCAGTAGTTCTGAGATACTACCACTTTCCTAGTGACACCAGGGGTGTGGTCTCTGGCCTTAGTATACAGGAGTCCCTCATACCAATAGGCCCTGTGGGTTCCACTAGCATCTTCCTTTTCTGTGCAGCAGCTTGCTGCATCAGGCCTTCAAGAGTTGGACAGGACTGCTGTCCAAGGCACAGCTGTTCCCTAGTGGGCCCCCCTGGGCCTAGGAGCTCAACCTGGTAATGGTCAAGTTCAATGGGCTCAGTTCCCTCTAGGGCTGACAAGTCCTCTCCCTGAGGAGAGGGGTCCTGAATCTTTAGCTGTCCAGAAGCTGGTTCTCTTAGAAGGTTGGGCCAGTCTTCCAGGTTCCAACACTTCTTTTTTACTCTGTGCTCGGCTTTGTGCTGTAATCTTGACACACACAATCTTAGGGATGTTCAGCACTGCTCCATGAGTTTTAAATTCTACCTCAGCCCATGCTGAGGTCTCCAGGTTTTTGCCAAGCAGACAGGCAGCTGGAAGTCTTGGAAAGATCACTACCTGTTTCAGGCCAGTAACCCCCTCCCCAGTCTAATGTTACCATAGCCATGGCATGGTTTGTAGTAACACTGTCAGCATTGGTGATTGGATATGTCTTTCCAATCAGGGATTGCTCTGGGGAAACCAGTGTGTTTCTCACCGTGTGACTCTGGCACCTGTAACCCTCAGGGCTTCTATTCTAGTCCCATTAATCCAGGGATAGAGCAAATATGTTTTCAAGTTGGGAGGCCACACAGCTAAAGTGGCAAATTTAACTTCCTCTTCTGTGGCTAAAGCAGCTTCAGTGTGAACGCTAATTTGCTCTGGACACACTGTTGATCCCATCTGGAGACTGGCTACACCGATACTAACTGGAGGAGGAATAGGGGGCTTTTTGTTAGAGCAAGTACCATCTACAGTAAGGTGTCCCAACTACCTACAGTTGTAACACCAGGCCTTTTGGGGATCAAAGTTGTTCCCTGTGTACCTACCACTGGTCTGGGAAGATTTCTGGGACCCATACCCATGAACAGATTTTTGGGGCCCTTTAGAATACTATTGTTTTTTGTCTTTGGGGTTCTCACCCCCTTTCCCATGGGGAGGTTTGGTAACCCCTTTCTTTAATTAGTCCTAGTCGTTATTTTTGTTACCCTAGTCTTGACCCAGTGGTCTGCCTTCTTTCCCAATTCTTGGGGAGAATTTTGACCTAGGTCTACCAAATGTTGATGCAACTTTTCATTAATGCAATTAATTAAAATGCGTTCCTTCACAAAAAGATTGTAAAGTCCAGTAAAATCATGCACATTATTTCCAGTTAGCTATCCATCTTGTGTCTTAACTGAGTAGTCTATGAAGTCAACCCAGTACTGGCTCTGGGTTTTGCGAGCCCCCCCTGAATCTATTCCTATATTCCTCAGTTGTGAGCCCAAAGCCCCAATCAGAGTGTTCTTCGCTGGGTCATAAGACCCAGCTTCTGCCCCAGTAATGGTCAGGAATCTGTCCCTGCAGTTACCAGTGAACAGTTCCCAAAGGAGAGCCCCTCCGAGGCTGTGAACCATTTGGGGGTTTTGGGATCATAAGATTGCTCTTTGTCCCTATTTATTAAGTTGCTGCAACCATTGATGGGAGCTAGGCCCATCTTTGCTCTTTATTTTTCTAGAGCCAGGAGTCTGGTCTCTAGATATATTCTTTTGGCCAACCTTACTTAAATGTCGGTCTTTTCAGTGAGGCTGTCCTCAATGGTCTCAGAAGTACCTGTCCCACCTGTGTGGGATCTAGGTGATGTGAGTAGTATTCTTGGAGTCTGGGGCACAGGGACCTTCTCCTCCCTAGGAAGTTAGGATGGTTGGAAGTTATCCTCATCCCCTCCACTTTCTTCCCCTTCTGAGAGGTCCTCACCTTGTTCAGATGGGTGGTCCTTAGCATACCCTGCCAAGAGCTCCTGGAGCTTTTGCTTGGAGGGATGGCACCCTACAACAATGCTTTTGAGTTTGCATAGAGACCTTAACTCTCCCCTCTCTAGATGGAGGTGAGGGGTGCTGTCGAGCTCCTCAACCACGTTCTCTATGTCACTTGGCATTTTTTCACTAATAGTTGGGATCTTTTTAAGAGACCTAAGAACAATTTCTAAATTCTCTTACCCATAACTATGATGATCTTTTTTTATTTTCTAAAAAACACCAAGGGGACCTAACCAAGGCACTATCCAGACTTTTAGAAATTTGGAAAAATTCTAAAGGCAATTTAGGAGTTCTGTCGTGTGATCAGGTGTTGAACAAGTCAATTAAAAAATGCAGTTGTAGACCCCACCGCTGATCCACCAATGTAGGAAGCTGGCTCTGTATATACTATACCAAAGCAAGGTATAGTGTGCGCAGAGTCCATTGGATCCCCAAAGGCTTACAGCGGTAAAAGTAAATAATAGCTTACTCTCTATTTGTGATAGTGTGGGTGAACAGTAAGGCTTTTTCAGGGTTTAGTGTTAAGCATTTATTGTACACAATCAAAGACTGAACTCAGACCAATTATTTGTATACAAAAAACTTATTTTTTTGTATTTTATTTTTAGAATCAAGCTGGACTTGGTACAGTAAACTTTCACAGAGAGATTGATAAGGATATGCCATCTGAATGAAACGGTAAACATCATAAGCAACGAAACTTTTACAACGCACTACCATTACAACGCGGTCGTTACAACGCAAACCATTACAACGCATTGCGCTGGGGGGCGCTCTAGGATAGGGAATAAGTTTAATTTACTATCCAACACCTTCCCTAGTGTCCACTGGGACTGGAGTTGGAATAGTAAATTAAACTATACACTATCCAGCACCCAAAAGCGCTATGCGTTGTAATGGTATGCAATGTAAAAACCGCATTGTAAAGGCAGGCGTTGTAATAGCCTGCGTTGTAACGTCATACATCCGAATGAAACTGACTTTGTTACAGGTTGCTACAATGTTTAAAAACAGTTGTAATTAGTTGTGGATTACTTTGGATTACTTTGTGATTACTTTTTAGTTTACGTTTTCTACTCAGTGTGATATGCTTAGATATCACAGTGGGGCATTTCCTAGACAAAGGTAAGTAAAACACTTTTGCATTAAAACACAGTTACTTAGGTTTCTATACAAACAACTCAAGACAACTTTTTCAGAAGAAAACAGTCAATACAATTCTATTGAGTAAAATAACGTTATTGGCTTGCTGGTAAGTAATCGGTCTTGAGGTATGAGTTTCTGGGGTTAGAACAAGGGTTCCCCCAGGTTCAAGGATGCACTCAAAGAGCACCCTCAGCAGCACTAGGACAGCCAGGTGCAGAGTGCTGAGGCCCAATCTTAGCCTATGAGGGTAGTGGGCCGTCGGTTGGTGGCTGCTCTCGGGCAAGCCACGAGGTTGAATGAGCAACGCTCCTAGGGTTAAGCTCAGGGCAAAGGGGGCTCGAGGTTAGCACACAAGATGCACCTACAGTGGCACAGAGATGACCGGGAGCAGGGTGCAGGTTTGGGGTTGGATGCCCTGTTGTTTCCAATGGGAGGTCGCTGGTCGAACCAAAGACTGCAGGCTCGGGCAAGGAGGCCTCCTGGAGGCAACCATTGGTTGGAGAGGTAAGCTGGGATGCAGGGGGATTCCTGGACAGCGTTGTTTGGGCTACCCAAGGCCCCGGGTCGTCGGGTGCACAGGTGTCTTTAGGCGTCGGGTTTCCTCACCAGCTCTGGTCGCGGTCTGGGGGACCCTCCAGATAGAACCTGCAGGCGTTGTCAGAAGACTTGAGCTAGGTCAGGGATCCCCAGCTCCCAGGTCGGGTTCACTGGGGGGACCTCCTTGTGGTGTTGGGCCACTGGAACTCAGGCCGTGGGTGTCGGAAGCAGAGTGGTGCAGACCCGCGGATTTGGCGAGAGCCAGAGTCTGGTGCTTGAGCAAGTCTGGTGCACATTGGAAAGGGAGTCTGTATGGAAGGCAGGGCAGGTCCTCTGGATTCTTGGGGGCTGCTGACTGCAGGACACACCTGGATTCTGCTGGAGCAGGTTGAGGCCAGGATAGGCAGGTGGGGCTGGGGCCAAGGCAGTTGGTGTACTCCTCTTCTTCCTTCAGCATGGCTCTTCTGTCCTTCTTCTTCTTCGTCTTCTTACTTGTCTGAGGAGGCAAGGTTAAGGATCACCCATAAATACTACATTTAGGGGCGTTTCAGGTAGGTACAGGTTGGGACCAATGGGTCCCTTCCTTGGGGTGGGCACACCCCCAGTGAGAGGGGGCACACTCCTCACTCTGGTTGGCTGGGTGCCCCCATCTTCAAGATGCGGGAGACTGAGAGTTGTGCTTCACCTCGCCTCGCCTCCCCCACTGTAGGGGTCGGGTTGGCAAAGGTGGGCACAACTCTCCTCCTATTCTGGTTTTCCCGCCGATTCTCCCTCCCAAAGTGTGGGTTAGAACCGGTAGGGGCCAGTTGCTGGGAGCAGAAAATGGCTGGGTCAGCTCACAAAGGCGGCAAGTATTTAAGCTTCTCCTTCGTGGACCCTGCTCATCCTGGGGTAGGAGGCTTGGCACCTCTTCCCAGGATGTGCTTTGCTTTAGGAACCCGAAATCAGGAGGCTCTCGAAACAGGAGTCCGGAAACATGTCTGGGAGTGGTAGCAGGCAAGCAGCCGCTCAGTCAGGACACTAGTGTTAGGTCATTTTTTAAGGGTAATTCTAAGATGCCCCTGAGTGCATTTGCCATTAAATCCCACACTGGCATCAATGTGGATTTAATGGCTGAGAAGTTTGATACCAAGCTTCCCAGAATCCAGTAAAGCCACTATGGTGCTGTGGAGTTCATAATGACAAACTACCAGACCATATACTCGACGTTACTGCACTTACAATGTCTAACAATGGACTTAGACACTGTAAGGGTACAGCGCTCATGCAACTGTACCCTCACCAGTAGTATAGTGCACCCATCTAGAGTGGGTTGTAGGCATGGTACACAGGTATGTGTGCCATGTCGACTCTTCGCTTTTTTCTGCACCATAGCACGCAGCCTGCAATGGCAGTGTGTGTGTGTTAAGGTACAGGACCTCTAAGGGTGGCGCAATATGTGCTACAGCCCTTAGAGACCTTCCCTGGTCACAGTGCCCTTGGTACCTATGGTACCTTTTACAAGGGACTTAAAAGTGGCCAGAGAGGTGCCAGTTTGGGATACAACAGTACAGCTTTAGCAATAGAACATAGGCCCTGGGCACCTGGTTAGCACAAACCCAGGGCACACGTAGTCAAGGAGCATCGACATCAGGCAAAAAGTGGGTGGCAACCATACAAAAGGGGCACTTTCCTACACAAAACCTCTGCAAATACAGAGAAAGCTTGCACTCCAGGCCAAGGAGTAATCAACCTATTTAATTGCATTGGGAAGCACAGGCTTAACTCCCTGCCAGGATGTATTCTGTGCTTAATGCTCCTATGACCATACATACTGTACTCAATGCTCGTACTTTATGTACATTGTGCTTCATGTGCATAGCCTTCTGTGTATACAGTGGTTAATGCCCATATACATTTGAGTGTTCGTTACTGTCCATAAAGTAACCATACTGCGCTTAACTTCCACGCAGGCTCGACATAGTGTGCCCAATTACCTTACCGGCTTTCATGCTTGCTTAAAGCCTGTTCACACTCATTATTGTATTTAATGCACATCAGAGTGCATGCAATTTCAGCGGTCTCCCTTGTGCTTTTCATTACCTACATCTGTACTGTTATTGTTCTCTCTCTCTCTCTCTCTCTCTCTCTCTCTCTCTCTCTCAACAGTGTGCCTCTACCCCCACCCCCCTTCGCTTTTCCCACACATGAGGAAACTGACATGCTGCCATGTTCCTCCCTATTTTTTCTGCTTTCTAGGTCAGGGAATCCTATTTAAGGAACATGCTTTGAATTTGTAGTTTTTAAACATTTGAAATGCTGCAGAAGATTTGTTTATTAAATCTGCATTCTCCAATTAAATTATGCTTTGGAAGTTGTTATTACTTGTCCAAGTCATGATCGCTGAATTGTTTAAGGGGCTGCATTCAAGCAGAGGCGGTTCCTGTATAAGCGCGTTGGGGGAGGAGCCCTGCTAGTCTTGGAGGAAGGAGAAGGAGAGTGGATGACAGTCTGAGGCACACATAGTTCCGAGCCTGTAAAAAGCACTGCACCACAGCCAGCAACATACAAACACACACTGCGCATGTGAGGTGGACAACATCAATATCGCCCAACTCCTGCATGCTCAATGTGTGTTTGTGAGGCACAGGTGAGGGCAGTCAGGCGCTGCCTAAAGCAGCAGTATTTCCATGGCTTCCGTCGAGAATTAAGCTCGCCCGGCCGGATCTGCTACGTAGTTAATGTCCTTCCAGGACCCTGCCTCCTCTTCTGACTGGCTGACCATTGATACTGTCAGCCTATGAGAATAGGAGGCGGGATTCTGGTGAGGCAAAGTATTGCACGTGTGCCTAAATTCTTAACCGTTGTTGAAGCCTTTTGCCGCCTGGTCACCCTTCAGCTCCTGCAAACCTCTGTCTTCTCACTTGGCCGACCGTCAACTTCTGACTCACCTGCCTCTAAGCTGGGACTGCGAACATTTGGTGACATATTTTCCTTCTTCCTTCACTAGCTGCAACTGAGAGACAAATCTGGGAGCAACGCCATTGCACATGTTAGCCGAAAGCGTGAGTACAATTATTCTTTGCCTCCTCTGTCAAGCTGCCTTAGAGGCCTGAGTCTCTGCCCGACGTCATCTGATTTTATGGTTTGCTATCGCTCCCTATTCCCCCATCCGGCCTCTTACACCTCTCTTGGAGCCCTTTTCTGCTCTTATATCCAGTAACTCTCCACAGACACATTGTCTTTAAATACGTGTGCGTCAGAGTTCAATGCAAGCATGCAAGTGTGAATCTTAGCAGCCGTAATTCAAAAGGCCTGTACATGACTGCTAAGATTCACACTTGCATGCTTGCATTGCACTCTGACATGCACGTATTTATAGACACATTGGGGTCTATTAGGATGGCAGGCGGACTTTCGTCCACCCGCCACCCTAGCGGTGCTGGGACCAGCGCCAGTAGTGCGGCGGTCCAGCACCAGCAATTAGGATGCCACCGCTACAGTGGTGGTGGCATACCCCATCAACAACATTGTGGCGGGTGGTGCTCACAGCACCGCCCGCCACAATGCTGTGGAAGCACTCTGTGCATGCAAATGCAGGGGGTCACCATAGGTACCTCCCATGTGCACCCCCCAAAACCCTGGATGCCTGCAACAGGCCCCCACATTCAGGCACTGCATGCCTTTCCATGGCAGTAGCGCCGCCATGGAAAAGCACATCCCGCCTGTATTATAATATGGATGGCGGTGTCTTGCAGACACCACTACCATATTATACCCCTTTTCCGCCCGGTCTCCTGTTTGACCAGCTGAAACCGGCGGACCGTCTTTCCGTCCTCTGGGGTCCCCCCGCCATTATAATATGGTGGGGGGAAATGGAATCCGGGTGGTGGAAAATGTCGGGGGATCGCCATCGCCATGCGGGTGGTGGCGATCCTCCCGACATACTAATAGACCCCATTGTCTTTTAATATGTTTGTGTCAAAGTGCAATGCAAGTGTGAATCTTTGCAGTCGTGTACAGGCCTTTTGAATTGCTTACGTGATATAATGGTAGAGGAGAGTGAAAAACGCTTTTCTTTTGACATCTTAAATAATGTATTTTAAAGGTAAAGCAAAAAAAAATCTTATAACAGAATAAAGCAGTAAAAAGCACATTTTCACACCAATTTTGTGGGAAGAAAAGCTAGCTGGGAGAAGCCAACTAGGATTGTTATTTTTGGCTCTCTACTTTCAGAGTTCACCAGCATTATGTACAGAGGAGAAGGTAACAATGAGAGGCTAACAGATATAAATGTAGTGGCTGATTCGTACAAAGTGAAACTATAAAAACTGGATTGATTGTAGCTACCCCACTCCAAAGAGTGTTATCTTAGGCAAATAGTTAATTTTACTGATCTTTATTTTTCTTCACTATCGCACATGAAAGCAGCTTCAAATACTTCATGTAGAATGCAAGCTGTACATAAACATATTGTGCATTATCTACTAGACTATAATGTTGCTCTATTAGAATCTCTGTGACATACAGGGTTCAGATGCCTACTGTCTTGCCTCTTAGTTAACCAAAGGCACTGTCACCTCCGAACTGGTCTCCTAAATGACCGGTTCGCTTCACCTGCGCGCAATAATTCATTTATCGCTCTTACGCCGCACCATTTTCAAATTCCACCAGCCGCCACTGCATTCAAGTTGCAATATAATCGTTAGCCGTTGATTTAAATCCTCTTTTGTGCAGCATCTTCAGGTTCTGTGCTTTCAAAATTATTTGAAATATTGCGGAGGTTTCTGTTCAGTAATTTTGCATTCAACAACTATATTATGTTTAAAAAGTTGCTATTTTCAAAATTTCGATGTAGCTTTCTGTTAAAAGACTTACTGTGGTTAAAACAGATCATGATAATAGGTATAATTGTAACAGGGTGTACCTGTGCTCCTCTGCAACTGTTATTGTTATCCTCTATTCTTAAAGCATAAGAAAATACTTTCACAATTGCCTCTACAGATATACCTAGATTCAGGAGTGCCATCAACAAGACAAAAAAAGCAGTGTCAAAATCAAATAGAATTCATGGGCAAGAACTAACGTCTTTGCCCATGCTTGTTATAAACAATGTTAACTTTGCTTTCTGCTCTACGCCAATGCAAGCAATGTGGGAAATGCATATTTTAATTAATAGTTCCCTCTTACTTGTCCCCAAATTTAGACAGGTTGAAATCTCCAAAACCAACCCCACCTCAAACAGAAGTGGGCGCGAAGAGGTCAGGCCCACTCCACCCCCTCAGAACAGTAGCTTACCCCCGTCACTCGAAAGGAGTGGGTGAGGGGCCATACCACTGGAGGTGAGGGGTCAGCACTTCAGACTCACTGTCCTTGTGATGTCACAGAACGTTTGTAAAGTATTTGTGCAACACTTCAAACAGTAGAACAGTGAAAACATGACACAAAAATATACCACACCAAGTTTAGAAAAATAGTTAATTCTTCAATAAATAGAACAAGACCAAAACTACAAAAACCCAGTAAGTAGAACTTGAGACATTTATTTTTAAAGGCTTTTCTCTCTTTCTTTTCTCTCTTTTTCAGATTGCCAGCCACATGCTCACCACCTTGGGTGCCATGTCACAGCACCCCAATGTAGGAAGGGGGGAGGGATCACATGGGGTAGAAGGGAGTGTGGTAAGGTCACTCAGGGTTAAGGGGGATAATTTAGGGAGCCCCTGACTGGGGAGGCTCCGCTATTAAGGGGATTCGTGGGAGTGGGGGGAAGGATTCATGGAGGGTAGGTGGGTATAAGGGTGGATGGATTCACGGGGACTGGGGGGGTGAGAAATAAAATGTAGCTGAACTTTGATAGTAATGCAAGAGATCGAAATAACGTACTCTTCATTTTTATACTCAAATGTCAACTAGATCACTAAAGTATATTTCCTGCAATGTAAATGGCTTCAATAATACACTGAAGCTGCGCTCAATGCTGGCCTGGTTTAATTCTTTACAAGCCGATATATTATTTCTTCAGGAGACTCAACATAAGGAAGGATCATTAAGGGATGGAACCCCCCTTGGTCCAACATGCATGTTATGCTTCGTCAAATGCGGCTATTAGGGGAGTAGCCATACTAGTGAGTAAAAAGGTGTAGGGTGATATTATAATGGTCCAGAGGGACAATAGCGCTAGGTAGTTTTGGTTACAAATAAAGATCTGTAACCAATTATTCAATTTTGCAAGTTTCTATGGCCCTATTGAAGACTCATCTGAGATGCTCCAGGCCGTATATGATTTTGCTACAGCTCAAACAGGGTTTATGGTGATCGAGGGGTTTTAATTTGTTAATCAATCCAGCTATTGATTCCTCACGACCTCAAAAAATGCAGACAAAACCTAAATCGTTCAGGGTCTACCAGAAATTAATACGGGACTATAGGTTAGTTGATTGCTGGAGAGATTAATTTCCCCGTGAGAAGAAGTTCACATGTCACATTAGAGGATTTTTTTAAACGCAATGTGGATACAGCTCCTGTTTTTGCAGTATGGGGCGCTCTTAAGGTATTTTTTCGATGTGAAGGAATAACTTACAAATCTTATAAAATTAAAAAGGAGAATGAAGAAATTCTCTGCTGGAAAAACAATTTTTGATAACCATGGCTAAATACTTAGCAGTACCTTCTTGGGAAAATAAAATCAAGCTTCATCAAGCAAAATATAATTTACAAGACTTTTATACCTCTAAAGAGATTTTAGCACATGATGCTGTATTGCAAACAAGATATGAAGAGAACGAACATATAGGTAGATACTTTGCTGGGTCAGCAAAACACAAGGCTAATAAGAGTACTATTAAAAAGATAAAAGACCCAGTTACTGGGAGATCTACATCTCATCCCCAGGAAATTTCAGCTATTTTTCTTGAACATTATAGGGAGGTTTACTCCGATCCCCATAATACCTCAACAGGGGAAGCAGCTAGCTGGCTTAATGGAATCAACTGCCCTTCACTATCTCTGGAGCAAAGAGAACTTTTGCTTACGGATATTACAGCAGAGGAAATTGATCATTCAGTGATGTCATCACCTTCTGCAAAAGCAAGTGGATGCGATGGGATCCCAATAGAGTTTTAGAAGCTTATTCTACCTCAGCTTAGTTCTTTTTTTAGATTAATATTTAATGAAATTCTTATAGGTGAAACGGTCCCTGTCACTTTTAGGCAAGCTGTAGTAGTCAGCTTTGTCAAGAAAGGAAAATAAGAGGAGGAGGTCAGTTCTCATCTTCCGATAAGTTCTCATCTTCCGATAAGTTTACTTAATAACAACAACAAGATCTTTTCAAAGATCCTTGCTAGTCGATTATCTCTGGTGACTTTATCTCTTATACGTAGGGACCAGAATGGGTTTGTACCAGGCAGACTTTTAGCCACTAATACTTGCTACTTATGTCAATCAATCGATTATTTTAATACTAATAAAACAATAGCAGTAATTTTAATGTTGGACGCGGAGAAAGCCTTCCACAGAGTTCAGTGGAAGGTATCATTTGCTATTTTGAATAAATTTGCAGTTTCAGCTGAAATCTTTTGAGCAGTGAGAAATATATAAATATACTCAGGCATCCATCATTATAAATGGGAACAAGGCCAGTAACATCTCTATTAGTCGTGGACGCGTCAGAGTTGTCCCCTTTATCCAACACTCTTTTCTTTATTTCTGGAACCGCTAGCCTGTGTAATAAGGCAGGATTATTCTATCCTACCCCCGGTTCCTGGTTCCGCTAAACTTAAACTGTTTGCTGATGACATGGCTTTGTACTTAGCTGCCGAGGAAGATAATATCCTGCATACCCTCACCAAAATAAGCACATTTACAGCTATTGGGGGATATAAAATAAACCATGCAAAGTCAGAGGCCAAGCTTTTTAACTGCTCCCGGCCATATTATCTCTCTCAATGTGAGGACAACATTTAATGACTCAACCTATAAGGTATCTAGGAATATTTTTTACTTCAAATCTGGAAGAATTGTTTTCGCTTAATTTTATTCCTACATTTATTAAACTGCGTAATCTGCTGGTACAATTGAAGGACCTTCCCTTAACAATTATGGGACGAGTGGCACTTATTCAAATGAATATACTATCCCTTTTTCAATTTTTACTTTCTAATTTGAAGTTGAGGATCTTCAGTCCTTTTTTGAGCAAATTAATTCTGAAATAAGATTTTTTATATGGCAAGGTAAAAAGCCAAGACTGAAATTAGAAACATTACAAACATATGTCAAAGATTAAGGCCTTGCGCTTCCTAATTTTCAATCATATTGCCGTGCCACACTTATCAATTGGCTAAATTACAACGCTTCAGAAGAAATGCCTCATGCAAATTTTTTTCACTTTAATGCTAGGGGAAACTGAGATTGCCCTCGCTCCCTTTTTGCAAATTCCCAAGTTCCTGAAAAAATCATGGTATAAAATTCCCAGGATCATAACTTTTCAGTTGCAAAAAGTCTGTGAGACATTTGGTATCCCTTGGTTACACCCGCAGCTGAGATTAGTTGAATGTCTTTCCTTGGTACTTTGCACGTCTATTCGGACTTGTGAACCTTGGGTAACATTCGGGTATCTTAAGCTTCAAAAAAAATTTTAAGCAAAAGTTTGATAACCTGGCAGGAAATAGGGAGCACAATAGCAGTATAAAGATGTCTCTTTTTTTTTAACCTATTTTCAGATAAAGAAATTCCGTTTAGGGTTAATGAATTCAGACAGCTGTAAAGGCTTACTTTTAGGTAAAGCTCATTTTATACAGAGTTAGAGGAATTGGGAATTGGTATAAATTGTTCAAGTCTACTCAGAATGAACGAATGGTGCTAAACCACCTAGAAAGAATCTCTGAGTCAATTGGCTGTCACCCTCGTTCCCAACAATGGCAAAGTTTTGTTCAAGGGAGCGTTTTTTAGGGGGCACAGGAGTACTTGGCATCTTCACTGAATGATCGAGGGAGTGATTTAGGGGCAAAAGGGGCACCTTAATTTGAGGCGGGGTGCACAGGAACGCTCATTGTCTGAACCTAAAAGGAATCAGCCTTGCAAGTGTAATATAAGCATTAAATTCTCAATAAGAAAACACCAATTTGGAGACAAAATAGCATACATAGCATATACAGCAAATAAATTGGCTAGTTAAATTGTATCTTAAAACAAAAACAAGAGATCTTGGGAAGCACCCATACCCACCTGCCATCTACCAACAGACGGGTAGGGTAGTCCGACGATAACTGTGTGGGCTCCCCTTTTATACTCTCTAAGGCTATGAGAAGTGCCTACAGTAACGTCATCCCACGCCACTTCTACCTACGTCACTTATAGCATGGATCGCGAATTTATCAGACATTTTCGTGTCTATCCTACTAAATGCGGACGTAGACTAGGTGAAGGGTCATATTCCCAGGCCAAGTGCTCATCGTAAATTGCATAGGGCAAGCAGAAATATATACATATATGGATATATGTCCTGGCTATTCATCACCCCAGCTTGACGTGGCTGTGGTGGGAACTTCTCTATTTTCATGTACAGACCCAGGATTTAATGTGCTATATGTCGACAGAACAGAGAGACAGTGAACTCTGTGCCGGTGAACTTTGCACATGGGTAGGGTGTGGGCTATTTTAGTTTGGAGCAGGAGGCCTCGCTGAGAGAGACGGGCTGTGATTCTTGGTCAGACAAGCTCAGAGCCTGCTGTTCAGTGAAGATGGGTGCAGAAGTTTGGTCAACTTAACAAAAGGCCTACAAATTAGGCTGGCAGGGCTCATACTTCAGGTGTGGGCAGAACGGGCCTGGGGTACCCCATGATAAAAAATAGACCCACCATCAATCCTTCCTCTTGTTCATTAATTGAACAAAATCCTTCCAGCATACCTTTTTGGTCTTTGAGGTATTATGTAATGGCAGCAGGCTGCATTTAGTGTAGTCCTATTGTTTTTACCTCTACAACTTCTATAAGCGCTACATTATGCACAATCCCTGTTCTAAACTTGCTCTCCCTTTGCAAATTATGCTTTCCTCAGGAGGTGCAACGGCTACAGACTCAGTGTGCTGACTGATGAGCATACCGTACATTAGGACAGACAGGTATGACACTGTAACACATGCTGCTTTCTGTGTGGGAGGCCGGTTGGTGCAAACATAACATCCTGCCCTGTCAACTGTCCCCCTGTCCCATTGTTATCAATGGCTATTGATTCAATTTGGTACAATATCTCTATTTCATTTAAGCAGTATCTCAGGTATAACACTGTGATCACAATACACTATAAGGAGCATAGTCATTAAAATGGTAGCAATGGGTGTCAATGCTGCTAGTAGCACCCATGATAATTTTCTCTAATTGTTCTGAAAGTCTGGAGCAAGTCTTGAGGCAATGTTCCAATCGTTGGTACGTGTGGCTAGTGTGACTAGTTGGAAGAATGTCTTATCTTCTGCTGTACTTTTACTCTTCTCAAAAAAAGTCTGCTGAGTAATAATGTAGAGCCTCAGAGATGATCCCTGTAAACAGAAAAAGTAACCATTGGCGCCAGTCTTCAAGTAATTTGAGAGGTTTTGCAAGCACTTTTATTACTTAGGCACATTCAATATGAAGAAAACAAAGTGATGAAAAGGTAAAGTTGTCTCGTTGTCACAACTTGTAGACTGAGGGGTTGGAGCATTGAAATTCCAAAGGACTTTAGTTGATGTATCGATGTTATATACTCTGCTGTGCAGCACGTGCAACCCACCAGAATGATCTTGGGATACCATTCTCACTTTCTAGTTTCCGTGGAATGCATGTAGTTTCTGTGTGGCTCCTTGCCCCTTGTATAACCCCTCAATCCCATATGAGATGAACCCTGGTCCAATGTCAGAACGCAAAATCATAGGTACTTAAAAGCGTGGTTTGAACTCTTTCAGGAGCCATTTGGCAACACTTTGTGCATTGCTGTTCGTGTGTTGGCATGCCTCAGTCCATTTGCTGATCATGCACACAATAACCAACACGTACTTGTAGTTTGAGTAGGGGGGTATGTTGATGAAGCCTATATCATGTGGGCAAATGAAGTGGCCTGGGACAGTGGACCATGGGAGAAAGCATTTTCGTTGGAAAGCATATCTTTCCATTTGGGCCTATCTGTATTCCCTCTTCTGTTTGCCTTCATCCACCCCTGTACCCTTCTTCCTTTTCTCCCAACCAGCCCTTCCAATAATATATTTAGTGTCAAAGTACATATCATATGCTATTCTTTTTTGTACATCTGCATTATTAAATTATTTATCAATTAATACATAGTCCTTGGAGGAGGTGTGTGCGGCACATTCTACAATTGAAACTTTGGTAGCAACAGGCCTTGCAATAGTTGAGCTATTAAAGCACACTGCATTTGTTGACCAGCTGAGGTAAGGAGGGAACTCCAAATGAAGGAAAGAACCTAAAAATTATATTGGCATCCCTGTACAAGACTTTAAAAAAAAGTCATTATCTTCAAAAGCAAAAAAGAAGAATTAAAACATTGTACTATGGGGGCGTGGCTTAGCGCCCGACGGGGATGGAAGCGCCGGTGTAGGCGCTCCGCTGCGGCTGGGGCACACGAGCGGACCAAACCTCTATTTAGCCCAGCAGACGGAGGATATCGCAACCGGAAGGCTTCGAGTATGTGATGACACCTTTTGCTGGATCTCCAGAGGCCGCCTGAGTGTTTTGCTGGCTATCGCTTCTCGGACGCAGTTTCATGATGGCCGCGGCGCCATTTTACGTCTCTCAGCTGAAGTGGCGCACCGCACGGAGGCGGCAACTCGGGACTCAGCGGCTCCCTGAAACACCATATGCCTCCTCATCTACTCCTGGTGGGCAAATAGCGTTCTCTATATTGCTTTATTTACTTTGCGCAGCTTTTTCCTTTTTTATGTAAGCTGCCTTTTCTATCTTCCCATGTCAGCGGCCATTTTGTGACTTGAGCTCCTCTCTGGTATCAACTAGCAGTACAGAGTCGTCTCTTCAATAATTACCTGCGCAGTTTCAATTGCACCTTTCTCCCTTGCAGTGCTCCTGGTGGTTTTTTTTTGGCGCGCAGCAGGCTGAAGGAGATCTGTGTATGGGACTATGTGTCTTTGTTGACTGCGTTGTTTTGATGCTCTCCCTGGCGGCATACGCTCCCTCATGTGCAGGCCAGCAATAATTTACACTCATATGGCTTCCGGGTGCTGCCATTCAGAATTCCAACCTATATGCTGCATATCTTTTCTTCACGTCTCAACAGTCACTGTATCTACTTATGCGGTATTTTCATTCTGTATAAGTGTACCTGCAATATATGACCTGCTCTCCTTGATCCGACTCAGGGACTTTTGCCAGTATTTTCTCCTCATATAGCGGATTCTGTCAGCGCATTTTGACTTTTCATTGTTCTATATCTTCTGGAGGCTGAGAGGGTCTGCTTAGTGTGCTGCCGGGGTGTTTTCTTGGCGGGGGCTGCTACCTTATGAAAACACACACTGGGGGTCTATAACAGAGCCTAATATGCTCACAATTATCGAGAAAGGCCTTGCCACTACTAAGGAGGTTCTTTTCTCAAGATATGTGTTGTGTATTTAGCTAATGAGTTACCAACCAAAAGCCCATGTACAGGAATTCACTGCAGATGTCGAATAGACCCAAACAGAGAAAAGATGGATGTCCATCAATGTCAGATGTTGATCATATATTCTCATTTGGTCATCCACATTAGAATGACATCGTCCCATGATCATTGAGACTGTTCATTCTCATACAAATGTCTGGATCACATCTCAAAAGTGTAGTGAAGACCTTATGAGCTGAAAACAAGATGAAGTAATGTGCAGTGCAAAAAAATATATATGTGGTGAATTAAAAAAGGATAGAAGATCAATACACAATTTTAATATAATTTGATCACTCCCTTATTAAAAACAAGAACAGTGCAAAGATGCAGCCTAACCAAATAACTGCATGTGTACGGCCAACATGTTTCAGCCCAATAGGGAAAAAATCCCGGGCTTTCTTCAGGGCCCTGAGATGTGATCCAGACATTTGTATGAGAATGAACAGTCTCAATGATCATGGGACGATGTCATTCTAATGTGGATGACCAAATGAGAATATATGATCAACATCTGACATTGATGGACATCCATCTTTTCTCTGTTTGGGTCTATTCGACATCTGCAGTGAATTCCTGTACATGGGCTTTTGGTTGGTAACTCATTAGCTAAATACACAACACATATCTTGAGAAAAGAACCTCCTTAGTAGTGGCAAGGCCTTTCTCGATAATTGTGAGCATATTAGGCTCTGTTATAGACCCCCAGTGTGTGTTTTTGTAGTGAATTAATTGAACAGGGGATTTCACCCTGGGTAGGTCTTAAAACATTCTCCCCCCGACCCTTCTTCACCCGTTTTGTTTGATGCTGCTACCTTATGGACAGGCTTACAACAAGCTGCGCCAGGAAGTCTTCAAAGCGCACTTTTGTCAAGAATTCAAAAGTTTTCTCAGCGTTTGCCCAGTTAGAAACTTCTCAAGTACCCCCTGCTCACATGCCACAGTCGAATATGGAGCCCTATACGCAGCCCACAGGAAAGGTCACTGTCAAGCGACACAAAAAGTATCCTCCATCACCGCCTGTTTCTACGTCAGCCATTTCCATGGAGTTGCTGTTGGAGGAAATAAGGGCGCTTCGCCCCTTTATGGAAGAAACTAACTCTAAATTGCAAATCTTGACTGACAACTGGACAAAAATGGACGCGAGAGTCTCATCAGTGGAACGCAATGTCTCCTCTCTTTAAGAATCTTCTGCCAAGGTCTCTCACATGCATTCTCAGATTTCTTCTCTCCAAAAGCAGGTCGAGGACCTTGAAAATCGAATCGACGCAATAACCTGCGCATCTACGGCTTGGTGGAGGGCAGTGAGGGGACCGACCCTATTGCTTTCTTCAAATCCTTCCTCCCTAAGCTCCTTCATCTTCTAGAGGACACTATGCTTAATATACAGAGAGCTCACAGGCTTGGACGACTATCCTCGTCTGCCTCTGCCTCGGCGAGACCCTGGGGCGTGATCATGCATTTCTTAGAGTATACTGATCTTTTGAAAGTTATCTCAGCAGCTAGAGCCTCTCCACGACTCACATTGTCTGGATTCTCCCTGTTATTTGCGCAGGACTACGCCAAAACCACTGCTAATCGACGCAAGGCATTCCTGGATATGAGACCCGACCTTAGAGCCATTGGTGCCAGATATGGGCTTTTTTCACCAGTGTCTCTTTAAGGTCACTTACAACAATAAAACGACAACCTACGAGGATCCAGTGCGCCTCCAGAGCTTTTTGAATTCCTGCCGAGCTGCCACCATGGATACTTCTGGTCCTTCTTCTTCATTCCCTCCATGACTTTACTAAACTGTTGGAACCTCTCCAATTTTAGATTTCTATATTCTATACATGAAATGTATTAGTTGTATCATATGTTCTTCTGTATTGCGTAAAAGTTCTCTTTTTATGCTGGTTTTGTTCCTCACAATTTCTGTTATGTATTTTTCCCTTTGACTGTTGCTTTCGGGGATATAATCTCCTTGAGCTTTTCGATCTTTTTATTGTCTTGTTTTCCTGACATTTTCCTCTTGTCTCTACAGGTCATATACCGCGTTTCGTGTTTCCCCCGGCTGGGCGGTTCGTTGGCCCAGACGTTTTGTCTCCTCCAGTTGGCTCTACCCCCCCTCCCTTCACGTCTGGTCTCTTCTCCTGGTTGTGTTTTCCTACTTCCCTTTTCTGTAAGTACGTTCCCTTCCCTTATTGGTATGTTAGATTATGTTTTTGCTCCTTTTTTCGTTCCCCTGATCCCTCTCCTAATTGCTCTTTATTTAAAGATGTCATTCTCTCTAATTATTCTCTTTCTATCTCTTCGACTTATTTACTTTCTTCTCTATTACTATTTTAGTCTTTTCATCTTCTACTCACCCTCTCGCTACCCTTTTCGGTGTCTCATACCTTGAGGACTCCCCTTTCTTTTTGCTGCAGCTCTTTACTAGTTCTCACTTAGACTGCACTTTAACTTTCCTTTTTAAGCTTCTCTCATGCTCTTCACTCTCTGTGTTTTCCTTTTCTCTTCTTTCTGTCCTCCCTCGCGCTCATATCTCTCTTTCGCTACCTCCCTTGGACTTTTCCTTCATTTTCTCTTTCTATATTTCTTGTTTTTCCATTCTTCATCAATATTTGCTTCTTTCTCGAGTACTGACTTTCATGGTTTGTTTTTTTTAATTCGTTTTATCTGCATGTTTTAATTTGTTTTGCATATTATGGCTTTGAACGTTATCACATGGAATGTTAAGGGTGTCAATTTCCCAATTAAGCGTCAGAGGATTTTGTCCCACTTAGCCAAACTGAATGGCAACTTTGCATTTCTGCAAGAAACCAACCTTTCTGATATAGAGTCTGAAAAACTAAAGAGAAGCTGGGTGGGCGATGTTTATTACTCTCAGGGCGATGGTAAGCGTAATGGAGTAGCGATATTGTGTCGCAAATCTTTATCCTATTCCTTGATTTCTCAAGAATCGGATGCTGATGGCAGATGGGTTCATGTCAGGTTGTCTCTTAGAGGTGTCCCAATTTCTCTTCTTAACGTTTACGCCCCTACTGGTGGAGACCCTGGTTTTTGGAGTGTATTGTCTCAGCACATCACTCGATTTGTTGATGATAATTTCATTCTTGCGGGGGACTTTAACCAACCCTTTATTCCCTTCTTAGACAGGAACTCCATTGCTTCCTATATCCCCAATAAATACCACAAACTTTTTGTTCAGGCAATTTCCCAACATAAGCTTATTGACCCTTGGCGCTTATGTCATCCCACGACAAAAGAGTTCACTTTTTACTCCCCTTCTCATCACTCCCAGTCGCGGATAGACTATATTTTTGTTACCCATACCATTGCTCAAACCCTTACCAGAGCTGAAATAGGCCCGATCTTACTGTCAGATCATGCTCCTGTATTAGTTAGTGTTGACATACTGCCCAAAGTTGCCGGTCCTAAGAGGTGGGTTTTAACAATAGCCTTCTTTTGGATCCTAAGTTTACTTCCTCCTTCACTGCTTTTTCTGAAGATTTTTTTTTGCTCAATGACACTCCCTCTATCCCTAAACACACTATTTGGGATGCTTTTAAAGCTACAGCAATAGACTTCATAATTGGGTTTGTAGCGAAAAAAACGAAAGGCTGCCCGAAAATGCATGGGGGATCTCCTTCAAAATATCAAACGATTGGAACATATTTACTTCACTTCACACTCGCAAGACAGCCTGACTGCCCTTGTTACCACCAAAATGAGTTTTAACAAAAGTTCTACAGAAGATGCCTCTTTGTATCTATTGAAATCAAGTGCAAAGTTCTATGGGGGTAGAAATAAAGCGGGGAAAATCCTAGCTAACTATTTGAAGGTTAAGCACAACAAGTTGAACATTGAATCCGTTTATGATACCAATGCCAACCTCAAACATAAGGATACTGATATTCTTGAACAATTTTCTCTGTTTTACTCCTCCGAGACTCAACCCTCCCCTCACTCTTTAGCACATTTCTTCTCTACCATCACTAAACCTGATCATTTCCCTCTTGATCTCTCTCATTTGGAATCGGACATCTCCCAGCAAGAATTACTCACTGCGCTCCAACACCTCAAAAAAGACAAAGCCCCTGGGACGTATGGCTTCATGGTCGAATTCTTTCTCCACTTCTTCAAACTCCTTATTCCCAAGCTGCACTCTCTCCTCGATGCTTTTGTCACCTTAGGTAGTTCCTCAGGCTCTTTTTCCGATGCCCACATTTGCCTCATACCCAAGGAAGGGAAATATGCCCAACACTGCAAAAATTATAGACCCATCTCATTCGTAAACATTGACTATAAAATATTCGCTAAGTCGCTAGCTGCACGATTAGATCTCCTACTTCCTGACCTCCTGGGTGAAGAGCAGTCTGGCTTCGTCAAGGGCCGATATATTACTGACATAACTAGGCTTTTGTTCAATGTTTTGTCTAAATCCTCACGCCTGCCTCATGCCCTCGCAGCAATTGCTTTAGATGCCAAGAAGGCATTCGATAGGGTTGAATGGTCCTATCCCTTTCACACGCTTACATGGTTTGGTTTTGGCCCTAGATTTATTTCTCTTGTGTCCCTACTCTACTCTAGGGTGTGCCAACGGCCTGGTTTCTTCCTTTTTTGATCTAGGTAGAGGGGTTCGCCAGGGCTGTCCCCTGTCCCCTTTTCTTTTTAATTTGGCCTTGGAGCCTTTTTATTCAGGATTCGTCAAAATCCTAATATCCATGGTTTCCAGACTTTGCAATCCCAAATTAAACTTGCAGCCTACGCTGACGATATCTTACTGTTTATTTCTAACCCCACTGAATCTATTCCCACTTTCCTTACTGAAGTTCAGGAATACTCCATGATGTCTGGCTATAAGCTCAACAATGATAAGTGTGAGATTTTGCCCGATTTCAGTGTTTCCAATTTCACGTGGAGTTCTTCCCATATTAAATATCTAGGGATGCATGTTACCCCTTCAGTCTCTGACACGGTTTCTCTGTGTCTCAATAAATGTATTCAAAAAGTATCGGACCTCACTGCTAGATGGCATCCTCTTTACTTGTCTTGGTGGGGACGCCTTTACACTATCAAGATGATGCTTTCTCCCATAATCCTTTACACAATTTTGAACATCCCAGTACCCATTCCTTCTAAATTTTTTAAAAGAATCAATTCCATTCTCTCCTCTTTCCTCTGGCACAACAAGAAATGTAGGATGTCTATCACTAGACTAATCCGTCCTAAGTCTGAGGGCGGAGTCAATTTTCCTGATTTTCCAGCCTATCACAGGGCTTTCTTACTAAGACAGGCTTCCTTTTGGCTACAAGACCTCGACATTCCATGCCCTTTATGGGTCAAAGTTGAGCGGCTTTTTCTTTCCCCCTTCTCTTTTGCTGAATATATCTCCTTTTCACGCAAACCCTCTTCCGTCTCCACGCCCATCCACAAATTCACCACCAAGCTACTCTTATCCTCCACTCCTTCTCCTCCTGTTACTGCAGCTGACTTACTTAATTCCACCATTTGGCATAATGTTCATTTGTTGATTCGTGGTAAGCCCTTTTACTGGAAATCCTGGAGACTTAAGGGGTTGATTTGGGTTTCCCAACTTTTCTCAGGTTCTACCTTTCTGCCTTTTCCGACTCTCCGCTCTTCTTTTGCCTTACCTGCTTATTTTTTCCACAAATATCTCACACTTAAAGAGGCGGTTATGACAGTTTATAATCGACTCTCTCACACGTATGCCTCTCCCGCACCACTCACCCAAACTGCAAGGCTTCATTCCTTTCTGCGTACCACTTCCAAGGCTTCCCTCATTTACAAATACTTACATACCAAAGAGTAGATAAGACCCAAATCTACAGTGGAGGAACAGTGGGAACATGATCTTGCTGTATCTTATCCGATATCTTTATGGGACAAGATATGGACTAAGATCCGCAAATCATCCAGAGCGGCAAATTTGACGCAATCCCTGTTCTTCATATATAACAGGCTACTTTTCACACCTTTTGACCTACACAAGCGGTTTCCGGCCACTCCGGACATTTGTTGGTCCTGTTCTTCTCCACAAGCCACCTTATTTCATATGTTGTTCTTATGCAAATCTGTCCATAGTTTCTGGTTACAAGTATGGGCCCAAATAAATGTGATTTTTCACACGTGCATTCCTTTTTCCTATACCCTTGTCTTCCTGGGGAGTCTCTCCCCTTGTTGGGAAACCGTTGAACTTGATGTTAGGATTGTCGACTTATTGCTGGCAGTAGCATCTCAACAAATTACACTCAATTGGAAAACTTTTTCCAACATCTCCTTCCGAGCATGGTGGTACAATGTATGCTACAACCATAGACTGGACACTGCTTTCGTTTTCCCCATCCAGCTAGCGGCAAAGTGTATGGACTTATGGGTTCCTATTACACTGTACCTTGATATATGTGCTAACCGTTCATTTACACTACAACCTGCCCAGCAAGAAGTCGTCAAGCCTCCTTAACTGCCCTTTACATTCCTCTTCTTCTTCTTTATCATTGTATGTATCTGCATTTTGATTTGTTGTAATGTTCATAATTACTGTATTTTTTAGCCTTAGCCCTTCAGCCCATGCTTCGCCTTTAATATTGTTGTATTGTACTTTTTCATTGCTTATTGCTACTTTTTGTATTGACACCTCAACCTTTTCTCTGATCAATAAAATTCTTTGAACTGAAAAACATTGTACTATAGCTTGATCCAACAGCAAACACAGATGGACATCTCTGTCACAGTAACACCCTGTGGAATCAGAACACTCATAGTTGTCAAACTGTGCCCATGTATGTGGAATTCCTATAGTCCCACGCCCAGGACATATTTTGTTTGAGGTCAAGGGAAACAAGTTTTCAGGCGTATTTTGTCCTTGGGACAAGTAGGCCCAACCCCTTACAGAACAAACCCTTTGGCTGCCATTTTATAGTACCACATTATGGATCAGGGAAAGGCATTGTCTACAATAAAGGAAATATTTGTGTCCATGTGTCAATGCTGTTCAACTTGTATTTATTGTTCATTAATGCAAAGGCTTTATTTTTAGGGTAAGCTCTCTAAGTAAACGTTGTAAGCTCAGACAGCACTACTGACAGTTGTTAGAGTATAAAAATGTGTACACACTTTTTCAATATTTTAGCAATGTGAGGCCATGTATACTGCTCTCATAATGCTCTTCAATTAGATGCTAACATTTGCAGAAGCTTGAAAGCAAGACTGATAATTATTTTGCTTTCAAAATAAAATGTTCACAAAAAATAAAGGCAAAAACATTTAGCTAAACTACTGGAATAAGGTAGGTACCATTTCTTTGCAACATAAAAATTAACAAGCATTGGTAAAGCCAATGAAATTGCTGGTCAGCCTTTTGGCTTTGTCAATGGTGTGGGAGCTGCTGGGCACTCACCATTATAACAAACATAGGCAAACGCAGAAATTGAGGTGGCCTCAAAAATCACACATTGCACAGTAGTTCCTGGCATTGGATAAAACAACTGTGTGTCGATATGCTCCTTGTTAAAGAACAGAATGAAATCACTCACAGTGAAGCTAGCCAAAAGAGAGAGAGGGGGAGTTTATTAAACATAAAAGGTCATTGTTAATGCCAGACCTAATTAGGGGCCAAATCATGAAATAAGTGCACCCATGTCCTTGTATTAAGTGCAGATATACAACTGTTGTAAATTCACAAGACTTTACAGAAGTAGGCCAAGAAATAGTACTCCTAGAAAATATTTGTGAACTGCATTTAAGCATAAGCAAATGTGCAGGTACTGTTTTGCTCAAGTGAAAATCTGAGTAATTGCAAGTTCACTTTTTCTCCAGCCACTTTTTTTGTGGGCCAGAACTATTGCTTACCATTACCTTCAGCCCAGTATGTAGATCTGTGGAAACGTGGCATCATGAGGGAATTGTTAGTATTCAAAGCCTTCTATGGGAGGAGCCCTAGCATAATCAGAGAGGCTATTTCAGAGCTCTTATACAAAGAGATTGCTGCTATAATGTGTCACTGCATTACATGCCACAAAAGGGACAGGTGAATTTTGTTACAGGACAAGTATATTTAAGAAGCAACCTGCCCCATGAACATGTAGATATTTCATTATATTCCACACCCCTTTGTGCCAATCCCTTATACCTTGAAACCTTTTTTCAAACACCCTGAAATATTGCGCCTTTATAAAAAGACATATTATATCCTTGAAATATTATAATACGAAGCACTGTTATTCAATGCACACGATCCTTCTGTATTGGTATATACTGATTACTAATTATTAATTCATAAACATAATATAAACACAACATTACTCCTTTTCCTATCACCCCTATCTTTGTAGTCCCTGGAGAATGCACTGCATTTAGAATGCATTTTAGCACATTCCACCTTACAATGTAATTTATTACTCCAATATTCTCTCCAACTCTCAAGAACATCTGCTTGTGAAGATAGGGGTGTTCCTGTTGCAGCTGATCACTTGTTCTCTTCCTCTTTGGACTCAGGAATGATGTGGCCCTTCTCCTTCTTCCTGAATACCTGATTAGAAAGAAACTTCACAGCATGTGTTAATTTATACAAATATATGTCTTCTGTATTGGTATATACTGATTACTAATTATTAATTCATAAACATAATATAAACACAACATTACTCCTTTTCCTATCACCCCTATCTTTGTAGTCCCTGGAGAATGCACTGCATTTAGAATGCATTTTAGCACATTCCACCTTACAATGTAATTTATTACTCCAATATTCTCTCCAACTCTCAAGAACATCTGCTTGTGAAGATAGGGGTGTTCCTGTTGCAGCTGATCACTTGTTCTCTTCCTCTTTGGACTCAGGAATGATGTGGCCCTTCTCCTTCTTCCTGAATACCTGATTAGAAAGAAACTTCACAGCATGTGTTAATTTATACAAATATATGTCTTCTTCCATAATTTCAATGTCACTCTGATGTCTAGTTGATGTGACCTATGCATATATCAATTGTTCAGCGAGAAGTATATGGGGCGTAATGTTGTTGTCAGAACATTGTAATATTTGTGATTGAAAACAGAGTGATCCATGGGCAATAAACTATTTTTGCTTCTTTTTATTTATTTATTTATTTCCCTTAATTGTGGCAGTTATTTTGCCTGTTTTATCCTTAAGCAGTCCATCCAGGCATTGCTGAAAGTTGCTGTTGCTTTAATATCATAATAGACACATGGTCTAGCTGTCATCCAAACATGTTGGAAAATGTAGTAGGCCTGAGCCTGTAGTTTGATACATTTTTCCTATTTGTATTTTATTTCTAACCAGGCATTCTAACCAGGCAAGAGGTGATTAAAACAATAACATTGGGCTTATCTATGCAAACCTCCCAAAGACGGGAAATCCAATACACTTCTTGGAGACGCAGGGAAGACCCTAATAGCAGTAATAATGTTACAAAACCTCTAATCATTTATCAACTATAAAAGCGAAAGAAGACCCAAAGCTGTGTACTCTAATAGTTCCCAGAAGATAGAAACTTTTAAGGGAGATAAAAACCCTTAGTGGTGAACTACAAAATATTTGCAACCACCTCTAAAGTCTGCAACTCTACTTTTAGAAGGCCTCTTCAAATCCACACCCATTATTCTGACAATACTGCGATACTGAGCATTGCTTACTCCATGCATACCGTCTTTTAACATTGAAATCTACTTTATATCACCACGTATTATGTATTCTTTTGTTTTTTCCTAGCACTCGGGCATGTATGAAGGAATATTGGTGTGGTAGCTACCTATAGTAATCTATTCCTACGAATGGTTGTCTCATATTTTGAAGGCTGCACACAGCTGTGCATATATGAAAACTTATTCCTTACCTCCTCTCACCCATCTGCACATAAACACATACATATTCCTTCACTAACTACACAATGTGAAACCTGAAATACTGTATTCAATCTCAGCTTCCCCCTTCACCAAATTGTGTGATCTTAGGCAACTTATTTCTCTTGTTCACTTTCACAGACCAACGTATTTTTACACATACATATTTTCTTTCTTCTCAATCTCATGTTCGCTGCCAACCACAGTAAGTGTCTTTCCTGTCTGGCTCAACGCCTCAAATCTGTGGTCGGCCAGGAATGCTACTTCTGAAGGCAGCCCAAGAAAAAACTATTAACCCTTCAACACCATGTAATATTCAGACACATGTTGTCTTTAATTGTACGTAAAATATAGCTTATTTTAAAATAATATGGCGTTTTTGTAAAGCGCATGTTCACTCAGAATGGTATTTTGACGCAAAATAGCAAATCTTTATTGTTCCCCTAACTCAATGGTACTCATTTCATCCAACTTGGAAAGATGAAAGGCTGAGGAGACCTAGCAGCATTTGACGTGTGACTAGGAAGTCAAACCATGGGTGTAACTAGTGTGCATTCCACACCATCATTTTATCTCCCCTACTCTGTGCACTTTCGTGCACAAGAAATCGGAAAAATCTCAACTTGCTAATTCCAATCCTCTGTCTAATTGACGTTGCTTTAAGTCTAGTGTCACAAATTTTGCCCGGCCACGAGACACAATTTCAAAATGTTCCCTATTAACTAACCCCAACTGTGTGCTCTTTGTGGCAGCACTTCCCGGATCTGCCCTAGCATTCGGGCTACTGCTTGTGCCTGCCTCGGCTGCTGCTGAATTTGGACGCAGGTAGGAGTAAATCATTCTGTACTTAGTTGCTCAGTCTGCAGTATTTGGTGCAATCTTCAGCGTGAATTTATAATTGCTCATCCAAATAGAGAGACATTCATATGCATTTGAAACTGAAAGTATTTTCTTCTCTGCCAGGAAACTATATTACTTATATCGATGGCATTTTTAGTCTTTCAACAATGTGGGCCACAGAAAATTGTATGTGCTATGTTAAGCCTATCATCAACAAATATCAAAATGAATAGAAGTAACAAATATCAAAATGAACAGCTCCATTTTACTTGGTGTTACATCTCCATCATTGTGCTCTAGGCGGTAAGGGATGGCAGTCCTTGACCTCACCTTATTATGTCACTTTTTCTTTTGTGTGGCTTGTCTATCATTTGACGCTGGGCCAAGTCTAGGGTGTAATAGCAACCAGAAAACGTAAAAAGGTGGCTGTGTGTTGTGGCGAGAATGCATGCGAAAGCCTTCCTCCCCATCTTTCTACCACGTGACTGAATATTCAAGTGGGAGAATTCATTACTAATAGTCCAAGCACGCCAGAAAGATGAGGTGTGAAGAGTGAGGTGTGACGGTCAAGGAACTGAATCCACTTCATTCAGGGTATAATGAGTTAAAATAGGGGACCCTATTTAAAACCGTGATCATAAAGACGTAATTAAGAGTCGTGAAGGCAGCTACTTGGAAGCTAGACACGGTATTCACTGGATGCACCGCGCACCAGTTGCGTGGTCTCTAATTGAACCTGTCTCAGTTAAAGTGTGTGTGCTTGGCACGTACCCAGAAGGCAAACCCTTAAATGAAAAAATTAACCATGCAAGAATTTACTGGGGCACTGCACCAAGGCAGCTTAATGTGAGGGGGTGCTGCTGCAAAATTATGACAAAATAGACGTGTAAACCATATAAAAAAATATCTTTCTATTTTATATGAAAGAAGAACCCTTTTTTTTCAATTCAATATATAGCCTGGGATTTTTAGCAAAGTCTTGGCATTTAGAGACACATTTCTAGAGTGAAGAACAAACTCATGCAATGCAAATATATTCTAAGTCAATGGAAATACTTTCAAAATGAAACATACACTTGATTGACTGCAATGGTAGGAATGCACATGTTAAGATAGGAGGAACAACCATTATTGCTTTTCAATTGCACTAATGGCCATCGCAAAGTACAATAAGAAATTAGAGCTTCAGCCAAAGATGCTCATATAGAGGGCTGAAGGAGACCACACAGGCGTCAGCGACCCAAGGGGTCACTGCAGCGGGGTAGTCCGTCGAATGGACTAGGGAGAATATATTTATACTCTTTGAATGATGAACCATTGACTACAAAAGGACAACACTATCAGGTGGCTCTGACCTATAGGACATGACGCATTTTGGTCACTTCTGGGAAATATTTTTAAGAAAATAGAAGTGCCAGCCACGCTGCAAAAGGTTTCTCAAAAGGTCACAGGATGTTTGACGATGAATCATAATGCTATTGCACATCTATTGAACAGTATTTGTGTCACTTCAGGGAGAAAGCCTATAAGCCAGGGAAGAGAGGGAGAGACGCCAAATTGCAAATGGAGAGAAGGTGACAGACATTATATCTATTAAATTACACCACATGTAGCTGAAAAAGGAGAAGAACAGAGGACACCCATTACAATATGGAGAGAGAAGTTGAAAGGCGTTGGCTACTGCCAGGCCTGAGATAGGACACCACAATGCGATGTGATGAAGGAAAGTAGCTCCCCTTTTGGAGGAACGTAGTTGAAAAAAGACACTGTTAAACTCAATAAGATAAGATGCCTCCCACTCCTTGCAGAAATAAACGTTCAAACAATACAATTTACACCAAATAGGTAATCAAAATTCAAAACAAATGTGAGCTGCCAGACGCAGTCCCATACACATGTATTTGTGGCACTAAGTAGGAGACTCCAGACGCAACCACCTGTCACCAAGTACAGTATAAATGTGAGGAACTATTTCAATGATTTGGTGTATGTTGTTGTGCATTACGTGGTCAGTTATCTGAAAATGACTTGTGCTAATTAAATGTGGTGCTGTTCCACATGGTTCAGACAGGAGCTAGGTGGGGCAAGGGGTAACTATATAATACTATCTATTCACAAAAAAGGCAACAGCTTTGATATTTATAAAAACTGTCACAATCCTAGTTATTATTGGTCTCACTAAATACATGAAAGGGTGGTGCACCAGGCACAGATGCTTAAAAAGACAGTGCATGCTAAAAGACCACAACAAAAATATATTTGACCATGAAATATATGCACTTCAGTTATTCAAAATGTGAAGCATATTATGTACACCTCTATCTATATATATATATTAACCCACAGAACTATTTGCGTATTCTCCTCGGCTGGCCTAAATGCGCACAGAAGGATGTCTTAAAATAATACAGCAAAAAAAAAAAAGTCTTTATGTTTCATTTTAACACAGGAAGAGAACAGAAAACCACATTGGAATGCCCTTTGTTCACAAACCATAATCACACAATACTCATGTTGATTGTCTTTGGAAATAAAAATGTATACTGATAGTCCCTCGCAAAAGCCAAGGAAGTCTGATAACTGTTTATCATAAATCCTCATGTGCCAGTCACAAGACGTAGAGTGGCACGTCTTATCCGGGACTCGGAACCGCTCTTGAGCCCGCAACTAGCTGATATTTGCCTCATGCAAAATCCTTGCCTTCCTGCACAGGCGTAAACTCTATCTCTGTAGCACAAAATATATTTATATATTAATTAAAAAAACCATAATGTAAGCTCTTAAAAAAAACAATGCTTAATCTAGCGAAAATATAATATCTAGAAAAACATCCCGGGGAAAACCTTCCTCCTCTTCTTATATAAGAGGGAATCGTGACTTCAAGTGAAAACCGTAACTTCTTGGCCATGTAGGCCCGCATTTCCAACTTATTTTTCGGGACTATTGACCGAAAGAAATCCTCTCTTCCCTGTCGAGCCTTATAACAGGACACAGGTATACCTTATCTATATTTACAGACAAAATCCAAAATTGAACACTGAAATATGCCAGATGCAATCTTCCCTTCCCTGATGAAGAAAAGAGTAAAGGAAGAAAGCAGTAGAACAAGAAAAGATGAAAAAAGCATAGTTGAGAAATAGAAGAAAAACAGTAACTCTAGATTTGAAATAATAGGAAGAAAAGAAAACAGGGAGAAAAAAACAAACAGAGTACATGAATATCAAGAAAGAAACGCACATGCGCTCTACAAGGATGACCGAAACCGTTGGAGCCCGATGTATAAAAAAAACACATTAACTTTGTCAGGATACAATAAAATGGTTAAATTCAAGTATTCGAATTATGAGTATCCATGGAATGGTGCAGTTGTTGATCTAGGAAGTGACGTAAGTCCTCAGGGCGCTGAAAGGTTTTAGAGACGTTGTCTTTCCAGATGCGCATAATTGAAGGGTCAAAAAGACCATATTTGAACCCAAGACTTCTCAATTGGGGACACAGAGCAGAAAATTCTTAGCGAATAGAAACCGTCTCCTTTGCAAAGTCTTGGTGTATAAAATTTTTATTTCCATTGACCATCAAGGAGGGGATCTCCCTTGCAGCTTTGCGTATCAAAACTAAATGGTGGGGACGCAGAACTTTCAAAATCATTTGACGTAGCTTAGAAAGCTTAGGATTGTGATGTGAAGGAATCCTATGGGCTTTATCAATCTCGAATTTTTCCGAAAATTTGATTTGTAAAAGACCTGGAATCAAATGCTCTAAATACAGTCTGCAATTATCACCTTCTACCTCCTCAGGCAAATTGAAAATGCGTAGATTATATTGCCTATTACGGTTTTCCATGTCAAGAAGTTGTTTAGATATCGGAGATATTTTGGCAACCAGTGGATGAATAGAGTCAAGTTTGGTCTTATTATCTTGAATTTTAATGGTATTATCAGAGATTTTCATCGATAAACTTGCCATATCTTTTCTAACATTTTTTATTTCTGAGGCAATGGAGTCTGTATTACTATGAAGAGCTTGTATTTCTTCCAAAATCAAAGATAATGAGGGTTCGGTTGAATCAATCGCTTTAGATTTAATTGGAGGAGGAGAAACTTGTTGTTTTCTTTTAGAAGGCATAGAATTTTTATTTTCCATTTCAACAGGTTCAAGTTCAAGTTCAAGTTCAACAATGCAATGAAAGTCAAAGAATTCGATGAGAAAATGGGTAAAATGCTTAAAGATATAAAGCAGCAAAAGGAAATCTTCAATGAAGCAGGTGCAGCAGCTAAAAAGAGCTATGGGTGTGGTTAGGCCACAGCCAGGCCCTTTCCTGGAGATAGCTCCTCCCCTCTGACTGACTGACCTGGCTGTTCCTGGAAGCAGGGCTGGGAGCAGGAGCAGGATTGATGAGAAATGATGCACCACTGATGAAATACGCTAAAAAGCACCAAACCAAGCAGGTAATGCCTTTAATCCATGAAGAATTGCAATTTCGCCGTGTTTTTGACATGAAATCGGCGTAAAAACGATGAAAATCGGGTCCATTTTGCCGGAGCTCTCTAGGCGGCGGCCATTTTGTTTAGCGCGATCGCGCGTCTCCCGGATGAATGCTGTTTTAATTCAATTTATTCGAGTGCTTGTGGATACACGATTTTTTGTTTTTCCGTCTTGTGCGTACATCAGTATTCGAAAGATTATGAGGGCCCTGGGGGGCAGATATTTAAAAAAAAAATTATGCCAGAAAACTTTGCGGGAGTGTACTCAACAACTTCCCAAAGTTTCCTGGCGATCCGATGAATGCTGTTTTAATTCTATTTATTTATTCGAGTGCTTGTGGATACACGATTTTATGTTTTTCCGTCTTGTGCGTACATCAGTATTCGAAAGAATATGAGGGCCCTGGGGGCCGATATTTTTAAAAAAAATGTTATGCCAGAAACCTTTGCGGGAGTGTACTCAACAACTTCCCAAAGTTTCCTGGCGATCGGATGAATTCTGTTTTAATTCTATTTATTTATTCGAGTGCTTGTGGATACACGATTTTTTGTTTTTCCGTCTTGTGCATACATCAGTATTCGAAAGATTATGAGGGCCCTGGGGGGCCTATATTTAAAAATATTATGCCAGAAACCTTCGCCGGAGTGTACTCAACAACTTCCCAAAGTTTCATGGCGATAGGATGAATGATGTAGTAATGCATAAAGGACAAACAGACAGACAGACAGACAGTCATACATTCGTTTTTATATATATTGATAAACACAAAATGTAAACAACTTCCTAATGTCACTCTTTGGCTTAGAGTTCCACTTCGCACACAAGTTTCCCCAGCCTGGAAATGTTCATTTTAATAAGCGAGACTAGCTAGACAGGAAAACTGAAACAACAAACACAGATGTTCCCTGGCCGCTCCCCTAAGACTGTTCCCAAGAAACACAGCACATTGGGCAGCAATGACTTACCCGAGCGCTGCTCACTGTGGTCCAGCCAGAAAAGAGGCACGGAGGGTAGTATGCGTCTGGGATCCCAGCCCAGTGAGGTCTCCTGTCATCAGCCAGTACTGCTTATCACGTCGGGGTCACCACATGTTCAAGGGAACATTTTTTAGGAGCACGGGGGTACTTGGGATCTTCACTGAATGATGGAGGGAGTGATTTAGGGGCAAAAGAGGCAACTTAATTTGAGGCAGGGTGCACGGGAATGCTCATTGTTTGAACCTAAAAGGAATCAGCCTTGCAAGTGTAATATAAGCATTACATTCTCAATAAGAAAACACCAATTTGGAGACAAAATAGCATACATAGCATATACAGCAAATAAATTTGCCAGTTAAATTGTATCTTAAAACAAGAGCTCTTGGGGAGCACCCACACCCGCCTGCCATCTACCAACAGACGTGTGGGGTAGTCCGACGATAACTGTGTGGGCTCCCCTTTTATACTCTATAAGGCTATGAGAAGCGCCTACAGTAACGTCATCTCACGCCACTTCTACCTACGTCACTTATAGCATGGTTCGCACATTTATCAGACATTGTCGTGTCTATCCTACTAAATGCGGAACATAGAGTAGGTCAAGGGATATATTCCCAGGCCAAATGCTCATCGTAAATTGCATAGGGCAAGCAGAAATATATACATATATGGATATATGTCCTGGTTATTCATCACCCGAGCTTGACGTGGCTGCAGTGGGAACTTCTCAATTTTCATGTACAGACCCAGGATGTGATGTGCAGCATGTCTACAGAGCAGAGAGACGGTGAACTCTGCGCCGGTGAACTTTGCAAACGGGTAGGGTGGGGGCTCTTTTCGTTTGGAGCAGGGGGCCTCGCTGAGAGAGGCTGGCTATGATTCTTGGTCAGACAAGCTCAGAGCCTGCTGCTCAGTAAAGATGGGTGCAGAAGTTTGGTCAACTTAACAAAAGGCCTACATATTAGGCTGGCAGGGCCTACGTAGGGGCTCATACTTCAGGTGTGGGCAGAACGGGCCTGGGGTACCCCATGATAAAAAGTAGACCCTCGGTCAGCTTTAATAAAATGAGTCAGCAAAAAGATGATTTATTTTACTCTGGCCAAACTCCACAAAATCTATCCAGCAGTTGACCCTTGATGTTTTAGACGTCAACAGGCAATAGGAGATTGGCTACATGTGGTATTTACATGCACCCAGGTTATGAATTTTTGGAAAAATAAAGTTTCAGAAATTGGAAGAACACTGACAATCTATTTTCCTCCCGAGGCGTCTACAGCCGTTTTAGGCCACGGAGAAGCTCAAACTGCATTCACTCTCCCTCAACGTCAATTTATTTTTATATCCACTTTGGTTGCAAGATCATTACTTCTGACTAACTGGAAATCAATAAGAATACCAACAATCTCCCAAAGGTTAATCAAAATGCATAGAATTTTTAAGCGGGAAACTAAATACGCAAGAAGGGTGGGCTCTGTAATCAGATTGAATAGAATATGGAAAGAATGGAAATAATACATTTTAGAGAGAGGTCAGGACATTTGATAAGGTATATTTAGATGAAAGATATCTCAATAATGTAATACTTATGAGCAATATTTCAAGGATTTATGTCTATGTATTAGGTAATGATATGCATCTCGATCTCTATATGCACTTTATGTAAATAGCTGAAGAGGTCATTTAAAATGTTTTATATGCTACATTGAAAATTAAAATATTTTTTCAAAATCTTTAAGCAAAAACAGTGCTAAGAAGCACTAAACACTACAATAGGATATCTGGTCGCGCCGCACCAGGACAAAGTAAAAAGTTCAGCCCGACCTCAATGGAGTACAGGCCTTACAATGAATGGATACAATATTTATAAAGCGCTCGATCACTCATACAGGGACCTAGTCACGCCTGTTGAACAAAAGCACCTTAATCTGAGGTTGCAGAGCATTGTGTGGGTTCGGGTTGAATATGCATCAAGCAGCAGAGGCTCTGAGACGATTCTGAGATGCAAAAAGGCTGCCTTGTGAGATCCTGATGCGTTGACATCAAGGATCCTGACGACAGGGCTTGCGATGTGAAGACCAGTCTTGAGGATGCGTTATGCAGTTGAGCCAATGCGTCAGCTCTGATGAGCGGGGAAGCTGTGATGTAGTGCTTCATGGTCATCGTTGAGGCCATCAACATGGATGCGAGGACCTTCCGCCAGGAAGAGCATTGTGCAGTGGTGGTTCCGAAGGCGATGTGTAGAGTCCGATCCACGCAGCAGCAGAGATGCTCCATTACTGATCCATGTAGCAGTGGCGATGCGCCGGGTCCTATCCACACAGCAGTGGCAACGTGTCGGTTCAGTGGAGGATGTGTTGGTTCCGCTGGTGCAACCTTAGGCCCTCTTCCAATGGTCAAGAACTGGGGTGTTCCCACTTGGCAGGCCAGACAAACAGATGGCAGAGTCCAGGGAGAGGCAGGCTGGATGGAAGTCCCTTACATCCCTGAGACTTCAGATCAGAAGGCCAGCCAGCTAGCTCTTAAAGTCACTATGGGTTCAAGTGATGTAGATGCAGTTCTTCTCATCCAGACAGGGGAACAGCAGACAACAGGGTAACACAGCAAGGCAGGGGTCCAGCAAAGCAGCAGTCTAGCAGAGTAGCAGTTCTTCAGCAGCACAGCAGTCCTTCTTCCTGACAGAACAGCCACAGGTCCAGAAGTGTACTGAAGTGGTGGTATCTGACGTCCAGTACTTATACCCACTCGGGCCTTTGAAGTGGGGTAGATTTGAAAGACAGGCCTTTGAAGTGCACAGAAGTCTGGCCCTTTTTGCCCTTGCTCCAGACTCACTACAGAGGGGTATTTAGCCCTTTGTGTGGGAACAGGACTTAACCTACCCAGGTGTAAGTGAGGCTGTGTCCAGCTCCTCCCTTCCATCCTCACAGGATGGCCCATGAAGTCATTGCTAAGCTCCCATTGTATGTGGCTGTCTAGGTGGAATACACAAAGCCCATCTGTTACCCACCCCAGACAGGTGATCAGAGACAGGCATCAGGCACCAAATGGGTAAAGTAAGAAAATTTCAACTTTCTAAAAGTAATTACAAATGGGACATGTTCATGCCCCAGCCAAATGCACAGCTGTACGCCGCCCTTGCGGCATTCACAACTTAAACCATTTTTATCCAAGGATGCACACCCGTTTGTCAGCAGTTTTTTCCATCTTCATAGTCATTAGATTCGTGGTAGCGTGCAGATTGGTATGTGGCATGCCCAAATGCCACCAGGTACGACCTAGGTAATTACAAATGGGACATGTTCATGCCCCAGCCAAATGCACAGCTGTACGCCGCCCTTGCAGCATTCAAAACTTAAACCATTTTTATCCAATCTTCATTTATAAACATACTCATTTCTCCACTTTTTATCTGATATGTTCTTATTCCGTTCTAAGTATCCACGTGTGGAATTTTTGGCCTTTTTTCAAGTTTCTAATATTTATTCTGTGCCCATCCGGACCTCTTTAATAAATACGATTAATGCCAGGCTCATCTTAGGCAGTATTTATTCCATAAAAACCCAATGCATTTCGGGTGACGCAGCGCCCTTCTTCGGGGTCACTAGAAAATAATCAAACATGTACCAATTACTCCTCCATTCTCCAAATACATTTTTCGTAAAGTAAAATCAACACACTTATTACTGTGGAAATGTAATCTTGCAACCTTAGCCTTTTCTGCACTGTTAACTCATGGTAATCATCGGTCTTTCTCTAGGAGTGTTCTCATACTAATCCGTGGTTCCCCCCTCCCGATGCTCTTCTAGCCTAAACCCAAAACACAGTATGCATGCGTGTTTCTCCCTTTCCTTAATCCTCTATCACCCCCCATATTGTGTCAACATTTAAATTACCGCTTCTGTGTAAAGCAATTCAACCGTCTGACTCATTATACGGAGAAAACCTTTTCATGTGTAAACGTGAACCTGATGATGCACCTTAACTCCCTCACTTACTCGCTTTTTACAAACATGCCTCCTGCTACTCCTCTCTGTCTTTAACACTCGTAATTCCTACCTTCACTCTAATTCCCCCTCATTTGGCTGCTCTTAATTGTCCAAAGGTTGCAAGCGTTCACGTACCTGCCTAATCGGTTGAAAAGCCTCACCCTTTCACCAACGGTTTCCGCGCTAAAATCAGCGACATCACCTGCATACTTATCCACCTACGGGACCACCCTCTTCACGTTACTATTGGCCTTGTGTATTCTGTCTTCCCATTGGCCCAAAAGTATACTTATCCCGCCGCCTTCTTACTTGATACCCACGAGTAAACTATGTTTCCCACAGTGCATTGTCACAGTTACTCTGCGTAGTTCTAGTCCATTTTTCTTAGCGAATTCCTAATTGTGCTTGAAACGTTCTGCTTTCAAATCTGCTGGAATCATTGTCTCTTGATCCATGTTTATTACAGATGCTTGTGATGAGCCCTGATATATCGCCAATCACGTGGGTTCATTCCTGGTTTTTTCTTGATTCTTGATCGCGCAAGAAAACATTGTCCACACCTTCTTTTAGGAGCAAGAAAGGCCACTTTTATTTTAGGACAGGTGCATCATCAATGATAAACATATTCATTATTTATTTATTATTTACATAATTCAACTCAACATTGAGCCTACGAAACCTAAATCCCAAAACCCCGAACAAACTCCTGCCTACTAAACCTAGCCTACCCAACGCTACCCTTCAGGATGGCCAACCCGCTCCAGGCTGCCCACCCCCACTAACAAAAACCCGCCTACGAAAGAACAAAGGCACCCATCCTAACAGTGGCAAACCTACCTAACTAAACAGTGCCTAGAGCACCACAAAATAACAAACCCAGAAATAAATAAAGAAAAAGAAAAAAGAGGGAGGGTGGGTGGGGCAAAACAACCTCCCTTCACGCCTCCCGCCACGCAGTAACTAATCCCCGCTTGACTTCCCCTTTTTCCCTCTCCGCTAATCAGCCCTCCACCTGTAAAATGTTCCTCGCGCGAACCCGCCCAGGGAGAGACCGGCTCGCGCCTGGCTCTCCCTGGGTCCCCCCTCGCGCAAGAAAACATTGTCCACACCTTCTTTTAGGAGCAAGAAAGGCCACTTTTATTTTAGGACAGGTGCATCATCAATGATAAACATATTCATTATTTATTTATTATTTACATAATTCAACTCAACATTGAGCCTACGAAACCTAAATCCCAAAACCCCGAACAAACTCCTGCCTACTAAACCTAGCCTACCCAACGCTACCCTTCAGGATGGCCAACCCGCTCCAGGCTGCCCACCCCCACTAACAAAAACCCGCCACCCAGGAAAACCTTTAGCGTTTTCCTGCCCCACCTAAAGGACAGGAAGGAGCACACCACAACTGCACTTGAAGAACCTTGCTAATCAAGTCCCTGAGTTCAAGGAGGTAAAAAGAGAGGCCCAAAGCTGAAAGATGCACACCGTCCTCACAAAATAAATGATGTTCAGATATTTGTAAATGATAATGGTTCAAACTGTATATCCCCCAACGTTGGCAAAAAAGGCGCATTGTCCTGTTCACTTTCCGTCTAGCCTTTTCCAGGGCAGAATGGGTCCGTGCCCCACGCCAGTGCAAACGGGGCACAAACTCAGTCCATATGAGCATGGTGCTCTCCCATGTGGTTCGGATGATTTCCAGGTCCTGCTTCATTAGTTTTAACAAGGTCAGCCCAGAGAGAGAAACCAAGTCATTCTCTCCCAAATGTAGCACCAGGAGATCCGGAGGGCCCCCCAAACACTGCGAAACCAAATCAGCCAAGGCAGGAAAAAGCCCACCCCAGCGCATTCCCCCTGTGCCGTGCCATGAGACTTCATGTGTCAGACTGTTCAGACCAAGCGATCTCCCACAAAGCTGGCTGGCAGCGGCTAAAGCTGCTCTTTTAATGAAAGAGTGCCCCAGTATCCACACCCTCCTTTTGCATCCGGCGACAGATAGCCAGGGACCTAGGAAAGAAAGAAAGGTTAGACCAGCCAAAAATGCACTATTTCCTCACATACTTTTCACAACACTTGGAATGCCAACGACCAATGCGTCTGATCTGGGACCAGTCCCACCCCAGGCGGGCGGCCTCCGTCGCCGCACCAATTCTGAAGGAATGGGTACCAAACTGAACAGGGTCCTTCCCCAAACGCAGCAAGACCTTGCGTAAGACAGCCAACAATTGAGATGCAACTATGGGACTACCATCTGCATGACAAAATATGGACCCTTGGAGAAAATGCGGAGAGGACACAAACACTTCCCATTCCCCAACCGGGCAACATGCAGAGACCCCACTCCTACCAAGGAACACCCACTTACCCCTCCCCATCTGGTCGGTTTTGGATGCCCGCAGCCAAAGACGCACTCTGTCACTCTCCAACACCACCTCACCGCTGGTCATGCCTACCTTGCCCCGCAACCCCAGCAACTCTGATGCCCGAAATGCCCCAAAGAACAACCACACAAAACACAAACGAAATTTGGCACATTCAAAAGCATCATGACAACACACCTCCAGTTCCAGCAACATCAACTGAAGCAATTCAAACGTCACAGGCTGCCGGAGCTGCTGACCCCCAGCCCGGAGCCTGGCCAAACCTTTCAACAATTTACGAACCAACACCCCCCCAACCGGATCCCTCCCCCACCAAAGCTGTCCATAAAAAGAAACCCCAGCCAATTTACCCGAAATGGTAGTGGGCGACAGGCCTTTGTCCGCCAGATGCAAAACAAACTGCAAGACGCATTGTTCATCAGACCAACCAGCCCCGAACGGCCCCATCGAAACATTACAAAACTGCAGAAACTCAGACCAGGCTTTCACATAACCCCGCCTGGTGGATTCAGCCACAGAACATTCCACCAAGTGGTGAACCCTCAATCCCCCAGGTCCCATACGTACTGTGGGATCGCTGTTGGTGCCAGGTCCGCCCCAGGAGCTAACTTGCGGAACTCGGACCACTGAAAGCGAGACAAAGAGTCAGCGATGCAATTAGAAGTACCAGGAACATGCCGCGCTTTAAAGACAATATTCAATTGCAGACACCGCAGCATGAATGCGCGCAGGAGCCGCAAAACCCGCAAATCGCGAGCCTTTTGGTGATTGACAAGGTGCACTACAGCCAAATTGTCCACGTGAAACAAGACGGAACGATTCTGAAACTCCTCCCCCCATAGATGCAAAGCAACCAGCAGCGGGAAGAGCTCCAGAAACGCAATGCTGCGACCCTGATCCTTCCAGTGCGCCGGCCAGCCGGCCGCGCACCATCGACCCTCCCAAAATATTCCAAAGCCGTGGGCCCCTGACGCATCAGTGAACAACTGCACTTGCCACACCATGTCCTCATCCGCAAAAAACAAGGACACGCCATTAAAGTCTTGCAGAAAACGAAGCCAGACAGTCAAATCGGCACGCACAGCGGTGGTAATGCGCACCCTATGATGGGGAAGGCTTGCTCCGGACATGGACAGACCCAGACGTCTGCAGAACGTCCTGCCCGCCCGAACAACCCGGCAAGCAAAATTGAGATAACCCAACAACTTCTGAACAGTTTTCAAAACCACTTTCCGCTCCCCCAACACCAGATGTATGAAAGCAGACATTTCCTTCACTTTAGCCACAGGCAGTCTCGCCATCATAGACAGAGTATCAATTTCGATCCCCAAAAAAGTCAGGGACGTACAGGGACCCTCTGTCTTGTCCGGCGCCAAGGGGACACCCAATTCCTCCGCTAGAGCCTGAAAGATGTGCAAAGCCGACTGACACTGCCCAGAGCAACCCTCCCCAATGAAAAGAAAATCATCAAGGTAATGACAGACCAACGCGTGGCCACTAACAAAAGTGAATCGCCACTGTAGGAAGGTACTGAAAGTCTCAAACAGGGAGCATGACACTGAACAGCCCATGGGCAACACCCGATCCACGTAGAAACTACCATCAAAATGCATTCCTAACAGACTGAAATCCCAAGGATGAATGGGCAATAGCCGGAAAGCCGACTGAATGTCGCTCTTCGCCAGCAAAGCCCCAACACCAGCCGTGCGCACGAGCCGCAAGGCATCGTCCACCGAAGCATAATTGACAGTTGAGTCAGCTGGATCAATAAAGTCATTGATTGATGAACCCTCGGGCCAGGACAGGTGATGGATAAGACGAAACTCCCCTTCCGCCTTCTTGGGCACCACACCCAGGGGTGATACAATCAAGTCAGGCAGGGGACAATCCACAAAAGGACCAGCAATCCTACCAGCCGCAAGCTCTGCATCCAGTTTCTTCCGCACCACATGTGGACTCTCCTTCGCAGACTTCAAATTGTCCGACCACCTGCCCACCCTGGGTCCCTGATACCCAATCCGAAACCCAATTTTGAAACCCCAAGACAAAATCTTAGCGGCCTCAAAATCCGGATAATCCACCAGCCAGAGCTCGAGAACCTCCTGCCTAATAGGAGTAGGGGCCCTTGTAAACAGACTGATGTTGCTGCCCCCTGCCCCCAGAACCCCGTCCCTGATCACCCCATCTCTGGCCGGGAAAACACTGGGTGAGGGCATGCTTCCCTCCACACTGCGAACACTCATGTTTATACCTGCAAGCGGGTCTGTTACAGGAACCCCTGTTAAAATGCCAGCAAGTGCCGGAAGCGGCTGATTGACCTCTGCCCCAAACCCCCGCCCCAGATTGAGCGGGGCGAGCTGAAAAGGGCCGATAAAACACAGGCTGCCCGCTAGCTGTGTGGGTCGTAGCAGGAGGGTGTGCCGATGCCATCCATTGCAACCATAACTCAGAGTCAACCGCACCCCACGAACGCTCAGGGAAAGCGGCCATGCGCGCCCTAAATTCGTCATCGTAGGACAACCAAGCAAAGCCGCCAAAATAACTGTGAGCCTTGCGGATGACATCAGCATATTTAAACATGTCTATTGCTTTCTCAGGATGACGTTGACAATAAACGCTGGCATAAATTAGAAAGGCCGAAGTCCAGTTCTCTATAGACCTCGGAACACGAGGCCTCCGAGCCAATTCTAATTCCTCCTCTTTCGACCCCTCTTTCGCCTGGACATCCCTGTGAAGAAGTCGAAAAACATCCACAAAAGCCCCAGACCAGATCAGCGTCTTCGTTTTTTCGGACAAATGGGACCCCAAGGGCATCCCCACCCCAGAATAAGGCAACTTTTTCGGTAGGATACTATCCTCCGCCACCCCAGTGGCAGCCACCCCGCCATCCCCTGATATAGAAACTTCTTGTGCCCCTTGCACAGTAGAAACATTCGAAAGTACGGGCCGCTCAAGCCTCGGTGCCAGAGCGACTCGCTCAACCACAACCCCATCACCCGTACCACAAGATCTCGTACTCTTAACAGGGAGACTCTCCCCAGGTTGCACATTAGAAATCGCGGGCCGCTCAAGCCTCGGTGCCAGAGCGACTCGCTCAACCACAACCCCATCACCCGTACCCACAGATCTTGTACTCTTAACCGGGAGACTCTCCCTAGGTTGCCACACTGACCACCACCCAGTCTTACCTCTTGGTAACTGCTCCGACTGCTGGGCGACGGCCCCACGATCCCGCTGAGAAGGTCCAGACCACACTGCCCCTCGTACACCCGCAAGGTCCCCTCGAGACCCCTGCAAAACACGAGAAACAGCGGGTTGCCCTAACCCACCCCCCTGGGCCCGTGCTGCCAAAAACCCAACATCTGTCTCTCTCAATTCCCCTTCTTCCAAATCAGCATCACGAAAACTCCCACAGAAAGCTTCATCAGAAAATGCAACCTGTTCACTCCCACTGGGCATAGCGCCATCACCAATACCCCCATCATAAAATTGCCAGTCTATGTTTTGAAAGCTATGAGAACTGAAAGCTGTAGAAGAGCCATCCGCTCCAGACAGCCCCCCTGCAAGCCCACCACTGGAAACAGCCGTGTGGACAGTTCCCGGGCCCGTAGAAACAGCCAACAGCCGCCCAGCCGAAGGCGCAGAGTGAAAACTGTGGCCGCTCAAGCCAGACGAGGAAACAGCCCCGAAAACATCACCCCCAACATGAGAACCGCACTCACCCCCCGGCGCCAGCCCCAAACCACCCACCGACCCAGCCTCAGGACCACCCAGAAGCCCACCCGGGCGGCCCCTGGGGACCGGGAACAGGGGCTGACCAGTGGCCAGGGGAGCCCCCTTGCGCAAAATGCCCTTGCCCCCCAAAGTCATGGACTTAGAGGTGGGGGGGGGGGGCCGGGGGCAAGGAGCACCAGGTACAACAGCCTCAGGGGCCGTGGGACGCGGCGTGGCATGCGTGGCACCCACCTGGACCACAGCAGGAGCCGGGGGCGGGGCCTCAGGGGGGGGGCGCAAAAGCATGGCAACCCGGGGGTGCCCAGCATCCATGGGACCCGAGGGAGAGGGGCCAACAACTGGAGGGGGGGCAGAGACAGGCCCCGGCGCGGCCGGGGAGAGCAGGTAACACTGCCCATTGAGCCACAGACATGGAGGGCCCCCAGCCTGCAAAGGCGGCACAGGGGACAGAGGGGCAGGAGACACCACAGCAGGGGGGGGGGCGTGCGCGCGCCCCTGCGGCTCTGTGCTGCGCCCTCGCTTGGGCCTGGGCCCCGCCTGCTGCTTCCCCGACGAACCAGCAGCGAGACCGCCGAGTCGCGGTGTCAATCGACCCGCAGAACGCCCCCGCCTCCCCCCGGGCGCCCCTCGCGAACAAGCAGGCAAAAAGGGGGCGTCACATACCTGCTGGAGGGCGCCCGGGTCACACGGCGGGGGTCCTGCCTCCTCGGTCTGCAGAAAAAACCCAGGCCCATCGGCCGGCATGGCCGCCTCGCCGTCGTCGTCTTCCTCAGGGCCCGGCGACAGGCACGCCTCCACCGCCCTGGCGACGCCCTCCGCAGCTTTGCGAGGGGGGCGGGACAAGCCGACCCACGCCTCCTCCGGGACTCCGGGCATCAACAAATCCTCTCGCCCTGCTTCACAGAGGAGTTGAACCGCCCGCCTAACCTCCGCCGCTTCGTCCATGACCCAGGTACCGCGCAAAACAACCTCCCTTCACGCCTCCCGCCACGCAGTAACTAATCCCCGCTTGACTTCCCCTTTTTCCCTCTCCGCTAATCAGCCCTCCACCTGTAAAATGTTCCTCGCGCGAACCCGCCCAGGGAGAGACCGGCTCGCGCCTGGCTCTCCCTGGGTCCCCCCTTCTTAATTCTTTGTGGGTGCAAACCCTAGGCGGGCAAAGTTATGATAGATTCTTTTGAAAGATAAAGGATGCACACCCGTTTGTCAGCAGTTTTTTCCATCTTCATAGTCATTAGATTCGTGGTAGCGTGCAGATTGGTATGTGGCATGCCCAAATGCCACCAGGTACGACCTAGGTAATTACAAATGGGACATGTTCATGCCCCAGCCAAATGCACAGCTCTACACCGCCCTTGCGGCATTCAAAACTTAAACCATTTTTATCCAATCTTCATTTATAAACATACTCATTTCTCCACTTTTTATCTGATGTGTTCTTATTCCGTTCTAAGTATCCACGTGTGGAATTTTTGGCCTTTTTTCAAGTTTCTAATATTTATTCTGTGCCCATCCGGACCTCTTCAATAAATACGAATAATGCCAGGCTCATCTTAGGCAGTATTTATTCCATAAAAACCCAATGCATTTCGGGCGACGCAGCGCCCTTCTTCGGGGGTCACTAGAAAATAATCAAACATGTACCAATTACTCCTCCATTCTCCAAATTACATTTTTCGTAAAGTAAAATCAACACACTTATTATTGTGGAAATGTAATCTTGCACCTTAGCATTTTCTGAACTGTTAACTCATGGTAATCATCGGTCTTTCTCTAGGAGTGTTCTCATACTAATCCGTGGTTCCCCCCTCCTGATGCTCTTCTAGCCTAAACCCAAAACACAGTATGCATGCGTGTTTCTCCCTTTCCTTAATCCTCTGTCACCCCCCATATTGTGTCAACATTTAAATTACCGCTTCTGTGTAAAGCAATTCAACCCTCTGACTCATTATACGGAGAAAACCTTTTCATGTGTAAACGTGAACCTGATGGTGCACCTTAACTCCCTCACTTACTCGCTTTTTACAAACATGCCTCCTGCTACTCCTCTCTGTCTTTAACACTCGTAATTCCTACCTTCACTCTAATTCCCCCTCATTTGGCTGCTCTTAATTGTCCAAAGGTTCCAAGCGTTCACGTACCTGCCGAATCGGTTGAAAAGCCTCACCCTTTCACCAACGGTTTCTGCGCTAAAATCAGCGACATCACCTGCATACTTATCCACCTACGGGACCACCCTCTTCACGTTACTATTGGCCTCGTGTATTCTGTCTTCCCATTGACCCAAAAGTATACTTATCCCGCCGCCTTCTTACTTGATACCCACGAGTAAACTATGTTTCCAAAATTGCATTGTCACAGTTACCCTATGTAGTTCTAGTCCATTTTTCTTAGCGAATTCCTAATTGTGCTTGAAACGTTCTGCTTTCAAATCTGAAAGTGGCATGTTCAGAATTGCAATTTAAAATCTGCCTCCACCATAAGTTGTAATTTTAAATTGTGACGCCAGAGGCACCAAACTTGATAAGTTTCAGCATCGGACCACGATTTTTCGATGGTTTGATACCTCCTGTAGGAAGGCCAAAAAGGCCTTGCTTACAGTAATAAAAACCAATGATAGTGAGGCCATTAGGGTGCATCGCACTATATATAAAAAGGCAATCTGTGATGCTAAAAAGGAATGGGAGGCCACAATGTGGGAGGAGTTGGGATCTGCACTTAGGTGTAAGGATTCCAAATTATTCTGGTCCATTGTTGCAACTGGACTTAGTGGGCATACCCAGGCCCTTGCCCCCAATATTGCCCCTTCTATCTGGGAAAGCCACTTTGGCGCTCTATATGGCACCTCTGAGTTTGATGGCTTGCCTGTTAGTACCCTTGAACCTCAGCAACTCCAAAGCATCAATGATACATCACAAAAGCTGATGGGGAGGGTTATTCTTGACAGGATTCTTGGGTGGATCGATGAGAATGGGATCTTGTCTATACTCCAGGCAGGTTTTAGGTCAGGCACATCTACCTTAGATCAGATATTTCGCCTGCAGGTCCTGTATTGGAAAACTGCAAAGGTGGAGGGTGGCAGCCTCTACCTTGTGTTTGTGGACCTGTGGGCGGCATTTGATCTGGTTCCACGTGAAAAATTGTGGAAGGTGTTAGCAGATTTGGGATTCCCGCCATATTTATTAGCCGTTCTATCTAGGCTCCACGTAAACAATTTTGCCCAGGTCAGGTGTGGCAGGCATGGCGAACTCACAGATCAATTCCCTGTCCAAAAAGGAGTTCGCCAAGGGTGCGTGTTGGCACCCACACTATTCAGCCTTTACATTAACGGCCTTGTGGAACATTTGAATGGTGTGGTAAACAATGATGCCCCTAAATTGGTTACGGGCAGAGAGCACCCTCTGATGTTCGCAGACGACACTCTGCTGTTGTCTAGAACATCATCGGGCATTCAAAAAACACTCGATGGATTCGTGGAGTTTTGTGAGCTTCGGGGATTAGAAATCAATCTGGGAAAATCAAAGTTTATGATTTTGAACCCCCCTAAGCGGGTACGCCCAAACCCGGTTTTACATGGTACCCCCCTTGAGAGGGTTAAAACATTTGTATATCTGGGTGTTACTCTGACTGAGAACTTTGACTGGAACACGTAGATTGCTGAGTCCACACTTAAGTTATCTCAGCTTGCTGGTGGTATAAGCAAAGTTTTTAGGGAGTCAACTTTTAGGCCGGTGTCCCCAGCTCTGGAGATATATTGTCGCCAGGCTAGAACGGCAGCAATTTACGGGGCTGAACTTTGGGGCCACAAGCAGATAATGAACCTCAAAAAGGTAGGGCAGTCTTTTGTGAGAAATCTAGTTGGGTTACCGCCTAGTACGCCTTTGATCCCTCTTAGACTTGATCTTGGCATGGTCCCAATAGAGGAGATCATAAGTACAAGACCAATTATGTATTGGAAGAGGTTGTGGTCAGTCCCCGAACTGGCCGCTTATAGAGCGGAATTTTCTGAGATTTGGTCTCTACTTATATACAAAAAGATCCCTTGGCTTCAGCACATTCGTACTGTTAGTACCCGGTTAGGTCTATTGGAACTGTGGGAAACCCCTGAGACTTATTGTCTAGGGATATCAAAGAATGAACTCCTTTCTCATATACGTATGCAGAATGTTCAAACGCTATCGAGCTCTGCAACATTGGGTAGGTTGACATCTGAATTCCTCCTAGTTAAATCAGAATCCAAAACTGAGGAATTCTTGGATTTAATTGAACCCCCGCTTGCTCGAAAGCTATATCTCCAGCTAAGGTATGGCACACTACCTATTATGTCTTTTACATCTAAATGGCTAAAACCCAATAACGAAGTCTGCCCTGCATGTAGTTATAAAAATGAGAATGTAACTCATGTATTGTTTTTCTGCCCTGCCTATTCTGCAATTAGAAAATGCTGGCTGATTCCTATATGTAAGAATTTGGGATTCTTGCATTTTACACAGGCCTGCAGGATACTGACCTATGATACCCATCCTCCCATTGTGTTTGCTGTTTCCCGATATTTATTCAGTATGTGGCGTAGGAGGCAAACCTTTCTAACTTAATTGTTGTATTTATTGTTTTCATGTTTCGTACCCAGATAACTCGTAGTTTAATTCTTTTTTAACATTGTATGACTATTTATTGTTTTATTGTGCTGATGTATTTTATGTGCACTTTTATGGTCATTTGACCGAAATAAAGTTATCAATGAATGAATGAATGAATGAATGATAAGTTTATCTCTTCCAGGTGTGAATTACACTTATAAGATGTAATATGGTAATCCTAATGTTATCCTACGGGAGAGAATGGCCTTGCAGTAGTGGAAAATGACTTTGGAAGTTTTTCACTGCCAGGACATTTAAGATTTAAAAGTACAGGTCCTGCCTCTTAAATACACTGCATCCTGCCTTCTGAGTTGTCCAGGACCTTCCTTAGGGGTGTCCTATATGTATAAAAAGGAAAGGTTTGGGCCCCAGCAAAAGGTTTCTTTACTAGGTCGAAATGGCAGCGTGACACTGCACATACAGGCTCTGCAATGGCAGGCCTGAGTCATGGTTAGAGGGCTACTTAAGTGGGTGGCATAATCAGTGCTGCAGGCCCACTAGTGAGACAAAAGGGGATGATGGGCGGAGCGTTTGAGCAAATCAAACACTCACCCCCAGTCAACTGATCTGGGTTTAATCCATCACCATTCTTTAGCCCACTCAGCCACCCCATTTCAGACATGGCTATATGCAAATCAGTCTGACCCTGTGCCTCATGGGAACAGTCCAGCCCGAACTGCCAAGCCATGTCTTCCATGGACCGGAAACAAGCATTCTGGGACCGGTTTCGGATTCATAATCCTCATCAGCCAGGCTATCTTGAATCCAGTGACCAAGTGAGCAAGGGACTCACGTCTGAGCATACCCTGCCACACTTAGGGCGAACAAAGCGATACAAAAGGGGATGATGGACGGAGCGTTTGAGCAAATCAAACACTCACCCCCAGTCAACTGATCTGGGTTTAATTCATCACCATTCTTTAGCCCACTCAGCCACCCCATTTCAGACATGGCTATATGCAAATCAGTCTGACCCTGTGCCTCATGGGAACAGTCCAGCCCGAACTGCCAAGCCATGTCTTCCATGGACCGGAAACAAGCATTCTGGGACCGGTTTCGGATTCATAATCCTCATCAGCCAGGCTATCTTGAATCCAGTGGCCAAGTGAGCAAGGGACTCACGTCTGAGCATACCCTGCCACACTTAGGGCGAACAAAGCGATACAAAAGGGGATCATTTGACTGGGGGTGAGTGTTTGATTTGTTCAAACACTCCGTCCATCATCCCCTTTTGTATCGCTATTTACCAAATCGGTATTTACCGATTCGGTAATTCACATTAATTCCTATGTAAATACCGATTCGGTAAAATAGGGAAACTTTCAAGGGTGTCAGGGTGTCACATTGACACCCTGTTGCACCCCTGAATAGTGCTTGTGTGCACATGTGGCACACATACATGCCCTAAGGGCATGTATGTCTGTCACATGGCACAGTTGAAAATACACAGATTTGCCTTTTCAAAGGTATTCGTTATTTACCACCAGCTAATAGTTGGTGTTAAATAACGAATCCTTAAAGCACATGGGCACTCTTTAAAGTGCTTCCTACATGCCATTTACCGATTCGGTAAATACCGAATCAGTAAATACCGAATCAGTAAATAATGATTCGGTAAATACCGATTCGGTATTTACCGAATCATCCCCTACATAGGAAATGGCCCAATACCGGTCGGTAAGCCTGAAATTTACCGAAGTTCGGGTTTACCGACCGGTAATGGGCCACCTACATCTGGCCCAAAATCCTTAATATATCCAGATTGAAAGTACATTAATATAAAATGCTTCATGAATTATTCCTTAAAGACAGTGTGCATGAGATAGCTGGAGAATGTTGCATGCTCTCATTATATGTGTTTAGAGGCAGAAACAATTCATTATTTTGCTAAATGTATCAAACGTTAACCATTTTGGCATTAGGCAGTCTTGGTACTACAATGACCCCTTCTCCTATATTTATTTTGCTTGAATTTTCACTTGGTATTCCTTAGGGGGTTCACTGGGCTTGTGTTCTTCATGATTGTGATGGCCAGACTTTACATTGGAAGATCTTGATTGGATAAAGATCCTCCTAATGCCTTCCTGTAATGGTCACCCTTTCTCAAAACATGTGGAATGGAAATCAACCTTATTCAAAATATCCCAGGATGATACAGAATAAAATGGGTCTTAGACCCCATAATAACTTGGACTCGATCCCTTTTACCATCAGTAGGAGAAAATGTGTGAATTCAAATGAATTACTGTATTTGTGCTGCTGCTATTTATGACCTTATGCACTTTTGTGGACCATATTGATTTGTTGCTATTTGCGTGCATGAAATAAAATTGCTATATATTTGTGTCATCTTTTTTATATATATTTTGTTTTAAAGGTTTGATATTTTGCCCTACCCATTATTCTTCAACAGTTCCCATTCAGTTCTGCGGAGTCATAGATGGGCAGAAAGGAACCTATAGAAAGAATGAGAGACCTGTTCATTTCTAACGCCATCTTCATGATGCAGGAGACACAGGATAGAAAGGTCAGGGCTAGGGATAACAGCTTCTATTGCTCCTTACCTCCTATTGAAGTGTTCCAGGAAGGGTAAATGCTAACAAAAAGGACAGGGGGACTAATTCAGATAAAGAATCTTGAGCATGAAGTGAAAAGCACTTTAACAGTCAGTAGCCGTTTGAGGATTTGCGACCTTTAAAAAGCATTTTTGTAATTACAAAACATATTTACTGATTTAGAAAAGCGGTTTTGAACTGGTAAATGGATTTGGAAATGGATTACAAATTTAGATGAGACGTGTTAGGGGTGTCCTTTCCAAATCGCATTTTGTGCCTTGCTATATCAATGATTTGAGACGGTAATTCTGACTGCAAGCCTCTGATCAGTTACCAACTACCAAATTAGGATGGTAACTGATTTCCAAAGGAAAAGGGGTCCTTCTTGGACCCCATTCCTTCTTGTGAATGATGAAAAAGATCCAGGTATAGTAAGCAGTAGTCCACAGGAATACTGCCAACTCTCGAGAAACAGGGGGATGCAAACTTTGACCTGATTCATGAATATTAAGACCTCTGGTCTGTTCTCTGAGCCCTGTGATTCTGTATTTTGTGAATTGACCTATTTGTACATAGGTTGGTTTGCAAAATAGGATTGCACCTCACCCTCATCCTTCTAGACCTCTCTGTAGCCTTTAGTACTGTTTCCCATCCATTTTGATGAAAGACTTGTCTTGTAAAGGTTGCTTGGATAAAACATTGTTGTAAATTATGTTTCCCATTCTGATCAGACGACTTCATGTCACAGGCATTGAAGAATGCGCCCTCCAGTGAATCTGCTTGTTTCTCACAAGAAGAACCCAAACCATCCACATGCCACCATACTCCTCAGATGTGCATGATCTCATTTGCAGAGTGCCACAGGACTCCTCGCTCAGTTCAACCCTCTTGGCAATATACATTAACCTGCTGGCGGATGTTGCAGACGACATGCAACTGATATTGTCCCTCACCGACGAAACACCCAGCACCAGGAACAGGTTTACAGAATGCATAATTGAAGTAGCCACCCGGATAAAGTCCAACTGCCTCAAGCTGAACAAGCCCAAATTTGTGATTTTCAGAAAGGATTCCTCTCCATGGGATTCCACCTGGCGGCTGACAGATCTCAGACCTGTGCCCATGCCCAGCACACAAGCTAGAAACATCAGAATCATTATAGATAGCAAACTGGACATGTCTGCTCAAGTTAAACACAGTTGCATTGTTTGACTTCACACCTTGGAGATGCTCAAGAAAATCTTAAAATGGCTACCGGACAACACCAGGAAAACTTTCACCAAAGCCCTCATTATCAGCAGACTGGACTACGGGAACAAGCTAAACAAAGGGGAAACATCCTTTACAACGCAACTTTTACCACGCAGTGCCTTTACGACGCAACTTTTACAACGCAAACCATTACAACGCATTGCACTGGGGGGCGCTCTAGGATAGGGAATAGGTTTAATTTACTATCCAACACCTTCCCTACTATCCACAGGGACTGGAGTTGGAATAGAAAATTAAAGTATTCACTATCCAGCGCCCCAAAGCACTATGCATTGTAAAGGCATGCGTTGTAAAAACAGCGTTGTAAAGGCATGCGATGTAAAAGCATGCGTTGTAATGTCATACATCCAAACAAAGAAATACTAGACAACCCACAAGACTCCAGACCACCAAACACGTAGCAGCCAGACTCGTCCTCAATCTCCCACATCAGGCCAAATAACAACTCACCTAGAAGAACTCTAATAGCTCCGTATATATAAGCGCGCACACTTCAGATTCCTCACCCACACATACAAAACACGTCACAAAACAGCCCTTGCCTACTTGAACAGCCATGTACAATTCCACCATCCATTCTGGCACCTCTGTTCTACTGGACTCTCATTAGCACACACTATACGCATAGGCAAAAGCTGATCAGGATGCTGTGCCTTGTAATACATTGTTTCTAAGGGCTGGAACGACCTCCCACAACACATTAGAGCCTCCTTCTCTCTTCTTGTATTCCACAAAAAGCTGAAGACCTGCCTCTTTATGTTAGCCCTCCTCAAGCTAGCCTCACACACCTGCTACACAGCCGTCACAGGTGATATCACGCTTTAGAAACACAGGTAACATAACTTACCATATAATGTCTGTGCGCAATTTTGCAACCATTGTTTGTAAATACAATCTTTGTACATCAGGGCCTAGTTGTGTATTTTAGGGTTTGGGGGGCAAAGGGAGAGGGAAGAAGAAAAACCATAGGGGTTATAGCTGGCAGTAGCAAGGGGGGCGTTCCGCCCTGGGCAGCATTAATTTTGGGGGCAGCGGCCTCCACCCCCCTGCTGTTACCTGCGGCATCGCAAGCAGCCCCCCACTTAACACTTGGCAGCGGGACAGCTGCTGCAGGTATTGCCAGCATCTCCCCTCTCATACATACGCCCGTGGTACGGCCTGAGCAGGGACCGCCATGGTCGGCAACTAGTCAAGCTACGCCACTGATGGCTTGAAATGCCAATCTGTATTATCAGGAACGTGAATGGTATTTCTGTAGTTCGTAGGCCAGTGTGCTAGGATAGCATTGTGGAAGAAGGTACAGTACAGCAAGCAAATAGAAAACTTAGCTAATTTCCTGAAGGTCTATGATGAACATAAACCCACTACATGCCAGTGGTGTAGCAAGGAAGCAGAACCATCCACAATACAAGTAAGAAAAGTTTTTTCAAAGCAATTATTCAAGTGGACGGTTTGCACTGGCATCTACAAGAAATTTGATGAGAATACAGGATAAAGATAGTCCTAGTTTTTTGAGGAATTTGGTAGCTTATCCTCCCAAGTGTATAAATTGAAGAGAATCTCCAAAAGTATCAGCCTAGCTATTCCAGTATTTCCAAGGAAGAATGAAGCTGAGTGCCATGACATTCTGAAGGTAATTGCACGCTTTACAAACTTATTATAATGATATGAAGAAGAACCTTTTAGACTATACATTTATATTGCTGGAGCTGTTCCATCAAATAAACCATTTTGTCTTATTAGACCTAGTGTACAGCAATCACAGACTGCAAGTTGTTACTTTCTCATGTGTAAATAAGATTTTTTTCTATTATAACACATTGGTACTCTTGATGGTATTACAGCACACAAACAGCTGCTGTGGATTTTTGCAAAGTTTGCTGGCACTGATGTATGGAAAATCACATATATCAATCAATTTTCTCCTTCTAAGGCTCAAGACAGAGAGATAGTCAAACTTATGGACAGAACTCTTAGAAACTTTACTTGATTATCCAAATAAAAAAATGCAAAGAAAATCCTTAACTCAACAGTGACTCATAGAGAAATATGTAGTAACATAGGAGCACCTAAACCATGGTTCACAAACTCTTCGAGGAAAAAAGGACAAATCTCAAGTCTCTGCAAAAAAAACACAGAGCTATGCTCTGTCTTCATGAAATTTTAAAGTACACAGAAAAAGTGATAGATGGAATGCATGAATTAATCTCAGCCATTGGTAATTAAGCTGCCACGTCCTAGTCCTTGTTATTTTGCACACCATGCCAATTTAATTTGAATAAAGTCATATGTAAATCAGTCTTGACCTTGCTGCAGTGGGAACAGTCCAGCCTGAACTACCAGACCAGGTCGTCCCTGAACCAGAACACAATCAACCAAGGATCGGATAGAATAATCTCAGCCACTTCTAATTCGATAACTCGGGGCTCGGGCGCATCCCACTCCATTGTTATTATGCACACCATGCCACCTTAGTTCCGATCATCCTTGAACCACAACACATGACACCCAGGACTGGTTTCACCCTAAAAAGGACTCATCAGTCAGGCACCGCTCGGTTCTAGTGACTCAGTGTGCATTGGACCCACAGCTAGGCATATCTTTTCCACTTGAGGTGGCATGTGTGCAAAATAGCAATGGACTGGGATGCGGCCCGAGTAATACTCAGTGGCTGTGATTAATTCAAGCATTCACTCCATCACTTTTTTAAATACTTTCTTGAAATATCTGATAATGTTGAAGAACTACAGAAACATTGCAAAAGGGAGGTGTGAGAAGCAAGAGAACTGTTTTCTGTAAAAATGCTGGCCTACTGAGATGGGCTAATACATGATTCTAGAGGATTATGGGAGCTCAAAACCAACGTGGAAGAAACTGCTAGATAACAAAGAATCATCCTAATCCAGGCCAGACCAATTCTTGGTGTACACAAGCCTTTTTGTTGTTTACTGATGACAACAATCAGAAATAGATTGCAGTATTTACCCCTTCATTAGCTTCACAGGTCACAAAAAACTGTCTATCTAACCTAATTAAGAAAGATGAAGTTCGGCCCTCAGGAGGACTTGGAATCAAAGGTGTCCCTATAAATTAGTTTTAATGAAATGCAGTTTTTCAATTAAATAGAATGCTGGACTCTTGGTGCGGTTCAATAGTGCATCCAATCGTAAAGAAAGGTAACACCAACAACCTACAAAATTATCGGCTGATCATCACCAATGACAGCAAAGCAAAACTGAATGCAAAGATCCTACTTAAGGAATCAAGTCAGGGGCGTAGTGGAAATAGGATTCATGTCTGTTTCTTGGATTTCACTTTTCCATTTGACCAAGTTATCCATAGCAATCTTAGGAGAAAATGATGTGTTTTGGGCATCTCATACTCTTAGAATGATCCAGTGACTTAATTGCAATACCTGGCTCTGCATTTTTAGTGGGTAATGGACCACATATGACTATTCAGATCAGGACCAATTGTAGACCAAAGCAAGGATGTAAGCTGGTTACACTACTCTTTACTACGTACATTACTGATAGGCGAGTTACAGTACATGAGGCCAGAAATTTTCACTAGAAAACTAACTATACTGGGATCATTAATAAAGATAAGCCTACAAGGATAAACCTACAAAGATTACTGAAAGGGGTTGAATATAATAAAATCAAAAGACTTACTGATCACTCCAAACAAAAGCAAATTGATTGTATACTGTCAATCCAAGATTAGGTTTAACTGGAAGATGGGAGGTGCAAAATGGATAATGACCCTTCCTATACCTATTGGGAACATGGAAAGAGGGAAAAATGGGAGCTAAAACACATCAGATTAAAAAATACATTGACATCCTCAATATTCACTAAGGAAAGTATAATCAGACTTCTAGATGCCATACGCTAATTCAATCTTGGCAGTATTAAAACCAATACCGGGCACTCTTTTATGGTGACTGGCTGAGTAACTTGCTGGTAAAACATTGGCATAATAACCTCAAATACACTTTTAATCTACCCCATTCCAGATCTGGTTGTCAGCTGAGTCTAGAATTTGACTGAAATGGCTTATGCACTGGTTTCTAATATCGTTAAATATTTTTGCAGACTGTACAGAACTCCACTAAGTACTCTCAAGTCCAGTTCTCTGGGCCAAGCTGCAATTAACAGAAACATCTGCATGTTCTTGCCTCTAAAGAAATCTTGATAGAATCATCAACTGGCCTGGGATCACCACCATTTGGATAAACCAGAGATCTCTGGGTCAATTTATGACTCTGACCTAGATAAAAATGCTGTACATTTCCATTAAAAAGAATCTTTACTACTTTATTAAACTTAAAAAAGAACAACTTACATATATTACATATTTTACCTTACTTGATTGGACCTTCGAGACAGCAAATCCACACAAAATACATGACATTTTATTTATCTTTACTCCTGATAGCCATGTTTAGGTTGTGAATGAATGAATTGTTTATAGTGTCTATTAACAAAAATTATAATTTTTTTTTGTCCTCATTTGCCTTGCCCCTTACTTAGGAGATACCAGCCACCTTGCGTGTCCCTGACCAAGAGGCGGAGCAATGATGATCTTGCCCATCTCTGGCGCCAGAACCCGAAGTTATTATCCTGATGGCAGAGAGGTCCCAAGAAGAAGAGGGGTTTTAGGATCTTGGACTGACTCCATCTAGGTGTATTTCAACATATAGGACCAAAAATCGTAACGAGGCCAGACCCGGTCCAAGGAGTATTGATGGCATAATCATAGGACCCGGGAAAAAAAAAAAAGAAAAAAAAAACCCGGAGTATTATCTCCATTGTGTCAACAGATCCCAAAAGGCCAAGTTACGTGTATTGCAAGATTGAGCCATGTCCACCTTTGATGTTTCATATAGGGACGTGAGCCAATCTGAGTGTGATGGAGCAACTTTGTCAACCCACTGTATTCAAATCTGCCTTCTAGCCAACAAAATGGCATTAACAAAAATTATTACAAAAAAATCAAATAAAATCTCTCCAGGACTTACTTCGTTTACATTTTTAGGTTTTGCTGGTAGATCCAGACTAAATTCGAATTCTGCTGCTGCAGACTGTGTGGAGGAAGACAGGATTAATACCGCCTCACCGAAGACCCCCACACCGCCAAAGCCAACCTCCACAGAGAAATGAAGGCCGTAGCCGACTGGATGAAGGACAGCAGATTGAAGCTGAACTCAGACAAGACAGAGGTCCTCATTCTCGGACCCACCCCATCAGCCTGGGACGATTCTTGGTGGCCCACATCGCTAGGCACAGCCCCGGAACCCACACACCACGCACGCAACCTGGGGGTCATCCTCGACTCCACCCTCTCCATGACCAGGCAAGTCAACGCCGTCTCCGCGTCCTGCTTCAACACCCTCTGCATGCTCCGCAGGATCTTCAAATGGATCCCTCCCAACACGAGAAAAAACGTCACCCAGGCCCTCATCACCAGCAGACTCGACTACGGGAACGCCCTCTACTCAGGAAAAACAACCAAGCTCCTGAGACAACTCCAACGAATCCAGAACGTTTCGGCACGACTGATCCTCGTCGCCCCCCGACGCAGCCACATCACACCCCACCTGAGAGGCCTGCACTGGCTCCCCATCAACAAGAGGATCACCTTCAAACTCCTCATCCACGCACACAAAGCCCTACACAACACCGGACCCACATACCTCAACAACCGTCTCAGCTTCCACACCCCCACCTGAAACTTCCGCTCAGCCAACCTCGCCCTCGCCACGGTTCCTCGTATCCGGAAAACCACCGCCGACGGCAGATCCTTCTCCTACCTCGCCGCCAAGACCTGGAACGCTCTTCCCACACAGCCTACGACAGACTCAGGACCTGCCGGCCTTCAGAAAACTCCTCAAGACCTGGCTCTTTGACCAGTAGCGGCCTCCCTCCCCCCAGCGCCTTGAGACCCTCACGGATATGTAGCGGGCTTTATAAATGTAGTGATTGATTGATTGATTGATTTACTATTGTCCTGTATGACTGAGCGAAAGTAAAAGTCTTTTAAGACCCGTATTTTGAAACTTAATATAATAACACGAGCTCAAACGTGGGTAATTGCCACTAATTTCCAACTGCTGGCCAGACTAACTAGATTTATAAACACTTAAATATCTGAATTAGAATCTGCTAAGTCAGAAATACACTCCTACATACAGGGGCGGCTCTAGGCTCATGGTGGCCCTGGGCAGGGAGCGTAGGTCCCCCGGAGGAACGCAGGCGCGGAGGCCAGTGAAGAGTGGGGGGTCAGGGTGTTTGGAAGTAGAAGAGCCGGAGGCCGCCAAATCCCTGCCAGGGGCCGCCACGCAAATATGTATCCATCCTCAGTGGATTATTATATTAAGGATATACATTGGCGTGGTGGCCCTTGGGGTTTGCAGGTGCACAGCTTGCACATGCCTAGGGCCGCCCCTGCTACATATGTACAATTTGTACAACTGTCCATTTTAACGCTAATGTGCACGGTCGTAGATGACGATGGAGAAAGTTTTCTTTTTATTGGTGTTAAACATAAATTAACATGGGGCTTGAGGAGTGGAAATATATTGCCCATTATTTTATGATGTGGAAACATGAGATACGTTTTTTTATTTTAAGTGAATACGATGATTTGAATTAATCCACAATCAATTGAAAACGAAAAAGGTGAGTAAGGAAGGCATAACTCATCCCACGAGTAAGGTAGAAAACTCTTGAATAATTGGGTGCAGTGGGCCCTTGACTCTTCTGGCCCCCAGTGCCGATGCACCCCCTGCACCAATGACAGCTATTCGAGTGGTTCATTCTTTATGCAGATTACATGACAACGTTTCCAAAACGAGCCTTTCCGAGCCCCGGCCGATGACAGCATTCACTGACGCGAGTAAAGGAGGTTAATGTCTAGGACAGAGGTTGAATTAATTGTACCTTTCAGACGGTAGGGTTCATTTATAATAATGTCTAACTAACGCTTTTGGCAGTTCTGGAAAGAACATGAAAGGAAACTTAAGACAACTTTCCTGGAAATTGTGCTCTGGATATGTTGTCACATTTTATCTAATATTCCTTGTTAAAATTAGTCTTGTCAGTCTTTCCTTTCAGTCACTGCAAATTGGCATGTTATGCCATGGCATTATGTTTAATAGTTCTCAAAGGTCGCCCATGTAGAAAATACCCCCCCCCCCCCCCTCCCCAAGCTTCTATGACTGGCATTTTTGAAGTTTTTAATTTATTCATAGAAAGAGGCAGTTTGATAGAATCATAATATGGTATCTGAGGGGAAAAAAGAATCAGAAAAGCATGGACTCCAATGATAGATCCCCTTCTAGTGTCCCCCTTGCAGCTCCCCTGGTGCCTGATTGGAACTCAACTCAATATTTATGGGGAAGTCTCGCAGTGCAGCGCAGCAGCCACCATGTTGTGTGTGGAGCAAGAGGGACGCAAACAGCCTCATAAATTGGCCCCATGGTGGATATATTATGTGAACGTTTTTTTTTTTACGGAGTTTTATATAGCGCGAACTTGATTTGAAGTTATCGGGTATCAAAGCGCTTTGCATAAGCACTTTCATTTTTGTTAGGCACGAGGAGATTAAGTGATTTGTCCAGTATCACAGGATGTTCAGCGTCCATTGCCGATACTCGAACCCGGTTACCCAGATCCAAGGTCGACCTCCCTAGCCATTAGGCCAACTCCTCTCCCTTCTGTTTAGAACTAAAAAAAAAAGGTGGGTGAGCCAATGAGGCTTGAGCTTGGCTCAAGATGGCTGACTGGATGTGGTGTGGCTCAAAGCTCTCTAAAACCCTTGAACAAAAAACTAGCAGAGTTGTGAGTGAGTGAGTGACTGACTTCTGCAGTGTGGTTAGAGAGGGAGAGAAGAAAGATTGGATGGCAGAGGAAAGATTGACACAGCAGACGAAGAGGAACAATGGTTAGAAAGAGGAAGGGCAGAGAAGGGATAAAAGGTGAAAGCCTCCTGAGGGACACGTGAGTGAGAAAGGAGAGGACATTTGGCATAGGGAGCAGTTAGAAATAGAAATAGAGAGAAGGAGCAGGTGGAGAAAAGAAGCAATGAAAGAGGGGTGAGATTGTGACAGGTTGATATGAAAAGCAGGTAGGGCTGGGGAGAAACAATAGTGTGGCTTGTGCCTCACTACCAGGGTTGGATTGGGATCAAAAATAGGTCTGGGCACGCTTAAAAAAAGTGGCCCACATTTGCAGATGTTTTCTTAATTTCACTTAGATAAAAAAATGTGTGGATTAGTTCACACTGCTGAACGACACATTAATGCAAGTGAGACACCCGTCTGCTTAGGCCCACTGCCCGCGCTCAATCTGCATATATTAAAGGACCGGCCCAGCGAGAGAAAGGTAGTGACACCTTTGCCCATCTGCCTCCAGAAACGCCTCTCATGCACCCACTGGGCCACTGGCAGCATCCAGACAGCCCCCAGGCTGCCCAAAAAACATCCCAAAGCTGGAACTCGAATACCGGCCCCTCCGCCATTGCCTGAGTGCCAGTGTAGTATTCTCATGTTATACTGTTATGTTCCCTTTCACCTTATCTCTAGCTGCTCAGCCAGTGTGAGTGTTCCATGTAGAATGTTGGCGTGAGTGACATGAGTGGAATGCTTGGGTGCCTGGTGTGAGTGTTGTCAGTTGGAAGATGGGCTGAGCAGCTAGGAGGCTGCTCCTAGTGGGGCTTGCCATAACTTCTACTTGTGTACTTAATAAATTACATGAAATCAACTTGGCTACGTCTACTATGTCACCTGAACACGTGGTGCCGGCCCACTACATTTTTGGCGACGAGGATGGGAAAAAAAATGTGGGCTGACCCCACGTGTTCAGATGACATAGTAGATGTAGCCGAGCTGGTTTTATGTAATTTATTAAGTCCACAATTAGTAGTTACAGCAAGCCCCACCAGGAGCAGCCTCCTAGCTGCTCAGCCAATCTTCCAAATGACAACACTCACACCAGGTACCCAAGCATTCCACTCATGTCACTCACCCCAACATTCTACACGGAACACTCACACTGGATGAGCAGCTCGAGATAAGGTGAAAGGGAACATAACAGCATAACATGAGAATACTACAGCTAGCCTTACGAATCCGACGCTGCTCACTACTGGCCTGTCAGGAGCACCACCAGCATGTCACAGTATGTCCATATCGACCAGTGGGCCAGCCTCCACTACCCCTCTGACTGTTCCCTTCCTGCTAGCCTGGCCTGTCACAGCATGACAATGATTTGCTGGCTCGGTCTATTATTTGACTTTTAAAACCAAGCAGGATCCTTGGCTAAACTCTTCCCTCAAATAATATGGCTCACCCCCATTTAAGAACTGTCATAATTTTCAGGCAGTGTAACACGTACAAAATACATTAGCAGGCAGCAATGCTACAAGAAATGTAGGATCAACTGCCTAATTTGGAAAGCCAACGCTGCTTAGCAGTGCCAGTTCGCTGACACCACTCCACATGTACACGTGTGTCTGGCTTAGGCAGCTGCCTCTTTGTCCCCATTGTATGTGGGATTTAGGTGAGGGCCCCATGGAACATTGGAGGTGGACTGCAATGGTCCTGGTGAGGCAGCGCTTAATTTGTGAAAGAAAGAGGGTCGGTCCCAAGCTCTGCTCAGAAGCCTGCTGCCTCCGCATTTAAACCTCGGAGCACCCAATAGCAAGGCCAGTAGTCCTTAATTCACTATCATATGCATCTTGCTCCTTTTCCTCGCATTTGCTGGTTCCTGATTTCTGTTTGTGTCGATTATGTCGTCTTTTGCTTCCTCCGTCTTTCCGATCTGTGGGGCAAATTATTAAAAAAACTGCGTTAAAATTATCGCCGCTTTAGCGACAGGAAACTGCCGCTAAAGCGGCGATAATGGGCTTGATAATATGCCCTTGTATATTCCCATAGAAGCCCATGTTCTCGTGTGAACATGGTCTTCTATTGGAATTCTCAAGAGCATATTATCAAGCCCATTATCGCCGCTTTAGCGGCCGTTTCCTGCCGCTAAAGCGGCGATAATTTTAACGCCCTTCTTAATAATATGCCCCTGTGTGTTTTTCCTCTCTTGCGCACCTACCTGTAGACCGCAACGGCAACCACTGGCTCAAATTAAGCACTGTTGATTATGCTACTAAACTGTCCTGTCAATCAACCTGACCAGAATGGCCTCTAAGCCCTCTAAGAAGCGGAACCAATTGCGTGGATCCACGAAACAGGTCGTGAAGGAGTTTCTCAGGCAAGTGCACTCTAACCCTTGAGGAGCAAGGCATGCACCAGCATTCAAAGAAGTTTTATGCTGCATATAAATGTTTGTGCACAGTGGTAATTGCAGCAACTACCTGACGAGAATGCATTGCTTGTGATCCTTAGCTCGCAAATATTCCTGAAAAGTGTTTTTGCATCTGAACTGCACGGGTTTCAGTTTTAAATGCGTCAGACAGACACACTGCGACATCCATTTAATTATTTTAATACCCAAATACAAGCACTATTACGAATGTAATGGTAAGTCACTGCAGTTTATTTTACTGTGTGCTTACAATCTCAGTAAAAAGTCACCAGGTGCCAATTATAACGTTTCAAAGTCCAGAATGATGGAAAATTACATTATACCATTTTTGATACCAAATTGCCTTTAGTAGCCACTATTCAAAGGAAGAAAATGAAAATAATTGAAATTATCAACACTGTGAACACAAAGGAATGCATTACATAAAAAGGTGGGCACAAAATTGCTTGATAGAATTACAGTGAGAGGCACTACATAGTCGTTTGAGCTCTAAATGTGCCCCCTGGGGAAAACATTAATAGCGTCTTTGAATAAAATCTTTATCTAATAGCCAAAAAAGCTTACAATGGATTCATTCCAAATGGACTACTTAGGGCTCTAGAAATGGTATTTGAGCTGTATCACCTGCGGGAAGTGCAAACCTGCCCATGTCGGACATGATTGACGCATAATAGAATGGGAAATATGTTAAAATCACACAGTATTCAGAGAATTCTGGCATATTAGCCTCTGCAGAAGACATACAGAACAGGTCCATTCAAATTTTGATTTAGGTACCTTATGTTCAGAAATGCCATATTTTGTGTTACTTACTTTCTCTATTCCACAGGTTTTGTTGTCACGCCGGTGGCCCTGTATACCACCAAAAGGCAAGCGCCACCACAACTCACTGACAATAATGTAGGGCCCGATTCACAGAACTAAATTAAGACAAATTCCTAAACTTACTACCATTTTGGTATTCACAGAAGGCACTTACTCATTTTGGTATTCACAGAAGGCACTTACTCATTTCGGTATTCACAGAAGTTAGGACTCCTAACTTTAGGACTCCTAAATACCTTCTGTGAATACTGAAAGTCTTAAAGTTAGGATTTTTCTCCATTTAGGAGTCCTAAAGTTAGGAGTCCTAACTTTACTACTCCTAAATGCCTTCTGTGACTACTGAAAGTCTTAAAGTTAGGATTTTTTTAAGTTTAGGAGTAGTAAAGTTAGGACTCCTAACTTTAGGACTCCTAAATGCCTTTTGTGAATACCGAAAGTCATAAAATTAGGATTTTTCTCAGTTTAGGAGTCCTAAAGTTAGGAGTCCTAACTTTACTACTCATAAACTGAGAAAAATCCTAACTCAAAGACTTTCGGTATTCACAGAAGGCATTTAGGAGTCCTAAAGTTAGGACTCCTAACTTCTGTGAATACTGAAATGAGTAAGTGCCTTCTGTGAATACCAAAATGAGTAAGTGCCTTCTGTGAATACCAAAATGGTAGTAAGTTTAGGATTTTGTGTTAAGTTAGTTCTGTGAATCGGGCCCCTAGTGCCTGCTGTGAATACCAAAGGAGTAAGTGCCTTCTGTGAATACCAAAATGAGTAAGTGCCTTCTGTGAATTCCAAAATGGTAGTAAGTTTAGGATTTTGTCTTAAGTTAGTTCTGTGAATGGGGCCCGTAGTTCGGCAGCAAAGTCAATTTTGCTACTAAAACGTGCCATGCTAGGTCAGAGGGGGACATCACGTCCCACAAAACGTAGGGGTACAGAACAAGAGTAATCAGGAACTGGCCTCGTTCAGAGTTTTGAGTACTGGTTCTCCATCGCAACATGATTGGATATTCTGTTCGCCTTATTACAAGTGCATTATCCTATGACACTGACAGGCTGACAAAATGTCTGTCACGTTATAACAGAGTAACCTGCAACCCCGCAGCCAGAAGTATATATGGCTAGGGGATCATGGCCCCAGCAATGCTCCAACATTAAAGAAGCGTGTGGGGAAAGGGTTGCATGCTCTGCTTGATATTCATAAGGAAAAGGTATGTGAACCTTTAAATCACCTAATGTTTGTGTGTGCTGTTTTCATGATTGTTGTTATTTTATTTAAAGGAGTAGGTGAACATTTAAAAAAAGAGTACATCTATTCCATACCCCTACTTTAAATCCCATCTACCCTAACTTAAAGTTGCAACTTAGTTGACAATCAGCTTTTATTTTTCCAAAACTTTTCAACTTCCTGAAATGTTTTGTTTTCGATTTGGTGTTTGTTTTTAAAGAAAACCCTGCCTTTTTTCTGGGAGCCCTGCTGCTCAGACCATTTTCTTGAGGTGGTGGGTGTCCGACCTCTACAGACCAAAGTGTTCTGCTGGAGGAAGTTCTCTCCAGGACATTCTGTGTTAAGAAATCATTATGCTTGGAGGGCTTGATGGGAAAAACCTTACCTCAGGCAAACTGTTCAAACCTCATCTGTTCTTTCGAAGGGTGAAGGTTCCCAGCTCCACCCAACTTTGTGGACAGAGTTTTACCTTCAGTGCTTCTAATTTATAAATGCACTTGAAATTATTTTCCTGTGTATGAATCAATAACTCTTGGAGAAATTAGGTGAAAACTAAGTAGAAATGCAATGCAATTTACTAGCAATGGAAGTAGGAGGTCCACTACTTAATTTCACTGTGAAAGTATGTCATCTGGTTGATAGTTCAGTTGCATTTGATCAAAAGCACTAGTAAAATTTGCTGGGTTTTTAAATAGACACAGCTATTGGTATCTGCCCCTCACAGTTACAGGCAGATTGTGCTGAAAGTTCAGTACAAAAGGAGACCTTCTTGAGACAACCAACATCACGACAGGTAGGCATGAGGGGGTAGGTGACTTAGAGATCCTGAAATCGGTCTGTTGGAGCCTTGTTCACAAGTTCCATTTTGCGTCACAGTAAGCGTACCTCGCCAGTCAGAAGTCCTGCCCAAAGGCTCTGCCAGTGAGTGGTGGTATGTATTTTAGGATCATGCTCAGTGATTAACTTTTTCTTTGTTGATTTTTAATGGTGCTTCCTGTTATCTATTGAAGAGGGCTCAACTATCCTGAATTGTGAAAATGTTCTCCTCTTTTACAAGCAGCAGATTCCTTGTGGGGTCACCATCTAGGTGGCTAACATTGCTCTGACAAGCATGCACTTTTCAGAGCGGTATTTGTAGGAAGCATGAGAGCTGGTCATGTGAACTAGAAATGGAAAGTATTCCCATAAAAGCTTAGTTTATTGGTATTGTTATATACCCCTATTGAGGTGGGCAGTTTAATCATTATTGTTTCTCAGATGTCTCATATATCCCGATAATACTTACTTTTGTAATGATGTTTTACATGGTTTTATCTTTATTCAATAAAGCTTTCTAAACTCAAAAAAAAAGAAATGGAAAGTGTTTAGTTTCAGTGGACTGTTTGACATTCCTTGGGGTACAGCTAGAATTCAGACTTAATGGTATGAAACGAGAAAAAGGCTACCAAGTTTAAACGTGCACTAGAAATCCAAATCTATTCCATAAGAGAACTACACTTTTCAACATTTATACATTACACTTCTTTAGCTACACTAGTATAACTAGACATGGGCTCTTTCTATAACAGACTATCATCTAACATAAATATTGAGGCGATTCAGCTGGGTGAGTCTCTCCGTTAAAAGTGCTTCTAGATAGTGCATCATCGTGCATTTTAGAGAGCCAAGTAAGGTGATGAAATTATGTAATCATTTAAATTTATTTATAATAATTCACTTCAAGAGAACTGGGTAGCTTCCATTCCCAATTTATATGGGTACATATTCAATGGTCTTCCTGGCTTTTCATCTTACTCTGGTAAAACAAAGGATAACCTACTCATATGAATCACACTTACTTTCAACTGTGACTTTATAGTCAGGCTGATTCTCTGTATGTGGCCTTAGGGTCTGGGCATTTCACCACTGTAAATGCAGAGTGAAAGTGGTGCTTACCTGATGTTTCTATGCATGTCACAAGCCTGCAATTACAGGCCTGTGTGTGCACAATTGCATTTATGCTCAGGTGGCCTTTGTAGGACACTACCTAATCCTGAGGGGATCTTTCACTTCCACAAGATCGCCCCTATGGTTACTCTTAAGGGGTGAAGTGAGTGGTAGGTGAAAGGCAGGGAAGTTACAAGTGTGCTCCCTGCCCAGATAGTGAAGAATACCCATGTGTTTTCTTCCCTACCTATGAGGTTTGCTCTTCCCATAGGCTAACATGGGGGAATGGTTGAAATAACCTCAGGCTGCAGATAGTGGATTGGAAGGGAGCTGCCTCATAATGTTACCTCTCATTGGATTCACAATGACAAACCCTTCCCTGTGGTAAAGATGATTTTGCCATTACTAGCTTAGAAATGTCACTTCTAGAAAGAGGCCATTTCTCCTCTCTAAAACTCTTTGTGTGCCTTTTTGCTTGACTCTAATCCATCCTGGAGCTTGGAGGAGCACATCTGTGCATTCCCTAGCAACAGCTATAATCATTGGGCTCCAACTGGAAGGACAGATTTCTGCCATTTGAGGGCCTGGCTGAATTGATTGGAAGAAGAGGTTTTGACACTTAGCCTCAGGGATCTAGATAACGGCCCCACTAAAGATTAAGATCTGCATTTCATGGGCTCATGGCAGACAGGACTGAAATTTAGGAAAGACATCTGTGGTTCAAAGGAGACCCTCCGAACCACCACCAACTCCAAAGGCACACTACAGTAAAACTACTGGTGCCATACTTCAGCAGGGCAGAGATACACATGTGGGGATGCTGGACCAGAGAATCTGGACTGCGTGGTGCACACAGCCAGAGGAATTTGTGGTGCAGAAGGAGGATTACTGCCATTGGGAAGGACAGTGCGCCTTTCCTGAATAGCGGCTGGCCTGGACTGACTTCCTTCTGCAGTGTGGCACCCTGAAGTGTGCTCTCCAAAGGCCTATTGGCTTACCCTCTGTTATTTTGGAGGTCTCAGGGACATCAAAGATCTCCTAGGAAGGACCCTCACCATATAATTGTAACACCTGGAGAGCGGTTTCCTCTTAGGTGCACACATCGTAAGCTGGATCCCAACTGATAGCGCGGCATGAGCATGGAACTAAGATTTGTGCCTTGAGACCTGATTGCTTTGTGTGGAGCCCCAGGAGTCTTGCCTGTATTTAAGGTGTGTGGCCCCTGCATCGTGGGGACCCCAACATGCATAAGCGTATTGTTGGCAGTGAGCAGATTCATCGGTTGCGGTATCCAGCGTGGTCCCCTTCGTTGATCGTGCCACGTCTCTCTCATGCGACACACTGACTGCATTATCATTGCATTCAGTGTCCAATTTACAGTGTGCGGCCCTCGGTGGTCAGGGCACACTCATAGTAGTACCTCATTCTACCTCATGCTGCCCTACTAAACTTGCATCAGGGTGCGACCCATTTTAATGCACACCAGACATTGTGCCTCATTTCCAGGGAGGTACGTAATTTGCAACTCTTCATTGTGTGCAACTCGGATCCACTTGCCACAAACATTGTGCCTCATTTCCAGGGAGGTACTGAGGGTGTGACTCCTAATTGTGTGAAGCCGTAACTGTCTGGTGTAACTCACAGCACTGCACACAAGACGTTGTGCCTGGATTGCCTGGATGCAACGGTGATTGATGTGTACCTGACAGGGTGCCTCTTTCTTTTGTGAGGCTTTCCTGCTTCATTCCCATTCATCAATTGTTCCTTTTGGGCTCTCAGTGCAGCAGACCAATTGCCCTTTCTGCACCCAGCCCCCACACAACATCATGTTGCCAGGTAGTATTGCCCAGATCGGGCCTGGCAGTGAGAGTGGCTGACTGGGCAGAAGGAAGGCATCCAAGAGCGATTGGAAGAGGGCGAAGAGACTACATGCCCCCAATTCTTCCCAGAATGGGGCTGGTGCCAGAAGGCACATTGTGGAACCCTTTTGAGTGGCCGACTGTCGCCCTCACCCCACTACTGCTCCATATCTTATGGGTAAACTTCCCGGGAGGAGGCCATACCCCCATTGGAAGACTGCCTCCTAATTAGTCTTGCTACCTATCCCCACCTTCTTCCCTTGGACCCTGACTAAGTCTGACTTCAGCCGCGAGCAGCTTTGTATCAGGGGGAGTGCTGGTAATCTCCACCCTGTGGGTGTAGGGTAGTCGGGTGAGTTGGAGGGAGGCTCGGGCCACGGGGCCTGCAGCATGTTATCAATTGACCTGCCAGATATCAATTGCCCCGGATTACTGTGCTGTGTGCGTATGCGTGGGATTGCCTTCCAAATGGGCCAGCCTGATATCCGTTGCACCGCATAGCGGTGCAGAGTGAGTGTGTGTGTGCAGGAGTGACTGCCTGCAGACTGCCAGTTATTCATTACACCAAACCAAGGTGTTGATTTACACATTGATTCTTTGCCAAAAGTATATTTTGTTTGACATTAGTATTACCCATGTGAACTTAGCCCACAGTACTAAAAGTGTTGTATATCTGTGTATGTGCATAGTTTTGATATAGTTGTGAACTGGGGTGCACCCTAAAACTGTGTGATATTGAATTATAATGATTGCCAGGGTAGGCCTAGATTTGACAATGTTTTACACACTATAAGGCTGCTGGGGGTAAAGTAGGATGTTTCCCAAATGTGCATACTACTGATTTCATTTTAACACAGTTGAGCCTAGCACTGCTAGTAATATTTCCAAGTGTTATTTCAGCCCTGAAATTCATGATCTTTATGTTGGGTTAATTAATGTGTGTATTGAATATAAGTTTTTTTTACATACACCATGTGTGAAGTACCTTTTGTGGCGCTCAGTGTAATTATTGTGTGGGGGTGCTGTGCCAATGCTTTGCACATTGCCTCTGTGATAAGCCTGACTGCTCAGTGCCAAGCTACCCAGTGAGTGTAATACCCGCCCCTGATGGGAGTGCTAGGTTCTGCCTGGCTAAGGCATCACGTCAGCCACCCAGAAAGTGCCAGTACCAACAATACAGAAATTCTAATACCAACTGCATTAGGGTGCTGATGTGATATGCAGGGGGATCATTTGTCATTTCTCTTAGTATTATATTAAAAATTATGTGTTAATCTGAAGAGACTAGAGTCCCACAAAACACACAACAGCACTTGCAACCTACATTTATATACCACAACTACTATATATAGTTACAGTTAAATACTATACCTGACGTTATTTAATAGTTTCCCTACTGTATACTGCAATGGGAATCGTGTTGATAAAGTTAAACTTAGAGGTTAAGTGATTTAATTGGATGCAAAGTTACGCCTGCTTTTTGTTCGGCTTGACATCATGGAGACTAAAGTGGATAACTTCGGGCTGGCTTCCCATCAGAGTTTATAGACCAAATCGATGATGGGAACTAATCCTTCTCAAAGACCCTTAACACCAACTGCGCAACATCCAGCTTGGTACCCGTGGACAATGATCCTGAAACTGGTCCATCTTCATTGCCACAGGGGGCTGCTGTTCAGGCTTCTTCAGATACTTTTGTTCATCAGGCTGACACCAGTAATGAAAGGATGGGACCCCTTCCTGTGATTGATTTGCCACCTGCCTCATGTCCGTATGTTATTGTGTTTGCAAATGTCCCCAACCTGTTTGTTGATCAATTCAAATATACAGAGACCCTTATGAATGAAGAAATTCATTGGCTGAATTCAAATGCGTGCTGACATTGAGACCTTTGTAACGAGATTCTTTTTGCATGACGGGTGGGGGTAATTGGTTGTTTGCTAAAGTAATTTAACAGTGACACAAAAATTGTTAACCCCTTTTATGGAGGACGAGATGTTGGCACCAGCTAGGGATGGTATGATTAAAACTAATTTGATTAGGGTTTTTTTTAAGGCAACTGGCACCAGCCATTACTATGGTTAAGCCCCAACCCTCTGTTCAATCTATTCTTAGATCTCATCAGGATAGGCTACTGCCCCTCCATAACCGTTTTGCAGCATTGTCAGAGCTGGAAAATATTGATTGACATCTACATCTGGAGGGTGTCTTTGGTGCTGTTATGGGACCTTGCCGAGTTTCTAGGGATAGCATATCCCCAGACACTATCCCAAAGCCGATAACACCTAGCAAGGTCCATGTTGATTATGTCTCTGGAAATTCCTCTCCTTTGTCTCTGCCCTAAACATGTCCAAGGGCAAATGAGCAAAGTGATTCTGTGGCTGCAAGTAGCCCTATTGTTAAGTTTCTTAACTGGAATGTAGCCAGCCTCAACTCTAAAATATATGATGTGGGGTAGCAATTGTTTATTAAGGAGTATGATAGTATATTCATGCAGGAAACTGAGATGTAAAAAATGTGGTTTTTGATCGGTTCATGTGTTATAACTTACAAGGGTTGCCCTCTCCAGCTGGCCGTGCAAAAGGGAGATTGGTGGCCTGGTTTAAGGTCGGTATTGGCTGTAGTATTTTACCAGTTGCATCCAATATGAATGCGGCCTAGGTATTTGATCTGTGCTGGGGGAGTAACCTCACGGTACACATGGTGAACTTCTATAATGATGATTTTTCATCCAGGGGCAATCTGAACTTGTAGGGTTTGTTTTCCCTAATTTGTTCCTTGAAAGAGGAAGTATTAGAGTCTGGCAAACTCTTCAACCTCCTGTTGGCCGGCGATTTTAATGCTAAATTGGGCCCCTAACCCAATTTCACCCAAAAATGTGTTGACCTACTCTCTAGGGTAGATGATTTGAATGTCATGGATGCCAGGGGGTCTCACTTATAAACTATGTTTAGTGAATTATTATCTTAAGGCTGTGGTCTCCAATTTTTTGCTGTCAACGACTATGACCTATACAGGGAAGGGTAAGGATTGACTATATTTTTATCTTACTGAATCTGTTCCCCTAGTTTACGGGGCAGAGGTCCTTGTATCAGCCTTCAGAGATCATTACCCGCTAGCTGCCCTGCTTGTGGTGCCTTCTTAGCATCATTGGGATGTCAATAGGATTAATCAGGTGTCAGTTTCCAAGGATGCTGGGCCCCGGTTGGTCTGGCGATCTGCTGACATGAAATTGAGTATGAATCAGGTGGTCAGCTCTAGCAAGGGCCTGGTGAAATCCTGTTTTTTGGATTAACTAAGCCCCACAACTTTTTAGATTGTTTTACTGAGAGGATATCACATAGTAAACAGGCATTAACCAGACCAGTCGGTAAGGTTCCCTCCCAGGAGAAATCCTGGTTTGACAAAGATTGCAGGGTAGCCAATGAAAGTTGCCTAGTGCTTTGAAGCAAGTCCCTAGAGGCAAGAGTTCTATCCGAGCTTGTTGAAAGGCGTGTGCTTTGGAATTACAAAAGGGAAGACATCTGTTAAAGTTGAGAAATGGGAGGCTATTGTGGTTGTTTGCCAATAAAAAGATACACAGGCTTTTTGGAAGGCAGTGCGAGCTGGTTTATCCCCTGTGTCATCCTCTGATGAAGTAACTGTCCATGTTACTGCTGAGGCATGGTTAGAACATTTCTTTGCAGTTTACACAACCAATGATGATGTGTCACTCGATGAGGGTCAGTGAGGCTACCTTTTATGTGGTAATCTTACTTTTTATGTCGATGAAGTCACCAAAGCTATTCACAATAGCCCCTGAAGAAAGACTCCAGGTCAAGATGGTGTACTTCTTGAGCTGTTTAAAGAGGATCCTGAGTTTTGGTCTCCTATACTTATATGTTTTTAATTTAGTTTGCCTGTATGACATATGTCAATAGTCATTCCTATTTTTAAAAGGGGGAATGTTCTTGACCCTAGATGCTACCGCCCTATATCTCTTTTTGATTCTACAACTAAGATAATAGGTAAATGTGTTTGTATTTATATAGTGCCTTCTACCCAGAGGTCTTGTAGCGCTGTATTCCTACCGCTGTGGAACCCTTCCTGGCTTTCCTGTGAGATGTCCACTCCTGGGCACCCCCAAGGTGAAGGCAGGCATCCAAGCGCTGCTGGAGCTGTTGTGGAGATTAAGCAAGCTATTGCCCAGAGTCACAGAGTGGGACCCATGATTAGACTAGGCACCGTGGTGAGAATTATCAGGTCTGGGGAGATTGAGTCCAAGAGCCGCCGAAGTGGGAATTGAACCCTGGTCCCGGGCCAGACCTCTGCATCAGGGTTTGCCTTTTTTCTCTCTAACCATTGAGCCACCTTCTCCAGGTAATAGGTAGAGTAGTATTGGAACAACTTCTTTCTTGGGTAAAGGAGAGAAAAGTTTTATCCCAGCTACAATACGGTTTTAGAAAGGGCTTTGGGACAATTGAGCAATGCATTAATTTACACCTTAATGTGGCCAAATGTAAATTTACAAAAGATGCCCCTATCCGTCTTTCACTTATAGACCTATCAAGGGCATTTTTTTCAGAATGTTCTAGATGTGGTCCCATACATAAATAATTACCTCCATTGTTCCAGATACAGCATATATTTTCATGGAGAATTCACGTATGCCATGGGTCACCCTTTAGTGCACAAATGACATACAATATGCCACTGCCAGAAGCTTGCCATAAGTGTTGTTCATAAACCACGGGCCATCATAACATCAAAGACTATCTCAAGGGCCAGCACTTTGTCGTAATTGCCCCCCTACTAAAGACCATGGTTGTCCTCCTCCCTCATGCCAAAAATTACCCTCAATGTTACAGCATTTTGCCACGGGTGACCCTATGCTGAGAATTGTCTCCTTTACGCCAGCAATTTTCAAAAGGTACCCCTGTGCCATGAATTGCATTCAGTATGCCAATACCAGTATTTTATCATTTTAATCAAAATATGCCAAGTTTAATGTTTAATGAACCCATGTTTGCTAGCATTTGTCACAGTATGCCAGCGCCAGACTTTTGCCTTGGGTACCTCTTTAAGGTAAGAATTACCTTCAGTATGCCGGAGTCAAGGGCACAATCACAAGCAAAACACCACATTCTCACTCAGGCTGAGTTATATTCATTCATTCACAATCACACTCTCATTCATTCTCGCAAACGTACACTCACTCATTCTCACTCACAGTTGCTCTCACTCATTCTTGTTCACACTCGTATTCATTCAGTCTCACCACATACCCTTACGCTTTTTTGCAGTCATTCTTTCTCTCACTCACATTATCATTCACTGACTCATGCATACTCACGGACACTTAACGGGTCCATTTACAAAGCTAGCAGCATGCAGGCAGCAACCAAGGGGCATATTACCAAGCGGCTGCGATAATTATCGCTGGCCGCCCTCAGCGTGAAAATGTTTATCGCCGGCTATCGCTGATAATTATCGCCAAGCTAGCGCTGTATTAACAACGCATAGCGCAATGGCGATAATTATCCCAGCGATAGCAATGTTATCCATGGAACATCGCTGGTTTTTCAGCGATGTTCCATTGAAAACGGCGATAACCTTGCTGATACGACCCTGTGGTCGTATCAGCATAATCCACCCCCAATGGTAGGTATAGCTAAGTCAGCATTTTAGCAGACGTTAGTTTTTGGCGAAAACCGCGGTTTTCGCCAAAAACTAACGTCTGCTAAAATCATGAGGGCCACCTTGTAAATATCGCAATGTGTATTTAGAGATAATTTACAAGGTAATCCGTTACGGGTACGCCCAGTGACGCCCACTTTGCATCTCATTAGAGATGCGAAGCGAGGCGTCGGAAAAACGGGTGCTAACATACGCCAATGCATGTTAGCATCCCCTTTTAGATAGGGCAATAATCTTACCTCCACTTTTTTGGCATTTAAAGCCAAAAAAGGGGAGATAAGGCCCTTGTTAATATGCCCCCAAATTTTCTATGCAGTACTACATTAGGGGAAGAGAGGATTACAGAGCCATTTCTACCAAGATATGGCACTGCTGCTCTCTTCTCCAGCGCTGGTGCACAACAGGCTGCCTAGCTCCATGCACACATTCATTTACACCCGAGTGCAAAGGTATGTGCATGATGCCGAGCATAAGTTTTGCACTCGTAGGTCCTCCCAGTACGAAATATTATGTCCATTTTAGCTCCATCCTCAAGAAGGTGTTATTGTTTGGGGCAAATCCCTGTCTAAAATTTTTAGCTGACAGAACTTTGTGTCAAAAAGCCAAGGTTGTAGAGTGAGAACGCCCATATCGCACCCATGCCATGCCCCCATCGTGCAAAGTAACACAAAGCAACAGAAAGGATTATTTCGGCTACTTTGAGGCTATTTTCTAATGTAAAAAAAATGTTTGCACTGGAAAGCAAATAGTTGCAACCCCTGGCGACCCCTAATGACGGCGATGCGTCGAATAATGATTTATGGGAAGAGTCAAATGCATTTTTATTGAGTTTTAATGAGTATTTCCTTTACAAAGCCAGCATCATGAATGGGTTGCAGAGGGCACAGTTGTGTGCCTGTTTTATGCAATTGCACTGTCTAAACAGCATACACTTAACTCAAAATGTCTCCGAATCAGTGAGTGACAACCACTGCTCACTGTTTTAGAGCCGTGCAGGTTTGAGAAATTTCGAGGTAACTGGTGAGCTTTTAACAGGTCAATGAATTAAAAATAGGCTTACAGCAAAAAAATCTGAAATAAAACAAATATCTATTTAAAAGTAAAAACTTAATTTTTAATGTTATCTACTTTGTTGTTTCTTTATCTTCTTGGAAAGTTTAGGCTGATTGCTGATATAGAGCTAGATACATTACAGATTTTTAATATTTTATTCCTAATTATTAATGTTTGGTGTAAATACTGTTTTCACAGCATACTTGCCTAATGATAAATAATATCCAGCGTTTTTCCAGTCCTAGTCAGTCAAGCGGCCAGGGTGAAAGTGAAACCAGGTCGATCCATAGTGCATTGATTGACCCCTACTTATTGCAATATTCTGTTTGAGTAAGAATAATTCTCAGATTTGTAAATCCATTGCTAGAACGAAGGAAGTTGCTTGCTTTTCCAGTTACGCCAGACAAGACAATATGCCTAACCATCTTTATTGATATCAATAAGGTTGTTAATAGGGAAGAGACATTAAAAACATTTTTGGATGAGATGGAGTAACAGAATTCATAACAAAATGATTGTAACCGCAATGGGCGCGTGTCTGCATTCGAGTGTAGACTGCTGCCTCCGTACATCTAACGTGTGGTGCTGTATGCTAACAAAACAGACGGTAAGCTTTTCCACTTCTGCAAGAAGTAATTAAGGGCCAGATGTACGTCACTAAATACCGGTCGGTAACGGCCGTTACTGACCGGTATTTGGTGATTGAGATGTAGGGGGCCTAAATTTGACAGAATCGGTAAATTCACCGATTCGGTAAATGTACCGATTCTGTAAAATACCGATTCGGTAAATTTACCGAATCGGTAAATCTATATGTAGGTGGCACTGGAAACAGTGCCACAGGCCCCTAAGAATTCGTTATTTACCATGTGATACTATTGCATGGTAAATAACGAATTCCTGTGTACATGCACATCTGTGCATGTACACCTGTGCCATGTGGCACACATACATGCCCTGAGGGCATGTATGTGTGTCACTTGGCACACAAGCCTGAATCAGGGGTGCAACAGGGTGTCAAAGTGACACCCTGTCCCCCTTGTCAATTCGGTAATTTTACCGAATCGGTATTTACCGATTCGGTAATTGCCATAGGTTCCTATGGGCCTCAAGGCCCATAGGAATCAATGGCAATTACCGAATCGGTAAATACCGATTCGTTAATTACCGAATATTCCCGATTTGGTAATTGATTCGGTAAAAATACCTACATAGCATTTACCGATATGTAAATACCGAATCGGTAAAATTCGGTATTTACGAATCGGTAAATACTAATTACCTACATCGGGCCCTAAGTTCCCAAACACTATGTACCAACGTACCGCAAACTCCAGATACTGAGCATAAGAATGCAGAACACGCAGAAGTTTCTTGCAGAGCTAGGGACCAAACACATCGTTCCAGCTAAAGGAGAGGAGCAACAAAAAAAAAAATCCATTTAAAAGTTGAATGATTTGTGTGATTCTCAGAGACAAAAGTAAGGATCATTTGGAAAAAAAGCACAAAAATAATGTATTTATGTCAGACAATGGCTAGGGAAGAGTTAAGACTTAGACCCAGATTAACTAAGATTTCACACAGCACAGGAAGGAAGTTGCAGCTCTGTCGCACTTTGAATGAAGAGAGCAGAATTGCACCATATATACAGAGATACACTTGTCTTTTTTTTTTTTTACATATAGCGCGAACTTGACCCGACGGAGCACCTTACCTGAGCACCAGTTACGTTACACAAGGATACATTTATTTTTTATTTATTAATTTTTTGTTTGCTTTTTAGGCACAGGGAGATTAAGCGATTTGCCCAGAATCACAGGATGCAGAGCCGATGCCAAGTCTCGACCCTGATCCGCCAGCTCTAAGGTCGACAGCTCCGGCCGTAAGGCTACATCCTCTCCCTAAGTTCAGTTCAGCTCTCTCGTTGTGCTGGCATACTTTGGGCTATCTAATACATATGTAGACACCCAGACACCCTTCCCCCATGGAGCAAGGGTGTCTACCTTAATGTCAGGATAGTTTTTGTGTAGGAAAAGTGTACCTTCCTGCATAAAACTATCCTTTGAGGCTTTTCCCCTTCGTATTTGTGCTTTAGAATGCAGCAAACATGTAAAGAGGCAGTAATGAGGAGAAATGACGATAACCTCTCCCAGGGGTGAGTCCCCCTCTCCCCTGCCCATTTAACTGCGTCCCTTTACCTTTAAATTACACTGCTGACAATGTGAATTGGTGCCTTAAACGGTTGGAGTTTAATTCATATAACATGGTTGTACATTTTGCAATTCTATTGGTCATTCCTAAACATCCATGTTATTGTATACTTTCCATTGTCTTTGTACATTCCTTGTCATTATGTGCTCCCGGACTGAATATTTTTGAAGGGTGGTCCTTTGGCCGGGCCTCTGTGTCTGCGGTTCCGGACTTCAACTTGCTACCAAATTTGGTGGGTGTCTGTCAGGATCTGCCCAGGCTGCAAGCACCGTTCCACTTGCCCTGGACCCCTTGTTGGCCCCTTGCCTGCTCCTCAGGGGCCCGCCGTGTAGCATCTCAAGGACCCTGTGTCAGCATTTTATCTACTCTGCCTGTTGCTGTGTCCTGTCATTTTGATCCATCAGTACCCCTGCCATGAGGCTTCCCAAGGGCCATGTGGGAGCATCATATCTACTCTGTCTGTGGCTGTGGCTGTGTGCCGTCCTTAGCTCCCTCAGTGCCCCTACCGTGAGGCATCCCAAGGACACTGTGTGAGCCTTCCATCTACCTCTAGTGATTTGTCTCTCTTATTGTTTATCTTTTCTGGGTTTCTTCCACCACGCTACCTATGGTTTTATGTTCGGATGGAGCGCCCCCGCTCTCCCTTCCCTTCTTTCTTTATGACAAACCCATTTGCTCTAGCACCCAAACAACGTTTAGCAGGAACATGTCCGCCCCCGTCAGGTGTACACTGTCATCCAAATGATAACCCAGGGATCTCAAGTTGAGGGAACTGTGCCTCACGCACCTCCAGCCGTTGGTCCTACCTACTTTCACCATGGTGATATTCAGCTTACGTCTGGATGTCTCTACCGCCCCCAGTTTCACACCCCCTCACAATGCTTTCTGTGCTGTGATCTCTGAAAATTCACCGCGGCCAGGGGGACTAGTCTTGCTGACAGTTGTGGGCGATTACGCTGCTTGCTCCCAGTAAGGAGAAGTGATGAGATTTGGACTTGTGAACGCTAATCCGTAGGTTCGACTGCTACTTCGGACTGCAACTCCGGCAGAGGTCTTCTATTGTTTCCCTACAGGCAGCGAAACCTTCCAGGTGCTACCATCTACTTACATGAATTTGACTGTGTTTCCCTTACTCAGGTTGCGTGGTCTCCCTGACTACCAACTTCACTGGCTCTGAGGCCTGATTCGTACGTCTGTTTAAAGCCCCTATACCATGAATGGTGTAACAACCTTCCAGGAGCTGCGCACCTGCAGTAGATGAGAACCCCTGCTACGCCTTTACACGCCTTGCTTCCCTTGGAGGTACTGGAACCTTGGCCATTGGAAGACCTGATACTCAGCTGGCCAAGACCTTTCCTTTATCGATCCTGAAAGTTCAGCTTGTTTAATTCCCTGTGTTGTCCTTCAATCAGCTTCTCAGCCAGTTGCCCAGGTGGAGAGGGTCACCGGGCCTGTGCCCTATATTTCAGCTCCTGCCTTCTGCCGGAGCCCCTCATACCCACTATGACTGAATAATGCCATGTTCCGGCTTCACATTTCACTAGAGTGCTTGCTGTCTGTTATGGGGGATTATAGCGCTTGCTCTCCATAGCAGAAGATGGTGGGATTTGAACCTGCGAATGCTAACTATTGATTCAACTATCACCTCCCAGCACAAAGGGGGAAGCCAATAGGAGACCACCTTACAACTTGCAGGGTGGCTTTGCCAATATTACTCTGCCATGTTCCGGAATCCCACTGCACTAATGTGCTTGCTGACAGTTCTGTGAGATTACAGAGCTTGCTCGCAGCAGGGATTTGAACCTGGAATGCTAAAGACTGATTCCAATAGTAATTCCCAGCACCAAGTGGAATGCCAATAGGCGGCGGTCTTACAACAGGCCGCGTGGCTTTGCCATTATTACCATCCGATTCAGTGATATTTACATTTTTAAACAGTTTACTAAAGCCACTGCACAACAGTCATGCACTTTAAGACTCTTGAAAAAGAAGCACAAAGACAGCTGTCTTCATCCCTCGACAACTCAGCGACATCTGCTGGACACATGACCTAAAGTACTTGTTTTCTTTTAAAATAGCAAACAATTATGCACTGGTGTAACTAATAGTGTCTATGGCTGCGAATGTTAGCTACTGATTCAACTATTACTTCCCAGCAGACAAGTGGGATCCAATAGGAGGTCGTCATACCACAGGCCACGTGGCTTCACCATCATTACCCTCCAATTCGGTGATGTTGGTTGTATTTCCCTTTCTTAAATTAATCGCGGTCTCCTTGCCAACCAATTCTGTGGGCACCGGGGTCTGACTTGACATGCCTGAACTTTATGCTATTGTAACTTATTTAAGATATGCTTAAAACCGTTTCTTTAAACATTTACACAGGCAGGAGACAGGTAACCGAGCCCATGTGACTGCATGTCAGCTCATTGCCCGAGGCTTGAGCCAGTTTAAAGCTTAGAGAGTGTTAAACAAAATAAATTGTCACCCTTGAAGCCGGATGACGGTGAGTCCTGTGTGGGTACGGAAATTTACCAGGCTGGCAGTGGCAACTGGTGGTGCCGGCTGCAGTGGCCTTCTAGCTAGGACCTTGACGCTTTCAACTTCATATCATGGTGGGTGGCAGCGCACTTTATACCACACCCCAACCTTACGCCAGTAGCATCAATCATCCTTGTTTGAAAGCAGTGCACGGGCAATGTTATACAAGACAGCTGAATACCAGTACTCAGCATAGAGTAACACAAACTCAGAACTAATGCGTTTGGTCCAAGGTTTCCGCCTAAATCATGGGTACTCACAAACTTTCCCTCAGGGGCCAAATTTACAGTGTGGTTTGCGTCCGAGGGCTGCACCGGTGGGGACGGGGTCAGTGGGGGAGGGGGTGGGGCTAGAGCAACAAAAAAAACTGTGACCATGAGGTTGAACACAGGTCCCTGCAGCGGACACCTTTGTCCACTGAGCTACCAGACCCGGTATATATATATATATATATATATATATAGCTGATCTCTGTGGATAAAATAAACTACTTATGCTGATTCGTTTGTGGTCCGTCTTCCTTGTTTGCTGGTGTGCGAGGCTGTGACCTGAGACGCCTAGAAATTCGAGGAGGAGCTACATTGGTATATATATATATACAACATGCAAAGCGGCACACGCCCACATGGGCGGGACTCAGTGTACTACTTAATAGGTGTGTCACAATGACTTCTGTTCTCGTGTGAGCCAGTGATCAAGGACTATGAACTGTCTGAAACGCGTATGGCCGAAGATTTGGTTGGAGCGGGATGAGGCCATTTCTGTAGCCTGCAATAAATTATGGAACACAGAACTCTCTCGTGAGGCATTTTCTTTGAGGGCAATCCTTTGTGTGATGAATTTTTGAGCGGCTAGTCCAGCCGCGAATCTGCCCCGCCGCGGAAGAGCGGCTCTGCGGCACCCGACATTTGGGCTGGTGAAAGGAGGGAGAGTCCGATTTTGCAAGGCACAAGCGAAGCAGAATGTGCAGCTTCCAGCTTTTTAACCACCCACTGGGGTAAGACATAATAATTTCACGAGTAACAGGAGCACCCACTGGGGATTTAACTAGTGAACACCACAAGTTCCAAGATGCAAAGCGGCACACGCCCACATGGGCGGGACTCAGTGTACTACTTAATAGGTGTGTCACAATGACTTCTGTTCTCGTGTGAGCCAGTGATCAAGGACTATGAACTGTCTGAAACACGTATGGCCGAAGATTTGGTTGGAGCGGGATGAGGCCATTTCTGTAGCCTGCAATAAATTATGGAACACAGAACTCTCTCGTGAGGCATTTTCTTTGAGGGCAATCCTTTGTGTGATTAACCACTTGGCTGCTAAGGGGTGTGCGAGGGGTTCCATTGACTTTCCATTGAAATCAATGGAAAGTCCATGACGAGTTACCCTTGTCATTAGCGCTGAAGGGGTTAATATATATATATATATATATATACATATATATAATATATATATATCTCTGCCTCCCTCACTCCATCCCTCTATCTCCCTCTATCTCCCTCTCTCCCTCCCTGTCTCCCTCTGTCTCAATCACTCTGACTGTCTCATTCCCTCTCCCTCTCTCCTTTCTTCTCCTTCCCTCTCCCTCCCTCTCCTTCCTTCTCCCTCCCTCTCCTTCCCTCTCCTTTCCTCTACTTCCCTCCCCCACCCTCACTCCCCTTCCCCCTCTTCCCCCTCTCCCTCCCTCACTCCCCTTCCCTCACTCCCCTTCCCTTTCTCCCTCCCTCCCTCACTCCCCTTCCCTCACTCCCCTTCCCTCACACCACCCTCACTCTCCTTGCCTCACTCCCTCACTCCCTCCCTCACTCCCCTTCCCTCACTCCCCTTCCCTCACCCACTCCCTCACTCCCCTTCCCTCACTCCCTCCCTCACTCCCCTTCCTTTACTCCCTCACTCCCCTTCCCTCACTCCTCTTTCCTCACTCCCTCCCTCACTCCCCTTCCCTCACTCCCCTTCCCTCACTCCCCTTCCCTCACCCCCTCCCTCACTCCCTCCCTCACTCCCCTTCCCTCACCCCCTCCCACACCCCTCCCTCACTCCCCTTCCCTCTCTCCCTCACTCCCCTTCCCTCACTCCCTCCCTCACTCCCCTTCCCTCACTCATTCCCTCCCTCACTCCCCTTCCCTCACTCCCTTCCCTCCCTCCCTCACTCCCCTTCCCTCACTCCCTTCCCTCACTCCCCTTCCCTCACCCCTTCCCTCACCCCCTCCCTCACCCCCTCCCTCACTCCCTCCCTCACTCCCCTTACCTCTCCACCCCCTCCTTCACTCCCCTTCCCTCTCTCCCTCACTCCCCTTCCCTCACTCCCCTTCCCTCACTCCCTTCCTCATCCCCTCACTCACTCCCTTCCCTCACTCCCCTTCCCTCACTCCCTCTCCCTCACTCCCTTCCCTCACTCGGTCTCCCTCACTCCGTCTCCCTCCCTCCGGTTTCCTCTGTCGCCCTACTCCCTCTGTCTGTCTCCCTTTCTCTGTCTCCCTTTCCCTCCCTCTCCCTCTGTCTCTGTCCCTCTACCTCCCTCTGTCATCTCACCCTGCCTGTGTGTCACCCGGGCTGAGCCAGCGCACAGAGACACAGCCCCACCCGAGCACTTCACAGGTCTTTAAAAGACCATTTGCATGTGAATGGGGCTTTGCTGTATTTCACCTCCTCTTAGCGCCCCTGCAGCTCCACTCTGGCCTCGCTGGAATGCATCGCCCGGCCGCCACAGAGCACCAGTCTCTCTCCGAGTGTCTCTGCAACTGGCAGTGTTTGCAGACACTCTTTGAAAAAAAAATTTAAAACACGAGTACGATGATGTCTCATGGTCCGCGGGCCGCCACGGAAGGCTTGCCCGTGGGCCGTACTATAAGTACCCCTGGCCTAAATGAACCCTTTTGCAGCATCAAGATAATGAAAGACTGGGTAAATGGCAACCCTCTGCTCTGCGTCTCGCAGTTGGATGCCGCTCCCCGCTAACTGGTAACGGCTCACTGTTCCTTAGACCATACTGCGTGTAACAGCAGGATCTTGACCACAGGTGCGTCTGAGGAATGTTTTTTTCTGGGTGCCCTGGGCCAGACATATTTTGTGGTCCCTGTTCATCACTGCTTTCAATTCATGATTGAGTTTCAGCTCTGTCATGCCCTATCTGGCCAGGTCACTGCCACTGCATAGGACAATGGTACAAGTTCTAACGGTGTTCACATTGAATATTGGGGCATAGTAACACGCAATATTGTGACAGCCCACTAGTACTACTACAATTATTCCCTGTGTCTTCTGACTCGGAGAGTTCCCATTTTGATCCAAAAGTAATTTTTTGTATGGATGCTTGCTTGAAACAACACAACATTTTCTGAAACATATCCATCAGACTCACTTCCCTCCCACTTCAAAATGAATTAAGGCAAATGGTATTTGAAACATCTGTGTAAGCCCTATTTAAGGTCATCCATCCACCTAATCTGTGAGCATTCGTGAAAAGCTTTCTGAGATGATTTGTGGTTTTCAGATCTTGTTCCTTTACTCCTCAAGGTAAAGGAGCCTTTTTGGGGAGTGCAGTGCCACCGTAAAGACATTGAGCTTTCACTAAATTAGCCTTTTCTAATTCCGTGAAACTGACCCCAGTTTTTCACACTCGCATATATCCGTCCTTGACCAACCAGTGTGCTGAGAGGCATGCATATCTTTAATTGAGCCGTATTCCAGCTCCATGTGCGCTTACCTTAGCAAAACAATGCCCTTATAATTCGATAATATGCGACCTTGACCCAAAAGCATTGGAGCGCTTTACGTTGGCACCGTATACGTCACACAAAGACAGCGTTTATGTTATGTATTGACAGAATGGTGAGCCAACGCATAGACTCACACGCTCTTCCGCCGCCAACTCCAAAGAGGGCAATTCTAGCATTATGCCACAACTTCGCCCACACACCATTCATTTCACCACCACTTATATATTTATTAAGGTGGCGCCAAGACTCGAACCTGGAACCTGCGCTCCTGACCCCATTCGGCCACTTGAGTAATGCACTAACAATGCTCTCCTCCCTGGTCTCCTTACACTTACAACTCATGGCATGGGTTATCTAGTGCCTGGAACTACTGATATTAGTTGCGGACAAGATGCGACCAAAGCAATAACGGTTAACTGACGGTCGGCTGAATTTTCTTAGTTAATGGACACTGTATATGCAGCCCAATTGGGGCATGGTACTATTAGAACCCTCAAAGTAACGGAGTGTGCTGTAGTTAGACGTAGCGCCTAGAAAAGCAAGCCCTGCACTCTAGCGCTAATAGACTTGTTGGAGGTTACACAACACGGTATGCCTCAACAGTGAATTAAGAGGAATCTTATGACCTATATTGCAAGCACAAAATCAGACTAGATTGCCAGCGACTCACAAAACTAATAACAGTGCAGAGTGGAACTACATTCAAAGCATGCCCCAACCTATCTATTTTTGTTACTTTGGGCTTCACAGGTCCAACCCCACTCACCTCCGCAAACTAGCGCCATTGACCTGGTCCTTTGCTGCTCCGTGACCATAGCCAACATATTGCAACTCCACCCGCTTACCTATGTGGTGTGGGCCTGACCAAGCCAGTCCTCCCAGGGCCCACGCCTCCAGGTCAGACTATCAATGCCGGCTTGACACTTCATGCTGAACAGTTAGGCTACATCCCAGGCACCGCCGTCCAGGCTGCAGGTGTCTCCATGGCCTGCTAGATGCCCTCGCCAGCTCAGCTCATCCCTGCAGCTACCCCTGGTGAGCCGAGCTCCTCTTCCTGGGGATGACTTTGCATGAAGCCTCCCATGCAAAGGTGGCAACCACGTTTGTGATCAGCTTTCGGCAGACCCGATGAATCCCTAAGCACCGCACGATAACAAAGCTTGGGGTTAACGGTCCGTTCCTACCACTGAGCGCCTCACACTTGGGTGTTCGGTTCAACGCAAGCAGCATGCTCCGCTCACGCCGCTGCCCGCTCCACCTTCATGTCCGGTCTTCTCCGGCTTGCAGGTATCTCCGCAACGACCTGACCGCAAGGGCCTCTCATGAAAAGTTGTTCGTTGGCGCCGCACCTCAATGCTAAAAAACCTTTGGAAAATTGTAAGCAGCAGGTTGTTACCTTTACTCATCAATGTGTAAGTGCCTTCTGTGAATACCAAAATGAGTAAGTGCATTCTGTGAATACCAAAATGGTAGTAAGTTTAGGATTTTGTCTTAAGTTACTTCTGTGAATCGGGTCCAATGTTTCTAGGATTAATGGATCAAAAGTTAAAAAAAACTATGCTGCAATGCGAACAGCTGCACATTCCTTCTCAAAGATTGACTGGTCAACTTTCAGTTGCTTATTGGTGTATTTTGATGTGGAACTGAGACTCATGAAGAGAAAATTTCGCCAAGACATTACTAGTGTGAAAAAATGAAATGGATGAAAAAAAAAATCAAAATACTTTCTGCATTAAGCTGATCTTCGGTCCCCCGAAACGCACCCGCCCTAGCCCTGTATTAAATGGCACCCCGCTTGAAAGGGTGAGAACCTTTGTATACCTGGGTGTCACCCTGACTGAAGATTTCTGCTGGGGCCCACAGGTAGCCAAGTCTGCCCTGAGGCTTTCGCAGATCGTAGGGGGTATTCGCAAGTTCCAGAGTACAACCCAATTCAAGCCAGTCTCCCCAGCGCTTGAAATCTACGGTGCTCAAGCCAGACCAGCTGTAATGTATGGTGCAGAGCTCTGGGGTCATACGCGTATATCAAGTCTCCTCAGGGTTGAGCAGGCCTTTATGAGGAACTTGATTGGCCTCCCCCAGAGTACTCCGCTCATACCCTTGAGACTAGATCTGGGTTTAGAGCCCATTTCAGAACTGTTAGCGGCTCGACCTCTCCTGTATTGGAGAAGGCTCTGGACAGTACCCGAGCTTGATGATTATAGAGCTGAGTTCTCTGCAGTTTGGGGGCGGTTGAAGAGCAAAAATATACCTTGGTTATCCCATATTAAAGCTGTTGTATACCAAATAGGTTTGCCCCAATTATGGGAGACCCCAGAGGAGAGTTGTCCAGCGGTCCGGAGAACTGAGCTGCTGGCCTCCCTGAGACAGTATAATCTAGGTTTGCTGCATTGTTCGTCAACTATGGGCAGGTTGTCTACAGAATTTCTGCAGGTTAAACTTGTGCCCAGGAGGGAGGAATTCATGGATTTAATATAACCTCCCACTGCAAGAAAACTATATACACAATTAAGACACGGCTGTCTGCCGATTGGGGCACTGATTTGCAAATGGGCGGGAGGAGAAGAGGGAATCTGCCCAGTTTGCAACAACAGTAAAGAAGATATGGTTCATGTCTTGTTCTTCTGCCCTGCCTACAGTGCAATACGGAGATCTTGGCTGGCTCCGTTGTGTAGAAATTTGGGCTTAAAACAATGTGCTCAGGCCTGTAGAATTTTAAGATTTGATACTTCACCCCCTATTGTGTTCTCGGTCTCCCGCTTTTTATATGGTATGTGGCGTAGAAGGTCTACTCTGATTAATCGTGTTAAATTGTGATTAATTGAATTTACTGTCATCCTTCATTTGATAACTTATTGTTTAATAATTATTTTTTTTAACCAAGGTTTTTAACTATCTATGCATTCTATGTATTTTATCTTGTATGTACATATTTTATTTGTGCTTTTATGGCCTTTGGCCGAAATAAAGTTATCAAATTGATTGATAAAAAACCTTCGGAAAATTGTAAGCAGCAGGTTGTTACCTTTACTCATCAATGTGTAAGTGCCTTCTGTGAATACCAAAATGAGTAAGTGCATTCTGTGAATACCAAAATGGTAGTAAGTTTAGGATTTTGTCTTAAGTTAGTTCTGTGAATTGGGTCCAATGTTTCTAGGATTAATGGATCAAAAGTTTAAAAAAACTATGCTGCAATGCGAACAGCTGCACATTCCTTCTCAAAGATTGACTGGTCAACTTTCAGTTGCTTATTGGTGTATTTTGATGTGGAACTGAGACTCATGAAGAGAAAATTTCGCCAAGACATTGCTAGTGTGAAAAAATGAAATGGATGAAAAAAAAAAATCTAAATATTTTCTGCATTAAGCTGCATAATGTATTTCCTTATCGCATAATTTAGTCAGCGCTGCCGCATAATTTGGTCATCCCCTCCCGCATAATTCTAGTGGCCCAGCCCATAGGTGGTCATTGCCTGTGTAGTTGTTCTGAGAAATGCCAGACTGAGCCAACTGTACTTTGGGGGCAAAGGAGTTGTTGCTTCAAACATAATGTAGGTAGGGTGTGCGAGCACTGCCACCCTGAATGTGGGTCAGAGCATATCACTCTCCTGAACTATATTCATCAATTCGGACACCATTTAACACAGTGCTCATGCAAGTGAAATATCTTTCGGCGAGATGTGATGTTCTAATTGCTTTCCATTTAACCATTCCACCGTGATGTGAGCAAAAGTGAGTGGAACATCTTACAAGTGGGTGGCTGCGTGGAGAGAAGGCTCTAAGTTTAGGAGTCAGCGCCGCACCCTGTGATCCGCAGCATGCTACCCCGTGGCGTGACCTGTTCAACCTTTAAGCGCTCTGTACTTACAGTTGAAACAAGACCTCAAGGGAGGAATGGAAGGACAGTCTGGCACTGTGGCTGACCCGGGGAGCAATGCCTCTGACCACTACATTGGACCGGACCTCAAAGCCTCAGTAGCGCTGCCTCCTAGTGAGTCCCTCTGCATGCTTGGCCTAGGAGAGGGATGGGGCAACTTGCGCTGTGACGCACCTGGGTGTACACACTGAGCACATAGAAGGCATCCACTTCCATGGAAAGGATTGAGACATACCCAGTGTTGACAGTCATTTCATCCAACCATGGTTTCTTGTATGTTTGTAAACCCAATTTGTACCGTGGGCTTAGATCAAACACGGACTGTAAACCAAAAGCTGTTTCTTTTATGCCCCTGATGCTGCAGCACACAGGTCGCAGGCTTCACTCTTAGTATATAAAAGACATGCGGAATGAATATTGTTTAGAGTCCGTGCCAGGCAAGCACCCGAACTGACCGCCCCGCCTTTATGTTATCACATGCTTGGAGCAATCGGACAGGCAGGAATTCCTTTGTCCAAGAAGACGACTGGATAACCTTCCTTAGTACGCTCTTTAGGGGCACTGACGCCAACATCCAAGGTACCTCCACACACACAAAATGCACCAAGGACTGTTCAAAATTCAGCAGTGACTGCCACGAGCTCCAGCAGTCAGATCAGACTATTGTAATCAAGTGTGCATCGATTTGCAACAGAATTTCAAAGGGGAGGCGCAAGGGGGCCTCGGGTCCAAACGGGATTCCACCTCTACTGTTCAAGCAAGATCCCGCGTTTTGGGCAGCTGCCCTCAAACCAATGTTTGTTAAGATTCTGCAGACTTCTTCAATTCCATCATCGTGGAGGGGAGCCATTATTTCACCGATCCTCAAAAAGGGAGACCAAACTGACCCAAAAAATTACCGGTTAGTGGCTCTACTCGATAATGAGGCAAAATATTTTGTGGGCCTCCTTCTTGAGGAACTGTTATCCTGGGCAGCCGATGTCTCAGCAATCCCATACAGCCAAACAGGCTTCTGCAAAGGTATGGGAACCTCTTCCAACATCTTAGCACTATCCTTATTAATTGATGCAGCACAAGAAGCGAACCAACCACTATACCTGTGCTATATTGATTATAGTTCGGCTTTCGATCATGTCGACAGGAACCTTCTGTGGGAAAAGTTACAAAATCTGAACATCCCTTCGCTGCTTTTAAATCAGTTAATTCTTCTTCACAGCGACATATTGGTGCAAGTTAGGCTGGGCACTGGTGACCATCTTTCAAGAAAGATTCCAACCTATACAGGAGTAAAACAGAGCTGCGTACTGGCCCCAACACTCTTCAATCTTTTTATGGGAGACCTATCCAAATTGTTGAATGACTGCAATTCACACGCTCCAATGTTAGGGGGCTCACAGATTCCTAACCTATTCTATGCAGACGATCTGTTACTCATCAGCCGGACCCCTGTTGGCCTTCAGCGGCTGTTGGATATTACTTCAATATATTCTGTTGCTAATAGACTTACCATCAACCGTGAAAAATCAAAAGTTATGTGTATCAATCTATCCATAAAGAAAGCAACACGAAACTGGCTCCTGTCGTCTAGCAAGCTAGAAAAGGTCAGCGAATATCGATATTTGGGGGTCTTAATAGATCATAAGGGCAAGTTCACACCGCAACGCGAAGCTATAAAAAGGAGAGGGCTATCTGCGGCAGTGACACTCAGAACCTTAAAAAACACAGTTTCCGGTCCAAGCTACCTCTAATAAAGGTAATACAGGCAAAGTTAATCCCAGCCATCACTTATGGCAGTGAAGCTATGAGAGGGAGGGACGCTCCCTTATTAGACAGAACTGTGGCTAAAGCACTTCGTATGGCCTTCCAAGGTATTCATCGCCGGCTCAAATGAGACTAAAATTTGGGTTACAAAAAGAAGAGCTGGCACGCAAGGGAGCCTACATAAAAACCTGGCATAAACTAAGCAGGGGTGAACCGAATACCTTAAACGCTCTCCTGTGGAAGGAACTTCAAAACAAAGCAACATGCCCAGCAAGGAGGTATCTGGAGGGAGCCATTGAGGACCTTGGTGTACAGCAACTCTGGGCTCTCCCAGTCTCCACAGCATTCTTTAAAAAAGTGATTAACAAGACAGTCCGGACAGAATCAGTGCTGCAGGACAAAGCCGCCCTAATAGAGCGGGCTCATGGTTGGCTTACAGTACAATCGTACACCGTACCTTTGCCTCAAACCTATCTGCAGATAGGTTTCACCAAAAAAATAAAAGAGAAATTCCTGAAATTTCATCTGGGGCTACTGCCTTCAGCGGCCCACTTGCCTCCATGGCTACGGCCGCCATCACCAACTAGATGCCGACTTTGTGGGGACGGAAAGGAAAACATAGTCCACCTGATTACCACCTGTAACAAGCTCACTCAAGATCGACGAGTCTTCCTGCAACCGCTTTTTAACTTCCACAAGATACGGACCTGTAGACAAGCAGTTCTGGCCTGCTTTAAAGGGGACAACATCCAACTGAGTTGTCGAATGGTAAAATTTCTTGAAAGAGCCGAGGCCCGATTCAAAACATTGAAGGAACCAACCAAAACGTCCAATACCCTAAATGGTCCAAGGGATGAGCTTAACGGTACCACAGAAGACCAATTCCTACATTGACACCTTTTGACTCTCACACTAGATCGTTTTTGATAAAGATGATAAGCCCCTTCCTATGGGGTTGTTGATATTTTATCCAGTATTCTCGTTTACCTCTTTTATGTACAGAATCTTATTTTTTTTTAACATGTTTAATTCAGATACACATTTTATAAATTGAAGCTTCTTCTCTCGTTAACATTGTAAAGGTTTTAAATAACCATGTACAATAAAGTATTACCATCAATCTGACAGGCAGGAAGAAGTTCCCGACGCATTGACAGGAATCCAGGGACTACTGTTTGCAATATCATCTGCGAGCTTCTACCATTATATGGTGTTCATTCTATACGCAATATCAACACCCCTCTTTCACTGTTGGGAAAAACCTCTACTATCCAGATTTAACTCCAACAGTCTAAGTGGAAACAAAAGTTTGACGAGGCCTATCTGGGCCACATATGCTTGCTTTGGTTGACGTCTGAGGTGGAAATCACTTGACTTAGAGGGTCGTTTGATACACAGATAGTTCTTTTTACAGTCACGATGGAAGCAGTGCACGCAGATTCAATGTACAGCACTAACAAACTCAACCAGGTGCTGGAACAGCTCTGGCAGACAAGGAAAGGGGACATGTGATGTGAGGAGGCAGAAGGGTAAATTGTAGAAAACTGGGCAAAGTGAAGCGCAGCTGGAGGCAGGGGCTGGGAGGTCAGGAGACAGAGGAGCGGCAAGAGAAGTTTCTTTTTAAAACAAGCAGCTGAGCAGGCTCCAGGCCCCATTCGTGCATGAAACATAAACATTCAGAGAAGAGTTACCTACGTGCCTCGGGTGCGCTTGCTCCGGTTTGTGCTACTACCACAAAAAATATTTGCAATGCTATAGGTCTCGCATTGCAAACAAACTGCTGCCATTGTCCCAGCTTCTTTGAAAGTGAAAGCAGGCATGGCCCGCTGAATGTAAGCAAAGCACGTCATCATGCCTAATGTCGGAAAAACCCAATAATCAAAATAGAACATGTACCGTGTAAGTAAAGGGGCCAGTAACCATTGGAGGATACAAATGAACACATGACCGTACTAAGGAGGGACTAACAAGCCTATTTAGGAATCAGAAGACAGCATTTACGAAGGACATAGACACAAGCCAATGAAAAATATGGGCAGGGCCTTTCCCGTACTGAACTACAACAGATCATCGCCAGAGCAGCGCTTGTGCACTGGCTCAGGCTCAACCTAAAAAACACCATGTAATGGAGCTATACTATTACAAAATGTGCGACATTATGCGTGCATAATTGGCCTATTCCAGCCACATAATTTACTTAACCTGCCACATAATTTGGCCATCACCTGCCGCATAATTCCAGTGGCTCTGGCTATACTAAAGCGCCAAATGTCGGTCTTGCATTTCATGTAACTCGGCATAATTTTTTATAATTTTCAGACATTTGTCATAATTATGCAAAACATATTTCACACACACTTACATACCTTTAAACACTCTTCAAAAGCTTTTGTTTTATTAACTTTCTTGTTAACTGACTTCTACATATTTTTTGCAGCCTGTGCACCATTCAGAGACCAGATAGGCATCGGGCAGGAAGTCAGGCCTGCACAAGCATTTTTGGAAGCTGGTCCTCAACAGAGCAGTGAATCTGGAATGTTGAAGTTATGATGTTGGAAGTCAGAGACAGAAATGGAAATCTTTTGTCAAGTAACACAGTTCTGGGGAATGTTCAGGATGTTGTAGACTTTGAGAATGAAATAATCCCGCCAGAGTGTGGTGATAATGATGACACAGAACCTGTAGGGAATGTTGACAATTGTGAAACTAAAGACCTTATCCAAATTGTACACAATCTACAATGTGTAGTGGGTGAAATTAGTGAAGCAAGTCAGAAAGAGGAAAGCGATGTGAGGCGGCTTAGGGATCCAACTAGTACTAAGGGCCAAAAGGGTCAGGGAAACCTGACTGGTGTGATGGGTGACACTGGCAAAATGGGCAGAACAGGTAGAAAGAGTCACTGGTCAGCCTCGCAGCCCACAAAGACGCCATTTAAAACACCATCACCTCATCAGGTCTGCCAAGAGGGCCTCCTTCAAAGACCGCCTTGACAACAATGCAGACAATAGCAAGGAGCTCTTCAACATCGTAAAGGAACTCTCCAACCCCAGCTCCAACCCCAACGACATTCCACTGTCGCAAGCTCTGTGAGACTCCCTCGCCACCTTCCTCCAACGCAAGACCGCTGACATCCATGACAGCTTCAATGCCCAGACAGCCCCAATAGACATCGACACTCCAGACACCCCTCACACCATTGACCACAACCCCTGCCAGCCTGAGCCAATATGAACATAGATGACACCATCAAGACCCTGAGCACAATCCACTCCGGCTCCCCGTCAGACCCACTTCCGCACCACATCTTCAACAAAGCCAGCAGCTCCATCACACCCCACCTGCGCAACGTCATCAATCTCTCCTTTGAGACCGCGACCTTCCCAGAGGACTGGAAACACGCCGAGATCAACACCCTACTCAAAAAAACCCAAGGCGGACCCGAGAGACCTCAAGAACTTCTGGCCCATCTCCCTGCTTCCGTTCCCAGCCAAGGTCATTGAGAAGATCGTCAACAGACAGTTAACCCGATACCTTGAAGAAAACAGCATCCTGGACCCATCCCAGTCAGGGTTCCACAGCAACCACAGCACCGAGACTGCCCTCATCGCCGCCACCGACGACATCAGGACCCTGCTGGACATCGGTGAGACCACGGCCCTCATCCTCCTGGACCTCTCTGCCGCCTTCGACACCGTCTGCCACCACACACTACACACTCACCTCCACGAGGCAGGGATCTGAGACAATGCCCTGGAATGGACCGCCTCCTTCCTCTCCGGCAGAACCCAGAGCATCCGCCTCCCCCATTCCGATCTGAAGCCTCCAAGATCATCTGCGGCGTACCCCAGGGATCATCCCTCAGCCTGACACTGTTCAACATCTACATGGCCCCGCTTGCACAAGTCGCCCGACAGCACGACCTCAACATAATCTCCTACGCCGACGACACTCAACTGATCCTCTCCCTCACTAAGGACCCCCTCACTACAAAATCCAACCTCCACGAAGGAATGAAGGCCGTCGCCGACTGGATGAAGATCAGCCGACTGAGGCTGAACACGGACAAGATGGAGCTCCTCATCCTCAGCTCCAACCCTTCAGCCTGGGATGACTCCTGGTGGCCTACGGCACTGGGAGCAGCCCGGCACCCACCGACCACGCACGCAACCTGGGAGTCATCCTCGACTCAAGACTCTCTATGACCAAGCAAGTCAATGCAGTCTCCTCCTCCTGCTTCAACACCCTCCGCATGCTCCGCAAGATCTACAGGTGGATCCCGACAGATACAAGAAGAACAGTCACCCAGGCCCTCGTCAGTAGCAGACTCGACTTTGGAAATGCCCTGTAGGCAGGAGCCCTGGCCAAGCTCATCAAACGCCTGCAACGCATTCAAAACGCCTCTGCACGTCTGATCCTCGACGTACCACGCCACAGCCACATCACCCCCCCACCTGAGAAACCTGCACTGGCTCCCCATCAATAAGAGGATTTCCTTCAAGCTCCTCATCCACGCACACAAGGCACTCCACAAGACTGGCCATGCCTACCTCAACAGACGACTCTTCTTCTACATCCCCAACTGCCAGCACCGTTCTGCCGACCTCGCCCTCGCCACCGTCCCTCGCATTCGAAGAACAACCACCGGTGGCAGATCCTTCTCCCACCTTGCTGCCAAGACCTGGAACACCCTCCCACTGAGCCTACGACAGACCCAAGACCTGCTGACCTTCAGGAGGCTACTCAAGACCTGGCTGTTCGACCAGTAGTGCCCCCCCCTTTTTCCCTCAGCACCTTGAGACTCTCACGGGTAAGTAGTGCGCTCTACAAATTCTTGATTGATTGAATGAACTATTTGGAATAAATGAGAGGATTGAACATGGTATGAAGGGTCAAATGGACAATGAAATTAATGTGGTCAATGTTTTAGAGAGTCAAGACTAATTAGTGAAAAATACTGATAAGCAGTCTCGATTGATGAGTCAATTAATCGTTTAATACAGATGCAATGAAAAAAGATCACATGACGTTTCATGTGAACAGCTTGTCCACATTGCATGAGTTGATGCAAACAGGTAAAATTATTGTTAATTTGACAAAGTCAGTCACAACATATGTAGACAGTAAAGTAAATATCCAGAAACAGTTAATTACACCTGCTCCAAAGAAATCAAAGTTTTAAATGTAACAAAATGACTGTTTTGTGTTATTGCAATGCATGCCTCCTGCTAAATGTTACTGAAACCTCATAAAGATTGCATGTGTGTTGCAGAGTTTAAGTTGTCTCTTATGTACAATTCAAATGCATGTACTTATAGTTGTTTACTTTGCTAGGTGTAGGTTTTGTGCCACTTACAATAGTTGTAGGTTTCAAACACTGCATTGTTAAGGCACAGTGCAACTGCCTTTGATTGCACATTGTTTAACAGGCCACTTGCCGCTGACTTTGGTTTTATTAAATATGTTCGATTATTACTTTTAGATAAACGATAAAAGAGATACCTCATAATATCTTGTATGATCTTTATTTCACTCGTACAGGGCACTTGATGTTTAAGAAATGTAAAATGATCACCATCCATTGACCAACATAACACTGGAATTAGTTATTGTGCCTAAACCAAAATGCAGGTAGATAATCAACTGGTTTGGACACATACCAATAAAGGATTGGTGAAGACCAAGAAATAGAACATTGCTTGCCAGCCAAAAAGCACTTTGATCCATGTGATATTTGAACCATTTATGTAAAAAGAATTCTGAACTATTTCTCAACGGACTCGAGCAGCTTCACCTCCTTCATCAACCATATTGTGATTGTACACACCTATATCTTCTATGTTTATGTCACAATCCTCTGGGGGAGGAATGTTAAGCCTGGTTGCTATGTTATGCAACATGCAGCATAACACGGTGATGTGGCCCATTTTCCCAGGTGAATAGAGAAGATCACTCCCTGATCCATGAAAACAGCGAAATCTACTCTTTAATAGGCCGAATGCTCTCTATTGTGTTTCTGGTTCCTATGTGGGAGGCATTGTACCTGGATTCTGTTGCATTGCGAGCATATAAAGTTGGGGTCATCAACCACGCCTTTAATGGATATGCACTGTCACCTGTAGAGAACAAAACATATCTAAGGATGTGTTACAAAAAAGGTAATCATTGATCTAATTATATAAACATAGTTCATACCTGGCAAGTTGGCTGAAGACTTATTTTGTGATCACCTAATGACCCAGAGAACACAATTGCCTGGCCTTGATCTAATGCCATGACTGCAGCTGAATCCATAAAACTGTCACTAGCTATAAACAATTGGCACAAACAAATAGGGTTAGGCACATTGTACATCCAGTCCACAGTTAGAGGAAGTGAATACAAACGCAAATGCACTTTTTGTGGGAGATCTTCTATCACCTAGCATGGGCTGGAAATATTGCCTGAAAGCAGCAGATATTATCCTTCAGCAGTTCGTAGAAGACTATAAAACTACCAGCCGGCACCAGAATCCCTGACTGTTTGCCAAACTGATGGCATCAGTTACTAAATTTTGATGCACGGCGGTGCAGCAAGCCTTCCTGCTGCACTGCCGTGCATCAAACTAAAATAGCAGGAATGTGCCTTATCTACAATATACAGCACATTCCTGTCCTTCCCTCCAGCACTGGTGCACAAACAGCAGCCATGTGCCAGTGCAGTTGCCCATGCATCATTTTGCGAGGGTACCTGCAATGCGGGGATGATTGTTTTGTGCAGAAAGGGACACCTTCCTGCACAAAAACAATCATTAATGTCATTTTCCTCTTTCGATACCTGCTGCAGAGTGCAGCACGCATAGAAAGAGGAAAAAAACGAGGAGAAATCAACAGTCACGGTACACCCCTTTCACGCAGAGTAATGCATGAAAGGGCCCATATTAACAAGGCAATGAAAAGCCACGCACGTTGACTTAAAATGGCCTTCTAAATATTGGCAAGCCCATTGCGCCACCGGTGAGTCAAAAAAGCTGCACAATGGGCTTGTAAATAAGCCTTTGATTGTCTGGCAACAGCCTAACCGAGGACTCTATTCTCACTGTTCAATAAGTCAATCAGATTCAAATATAACAGCCATCTCCTTGGTACTCTATCAGACAAACACTATGGTTTCTCTGTTATGGCTATCTTATATGGTTTTTCGAATAAAAATTCTGTTTACCGACAGAGTGAAGAAAATGGCAGCTTCTTATGAACTATTTTACCACCCTAATAAACAAGTGATTTTAATATGTGCCTTACTTCTCATTCCTTTGACTGTCTGATAATGATAAAATAATGCCGATAACAAAATGCGATTGACAAAAAGAAATATATATAAACTAAAACCACTCACCAAGTAACCAGTTCCTTTCATGTTGAAGAGCAGTCATAACCTCAGGAATACTGCTACTACTGCGAAGGATAAAGGAGTAAGGTGCAGATCCTGGAAACTTTGCATTGCAGTGTGTGATGATGAGGTCAGCAGTGCAAGTAATTTGAACATTGATGGAATAGTACAGCTTTCGATTCCTGAACATCTGTTCACAAGCATGAGGTGAAACAATGTGAATGTGTGTACAATCAATAGCTCCAACAACGTTTGTGAACCCAGCAACACCATAGAAAGCACTTTTCTCTTTGGGTAGCGCACATACAGTTTAGGGAAGATGATGTAACACTGCTAACGTTTCAACATAGCACTGAGTACTTGCTGCAATATTTTACTGAAGGCAGACTAAGAGAGTCCAGAAGCCATGGTAAAAAATCCTTAAAAGAACCAGTTGCACAGAAGTGCAAAACAGACAACAATTTAACCAGTGGTGGGACAGCAGTTCTAACATTACTATAGGGCTCTAAATCACAATTTGTACGATCAAGTATGAATAACATTGTGTGAGAATCAAGTCTGTAATTCTTTAAATGTGTTCATCGGACATTGCAAAAAGATCAACTCTACATCTGAAGATGCACTGATTGTACCTTCTTCTAGTTTGGAGTGCATCATGGTATGCCACATCATGCCGAGGGCCAACAGCAGACTGAACAGACACTTGTCTCTACAAAAGATGTAAAATGTTGTTCCGAAATGCTGCTCTTACTGCTGCCATTTTGATAAAAGTGTATTTTGTGATAAAAACACAAATTACAAAGATATAGCTAATTTCCAGATATGAAATTGCCACAAATCTTGTCAGTGAAGTAAAATGAACTTGCTAACTCCAGCTTCTCCCTGGGGGAAAGTGCCTCCAAAAATAACACTAGAAAACTGTAGGTAAGTGGAATCAAAATTAGCTGCATAATAACTAATTTGGGGTAAAATCCAGTATGAGTGTTAACCATGGAAGGCTTTTTAGAGATAAACTGTTGGTGGAAAAATGTAATTACTTCTAATATTTTTGGAGTAATGGGCAGGTTAAAGACACTTTTCTAAGGAACAAAATAGCATGTGAATACCGATTCTGGAGTAAACACTTCAGCCTCCACAAATGGATTTTACTCCACATCAACACACACATCAAAATCAACAACTGTGTCTTTTATCTGTGCTGTACAAAAGGGGGTGGTGATGGACGGAGCATCTGAATCAATCAAACCCTCACACCCAGTCGAAAGATCTGGGTTTAATCCATCACCGTTCTTTAGGCCACTCTGCCACCCCAGTTCAGACATGGCTATATGCAAATCAGTCTGACCCTGTGCCTCATGGGAACAGTCCAGCCCGAACTGCCAAGCCATGTCTTCCCTGGACCGGAAACAAGCTTCCGAGGACCGGTTTCTGGCATTCCAGCCGTCTTCAGCCCGGCTTGCTTGAATCCAGTGGCAAAGTGAGCAAGGGACTCACGTCTGAGCATACCCTGCCACACTTGTGGCGGCCAAAAGCGGTACAAAAGGGGGTGGCGATGGACGGAGTATCTGAATCAATCAAACCCTCACACCCAGTCAAAAGATCTGGGTTTAAACCATCACCGTTCTTTAGCCCACTCTGCCACCCCAGTTCAGACATGGCTATATGCAAATCAGTCTGACCCTGTGCCTCGTGGGAACAGTCCAGCCCGAACTGCCAAGCCATGTCTTCCCTGGACCGGAAACAAGCTTCCGAGGACCGGTTTCTGGCATTTCAGCCGTCTTCAGCCCGGCTTGCTTGAATCCAGTGGCAAAGTGAGCAAGGGACTCACGTCTGAGCATTCCCTGCCACACTTGTGGCGGCCAAAAGCGGTACAAAAGGGAGTGGTGATGGACTGAGCATCTGAATCAATCAAACCCTCACACCCAGTCAAAAGATCTGGGTGTAATCCATCACCGTTCTTTAGCCCACTCTGCCAGCCCAGTTCAGACATGGCTATATGCAAATCAGTCTGACCCTGTGCCTCATGGGAACAGTCCAGCCCGAACTGCCAAGCCATGTCTTCCCTGGACCGGAAATAAGCTTCCGATGACCGGTTTCTGGCATTCCAGCCGTCTTCAGCCCGGCTTGCTTGAATCCAGTGGCAAAGTGAGCAAGGGACTCACGTCTGAGCATACCCTGCCACACTTGTGGCGGCCAAAAGCGGTACAAAAGGGGGTGGTGATGGATGGAGCATCTGAATCAATCAAACCCTCACACCCAGTCAAAAGATCTGGGTTTAATCCATCACCGTTCTTTAGCCCACTCTGCCACCCCAGTTCAGACATGGCTATATGCAAATCAGTCTGACCCTGTGCCTCATGGGAACAGTCCAGCCCGAACTGCCAAGCCATGTCTTCCCTGGACCGGAAACAAGCTTCCGAGGACCGGTTTCTGGCATTCCAGCCGTCTTCAGCTCGGCTTGCTTGAATCCAGTGGCAAAGTGAGCAAGGGACTCACGTCTGAGCATACCCTGCCACACTTGTGGCGGCCAAAAGCGGTACAAAAGGGGGTGGTGATGGACGGAGCATCTGAATCAATCAAACCCTCACACCCAGTCAAAAGATCTGGGTTTAATCCATCACCGTTCTTTAGCCCACTCTGCCACCCCAGTTCAGACATGGCGATATGCAAATCAGTCTGACCCTGTGCCTCATGGGAACAGTCCAGCCCGATCTGCCAAGCCATGTCTTCCCTGGACCAGAAACAAGCTTCTGAGGACCGGTTTCTGGCATTCCAGCCGTCTTCAGCCCGGCTTGCTTGAATCCAGTGGCAAAGTGAGCAAGGGACTCACGTCTGAGCATACCCTGCAACACTTGTGGCGGCCAAAAGCGGTACAAAATGTACCGCTCCGTCCATCACCACCCCCTTTTGTACCGCTTTTGGCCGCCACAAGTGTGGCAGGGTATAAAAGATATATTGGTCCTGTCAGGTATAACAATTTATTTGTTGATCCAATAAATAATTAACATGTGAACACAATGAAAAAAGGAATAATGTAACACACACCTGGAATTCGTTTCAAAATATATATTTGAGTTTCATATCAAATATAAAAGGCTAGAACAATGTACATACTTAGTATTGCACAAATGAAAATCAAGTGACTGTGGTGACTTGTGATGACAAGTGAAAACAATAACACACTATTTTCACAATAAACACTAGTTCCAGTGAAGGTAAGGCCACATCAGCATATCATCTTTTCGGGTGGATAATTGACTGTTCATAAAGCAAATCCTGCTATTGTTTGCAGTGCACAATGAAACTGAAGTCAGTGCTGGGTATATACCAAAATCTACCATGTGGATTTAGTGCTATACAGGGAACAACACCACAGAGCACAAAGGGAGACCAACAACAACAAAACGAAAGCAGAACAATTGGCTTTAACAGTCAGTGTTGTAGGCACTTTTTTCACTCGATTGTCCATTTGTTTTGGTACTGCTTTAAGTTCGATTCCAAACTAAAAAATGTCTTGTCTGGCTTGCGCTGCCAACAATGGCAGCCATTGTCAAGGCTGAAATACTCCCTGTGGAAAATAAATGAATATTGAAACCACGTAATTGAAACTCCTGTCCAAGTGTACGTACAGACAAGTAACAGACAAACCAAGCAACAATCCGGGAGGTTGAAACAACAATGGCGGAGCAAGAAATGACAGAGCAAGAAAGATGCAGGAAAGAGAGCACAGAGTAACAAGCACAACAACAATGGGGGAAGAATAGAAAACAAAAAGCTCAATCCCAGCGCGAGCAGCAGACACCAATAAAGCAATGAATCAGTACTTGGTCCAGGCTCCATGGAAGAGAAAGACCAAGAGGAAATTAATCTTATTTAGGAACAATAGATTGTTGCAAGTGACAGAAATCATAGGTGGATTTTTCTAGGCTTATATCACAAATCTGATGTGAGCAATTATTCAGAACTTTGCACTGTACAAAAGAAACCTAGGACCAGATGTATTAACAGCTTCTGTGGTCGCAAACCCAGGAATTGACAATTTTACAGGGGGTCTGACTGTAAAAGGGCTTTTTCTAATGCACAAAACCAATTTTATGAGCTAGAAAAGGTTTTTTGATTTGTTATATAGGACTGTGGCAAGAGGTAATTGTTGACATAAAAGGACAATTCTGGTATATGAAGGTAAGGTAACCATAACAAGATTTTGCCCTTGACATATGAGAGGTACGTTTTGACATAAAGTTCACCCATGGTATATGGATGGCACTAACAGCAACTCTCCGGCACTGGTATATTTTTTTTAATTTTTGGCCTAAAGGGGCACCTATGAGTTATTGTGGCACTCGTGCAAAAATCTGTCCCAGGCACTCGAAAGGTAATTTTTGGCATATGACATGTTGTCCTGTAGGAAAAAGCCACTTTTCGCATGATCACCCCTTTGTTTTGCTAAGTTTTATTGTTGGGTTTTTGACTCTGCACACTGGGACACTGCTGTCTAGTGCCAAGAACATATGCTTTGACCACTAAAACATGTAGAATTGGAAAAATCCCTGATTAGCAAATTTCACTAACCTAGAAGTCTCTAATATATGGTACACCATGTTCCCAGGCCATGTAAGTTAACTGTCACTAGTGGACTACAGTACTTATTGTACCACCACTAAAGTGACAAGTTAAACCATGTTGTCAGGCCTGCCACTACAGCCGCATGGTGTAGTTTTAAAACTCCCATTTTAACTTGTCAAAATACATTTTTTGACATGCCTAAACCTTGCTTTTTATACTTGTAAGTCACCCCTAAGGAAGGCCTTAAAATGCCCATAGGGCAAAGTTCATGGTATCTAAAAGTTGGACACATATGCTTAATGTTTTACATGCCCTGGCATTAAAAAAAACCTCAAAGTAGTTTTTCACTGTGACAAGGCTGGCTCTCTCATGGGCTAGTACTGGTTTAAACTATTACATTTAAGAAGTGCTAAATTCAGTTTGGGAACAGCTATACAAATCGTTTATGGACTATTTTAAAGTCAAATTTAATGTTAACATTGAATTTTATGTTACTATGAAGAAGCAGGCACTTTTAGAAAGTTCGCATCCAGGAGCATCGACGTGCTGTGCTTAAAGATAATCAATCGTTTGGGATGTGTTCACATGTCTGTAGCTCTACCTTTCCCAATGCTACTTTCAAGTTTCCATGCCATTGATTGTGTGATCCGTGATGGTAGAGGTGGAGACAGGGAGCTTTGTCTAAGACAAGAGGAGGCTCGTTGGATCTGCAAATTGAGAGCAGTATCTGCTGGGCTCGACAGTGATAATGAACTGCACTTCTTGCTGTAATATTCTGTTATTGATTAACATCATATTTTTCTGTGCCTGAAATGATAATGTGTATAGAAATTGCATTCCTGCTGGCAGCAGGGATGTATAATATGTAGCTTTTTATTCACAATTTGATCTTATAATGACTTGGTGGACCTTGGTGTGTCATCCTGTCAAAGGACAACCAGCTTTGACAAATGTGGTTTGAATTTAGTCCTGACACCCTGTATGGTGTATGTTGTTATGTCTCTTTCCTCCAAACAAAGTACTTTAGTATTGTATGAGTTCAAGCTGAATCACGCATGTTTTAACAATTATGCACAATGTTTTAAATGCAAAATGTAGTGTTTTGACGTTTCAGTGAAATGGTCTCAAATGCATGCAAAGCTACTATTGTTCCATTAAGAATCCGACATGACGTAATGAAACAATTTATGAAGAATATAAAGGTCAGAGCAGAAATTGTTTTTTGAATATTGGTAATAGAGAGTTCTGGTATTGTACTTGAAGAAGTTGGTTATTCACCACATTCAAATGCTGTGTTGACTAACGAGAAATTGTTACCATTGGATGTTTGCGATGTTATGGTTTTAATATTTATAATTCTTATGGCCAGACTAAGAATGATGAAATGTACATGCGCATTAGAAAGTTTCATTATTTTTAATGTAAAATGGGTTACCTGTTTTTTTTTAAACTCATGGCTTGCGATGAGAGCACCCACATATCAGTGATTTTGGACTTGAGTGTTGTCCAGTTAATGCTGAATGACCTTCACAATATTTAAAGAAGGGGGGGCTGGGCACACGATTTTGCTGTTATCAAGAGGGAGTGAGTGTACGTATACATGGTGTGTATGGTCTCCCTTCCATCTTCAATCGCAATTGCAGAAGTGTAGCAATTTATTCTTCCTCGGACTTGGTTTATGTGATGAATGTGAGGAAACTATGGTTATGGTTTAGTATATGACGTGTACGGCCACCCCTTTATTTTATTTCACTATGGTAGGATGTTGGTTTGGATTCCCTTGCACTCTGCATACGTCGCGAGTGCGTCGCGAGTGTGAGTGCGAGGAACAAGAAGCTGAATCATGCATGTTTTAAGAATTATGGATCTGTACAAAGGCCGGTCGTGGGTGTTGTTGGATGTGTGCGAGTGTGGAAATCATGGATGAGATGTCCAGCCTGTGGCACATGGGCGGGTTCATTGTGTGTTACTTTGCCAGCTGCTCCTACTTCCCTTGAGCCTCCATACTTTTGTATGGTGCGCTGTTGTATCCCGTGCACTCGTACGGCACAGCATTGTAATGCGAATTTCGGCATGTCGTGCGGTATTCGAATTACACCATGAGAGTGCCGTTTGGCGGTGGTGGATGCCACTTTACAACATTGCCAGCTGCGGCCCTTGTGGCAGGCTACATCACAACACAGAGGAATACTTACCGTACTTCTTGCACACGGACATGTGGGAGACACCTCGTTTCCCTTGCCGCATAGGCACACCCCTGCGCTGACTTGTGTAGGCCGGACCAGCACATGTGTGTTGTGCTTGCTGGAGGATGCATGCGTAGCTCCATGTCCAGGGTCACTGCTAATGCTGAGGTGACATGGGAACACACACTGTGATGTTGTAGAGCATTTGCTTATTATGCTAACACAATGAGCACATGGACACACTTGCTCAGATGCGGGTTTGGTGGGCGTTGGTGGTCCTCGGGTTGTTGCGATGAGTCTTGTGGCCCTCATGGGTATCCCTGTATTGTGCTCTTTGACTCTAAGGCACCTGTGGGTGTTCTGGTCTGTCTCTTCGCTGTGTTTCTTTTCATGCTGCAGGTAGTCATCCTGCTTAACACTAGTAGAAAGCATGTGTAAAATTCTTGGTGGTAACGTGGGTTATCACCGGAATAACTTTTGCATTGTAGTTGTGAACGTTGTGATATTATTTATTTGTGTGCAGAACAATATACAGACTGGGTAGTGTATCCCGGTAAGATCCAGCATCTGATGCACTAATTTTAATCAATATAAATACAATGCGATTTCTTCATTTATTTTGTGTGTACATTACACTGTAAGTACAGGGATTACCTCAGTGCAATTCAATATAGGATTTTAGTATTTAGAATTAATCGTAAAGGTGCACCTCGTGTCTTTTTGCACAGGAACGGCTACTCTGCATTTCATTATTAGCACTTTAATTCAACTAACGTTGAGCTAAATCTAATACAGTACTTAGGGCCCTATGCATCAATCCAAAAACCGGTCGCAAACCGGCAGGTTCTCAGAATCCGCCCCATTGAATTAAGCCACAGTGATGGCCTTATTTGATATATGTAATCTCCCTACTGATGAAGTAGATTGTTTTTGGCTTGGGATGGGGTTGGAGAGGTGGGTGGGTGGTTGTGGCTGTATAACAACACATTTGCAATAAAGAAGTTTTAAAAAATGGGTTGAAGTACATTTTTATCTTCATGACTTCAGGTTACTTCTCTGTATTACAATTGTCCATTCAAAGCAACTCTTCAAAGGACGGGGACCCCGTGAACCACAAAGAAAACTGTGCCTTATCATTTAAGATGGCTGCCTTCTCTGTAGGACACACAACAGTTCATGACATGCTGAACATTGTAGTTTATTGCAAGCATGCTGCTGCACAGCATCTACTCTTGCAAACACACAACTTCAGTCCAAACAATGCCACGTCTCCATGATGACTGACAGCTTTTCCTTCACTGAAAGACACAGCATGAGCGGATTTGGAGTACCCCCTTCCCAGTCCACCAGCCACACAAAACAGTAAGCACTACATCCAGACTCGCTTCCTAGCACTGTCCTAATGAAAAGAAGTTGAATAAAATGGTATTTCGACCCTTGGAAGTAGTTGATAAGGAACACAATGTGTATATGAGACCACATTTTCCTCTAAACACATATCCTCTCAAAATACCAAATATATATATTTCTGATTTATTATCATACGAGTTTTGTGTGCCTCATAGAGGTGATGGATTTGTTTCTCAGTGTGTAAACAACACTATTTCACTAATAAAGTTACACTTTACTCAATGTTTTATAGGTGCAGAAAATAAAAATGAAAGTATGAGAAACAAAGGTAAGAGACAGTATATGATGAATAAACAATAAAGATCGATTCAAAATTCTCTGAACAGAAGCATCTGACCACTAGATTTTGTGTCTAATACTAAAGTGAAAATATTCGCTGGATCTGGCTGGTCGGTACTCCATTCCAAATCGAGATTATAACAGTTTGAGGGGTTCTCTGAGTTGAGCAGGACTGGAACAAGCGGAACGGGATAGATAGTTGTCTTATATTTCGGTCGCTACTACTCTCAGTAGGAAAAGGTGAAATCCACCAAGGGGTGGGGACATTTAAGCAACTGTGGAGGAGATTTAAGGTGGATCTAATTAACATTACCCAGTGTTTTTCTCCACCTACACAACTCCAACCAATAGAGCGGTGATATTAATTGTGAGGTAGAACATACCTTTCAGTATCAAGGGCTCCTATCCACCATTCTCTATCACTCTCAGCAAGACTTTTGTTATTTTATAAGATATTTTTACTTACATGCTCAGATCAATCCATAATCCTATTTCTGGATTTACAATATCATTTTCACAAACACGCAAGCCAAAGTAAAGAAATAAAGCATTCATGTTGGATCAAATCTAATGTTAATAAAGAGATGAAAGTCCAAAATATTTCACTTTCTTGAAACTGGCTTTTTTGCTTTCTATCACACTTTCATCCTTAGTGCTAGTCATTACATCATCACCCAAAAAGCCTATTTTTAATATCTGAGTCTCATTCGAGGTCATCCGATATTTTATTTTCTTCCTAATCTTTGCACTGTTGATCATATTAGTGAACAAAAATCTAAAGGCATAGGAGACATCCCAAAAACAATACATTTATTGTCAAATCCATCCATACATCCACAGAGGAGCAACAGCCTCAAGTAAACCGAATCTATGCAATCAAAGTATTTCTCGGAGCAAAAGAAGCTTGGGTAGGATCTTGTGTGTCTGATCACGATCAATTTTTGGGAATACACATTTAATGTTATCTTGAGTAGAATCACAGCATTGGGAATTTCACCAACCAATGGTGCTGGTGAAAGCAATGTTGATTCCTAGGTTGTGTTTTCCAGAGCCTCAGATGGACCAACCCCAAGGGCTGTGAAGCTTTGTATAGAGTAGAGCTAGGTCTCCTTGGTTTGGTAGGTTTAACTCATGAGCATATTTTACATTGTGAGATTTTTTTTTAGTTTGCTACTCTTATCCACAAGTACCTTCTTGAAGCAGGTTGAGTGTTGCAGCTGCTCTAGAAGCCAGACCTTCAGTGGTGAGCCTAATGAGCTGATCTCCCTTTTTCTTGTTTGGACAGTAATGATCTTCGATGCTGGGAAGTAAAACTATCAGATGGTCTTAATACCAGAACATTTGTAATTGCTAACAGAAAATAAGTTGGGGGATTTTTTTTAATGTCACTTGCATTGCTAATGAGGTTTCTGGATCAATCTTAGTTTTGGATCTAGACATGCTGCCACCTGACAGGTGGTTACAACCATTTTTTCTGCAGAATCTGCAGAGAGAGTGTATTTTGACACCCTAGTATCAATGTGTTTCCAAAGCACTTTCACTTTTTATCACTTTCCTTTAAAATCCCTGAAGAAGTTCTACTGGCGGTATCTTAGGTTTTTATTGAATCCTTGAGCACAAAAGGCTGAATCTGAACCTCTGGGAGTAGGCACTTGAGGGTTGGCCGTCTTTAAGACCCGTAATAGTGGGTGTAATTTTGCTAGCTGTGCAGTGGAGTCAAACGTTTTTAGAGAATGTTATTAGTTTTATATTCAATACCCTTAAACTTTCTTTACCCTGCGTCACAAAGCACAGAGGGCCTCATTTATGATGCCCTTTGCGCCATCGGAATGTCACTTTTTGTGACGTTACGTGGCGCAGAAGCCTGCATGATATTTATCAGGCAGTACTAAGCTACTTTTTTTGGCTTTATGCTGCCTGATTAATATAAGTCCCTTTAACGCAGTGTTCTGCGTTAAAGGGGCATGCAATGGGTGTTGCTGGGGGCGTTCTCAGCAACATCCATGGCCTTTTGACACTGCCCCAGATTTACGAGAATTCATAAATCTGAGGCAGTGCCAAAAGCTTACACCTCCCCAGGGTGGCGCAACAGGGAGAAATATCTTTATTTCTCCTCGTTTTTTTGAGATGTCATCATTGATGTCATCAGCGATGTCAATGACCATGTGTAAAGAACGAGTTTCCATATATCTGTATCCAAGTAAAGGTTTAATGGATGGCAAACAGGTACGCCTTATCCTGTCAGGCTTCGTACAATACCTGACTACTAACTCTACGTTCTGGAGTGTGGTTGTAGTGCATCTTCCAACACTATGGAAACCGGAGAATGCATTACGACCAAGACACCACATCTTCCCTCTATACATTAATAGAGAAACAGAGAAACAAAAGCAACAATATACCTTACATGAATAAACATTGCATTTTGACAATAACATTACTAACCACACCCTCTCCTTACAATAAACCAAGAGAGAAAAACCCCCCAGAATAAACCGTAGTAAGGCAATGACTACTAAAAACATAATCAAACTTACATCACACAGCTCCTGAACCGAGCAGGTACTTTAATCTGTCTACCAGTGCGTGTTGTATTCTGATTAAGGCAAGCAGATGAAGAAGGCAGCAGTGTGGATGACCTAGAGGTAGGTAACTGTGTAGAGGTTGCAGAAGAAGGTAACTGTGCAGATGATTCCAAAACAACATTGGAAGAAGCTCTAACTACTACCTTCCCCTCAGTATCACCCTGTATGACCTCATCCCACATCGATTCAAAAGATGGATCAGTCTCAATGTTGGCTTTTGAACACGAGAAGTTCCCTTTACATCTCACCATTCTATTATGATGCCAAACTTTGTTATCACTCAATCTAGCAGACTTCGCATATAGTTCTACTACCTGCAAAGGATCAGAAAATGTACTCTTACCTTTCTTGACCTTGGTATCAAGTTTAATTCTGACCCAATCCCCAATTTTGAGTTCAGCCTCTTTAGTAACATTTTTCCTTCCAAATTCGCTAATGTGTGAATCCTGGATCTTTCTTAACCTTGAACGTACCAGAGCTGGTGACCACTTCCCACAAATCTTCTTTGAGTTCCAAGCAACATTATCCTTAGTGAATGGCTCCCTTCCTCTAAGGATCCTAAACGGGCTATAGTTGGTGCTAGTGGGAGTAATTCTATAAGCCCAAATGGTTTCTAGTAATTCCTTTTCCCAATTCTTATCTGCACAAATGGAGGCTTGGATGCTCCCCATGATTACCCTGTTGAATCTCTCAACAATGCCGTTCCCGGCAGGATGATAAATAGGTGTCTTTTTAGGAGTAATGCCATTCCTTTCCAAAAAATTCAAAAAACACTCAGATCTAAATTGTGGTCCATTATCAGTCAAAATGTTCCTCGGAACACCCTCTTGTAGAAACAATTTGCGAAGAAAAGCAACAACAACTTTGGTATCATATTTCTGGCCACCTGGAGTAATTGTCAATAACAACCAGGATATGTTTAACATTCCCATCACAATCTTCAACCGGACCTAACCAATCCATACTTAAATCCTCCTAAGGATAAATAGGGATATGTCTAAATCCAAGAGTAGGTTTAAACACACGCAAGGAGTTATCTGCATTAGCACAAACATTGCAATCCTGAACAAACCTTTCAACGTCCTTATCCAACCCAGGCCACCAGTATGATAACTTTACTCTTGACTTCAATTTCATGATACCTAGATGACCTTCATGGTTGATAGATAGAATTTTATCCCTCAAGGCACGAGGAACAATGACTCTTTCGCCTCTACACAAGTGATTACCATCATCTATACAAAGCTCATCTTTGACTTCCCAAAATGGTCTTAACTCTTCCTTCAAATTAGATTTATGTGGCCATCCCTTAATGACATAACTACTAACAGAGCTTAAAATCTCATCTTTATCACAACTCACTTCCCAGTCTTTTTTTGAAATAGCCACTAATCTTTGGTCATTGTCCTCATGGATAATAGCAACCTCATTACACTCAAACGAATCATACGAGTCGTCACAGCCAGGTAAAGGAGAACAACTTGAATAGTCAGCAATTAGATTCTTTTTGCCAGGTAGGTATTCAACATCATATGTATAACTAAGTAACTTAAGACTCATTCTTGCAAGTCTGGGAGTGGCCTTCAACATCCCCTCTGAGGTAAGAATTTTAAGCAGGGGCTTGTGATCTGTTCGTAAAGTAAATCTAGTGCCCCACACGAATTGTCTAAACTTTCCAATACCCCACACAACAGCTAAGATTTCTTTTTCAATAACTGAGAATTTCCCCTCAAGAGAAGTTAGAGACCTGGATGCGAAAGCATTTGTAACCTCTAACCCTTCACTCCCAGTCTGTGAAAAAACAGCTCCCAATCCTTTACCACTAGCATCTGTGGTGATTATGTCGTGTAAAGTGTGATCAAAAGCTTGGAGAGGAAAGGCATTGACAATTTCTTTCCTTATGTTATTGAAGTCATCTTGTAAGACATCACTCCAAATAAATCCTCCCTCATTTTAAGTAAATGCCTTAGATTAAAAGTTTTATCAGCAAAATTCTTCACGAATTTTGAATAAAACTCAACCATTCCTAGGAATGATCTAAGGTCGTCTTTTGAACTAGGAATAGGAGCATTTTCCATTTCTTCAACTGACTTTTTTTTAGGAAAGATGCCCTTTGCACTTACTTTATGTCCTAAATAGGTCAAAGAGCTATCCCAAATTTGCACTTTTTAAACTCAGCTGTCAAACCATTACTCTCAAAGGTTTTTAGAACAGAAACAAGTCTTTTGTCATGCTCCTCTCTGACTTTGCCCATTATCAGTATATCATCCTGGAAATAAGTCACTCGTTCCATGCCCTTGAATAACTTATGCATCAGGCGTTGAAAGACTGCCGCTGCCGATTCCAGTCCAAACGGCATTCTAATGAATTGATAACATCCGAAAGGAGTTACAAAAGCAGTTCGTTTTTTGCTTGACTCGTGTAGAGGAATCTGATGGTAAGCTGATACCGAGTCTATGGACGAGAACCATTTTATACCACAACTTTGTGCCAGAAGTTCATCAATCCTGGGGAGAGGAAATTTATCAATCACAATATTTGTGTTCAGGTCCCTTAAATCAATGCATAGGCGGAGACGGCCGTCAGATTTCCTTGCGACGACCAATGGCGCCAACCATTCTGAGCTTTCTATTGGCTCAATGACTCCCTTCTTTTCCAAGGTATCTAATTCTTTCATGACATCGCTCCTGACACTCAATGGAATATTCCTAGCTTCGTGGCAGATTGGTTTGGCCCCATCCTTTATGATAATTTCGTGTGTGAACCCAATCAATTTACCAATTCCACCTGAAAAAACTTTGGGGAATTGCAAGGTTATTTTATCTAGGAATTCCTTGTTATCCTCTTCAAGAATCAAAACTTGAACATCACTTCTTGCATTTAGGATAATGCCTAATGCACCTTGATCGATCCAGCCAAGGACTGAGGGACCTACTTCAGCAACGTATAACTTGCCCATGCATTTCCGCCCCTCAAATTCAAACATTTCCTCAACAAACCCCACCATAGGAATTCTTTCACCAGTATATGTAACCGGTCAAATGTCTGGTGGTAATAACTCTTTTTTTAAAACATGTGCAAATTACTTTTTCCATATTTCACGTTTAACAATTGTGTAGGGTGAGCCAGAATCAGGCACAATGTTAATTAAAACTCCCACTATGAAGATGTCACAAGTGGGTTTTTTGGATTTATAATTTACATTTAGTACAGCACTTTCATCCTCCCAATAATCAAGGATGCAAAAGATGCTATCATCACTTGATGCATCATAATTCTCAGCATTCGGCCCACTAGAGTCTTCAATGCATTTCACAACTTTCTTATCCTTGCCAGATTTAAATTTACAAACTTTAGAGAAATGTCCAATCTTATTGCAAAAATTGCATTTTGATTTTAAAGCAGGACATTTCGGGTCATTAGCATATTGTCCATTGAATCCACATCTGAAACAATTAGGAGTGTTTTCTTTTTTGTCTTTAAAGAATGGACCAGGACTGATATTCTTTTTATATGAAAAAGAGGATTTAAAACTACTCTTTTTTGGATAATTATGAGAAACTTTGCTTACTGTTAACCCATCTTCTTCATCATTATCTTTAAGAGCGACTTTAGCACACCTCTTAGACATCTCTGCCTTCCTAACAATTGCAAATATCTCGTTAAGTGGAGAATCTCCACAAGTCCAAAGTTTTTCTTGAATGGAGGTGTTGTTGCAATGCATCACCAACTGGTCTCTGATGAAGCTATCATGAAGGGTGCTAAACTCACAACTGATGGCTAACTTCTTTAGAGATGACACATAATCCTCAACTGACTCTGACTTGCCTTGCTTCCTTTTAAAGAACTCGTATCTACTTATTCCTACACAAACTGGAGGATGGTAATGCGTATCCAAGTCCTCCAGTGCGTCTAGGAATGCAGTGTTGCCATCAGGTCTAACCTTTTTTTCAATTTGATTAAAAATTCTATTGCCTTCTGGTCGAAGACTATGAAGAAGCATTTTTTTTACTATTTTGTGAAAATGCATCATCCTGTTCCTCCTCCAAAGCTTCAATATAATTTAAAACATAAACTTTCCAATCAGACCATTTAATTGATGGCTCACCAGGTCGGGGTAAAAATGGCACAGGAGTATTCAACCCTCCCTGAGATGCCATGGTGATAGTAAATGTAACTTAAAAAAAAATAACCTGTAAATAGAAAGTTAGCATTGGAAATGTGCACTTCTAATGACAATGAGAGTAAGTATAATAAAAAGGAAATATTCCTAGTACTAAAGAAATAAGAACAATTCACAATATGTAGAACTGTAAGTAGAACTTTAAGGTGTGCATGTCACCGAAATCCTTTAGATGTAACATGCAACATTGGTGTGCACATCACCGCAGAGTAAAACCTTCCGAATACTTTCCCTCAGCTTCCTTCCGATCACTTTCCCTCAGCTTCCATACTTCACAAGGAAAAGTTTAAAACAGTACCTTCCGTGTCTCAGGATAACCAGTACGTATTGAAGAAATCCATATGTTCAAATAAATGAAAAATCTTCAGTTTAAGTAAAACTGAAATCCAGAGCACTTGTGGATAAATCAACGAAACTGCAGCAAAATTGATGGAAAAAACCAACAAAATGGAGTCAAGTAACGTATTACTTGATGACATCGAGCGTAACGTAAGGTGAACTCCCTTACGTCGTCTTGAGTGATAAGTGAGACTCGTCACAGGAAGAAACCTGTCACAGGAAGAACAGACAACTTCGCAGCACGAGCAAGTCTCTCGCTCCAGAACACTCACCACATTTGAAAAAAAATGAACTGAGGTGCCGTTGAACTTGATCACGTTATCGAAGATTTAACAGTAACTTGAATTGGTTATAGCAGGAACACACGTTTTCCCAATAAAATAGAAACGTAGGAGAGAAAAGTAAAATAAGCCTCGTGCCGATCAAATATACATCCAAATGTTTCGGCTAATATCCTTTTAATCGATGCTCCAAGTTAACTGGAAGGAACGATTACATTAAGGATTTAGATATTATCCACAGAATTAAAACAGCAACAACCACTCGGTATGTAGAACACCTCCACAACATTAAAGTTAAATAAGTTGTGAATTCTTAACACCTCCACGATGTTAAGATTAAATACGTTGTGAATTCCACATGTTATTTTCCCGTGTATTTTAAATAGTCAATTTTTAACACGAAATAGTCATGGTATTTGTACTCACAGTACGCAAATGTTCACAGAAGAATTTTCAAAATACGAAGCTCCTTTTAAAATCCAGGAAAGGAGTTGATAAAAAAAAAATATATTCTTGCGTAGGTTCTTTGATCTTCCAGTTTGCAACGATCAATCCCGACCTCTGTTGCCAAAATGTAAAGAACGAGTGTCCATATATCTGTATCCAAGTAAAGGTTTAATGGATGGCAAACAGGTACACCTTATCCTGTCAGGCTTCGTACAATAACTGACTACTAACTCTACGTTCTGGAGTGTGGTTGTAGTGCATCTTCCAACACTATGGAAACCGGAGAATGCATTACGACCAAGACACCACACCATGTCATGAGTGATGTAATATATGACGTCATCAGCAGTGCATTGCGGGTACGCGAGTTATAGTTAGCTGAACTAACTATAACGTGGGAATTTCTATGGTTTAGTACAAGTGAAATGTCCAACTAACTATAATGCCCTTGAAATCTATGTTTTTTTCAGTGAATTTGTAAGGTTTTTTTAAATGCTAATTTCTAACTATAACGTCCCTGAAACCTATGTTTTTTTCAGTGAATTTCAAAGGTTTTTAAATGCTAATTTCTAACTATAATGTGCCTGAAACCTATGTTTTTTAAGTGAATTTCAAAGGTTTTTTCAATGCTAGTTTCTAACAATGCCTACAGAGGTAGGACATGTGAAGAAAGAAGAAAAAACGCACAGAAAGAAGCAAAAGAAATGCAGAAAGAAGCAACAGAAGTCCAAAAAGATGAAGAAAAGTGCAAGAAGAAGCAAGACATGTGCAGAAAGAACCAACAGAGGAGCAGAAAGAGGCCTTGTTGCAAAATCATCCTGTGCCCACAACTTTTTCAGACAGGTACTGGTGGTAACTGATCCTGACTAACCAGGCCTGGAGCCGGTCCAATGCTAAAAGACACTTAGAATACAGTGAAAATACCTACATACACTAGGGAACGCTATGTGTTGGGGTACCCCTGTGATTAGCATGACCTCCTCTGGAAGGCCCTAGTACATAATAGGGCAGGGGGATTAAAACTACCTCTTAAAATGTGCTAAGGGGCGCGTTTGCACAGTGGTGAAGGGAGGGGAAAGCCTGAGGTGACATGTGCAAACACGCCCTGTGGCCATTTTAAATTGGGAGATTATGTCCCCTTGAATCCTGACGGTCCCTGGGGTCTAAGTAGCCAACCAGGTGCCTCCACTAAGCGCCACAGAGCTGCGTTGCAGAGAGGTGTAAAAAGGGGCGTGGCCTGGCCCACCTCTCTGCAACGTAGTGCAGTGGCGCTTACTGGAGGTACCTGGTGGGGTTGTTTCCCCCCAGGGACCCTCTGGTTTGAAGAGGATTTAATTCCCTAACTTAAAACGCACCACAGGGCGTGTTTGCACACATGCCATCTCAGACCCCGGCCCCTCCCTTCACCACTGTGCAAACATGCCCGTGGCGCAATTTGAGTTGGGGGATTAAGTCCCCTTGAATCCTGAGGGTCCCTGGGGTCCAGCTAGCCCACCAGGTACCTTCAGTAAGCGCCACAGAGGTGCGTTGCAGAGAGGTGTAAAAAAGGGCATGACATGTAAGGGTGGGCATAGTGTGCATAGTGGGGCTACGCGAAGCTTCGTGAAGTGGGCAGGAAGCTACGCCCACCCACACACTTCGCGTAGCCCCATTACGCACCGCCCGCCTCCCTCCCACCCTCTTCTGCACGACTAATTTAATTTAAAAGAGTAGAAAAATAAAATAAAAGCACTTACTTGCTAATATGCGGCGTCCTGGGGCTCCCTCTTCTGCTTCGTGCCAACTTCTTCCAGCAAAATGCGCATGCGCGGATGCCCGCGCATGTGCTTTTCTTGCAAAAAAATGCGCATGCGCGGGCGCCCGCGCATGTGCATTTGGCTGGAAGAAGTCGGCGCAAAGCTGAAGAGGGAGCCCAGGGATGCCGCATATCAGGTAAGTGCTTTAAATTTACTTTTACACTGTTTTAAATTAAAATAGGCATTTAGAAGAGGGCGGGAGGGAGGCGGGTGGCGGGCATCTTCGCCCAGTTCACGGAGTGTGCGTAGTGTTACCTACTACACCTACTTTGTGAATTGCGAAGTAGGCAACACTGCGTACACTCCCTGGATGGAGCGAAGCACTGCGCCCAGGGTTAATGACATGTACCACTTCACTGCTATGTAGCTCTGTGGTGCTTACTGGAGGTACCTGGTGGGCTAGTTAGGCCCCAGGGACCCTCAGTATTCAAGGGGAGTTAATTCCCCAACTTACAACGCGCCTGGGGGCCCGTTTCCTGAGCGCTGCAGGGAGGGGGCGGGGCCTAGCTGAGATATGGCTATTTATTTATTTTTTACATTTTTTAAGAAGGGGGGCTTTGCCCCCCCCCCTCCTCTTTCCTTTTTTTGGGCCCTGGGGACCCCATCCCCCAGGGCCTGACCCCTATTTTTTTTATTTTTTTTTAAAATGGAAGGGGCCCAGGAACCCCGTCCCCCGGGGCATGGCCAGTGTTTTATTTTATTTAAAATGTATTTGGAGGGGGGCTGCGTGGCCCCCCTCCTCAGGCCATTAATGGCCCCGGGGACCCCATCCCCCGGGGCCGTCCTTTGCGTGTTTTTTTTTTAATTATGGGGGAGGAGGGCCACATGGCCCCCCTCCCTGGTCACTTCTGGCTCCAGGGACACCATCCCCCGAGGCCTGGCATCTTCGTTGGGGATGGTGGGGGGTGCCCCAATGCCCCCGCGGTCCCTGCTGGCTCCCCATGTCCTGTGGGAGCCGGCATTGCTTTTTCACCTGGGGAGCTGCTAACATGCAGCTCCCCGGTTGGAAACGCAATTTGGTTTGGATTTTTGAAGCTTCCAAAATCCAAACAAAGTTTGCTTTGACAGATGGGAGCCGTACGGCTCCCGCCCTGTCATAGCAAACAGCAGTGTCCAGGGGGTGGGCATCCTGGGACACTGCAGGAGCCGGCCCGGGGGTTGGTGGTCCCCAGGGCCATGAAGGGCTCCTGGAGGGGGGTTGCACGGCCCCCCTCCCACCTATTGCACTGCACCGGGGAGGTGGTGGTCCCAGGGGCTCGGGTGTCCGTCACGGACCCCCAAATTTGAATGTTAGTGCCCTTGGGAGGTGGCGGGACCCCAGGAGCCACCCCCACACAGGTGTATAAATAATTCTTTTAAAGCCCCGGGGGGGTGGCGGTCCCTGGGGCAGCGGGGGGCAGTGTGCCCCCCTGCTAATTAATTATTATAAGTCCCGGGGTGGCGGTCCCCGAGGCTTGGGGGCCCTCCAAGGCCCCCCCACAGATTAAAAAAAGAAGCCCCGGTGGTGGCGATCCCCGGGGCTGCGGGGGGCTGCATGCCCCTCCGCATCTCTTTAATATTGCCCCAGGGAGGTGGCGGTCCCTAGGGCAGTGTGGGGGGATTGGGGCCCAACACACTTTTTTTTCCCTGCCCCCGGGAAATGGCCGACCCAGCAGCTTTAATGCAACGAAGCGCGGGAGACTGCGCTTTATTTTTTTTTTTCAGCCGGATACGCGCAGCCAGCGCGAATTCGACCGATTTTTTAAAAAAAAGAATGCTTTTTTGGGCCCTGGGATTCTCTGTGCCTCTAAATATCAAAACATTTATTTTTACTTTTCTCAGCAACTACTGAACGGATTTACACCATTTAAAAAAAGGTCCCTTTCTGAGCCAAGGGCTACCTTTGTACCCAATTTGGTGTAATTCCGTTCAGCAGTTTCGGCTATAACTGTGTCTAAAGTTTCCTATAGGAAATTGATTGTTTGACTATTATTTTTTTAATTTCTACAGAACTACTGAACGGATTAACACCATTTAAAAAAAAGGTCTCTTTCTGGACCAAGGGCTGCCTTTTTGCCAAATTTGGTGTAATTCGGTTCAGCAGTTCGGGCTCTAGTTATGTCTAAAGTTTCCAATGGGAATTAACATGGAGAAAAAGCGTTTTGGGACCCCCTTTTTTCTCGGCCCCCGCTTGCCGAATCAACCCAAAATTTTCAAGATAGGAGTCGACCGGTGCGCCCCACTAGTTTTGAAAATGTTGCTAAAATTCTGCAACCGGTGCTAAAGTTATTGGGAAAAGAAAAAACGCTTTTTGAATAGAAACAAGGTCCTAACTATAACTACCTACTGGAGACCGCCAGAAGGTAGTATAGTAGTATATATAAGCTCAAAGTCCACCATTAAACGCTGCGCACTCCGGGGTGGGTGCCTATCTTAATCCGCGGTGATGGTACCGCATCGGATATCAAGCTCCAGAACTTCCAAAGAAGAGACAGCACTCAAGAGTGAGGAGAATAACCCGTTTTTATTTTCGGGTTACTGGAACAACAAATGCATTTCAGCAAACGCATTTATCAACATCCCTGTTGATGTTGATAAATGCTTTTGCCAAAACACGTTTGTTGTTCCCGTTACAAGCCCAGTGCTGACAATTAAAGATGAGTATAACAACAGTTATATATTAATGATAATAATAATAATAATAATAATAATAATAATAAATAATACTAATAATAATAAAAAAATGTGTTTATTATTTCAATCTACAATAATGACTAATAATAATAATAACAAAAAATAGCAATAATAATTGTTTAATAATTGAATCTAAAATAAAAATGACTATTGACTGCCACCCAAGTCATTCTTATAGCTTTGGGGGCCTGGAATAGACTGAATTGTCACACTTCTGGGAGTGTGATGATTAGTAATTGTGTAGGTACTGCCATTTGCAGCGCTGGTGGGGGCCATGTGTGGTGAAAGCTGCAGTGGCCTCCTGACAAGAGCCCTGGCACTCATTATTTTTTTTTTTTTTACATATTAAGCACTGACATGCTATTAAGCTTTAACCGGAGCCAGTACTTGTTAGATGTTTCCAATAAATATTCGCATCAGGCAGGGTGGGATACCGTTTACTCTATATAAGGATGAAACACATAGGCCATTCCGACCCAACTGCCCCACTTGGCAGCTATCTAGTTTTTTGTCTCCCTTTCTGACCATGGTTTGGTCAGTACTTCGAAGCAAGATATGGTAGTCCGAGCGTCTCACATTCTCACAAGGCGGGAAGGTTATGTGATTCATGGAATACATGGAAATGCCTTTGGGATGTTCTCTGTTGAGCTGGGGTACAATATATTTCAAATTCATAAACTAATGGCTTGGTTACAGGAATTAAAGATCAAACATCACTATTCACTTTTTCATTCCACAAAAACTATATTCTGGACTTTTGGTTTTGAAAGCACTTTCTGATCAAAAGTTAACGTTTTAAGGTTTAATTTAATTTTTACACATTTGGAGCCCATCCTGCATAAGTCTGCCACATGCTAATATGTAATCCAAAACCATTCTATATTTTATGTTTCTGTGGAAAGAATATTCCTTTGTTCCTATGTACCATACCTATACTCTGCACAAATGCATAAGGGTCCTGGATGCAAAAAGTAGGTTTATGAGTGGCAGTTATAGCAATTTTGAAATGCTTGTTTATTTAAATAGAGTACATGAGTCTGCACTTGTTAGGTATGCCACCAGATGTCGAGTAGATCAGAGATGCTCAGGGCAAACAAGGAAGGACAAACATGGCAAAAAGATGGATTTCCTTGCAGCTGCAATTTTTCAGCGGATTCTAAACAGACCTTTTGCCTTTATCTCTTACCACCCCTCACTTACTCCCATTTCCTGTGAATGAGAGTGATGGAAGAGCTGATAGGTGGTACTCAAAAACAGCAAGTCCCAAATCCCCTATGTGATTCGGGTCAGTAGATTAATTGCAGTAACACACTACTGTAGTCAGGCTACTCTAGATACCACTCAGAGTGCTTAACCTCTGTTAGCTTGGCACAGAGTTGTCAGGCTTATCCAAAGAGGCAATGTGTAAAGTATTTGTGCAACACAGACATACAGTAACAGAATTAAAACACCACAAAATACTCTACACAGGGATACAAAAATAGATAATAATTTTATGAGTAAAATAAGACTGGATTGACAAAGTAGAAACGAAGTTAAGAATTTTTAATGATTAAATCAAAATCTAGGGCTTAGAGTCAAATAGCGCTTAGGGGTTACTTGTGTTTGCCTGGACCAGGGTAAATCCAAAGTTCAGACCAACCATGATGGAGGGTAGGCTAGCTACAGGACTCATGGAGGTCCAGCCGAATAAGTGCCTTAGATGGAGGAAGCGTCGAAGTTGAAGACTCGATGCGTCAGTTCAGATTCTCGCAGGTAACGAAGGCTTTGTTGACGAACTCCTTTACGATGCAGGCACTGCGTCTTCGTCGAGCCACATAGTATGTTAAAGCGATGTCACAGAAATTACCTTTCAAGGGCCTTTGACTGTGTTAGCACCACTTGGCATTGCAGGAATCACAGATAGCAGAGTCCAGGTTCTGTTGCAGAGTTGAAGGAATTCTTTGATGGCGCTGAGACAAAGGGCAAGCCAGCAAGCCATTGGAGTCACTCTGGGTTCACGTGAGATAGGTCCAGTCATTGTCCTCAGCAGGCCAGAGATCAGCAGTCAGCAGGGCAGCACAGCAAGACAGAAAAGCAGTTGCATCAGTACAGCAGTCAAGCAGAGTGGCAATTCTTGTAGTACAGCAGTCTTTACTCCTGCCAGAGTTCTTCACAGTTCCAAAAATGTACTGCCTTCGTAGGTTCAGAGCCCCAGTACTTATACCCAGTTGTGCCTGTGAAGAAGGGGGGATTTCTAGTCCTGGCTGCAGACTATCAATAGGGGTGATCAGCCCTTTATGTGGGAAAGAGGACACTACCTACTCAGGTGTTTCAGCTCCCCCTCTCTTTTCCTGCCCAGGAAGAGCTATCCGAATGCAGATGACTGCAGATGAATTCTCTGTCACACCCACCCTTCCTGTCTTTGTGGCTTTCTAGAGGAAATGTATGAAGTGTAGCTGTCATCCATCCCAGACATGTATTGGAGACAGCGGTAAGGCACACAGAGCAGTAAAAGCAGAGAAATGCCCACTTTCTAAAGTGGTATTTCTAAAATTGTAATGTTAAATTTAACGATAAGAAACATGATGCAGCTACTCCTTTCTAATTTGGGAGTCTGGTTTAGCGAAACAGGCCGCCCAGGAGTCCATCTCCACAAAATTCAAACCAAAGGGAAAAGCATCACTTACGCCCTCTGCAAGCTACACGCCACTCTACATAGCCCCACAATAACGGCCATTCAAAGAGTTTTGAGGGCAAAATGAATGCCATCCCTTAATTAATTACAGGCGTTTCCAGGAAAACTAGCTAAAGACCTAGAAAAAATCCACTGTACGGCATATAAAAAGTTATTCCATCTACCTGCTTGCACCAGGAACACTCTAGTGCGATTAGAATTCAACTTGAACCAACAAAAACTGGAAGAGATGGATTCTCTGAGTAAATACTTCTATCTCACAACAGTGGCACAAGAGAATACAATGAAGGCAGTGTTAAAAAGTATCTTCTTGGAATTTTGCAACCCCTGGTTAGCCACTCTCGCCGTGGCCAAAGACCTTCTGAAATTAGAACTAGAGAATTGTGACCCCGAGACAATCAAGTACCCTACCATCAAAAGTATATTAAAAAAGCAAGTTCGTCTTTGCTCTCGTACCCTGGACTTGGAATTGCTGGCAAAAAGAGTCATCCACGAGTCCCAAAGCCTCCCACACACAGAGCATAACCCCAAACTTCACCTCACGCAGGCAGTGGGTCGACAAGCCTTACACAGGATTTTAGCGTTCAGACTACACCCTCTACCTCTCAAAGAATTATACATCACTGAGTCGACAAGAACGGCGATCATGGAGTGCCGGCTCCGCAAAAAAACGTGAGTCTTTGGCTCACCTCCTACTTTGCTGCCCGGCCCAGCGCTTAGATCGCAGACTTTATCTTAGGCCCATCTTGTTACAACTGGGCACGCGAACTGCAAAGGAGGCAGTCCACCAACTGTATACACTGAAAATAGAGAAGCAGATGGCCATGTTTGGTAAATTCGTCCAACAGACCTGCATGAAGCTGATGTCTACTCCCTGTTAAGCGATCAGATAAGAATCTGCGCCGAGGCACATAACACCTTAGCTCAATACAGCCATCGGCTAAGCTTAAAAAAACAACAACAAAAAAAATAAACTATGTTGGAATGAAAGACTATGGACCTTAGCACCTCAGATTTTAACTACATCGTTTTTATTTTAAATTGTTTATCCTTTTAAAATAAAAAAATTTGGCGCTCTTTTGTATCTTGTTTTTAATGCAATGGTTTTGAGTAACCACGCAATAAAATTATTCATTCATTATTCATTCATACTCCTTTCTAATCAGGAATTACAGCTTAAAAGTGTATAAGGAATTCCCAATGGTAGTCTATGAGAGGAGTAGGCCTCACAGTAGTGAAAAACAAAATGTTGCTGCATGTCACTGTCAGGACATGTAAAACTTAAAAGCGCATGTATGTTAGAACTGGCTATTTCTGGTAGGCTAAGGCTGACGCCAAAGCCAGGCAGAAACCACCATTCTAGTCAGGGCAAGGGAGTCACACGCCAAGATAACCCCTGCTCACCCCCTTGGTAGCTTGGCACGAGCAGTAAGCCTAACCTCGGAGGCAATGTGTAAAGCATTTGCGCCAGCACACAACAGCAACAACATCCTAGGCACACCACAAAAGGAACTCCACACAAGGTTATATAAAAATAACTTCTGTATTGTCAAAATACATCAGATAGAAATCACACCTGTACATTGTGCCAACTGGCACGGGCAATATTCATAAGGGAATATTTACAAGACAGGGCCACAGGGGCCACTATCAGAATCAACACTTTTAGAAATAGCACTTCTAGAACTTAGAATAAGTATAGCACAAAATAACAGTTATAAATCACAACCAGTAACTACTGGTAAAGGTAGGTACACACTACGCAATACTAATAACCATAGGCCTAGATCACGCATGGACACATAATCTCTCTAGTATAACTATACTAGGCAAAACACAACCACCTAAGAATAAAATACATTTAGGGGTATCATCAAGAACACATTACACATGATGCATCAAAAACACATTCAGCGGTGTAAGAACAAGGCACATGATGCATCAAAAACACATTCAGAGGTGCATGGAAGGAAAACACATGATGCATCAACCAACACATTCAGAGGTGTAAAATCAAGGAAGACACATGATGCATAAAAACATTCAGAGGTGCCAGACCATAACTCAATAGCGCAAAAACACATGATGCCCAAAAACATTCAGAGGTGTAAGGAACAAGGCACATGACGAATTTAAAACACATTCAGAGGTGCAGCAAGGAACAATTGCGCAAGAATCACCTAAGCTACCACCTGTGGCAGTCCCTAGGCCAACTGGCCTTGTTGGGGCTAGAATGCCCTGTGTCCCAGTGTCAGGGGCCTAAACGTAGCAGCTGCCCACAAAGTGCTGGGCAGCTGGAAGTCTCCTCTGGGCTCCTAAAAGAAACAATAGCACCAAAAACGATGTGGGAGCCTCCCAGGCTCTGCACAATTGACTGGGCCCCCACGAGCCTCTCTTGGGCTCCAAAACGCTATGTGGGCACTCAAGAGCCTCTCTCAGGTCTCAGGGCTCTTCAGCAATGATGGGCTGAGCCTCGTGTGCTCAAAGAACAATACCTGGCACCCGGGCCTCTCAAGAACAAGGAACTGCCCCCTCGAGCCTCTCGGGACTCGTAATACACAAGATGCGGGCGGGGAGCCTCGTGGCTAACAAAGAAATGCCCTCGAGCCTCTCGGGCTCCGTAACAACTGGGGCGTCGTGAGCCCCTCTGGCTCTTAAACAGAGAATTGCCCCTCTCGTGGGAGTCCCTCGTGGACTCGGAAACAGTTAAAGCCCATGGAGCCTCAATAGGCTCTGCACACCGGAGGGGAGGGGCGGGCACCGGCAATGTGCCCCGACGCCCCCTCCCCTTCTATGCACTCACCGGGTCTGTTCTCTTCCGGCGGCAGGACATCTGCGGCTCGCGGTGGGGGCAGCCTCGCGCCCCCTTCGCCTCTGTTCACCACAGCCTCGGGGCTCTCCCCGGCTCCCCGTGAGCCCCGCAATGGCTGCCTCGCTCGTCTTCTTTCTCTCCTCGGGCCGGCAGCCAATCACGGCGCGGCCCGGGAAAACGTCATCAGGGAATCCCGGGCCGGTCAGCCAATCCTAGCGCGGCCCGGGGAGAACGTCGCAAGGGGTCCCGGGCCAGCAGCGGTGAAATCCTCGGGGCAAAATGGAAGATTGGCACCCACGGACGTGGGCAATGCCGGGTGGGCACCGGCCTTAAAAATATAGCGCTCCCAGCGCTCGGGAAGTCCTCGGTTTCGCTGGCAATGCCGGGTGGGCACCGGCCTCTGCAAACAAAGCGCTCTTAAGTGCCAACAGACAATCCACAGCGCTCCCAGCACTAGAAAACAGACAGAGCGCTCCCAGGCGCTCAGGGGGAAACACAGCGCTTCCAGGCGCTAGAAATACAAATCAAGCGCTCCCAAGCACCAGCAGGCAACAAAGAAGGTTCAAGTGAAAATAAAGCACTCTCTGCAGGAAAATGCAGCTTCTCCATGCTGCTAAAGGTCCCAGAGATTCCAGGGGGCAAAGCAAAGTCCCCCCAATCAGCCCAGGCAAGGCAGAGGGGTCCCCCAGAAGTCCTCCAGGCATCCAGGAAAGTCCATCAGGTGTCCAGGGGCTGGGCAGGGCCCAGGGATTCCCCTGGGCCCAAGCAGCAGCACGCCCTGGCAGATTCAAGTCAGAAACAAGAACATTTTGGAAGGGGACACAGCCCCTTTTTATACTATAAAATCCTTTGTCTAAAGGGTGCAGGCAGTGTGAGAACCAGCTAGAACTGGTTATAGGGAACTCCTTTAAGTGTGAGGGGCAGAGGCGACAGCCGCCCAGCGGGAGGTGGAGCCAGCATTGTGGCCAGGCAGGCACAGCCCTATTCACTCCCAGGTGCTATCTCCTCCCACTTCCCTGGCAGCAGATGCAGCCTTTCATCCACGGGCTGACTCAGACAACCTCCTGGGGGCTCCCCAGCCCCTGTCATCCTCAAACCAGACAGTCAATCCACAAGCAGGCCCAGGCACTCCTGGAGCCACGCGCCAGCCACTCACGTGCCAGCAGACTCACTACACACGCACACCCATGTCTAGAAGTGGCTCTTCCACACTAGACACACTCATGCCACATACATCTTTACGCAGCATTTGATCTCACGAATGCGTACATACCAAACTCGACCCTGCACTCCCCACACATCAGGAACTACCATGGGCATACATATTCCCCATTCATTCCTGTGGGAGGGCAGGTCACTCACCACACATACACAGAGAGCTCACGCACTTTACACTGTCCCACAGTGAAAAAGTGCGCAAAGGCCTAAAATCACCAACACCAGGTTCCAGAAACAGGCTGGAAAAAGCAAAAAGTTTCGGGGTGAACCTGCCAGTCCTCAAGTTAGGAGTCCTAACTTTACTACTACTAAATTGAGAAAAATCCTAATTTTAAGACTTTTGGTATTCACAGAAGGCATTTAGGAGTCCTAAAGTTAGGAGTCCTAACTTTACTACTACTAAATTGAGATAAATCCTAATTTTAAGACTTTCGGTATTCAAAGAAGGCATTTAGGAGTCCTAAAGTTAGGAGTCCTAACTTTACTACTACTAAATTGAGAAAAATCCTAATTTTAAGACTTTCGGTATTCACAGAAGGCATTTAGGAGTCCTAAAGTTAGGAGTCCTAACTTTACTACTACTAAATTGAGAAAAATCCTAATTTTAAGACTTTCGGTATTCACAGAAGGCATTTAGGAGTCCTAAAGTTAGGAGTCCTAACTTTAATACTATTAAATTGAGAAAAATCCTAATTTTAAGACTGACGGTATTCACAGAATGCATTTAGGAGTCCTAAAGTTAGGAGTCCTAACTTCTGTGAATACCGAAATGAGTAAGTGTCTTCTCTGAATACCAAAATGAGTAAGTGCCTTCTGTGAATACGCAAATGGTAGTAAGTTTAGCATTTTGTCTTAAGTTAGTTCTGTGAATCGGGCCCAGAGAGAGGCCAAGGTGTAGAGCTGACCAGCCGCTGCGTCCGCACTTCCTACTGTCACTACGGTTTATGCTTAGAATAAAAGGACCTCAACCTATCTCCTGTGGATCATTTTATCTTCACAATAATGGCGGGCGAGGATGGGAGAAGTTTTTGGTAGGGAATGTCTTCCCAAAGACCTTATTTCAGACAATGGTGGGCAATTTATTGGAGAGCAGTTTAAGAAATTCATAAATGACTCAGGGATAATGCATAGAACTACTTCAGTTTATCACCCAGAAGGAAATAGTAGCGTAGAACACTTTAAAAGAGTCATTAAAGGGATTATGGAACTGTCCAATAGCAACAACAAAGACTGGGAGGATGAATTAAGAAAAACTGTTTGTGCGTACAGAGTAACAAAATGTGATTCCTCTGGCTTTTCCCTTTTTGAACTAATGAGGGTCGCTCTCCCTGTACAAAAGACAACATGGGTTGGTTAAGTTGTACTAAAAAAATGAATTGGTCTGTTCAAGGTGTAAGACATTCCCTTGAGGATAATCAGAAACAATGGAAAGATAAACTTACTAAGAATGGAAAAGGGGTAGCAGTAAATGTAGGTGACATTGTTAACTTAAAAAAGGGAGGATTGTTTCTAAGGGTGAGAGTGAATATTCCTCTTCACTCAAAGGTTTTAAGGTACTGTGTAATTCTGCTCTTTTGAGCGATGGAAAGGTGTGGAATGCAAACAGAATTGCTTTATTCAGAGGTAACATCAATTTACAGCCTATAGAAAAGAGATAAGATTGGATTGAAGATGGTGATGGTATTACCTTAGAATTCCAGAATATGGATGGTGCTGTAGAACCTTCTTGCAGCAAAGATCAATTAGATTATAGAACACCTAGTACTAATCTTGATCCTTTGCCTACCCAAGACAACATAGTAACAAACAAAGGGGATACTGTTATTCAACGTTCTAAACGTATTTGTACCAAACCAAAGAAGTTTGAAGATTGTATTACTCATATTCATTGACCACTTGTATCACTTAGTATTTTATTTTCTTAATTCTTCTAATATTATTGTTTTATTTTTGGTTATTGTAGGGGGAGGAAGTGTTGTGTCTCGAGCCAGATCCTTCCTGACTCGAGCGCTACACGTACAAACTTCAGCGGGTAAGTGTTATGAATTGAATCTGTGTTGTTGTTCCTTTGTGCATTCTTTTCAGAACTATAGAGGTTGGGAGCAGAGAGAGACCAAGGTGTAGAGCTGACCAGCGTCTGGGTCCGCACTTCCTACTGTCACTAGGGTTTATGCTTAGAATAAAAGGATCTCAACCTATCTCCTGTGGATCGTTTTTATCTTCACAATACTTAGCACCTTCTTTCATGGGCTGTCACTGCAAATTCACTAGTTCTTCCTCCTCAGCATTTCGTAATCTCTGAGTGTATGTCTCTTGTAGGTTTTCTCTTACTTATTCTCCTCTCTTGTATTTATGTTTAAGTCTGGTTTTCAATAGATGGAAAACATTTTCATAAAATTTCCCCAAAAAACAGTTCATCCACCTCAGCTCCTTCCTGGAAAGTTTTGAGGTGATCCTTCAAGCAGGGCCTGAGAAAAAAGGGGGATCTCAAAATGTAAAATCCCCATGCATTTTCCATAGGCTTCTTTAAGACAGGTTATAGTAAAAACTGCTGAATGGAATTACTCCAAATTCAGCAGGAATCTAGCTCTTGGTCCACAGATTGTGCTTTTTGTGAAATTGACTTCAGGAGGGGGTCATGTGACCCCTCCCCTTCAAAATGTTGCTGGGCCCAGGGAGGGGGACCGTTTGCATACCTCCCCTACTAATAATGCCGGGTGGTGGGTCCCTGGGCCGAAATCAGCCCGGGGAGGAGGTCACGTTCCCCCTCCCCCTAATAATAATGGCAAGAATGGGCTGGGGTTCCCACGGCCTAAATCGACCCGGGGAGGGGCCACATGCCCCCCTTCCCTAATATTAATTCAGGCTGTGTGCCCCCTTCCCATAAGAATAACGCTGGGCCCGGGGAATGGGGGCCCAGAGCCAAAATCATCCTGGGGAGGGGGTCACATGAACCCCCTCCCCTTTGTTTAAATGACTGGGCCTGGGGGATGAGGTCCCCAGGGCCTAACAAGACCCGGGAGGGGGCCACACAGCCCCCTCCAATGTATCTAAATGATGTCACAGAACGCCATGACTGCTGTTATATGTGAGGTCATAAGCAGTGCATGGTGTGGGTGCAAGTTATAGTAATTGGTGAATTTCTGTGTTTTTTGTTCAAAGCATAATGGTATCACTGACATATTCACCCAACTATAACAATACTGTAGCCTTTGATTTTTCCTACTCAATTTCTGGGATTTTTTAAATGTAAAGTAATATTTAATTACCACATGTAAATCCAACTCCCCGCATGCAGCCAACCCCATGCAGCACACTGCTTTTGTACATGTGCAGTGGGGAGTTGGCCGCACGGCCTGGCCTGTGGCTGGGCTCTGAGACCAACCCACTTAAAGGCAGCCAACCTCACAATGCGCATGCCTCTGGCCATGTACAGTGGGGGGTTGGCCACAAGGACTGGCCTATGGCCAGGCCCTAAGACCCCCCCCCCGGCTGCCAACCCCCCACTGCACAAGGCCTTAGGCCATGTGCGGCATAGCATTGGCTGCAGAACCTTTTTTTAAAGGGATGGGGAGCCACATGGTGCCCCCCCCCCCCCTGAACCTATTATGGCCCTGGGGACCACATCCTTCAGGGCCATATATATTTTAAAGGGGAGTGGCCATGTGACCTTCCTACCCGAGCCTCATTAAGCCCTGTGGACCCCATCCCGCCGGGCCTTATTTATTTTAAAGGGAAGTGGAACACGTGGTTGCTCTCCCCAAGCATCATTGAGCCCTGGTGACCCCATCGCTAAGGGCCTTTTTTTATTGAGGTGGAGGGGCTATGTGGCCCCTATCCCTGTGACTCATTACACCCTGGGAACCCTATCTCCAAGGCCTTTCCTGCAATTAAAGGGGAGTAGGGCCATGTGGCCCCACTCCCCAAGCCTCATTCAGCTCTGAGGACCCCATCACTCAAGGCCATTTATTTTCATTAAAGGGGAGTGGGCTGTGTGGCCCCCTCCCTGAGCCTTTTTAGGCCCAGGTGAACCCATACCCCAGGATCATTTATTTTCATTAAAGGGAGGGAGCCACATGGACCCCCTTCACGAGCCTTGTTAGGCCTGTGGACCCCATCCCACAGGGCCATTTCTAAAAATGAAAGCCCCCTCCCAAAGCCACTATTGGGCCCTGGGACACTATATCCTAGGAGCCAACAGGGCAACCACCATATACCTGCTGGGGGCAGCAGGGGGAGCCCTGGGGCCCCCCAACCAGCTCCCCTCATGCCCCAGAAGCCAGCACTGCTCCATCCCTGTGGGAGCAGCCACTAATGCTGCTGCCTCCAGATGGGAGCATTATTTGTATCAGTTTCCCTGCATGCATCATTGCGGGCAGGAAAACAGATCAAAAGTCTGCTCCCAGCCGGTAGGAGCATTTTCAAAGCTTCACCGTCTGGGAGTGGACTTTGTGTTTGCTGTTGTCTGACAGGAGTTTTGAAAATGATCCAGCTGAGCGGGAGCAAATAGTTTAGCCCCGCCAGCACCGGTGCGGGCAGGGAAACCGCTATGTCCTAGGAGTGGGCTCCCAAGGACATACCTAGTGAGCCAGCCCTGGGGCCATTAGTTGCTCAGGGAGGGGGCATGCTGTCCCCCTCCTTTTTACTTTGTTTAGCCACCCCAGGGGAAGGGGTCACCAGGGCTTGTAGAGGCTCGGGTAGGGGGTATGTGGTATAAGTGACTGTTTGGCAGCATTAACTGCAACTGAAATAACAGGGTCATGCATATATCTGCAGGTATTCACTTGCAGCCATGGTACTTGTACATAAAAGCAGTCACTTAATGTGTTTCATGTATTTTATTCAAAGTTTGCAGCAATGTTTTATTTATCTTACATACATTTCCAATATGGCTGACATGCATTCTTATGTGCAATGAGTATGAATTAAACCAGTCTCCTCTCAATGTTTTGGCACCAAACTACACCATTGGTTTGTTAATTGGATATATATTTGTTTGTATCATGGACCCCCATGCGTGAACAAGGTCATTGGCCAAAATTCAAAGCAGGGGCTAAGAGCACCATGAATTAAAACCCTTTACTAGATTACTCACAAGTGAACGTGACGCTTTCTGAGTTTTGTTATGATATATAATATTTAGTTTAGGGATAGATAAGGGTATAGGGTGGTAAGAGTGATTTTAGGGTTATGGGGTGGGTAAGGGAATTGGCTTGTAAGGGTGTTTTTAAGGCTTGAGGAGTGGGTATGGGAACAAGGTGGTAAGGCTATTTTTACGGTAGAGGGGTAGAAAGGGAATTGGGCGGTAAGGGTATTTTTAGTGTTTAGGTGTGGGTAAGGAGTTACCCACCTTGCATTTTTAAGACATCCGTGGTAAAGGCATAAGTGTGGTAAAGGTTTGCGCGGTAAAGGCAAAGCGTCGTAAAGGCACTGCGTTCTAATGCATGCATGTGAAAGGCTGCATTTTTAATGCATGCGTGGTAATGTCATACAGCCTTCCCCGTCCACCTCTGCTCCTGGAATCACATTTTCAATGACTCAAAGACAATATTTTTCCTAGGCTGCTTCTAAAACTTAGACCTCTTTACTACCTGTGAAAATCCCACCATTTTATTCCTCGTGTGGATATCACATGCTTACATTTTCTGTGGGAAAAATCAAGTTTATGTTATTTTATTTGTCTTTTCATCGTTTAATCTTTCTGTAATGGTATCTTTCTTTCTATTATGAAGTATAGCTTTGTTTATTTTTAGCTTTCAGTACATTGTTGGGGCATTGAAGGTTGCCTGTCACCAGCTGGCTTAGGCTGTGATCTATAAATCAACATACTTAAGTGCTTTTGTTAGTTAATAGTGAGTAAATCTCAAAAGAGCAGTAAGAAAGACTTCTAGGAAAATTGTTCCCGATGCTATGCTGTGCATCAATAACAATTTTCCCCAAAATATAGTCTCACTTGAGGGGCCTCCTTAGTACAGCTTTCAGATGACCCTCGCTGGATTAGGACACACATGTTGAGTATCACTGAATAATCCCTCTGATTCCAAGTTAAGAGCTCCTTTTAGAATACTGGTATATTGAAGTTATTAACAGGTGCAACAAGCTTTGGCAACGCAAGTAGGTCTGGCATTGCCTGCTAGCTCTTTGGCTATGTAAATTCTTGTTTAGTGATGGTTTTTGCAAAACACTGTTGGCAATGCTGCCATGACCTAGCCATTCTTAAATTTACATTACCTAAAAGTAAACATATTTTAATCTCAAAAAGCAAATAGTGCCATGGCAGTTCCTGGCATTGAAGGGTTCTACTTTTTGTATGGATGTGCTCATTGTGAAAGGAATGAATGCTGCCACTCACATTGAAGTTAGCCAGTGGCTGAAGTTGGTTGATCCATTACACCATTACCTCCATGGAGCCACATGGACTCCCTTCACGAGCCTTGTTAGGCCTGTGGACCCCATCCCACAGGGCCATTTCTAAAAATGAAAGCCCCCTCCCAAAGCCACTATTGGGCCCTGGGACACTATATCCTAGGACCCAACAGGGCAACCACCATATACCTGTTGGGGGCAGCAGGGGGAGCCCTGGGGCCCCCCAACCAGCTCCCCTCATGCCCCAGAAGCCAGCACTGCTCCATCCCTGTGGGAGCAGCCACTAATGCTGCTGCCTCCAGATGGGAGCATTATTTGTATCTGTTTCCCTGCATGCATCATTGCGGGCAGGAAAACAGATCAAAAGTCTGCTCCCAGCCGGTAGGAGCATTTTCAAAGCTTCACCGTCTGGGAGTGGACTTTGTGTTTGCTGTTGTCGGACAGGAGTTTTGAAAATGATCCAGCTGAGCGGGAGCAAATAGTTTAGCCCCGCCAGCACCGGTGCGGGCAGGGAAACCGCTATGTCCTAGGAGTGGGCTCCCAAGGACATACCTAGTGAGCCAGCCCTGGGGCCATTAGTTGCTCAGGGAGGGGGGCATGCTGTCCCCCTCCTTTTTACTTTGTTTAGCCACCCCAGGGGATGGGGTCACCAGGGCTTGTAGAGGCTCGGGTAGGGGGTATGTGGTATAAGGGACTGTTTGGCAGCATTAACTGCAACTGAAATAACAGGGTCATGCATATATCTGCAGGTATTCACTTGCAGCCATGGTACTTGTACATAAAAGCAGTCACTTAATGTGTTTCATGTATTTTATTCAAAGTTTGCAGCAATGTTTTATTTATCTTACATACATTTCCAATATGGCTGACATGCATTCTTATGTGCAATGAGTATGAATTAAACCAGTCTCCTCTCAATGTTTTGGCACCAAACTACACCATTGGTTTGTTAATTGGATATATATTTGTTTGTATCATGGACCCCCATGCGTGAACAAGGTCATTGGCCAAAATTCAATGCAGGGGCTAAGAGCACCATGAATTAAAACCCTTTACTAGATTACTCACAAGTGAACGTGACGCTTTCTGAGTTTTGTTATGATATATAATATTTAGTTTAGGGACAGATAAGGGTATAGGGTGGTAAGAGTGATTTTAGGGTTATGGGGTGGGTAAGGGAATTGGCTTGTAAGGGTGTTTTTAAGGCTTGAGGAGTGGGTATGGGAACAAGGTGGTAAGGCTATTTTTAGGGTAGAGGGGTAGAAAGGGAATTGGGCGGTAAGGGTATTTTTAGTGTTTAGGTGTGGGTAAGGAGTTACCCACCTTGCATTTTTAAGACATCCGTGGTAAAGGCATAAGTGTGGTAAAGGTTTGCGCGGTAAAGGCAAAGCGTCGTAAAGGCACTGCGTTCTAATGCATGCATGTGAAAGGCTGCATTTTTAATGCATGCGTGGTAACGTCATACAGCCTTCCCCGTCCACCTCTGCTCCTGGAATCACATTTTCAATGACTCAAAGACAATATTTTTCCTAGGCTGCTTCTAAAACTTAGACCTCTTTACTACCTGTGAAAATCCCACCATTTTATTCCTCGTGTGGATATCACATGCTTACATTTTCTGTGGGAAAAATCAAGTTTATGTTATTTTATTTGTCTTTTCATCGTTTAATCTTTCTGTAATGGTATCTTTCTTTCTATTATGAAGTATAGCTTTGTTTATTTTTAGCCTTCAGTACATTGTTGGGGCATTGAAGGTTGCCTGTCACCAGCTGGCTTAGGCTGTGATCTATAAATCAACATACTTAAGTGCTTTTGTTAGTTAATAGTGAGTAAATCTCAAAAGAGCAGTAAGAAACACTTCTAGGAAAATTGTTCCCGATGCTATGCTGTGCATCAATAACAATTTTCCCCAAAATATAGTCTCACTTGAGGGGCGTCCTTAGTACAGCTTTCAGATGACCCTCGCGGGATTAGGACACACATGTTGAGTATCACTGAATAATCCCTCTGATTCCAAGTTAAGAGCTCCTTTTAGAATACTGGTATATTGAAGTTATTAACAGGTGCAACAAGCTTTGGCAACGCAAGTAGGTCTGGCATTGCCTGCTAGCTCTTTGGCTATGTAAATTCTTGTTTAGTGATGGTTTTTGCAAAACACTGTTGGCAATGCTGCCATGACCTAGCCATTCTTAAAATTACATTACCTAAAAGTAAACATATTTTAATCTCAAAAAGCAAATAGTGCCATGGCAGTTCCTGGCATTGAAGGGTTCTACTTTTTGTATGGATGTGCTCATTGTGAAAGGAATGAATGCTGCCACTCACATTGAAGTTAGCCAGTGGCTGAAGTTGGTTGATCCATTACACCATTACCTCCATGCTAGAGCTGGCAGAAGAAAATTGTAAAGGACACAATAAAAGACCAATGAATAAAGAAGGCTGGCTGAATGTTATTTTTGGTCTTGGCTTCTTCCAGACCGAACAAAAATGGGTATCATAAATATTTGTGCACATCATTCTTTATTTTGGTGGATAAGAAAGGTTGAGCTGCAAAAACACATCTAATAATTCACCTATTATTAGTGGCTCAGAATAAAGCTATACGTTTTCCCAGTTCAGAAGATCATGCCTTCATTTTGACAATTTCCAGGTTCATTTATTTAACAATTTACTATAAATTAGGGACTTTTAGTCTGATTCCTCGACATTCCTTTACATTTTAAAAATGCAAGATACCATATTCAACATACCACAGGCAGAATGTCCCCAATGTCTGGGTATTTGTTAATTTTCGTGTACATTCTCATCATATTAACTACTTGGCTCAATACTTGCAGTCTCTTGGCTTGAGCTACCGCTTCCAAGAAAGTTAAGCATCTGTCTTCACTTGAATAACTCTAGTGTTTAAGAATCAATTCGAATCTGGTCCTGCCTGCGAGCTGAAAATGAAATTTTGTCTCTTCAAGAGTTATGTACAACATTTATTGAGCCAGATTTGTATAAATGCTAATTACAGTGACATTTGTTAGACGTTAATGGAAAAAAAGACTTCCTCCTTCACTTCTGGAACGTCAATCTGTGAATTTGTGCTTGTATCTTTTGTGACAATTCTAAGAGCTGTAAAAAATGTACTTAAACTTTTGCATCTTGAGCCGCACCACCAGACCATATATGGCACTATTTAGAGGGGTAGTAAAGGCCATTTAGCTAGAAGTAGTTGATTGGTCCATTTTTCCCCTTCAGTATTTCTCAACTCTCTTTCGAGGGTGGCATCATCTTTCCTGATGGATGAGCCTCTATCTCATCTATTTGAAACAATGTGTCAAAATGATATACCACCCAATTCAGGCTGGCTAGTCCGCCACCTTTTTCAGTAGCTTCTACTCCATAAAAGACCACTGTCTAAACTAAGGTGCTTTGCAAGGAACATTAAAACAGAAGCTCTTAAGTGCTGGACAGAATATAAAGCACCCACAATATTCCAATATGCCACAATAAAAGAGTGGTATTTCCACTACAAAGTTTTCCCAACAGTGTAAAAACCGTCTTATGGGGAAAACACATAGCAGCATAGTGGTCATTTTATAGTGGCAGACCTTGCTTTGCGAGTGTGGCTGAGGTGGTTTCTGCCCAACAACAACGAGAGCTACAATTTCAACAGGAAAATGTTTAAATTGAGCCCATGTTGTTTTACTTTACCTATTCCTCACTTTTAGTCAAGGTGTTTTTAGTGATTTTCCTGTGTCAACGTAAAGTGAATGCAAATGTATTCATTTTAGCTTAATTTTAGCTGAAAATATGTGGAAGCACTTTACACCCCCACTCTCCACTTCTGTGGCTGGGTAACCGGAAGCACATGTTCCCATGAGTACAATCAATTGGCATTGATGGAGCAATGATTTTTATATCTCAATTTTCAAGTTTAATAATTAAATAGCCACCGCCTCTGGTAGCAAGGACCTTTGTTTGTTAATAAAGAGTGTTTAACGCCTTAAACGCGGCGTTTTTTCCGCCACGGTGCAGGCGTTCTGAAGAGTGGGCGGGGCTCCGTCGGCCGGTGGCCGACGGCAGCACTAGGGAGGTAGTGCTGCCGTCGGCCGGTGGCCGACGGCAGCATTCAAGGGGTTAAAAGGTGCATCATTTAAAGCAATCTTTCAGTATCAACAAGTATTTTGTCATTTTTAAGTAAAAGAGAATTGGTGTGAGTTAAAGAGTTTTATAATAATTCTAATAAATTCCGATCATTTTATTCAGAATGTAATAATCTTCAGTCATTGTAGTTAAAAATTCAAATAATCCATTAATCAATATTTCAGAAAAAGGTAAAACACAACATAGATAATACAACAAGCGTGCTTCATAAAGTAATCTCTCTAATCTAAATTGGGTTAAGAATGGAGTAAGGTGGAGGGCATGGTTTAGCCACCGACCAAAATGGCCACAGACTAGCGGAGCTCCGGAACAAGCCCCAGTAATCCGAACCAAATCTGTATTAAATCCTCATCCTAACGGCAGAAATAGTGTCTACTGGCGGGGAGAAGCAGTCAACATCCCGCTGACTGATATCAGTGCTGGGAAACGGAGCGCAGCTATGGAGCCGGTGTGTGGCGGCCAGGAGGATCGAAGGAGCGTCAGGGTTCGCCGCAGCTGAGCACCGGAGGTAGTGCCTGAAACGGGTCGTAGATTCTCAAGTGACCATAGACCAGGAAGGAGGTGTTGATGCCTTGAAAAGTGGACCCTGGGACCGAGTGGAATAATAGTACCACCCAAGCGCGGCCTCGTATGCGAGCCGGAGCTGCGAAGCGGGGCCACAGAGACTGCTGAACAGCGGCTGAGTTACCGGAGCCATGGAGCGACCCTGGCGGAAGAAGCGGCCCATAACTGAATCGTTCCCGGGGCCGGGACCTCACCCGTGTGTGAGAGGTGAGCAGGAGGACTGCCGTAGGTCGGGAAGAGGGCTTAACGGCTGAATGGTGCAGCAAACGAGGGCCTGAATTTGCAGCGAGGAGGAGACTGAGGCCAAACAGAGGAGTGTGAGTGACATCAGTAAAGCCCCACAGAGGCATTTCTTCTTTCATGCCCCCTGACCTAGACAAGAAAAAACAGCCCAGAACAAGAGCATGTCCTCACATAGGATGGCACGGTAACGGGCACATTTATGTCAGAACTTGAGCAACCAGCAGGCTGTGAGCCCAATGAATCTTTGGGCATGCAAGGGCCACCCCCCCACTCCCGCCCCCTCCACGATAAATTTGTCTGGAGGCAGGGAGGCTTGGAGAGCGTAAAGGGTTGTGAAGAGGCAGTGGGGTCCGGACTGACGGCCAGGCCAGGCCACCATCAACAACCCACTGGAAGATTTAGTGGGTCATTCACCAACGGTTGGAAGAGGGGGCCTCCATTTGCGACGCCCAGGGTGAGTGGGGGAGACTGGTATGCGCACATTATCCTAAGATTGGCAATCCCAGAGGAACGGGCCCATTCAATCTAACAAGCTGGACGATTATACCTTTACGAGCCCCCATCGAACATGGAGGAGGAAGGGGGGCAAATGAGCCTTCACTGGCCGCAATAATGGCCGCGATTAGAGACATCAAAAGCACCCTAGAGCCCAAAATACATGTGGTATCCTCAGAGGTCACTCTGATCAGGGCAGACATTTCCAAACTAAGTGAAAAATTGCTAACTGTCAAGACCCAAATTACCCAACGCCAGTCCAAAACAAAGTGCCTGGAAGAACAAGTGCACAGCGTAACACAGCAGACTGTGCACATAGCAGCGCGGCTAGAAGACCAGGAGGGACGGGCAAGGAGGAACAATATAAGTGTGGTGGGGGGTCCCGGAGGGGGCGGAGGGATCCAGCGTTGACCTATTCATGGAAGACCTCATAACCAACAACCTACAGCCCCTCCAACCATCACAGTTCTTCTCCGTCAAGAGGGTGCAAAGAGCACTAGTGCCGCCCCCTAAGCCTGGAGCACCGCCACGTACCATCATAGTCAGAATATTCAACCGCCGAGACGGGACACTACACTACAAGCGGCGAGATCAAAAAGAGACCTGCAATATGAAAACAACCGATAAGGTTTTCCCCAGACTTTACCCTGCAAGTTCAGAGGCAAAGAAGAAGCTTTGAAACCGTTAAAAAAGAGCTGAGATTCAAGGAATTAAAGTACATGATGCTTTTTCCAGTCAAACTGCGAGTAATAGCCGAAGGGAAAACATGGGTCTTTACTACATCAGAGGAGGTGTCGGAATGGCTGGAAGGCTGGCGCACAGTTGGCTGAGGCCCTGGCAAAAAGGTGCATTGCAGGGAAGAGCTTGCCAGGGGATATAAAGTTCCCGGAGCTGTAGAGGATTTGCAGTACATGTCCCCAGTGCCTGAAGGCCGAAAAGGTACAGATGAGGCACAAGAGTAACAGGTGATACCAGAGTGAAGGTAAGATGAGAGACTGGACTCTGCCTCCCACACACATTGCATCCCTGCAATGCAGGTGGAACATTGAGACATTGACCTGGCCTGAGTGGAACGTTTGCAAGATTAACCCAGACAAGACACATAAAGGCTACAATTACATGTCGGGCTTGGTCAGGAGGGAGTATGATAACATTTGTAGATTGAGTCAGGTTGGGCTGAACATCACCCGTATTAGTCATTAGTTAGAACTGTTATGCAAGTTAAAGGGCGACAGGTGCTCTGCAGGTTTAAAAGTTGGGGTCTTTAGAACCTAAAAAGCAGGGTTGCAGGGTGGGGGACAGTGGGAAGTTGGGTGGGGAAGTTCCTAATCAGGTACGAAATGTGAGATGTACTCAAAGGTAGAGTTTAGAAGCCTGCAACACTGATGCGGCTCATCCTGATAAGGGCACCGGACAAGAGTCCTAATCTAAAAAATTAACCAAAAATGCACGCAGTTCTTGCTGAAGGTCTGGTCATGAAATGTTAACAGACTCAATGGTAAACTCAAAAGGACAACAGTCTTACCATTTATAAAGAGGCACTCACTGGATGTGGCCCTCTTGCAGGAAACACATTTTAAAGGCAACTGTTGTAAAGCTCTTGATAGGTTTGGTTATGCTCTAGTAATACACTCAGGTTTTACCTCTAGTTCCAAGTGAGTGAGAGTTTTAATACGGAAGGCATTTCCCTTCATAGAGAATAAGACCTGGATGGACCCTCTTGGCTGCTACGCAGTAGTGAGTGGGACGTGGAAGGGGAAAATCCTTAATCTATATTCAATGTATTCCGCCCGGGCCTACAAATGGCAGCACTGGAGGTGCTGAGTTCACTTCTACCCTAATTGCCAGAGGGCAGACTAATTATTGGTGGGGACATGAAGGACATCAGAGCTTGATGTGACAGGTGGGGGGCCCCTGGCGACAAGCACCACTAGACAGAGAAGATTTCTTGAGGCCATGGACCTCGGTGACATTTGGAGACACCAGCACCCTGATAAGAAGCAATGTACTCTCTTTATCTGCTGCAGTGGGGGGCTTTCTAGGCTTGATTACCTCATTATACAATGCTCGAGGCTGGGAAAATTCATGGATGCTAAACACGTGGGCCGTGGGGTGTTGGGGGTCGTCGGGAGATCCACGCACCCCGTTCAACACACGGTGCAGACCTGCCTAGACTTCCTGTGTGACATTTCTTTACCGAGAATTACGCAGGTGGAGAGAGGGGTGTTGGAGGGAGAAAATGCCATTGATGAGATTAAAACAGCATCCCAATTGTTGCAGTCAGGGAAAGCAACGGGCCCAATGAACTCCCTGCAGAAATGTATAAGACTATGTTAGATATAACAGCAGAGCACTAGTTAAATATGTTCGAAAAAGCACAACGAGATAAAGTACTGCCCCTGGATCAAAGAACCGCCGTCATTACAGTAATACCGAAACCAGGTAAACCCCCAATGGAATGAGGGTCCTACTGTCCGATATCTTTACTCAATTATGAGGTCAAAGTGCTGGCTAAACTCCTGTCCTTGTGTCTGTCCAGTGTGATTATCACCTTAATACATACGGACCAGTCAGGTTTTATGCCTCATCGGAGCACAAGACTGAACCTCCGTAGACTGTTTGGCATACTTCATATGACAGAAAAATATTCAGACAGACAATCAGCCCTCCTATCCCTAGGCGCCAGAATGGCTTTCGATAGTGTGGAGTGGAATTACCTGTTTGCTGTTCTTGAGCACTTAGGAATATGCCCCAAATTTATGAATTAGATTAAGCTTCTCTATGAACAACCAATGGCTAGAGTAGGGGTCAATGCCACAGTGTCCCGGGAGTTTGCCCTACAAAGGGGAACTAGGCAGGGCTATCCGCTGTCCCCTATTTTGTTTGCCCCTAATATGGGGAATACCGGTAGGAAGGGAGTGGGAAGATCGAATATCACTCTATGCGGACAACATTCTTCAATATGTGGAAAAACCGAGACAATCAGTAGACAGAATACTACAGATGTTTCGCAAATACAGGGAATACTCTGGATATGGTATTTACTGGGGCAAGTCACTGCTATACCCCTTATCGGGAAGAGTGCCCGCCCTTAAGTCCAGGTGTACCGTGCCCATAGAAGAAAATGTTTAAAATGCCTCGGTATCCACATAACGTCAATGTCCACGTTTTCAGCAGCAAGAATGTGGGCCTACAGCTCGACAGGTTCAAGAATGGAACAAGGTGTCAGTCCAGAAATCCAATAAAGAGTTCTGATGAGAGAATAAATGAATAAGCAAGAAGCCTATGCAATTCATATAAAAAGAAAATTGTTAAGCTATAAATTATTCTTAGCTATAAATCAGCAGACATTTATTAAAGGGGAATAGGCTCTAAAAGTAATCTCTCAGGAGGAGAGATATGGTCACAAGAAACCCAGGGAAGGATCCTAGTAATGCAACAACCTACTCTAAGAACACACACTAATATGAACACAGTAAATTATGAACCAAAGCAAGTATTGCATTCTCCGCTTGCAGCATCCAGTAGAAATTCAGTAAACTCCTGGGAGTAGGTGAACAAGTTTCTCATGTCTTCACAATAGACCATGGAACCAAGTCCTCGAAAAGATACTTCGTCCACATTTTGTGGTTCAGACAGTTCTTCCCATGAATCATCCTTCCTGTTGTCTCCTCTCCCAGTGAGAACCTCACTATCAGTTGTCTAATAAGTTGCCTAATACATAATAAATGCCTATTCACTAACTATTAGAAGACTTCTGGAAAGTTACAGCATCAACAGTGGGAAGAAAAAAACATCTTGTGGCAACAGTGGTAAGAAAAAAACATCTTGTGGAAAACAACAGCTTAACATGAAAAATAGGTCGTTCAATGTATATATATATATATATATATATATATATATATATATATATAAGGGCTGTGGCAGTACAAAGGGGACACGAGGAGAGACTTTGGGATTGTTGGCACAGGCGCTGGTATTCCTGCTTCATTACACCTTGGTCCGGGAGCAAGGAATTTCAAAATCATGACTTTCTCTCCCCCCATTTTCGCCAACTCGAGATGCAGCGACATAAGGCATCCTGGGAGTTGCAGTTCAGAGTATCTGAATGAGCTGCAGCAGGTGAGCATGATTGCAGGGGGGAGGAGCGGACCAACACCAGATATTTTACAGGCAGCAGGGAACAACTTACCACGAATACCATTCGAGTGTTGGGCGCTGAGGAAGGAACGCGCCGAAATGCATTCGCCGCCACTGGAGCTGTACCAATTGATTAAAGCCTCTCTGAACTGTTCCCCTTCGAGATTCTGCCTCTTTGTTTGGAGGGAGGTTTCTGGTGATATATATACATATATATACTAGCAGCCCGTCCCGACGTTGTCTGGGTATGAATTGCTGCCAGCCAGTAGTATATTGTTTTGTAGGATTTCTTTTTGATAGCATTTCTTATATGTGACAGGCCTGTGAAACGCTCCGATTCACAGTGCACTGCTGATGCACTTAAGAGTACGCGTTCAGTAGTGTTTGAACTCGAGTTTCCCTACTTTATTTTTCCTAGCAATATTATATAGCGCAAACTCGACAACATGGCATGAGCACAATTTACACTACAAAGAACACATTCATTTGTGGTAGGCATGAAGAGACAAAGCGATTTGCCTGGAATCACAGGATGTAGAGCTGATGCCGAGATTCGAACGTAGCTCCCCAGCTCTTAAGTTCACAATTCTAGAACTTGTGGCGGGAGGTGTGTCTAAAAGTGTATGTCGGCGCTGGCCATCAATGAGAGAGACCTGTGAATTTTCAAATCGGTGGTGAAAAATATGAGTATGTTGCTGGAGATGTGGGCCACCGTGCCACCAATTTACTTACCGGGGGAGGGTAAACACCCATTATTCGGCAACTTTCTTTCCGCATACCGAATACTCTGCATACTTTCATTACGAAAGTACCATGACTCCGCAATGCCATTATAACGCATGGCATTACATTTTATATGCTTTACCACGCATACATATACAACGAAATTCGTTGTAAATGCATGAATGGTAAAATCATGGTTTTTTTACTGTTTGGATAAGGTAAGGATGGGTATAGGTGTATATGTTTTGGGGTACTGAGGTATATGTTTTGGGGTGTTTGGGTATTTTAAGGGTTCAGATATAGTTTTGGGTTATGGGGTACAGGGGTAGTTTTCGGGTTTAGGGATAGGCATGGGTTTTATGGGAACAGGGTTATTTTTAGGGTTCAGGGCTAGGTTTGGGTTTTGGGGTATAGGGGTATTTTTAGGAGTAGGTTTGGGTTTTGGGGTACAGGGGTATTTTAAGGGTTCAGGGCTAGGTTTGGGTTTTGGGGTACAGGGGTAGTTTTAGGGTTCAGGGCTAGGTTTGGGTTTTGGGGTACAGGGGGATTTTAGGGTTCAGGGGTAAGTTTGGGTTTTGGGGTACAGGGTTATTTTTATGGTTCAGAGCTAGGTTTGGTTTTTGGGGTACAGGGGTATTTTTAGGGTTATGGGGTAGGTTTGGGTTTTGGGGTACAGGGGTATTTTAAGGGTTCAGGGCTAGATTTGGGTTTTGGGGTACAGGGGTATTTTAGGGTTCAGGGGTAGGTTTGAGTTTGGGGGTACAGGGGTAATTTTAGGGTTCAGGGCTAGGTTTGGATCTTGGGGTACATGGGTATTTTTAGGGTTCTGGGGTAGGTTTGGGTTTTGAGGCACAGGGTATATTTATAGGGTTAAGATGGGTTAGTGTTTAAGGGTGTTGGGGTACTTTAAGGAGTAAGGGTGGGTGGGAGTAAGGGTGGGTTATGACTATTGGGGTGCAGGAGTATTTAAAGGGAGCAGGGTGGACACCCGGAGCTGGAATGTACAGAACCTGGGAAGAAAAAACAATGAAATATTGGGCACAACGCTCGCTTTTTTTTCCGTAATCCCGCGCCCCGCACACGCCCACGCCCATGCCCCCAGCACACGCCCACAGCACACGATATGAGACATGGCATGAAGGGCGGAACGTACCACACGCCCCCAGCGTTTGTCACGCCCCCAGCACACGCCCACAGCACAACGCAGACACGCCCACAAGGGACTACTTTGCTGGCACGGTTCTTTTATCTTTTAAATGTATATGGTGGGCGTCTGTATAGCCTATGTCCTTCTGGTGCAACTGCCCTTTCCAACGCTGTATTGGGTGTTGTGATTGGTGCTGTGGTTCCTGAGATTACCCGCCTCAAAGGTTTGGGCTCTCTCTTTATTATATATATATATATATATATATATATATATATATATATATATATATATATATATATGTATATATATATATATATATAAAAATTGGGCTCTCTCTTTATTATATATATATATATATATGTATATATATATATATATATATATATATATATATATATATATATATATATATAACACTCAAAACCTCCTCCACATCGGGAAAGGAAACAGCACTCCGGTGATGACAGTCAAACAGCGAGTTTTATTTCTCACAGCCAACAAACGTTTCGGCAAAAGCCTTCGTCAGTGTTACGACCAACAGAGCATAATTCCAGTTTTAAATAAAGTTTTGTGTGCGAGAGTGGACATAGACAAGGGGCTAGCCCGACTCATGCCAAGATGGGCGCCATCTTGGAATGGGTTCCTGATATAGGAACTAGTGCAAAATCATACCGTGAATCGGTCATATAGTTGCACAATGGGCGCAAAACAATCAAATATGCATGTCAACATAATAAAGCCGTGGATCGGCAATTGCCCCTTAGAAAAAAGTGCACATCAAGCAACCAACATATACTTTAAATATGAATATCAACATTATAATACTTGGAACTATGTAAACCTATAAGGCGAATTTCATTTGGCGGCATTGCATATAAGACAAATTCTCATATAGAAAAAATAATATTATAACCATCATAGCAAAAAGGACGACCAAACGTCCAGCAAGTGTTACACAGGAAACGACAAATAATACAGATACCTAAATGAGGAATAACCCTCATAAGGAAATTTCATGGACAGCTCATATAAGTCCGTAGCACAAAATCAGTGATTAGATCATTAAGTTCAAATAGAGAACCACAGTTTTAGACATCAAAGACTCAATTTAAAATAAAGAATAAAATCAAGATATTCACAATTGATAATCAGGAAAGTATCTAGTAAAGGTGCAGTTCAATACATAAATATAGCTATAGATATGAAAACTCTCTCATACAAATGATTTTTAGTATTATACAGGTAGCTATGGCCACAGGAACTATATCAGATTATAAATAGTCTTCCAAGCACAGTTCAGAAAGACTAGATTTTACAAAATCACTTTCCGAGGTGAACTACCATGTCCTCCCCACTATTCATGCCCTTCGTGTGTTTTGTAGACAGATCAATAATATACCTTGATTCAAGGCATCTCAGTCTTCCTAATCTGTCACCTCCCTGTGGATTATAGGGGACATGATCTAGCCCAAAAAAGCATAATTTATTCCTGTCTTTGTTGTGATGTTCCGCAAAGTGCCGTGCTACTCGGTATGAGGGATCTACTTTATCTATAGCCCTGAGGTGCTCCAGTATCCTTAGCTTGAGTTGGTTGATGGTACTCCCAATGTATCTCATGCCGCATGGACAAACTAAACAATATACGGCATACGTGGTGCTGCAGGTAATACATTTATGAATCTTATTAGTTCTACCTGCATCGGGGATATCATAATGGAGAACCCTCCGGCTATTGGCGCACGCTTTGCATTTCCCACAGGGAAAGAACCCACTCATTTCTCTTAAGGTGTTCGGCTGGGTGGTTAGGACTTCAAGATGACTGTGTACCAAAGTGTCCCCCAAGGACCTGGCTTTGCTAAAGGTCACTAATGGAAATGGTGGTAGATCTTCTTTTAACACATCATCTGTCAACAAGATGTGCCAATTTTTTCGCATCATAGCTCTTAATCTATCAGCACCCGAGGAATATGGTGTGATCATCCTAAAAACATTTTTATCATTAATGTTAGTCCCACCCGATTTCTTTTTGAGAAGGTCTTTCCTGGGGATCTTTTTAACTTTCCTCAAAGTGTTCTGTAAGAGTGGCTCATCATACCCTCTAAGGCGAAAGCGGGCTATGCAATCCGAGGCAGCCGCCTCGAATTCCGTGTTTTGGGTACTATTCCTTTTGATTCTCAAGAGCTCCCCGTAGGGGATACTTCTGATTAGTTTTGGTGGATGGGCACTTGTAGCAAAAAGAATAGAGTGCCTGGCTGTCTCCTTGCGGTACAGCGCGGTATGGACATGGCCACCCTCGATGTACACCCGCAGGTCCAAGTAGTTGGCTGCCACCCCACTAATTGTCCCTGACAGGTGCACATTATAGATGTTATTATTTAAAGAGTCGATGTATTTCTCTGCCATGTCCTTCGTACCCTGCCACACGATGAACAAATCATCGAAGTAGCGGTACCAATGTACCACCTTCCCGCTTTGATGACCTTCCTGGTAGCTTCTGGGCACCCGCTCCTCCCACCAGCCCACGAACAAATTCGCATAGCTAGGGGCGAAGCAGGTGCCCATAGCTGTACCAGAGGTCTGCCTATAAAGCCTATCCTCAAACAAAAAAATGTTATGAGTTAAGCAAAATTGCACAAATTCCATCAGCATAATATTATGTTGTGCAAAACGGATTGGACGTTTGCCTAAATAGTGCTCAATGGCAGTCAATCCGTGGGTATGGTCAATGATGGTATAAAGACTGGTGATATCCATCACCAGAAGTAGATAGTCTGATTGCCAATCCATTACAGCCACTTTGTTTAAGAAGTCTTTGGTATCTTGGACATAAGATTCCAAATTAGTCACAAGGGGAAAGATGTAGTTGTCCACAAATCTTGACATATTTTTGGTCAATCCACCGATAGATGCCACAATGGGACGACCTGGAGGTGAGACGTTATTTTTATGCAACTTGGGCAAATGATAAAATGTCGGCGTCATTGGGTTGTTACTGCGTAGGAAAATATGTTCATCCTTTCCTAGCATAGAAAGGTGATTTTAAAATCAAGTCATCATACTCTCTGATACTAGATTCATACACCTCCTTGGTAGTGATGGCATAGTATTTTGTGTCAGAGAGTTGCCTCATAGCTTCTTGAAGGTAGTATTCCCTTGTCATTATAACGACATTGCCCCCCTTGTCCGAGGGTTTTATGATGATTTTCTTGTCGTTTAATAGTTCTTGTAGGGCTTTCTTATGAGACTCAGTGATATTATGAATGTTCGTATGGGTAACCTTTCTTAGCTTTACCAGTTCCATCGTCATGGCCTCTGAGAAAGCGTCAATGGCGTCCCACGGTGACTGGGGGATAAATGTCGAAAGAGGTTTAAAATGACTACCGTCTCTTTCTTGTTCAATCCCCTGTATTGCTGCCCTCTGTGCCATATTCATACCGGCAGTATCGACATAGTCCGTCTCAGTTCTTAAAGCTTCCATAGCTTCCATGCAGGGCATGTCTCTCCCTACCAAGGTATCCGTGGCCGTCAACCTGATCCCAGGTTTCAGTGGTCCCTTGGTGTGTGGTCTCAATTTGAAATGCTTGTGTAACTTCAGTTTTCTAGTGAACCTGAAAAGATCGATTTTGGTTTGAGTAAATTCGAGGTCGGTGTTCGGACAGAAGGTAAGTCCCAGGCTCAGAAGTTCATGCTGTTCATTACTAAGTACTTTGTTCGTAAGGTTGACAACTGTTAGATTTGTTGCCTTTACTTGATCAATATTCCTTACTTCTTTTTGTTGCGGCCGGTCCAGGTCCATGATTTCCCTTTGCCCCTTCTTCTTCCTTTTGCCGCCTCCCCCTGATCTCCTGGTCCTCCTTCGTCTGGTCGCTCCGGGGGCTTGTTCTTTCCACCTCTCAGCCAATTCTGCCGTATTAATTGAAACTCGGTGTGAAAAGGAACAGTGGCTCTTCTGCGTTCGTTCGCTTGGTCTCGCTGTTCATCACCCGATTCATCAGCGGTTACTTCTGATTCTGAAGTTGGTGCACTTGAACCTGGTGCAGCTGTAATCCCTTGGTTCATAGCTTTTCTTGGGGCGTCATATTTTTTGGCGAATGTTAGGACACGTCCCTGGCGATAATCGTTCTCATCGCGTTCAAACTTCTCCTGTTTGCGCGCCATTATCTTCTGTTGGTATCTAACCAGGCGTTTCTTCATGGCCTCCTTTAGTTCGTGTACCTTGGCTGTATCCTCTTCCTTGTCAATTACATCCTCCAAAGATTTAATATCAGCCAGTGCCTTATCCCTATCGCTCCAAGCGTATTTTACCAGGAGCTTTAAGATGCCCTCACAGTACGCTTGAGTCTGTTCATGCCAATCCGTTAGCAGTTGGGGGTCTGGGTGCTCGTAAGATGGTACGGTGTACACCCTCAGTCCCCTCGGCACCATTTTCTCATCGATGTAACTGCTGAGGCTGGTGGCCTCCCACCACTTACGAATTTCTCGTTCCTGCAGCTTTTCAAGTTTGTGCATGGTTTCCTTCAGTTTGTCATTACCTGTCCCCACAGCCGAGGACGAGGCCGTCACAGTTGATGATTTATCACGTTTTTAAACATGTCTTGTGCGAAAGCACGTCGTTCTTCCTAGCCAAACATGTTCATCTTAGGTATACAAGATGGTCGATGTCACTATTTATGTATATGTGCTGCGCTCGAGACCAACTTGGTCGAGCCTCGCCAAGTCTGTCACCCTCCTAGACGCTCTGCCGTTAATTACTGCACCTCCTCACTGATGTGAAAGAGAAAGAAAGGGCTCACCCACAAGAAGCGCTGCCACAGCTCCCATTCGGTGTAGAGAGGGTATTCTCCGGTATTGCTTCAAATCCGGTGTTCTCCGGTGCCCATACACATATGCAGTCACGGCGGTGCTCGAGAGATACAAGGTTCAAACTGCAAGGACTGTTGAGTGGCCCCACTGTGGGAAGAGGGCCAGCGTACTACAAGGCACAGAAGGCTTTGCGATTTAGCCACGCCCACTGTGGCAGGTGCCAGTGATTATATGAGCAGACGCGGCCAAAAACTGCTCTTCCAGCCCTTTGTGAACAATGCCTCTGAAGAAAGGATTATTTCCTGAAACGCGTCAGGCTTTACATGTTCAAAGATTGCTGTGAAAGCTGTCAAGGAGCGAGCAGTGAAATGGATGCAAATAAACGTGCTGATCTGAACTTCGTGTGGCTTTGCTTCAATTTGGGGCTTCCTGTTTAGACTTTGATGGATATCGGCTGTTTGCCCAGTCGAGAAGCGAGGCCCACCTTACGAAGGGTTTGTGCAGGCTCTGAGAAGGGGCTTGCAAAGACGGAACGAAGACAAGAGCAGCTCCAATGCAGGTGGTGCTGCCTTGAGCACGAATTCACTGCTGCAAAGCGCAATCTGAGGGCTTACAGCGCTTTACTTTACTCCACTTGGTGAATACTTGGTTCAAACTGCAAGGACTGTTGAGTGGCCCCACTGTGGGAAGAGGGCCAGCGTACTACAAGGCACAGAAGGCTTTGTGATTTAGCCACGCCCACTGTGGCAGGTGCCAGTGATTATATGAGCAGACGCGGCCAAAAACTGCTCTTCCAGCCCTTCGTGAACAATGCCTCTGAAGAAAGGATTATGTCCTGAAACTCGTCAGGCTTTACATGTTCAAAGATTGCTCTGAAAGCTGTCAAGGAGTGAGTAGTGAAATGGATGCAAATAAACGTGCTGATCTGAACTTCGTGTGGCTTTGCTTCAATTTAGGGCTTCCTGTTTAGACTTTGATATATATATATATATATATATATATATATATATATATATATATATATATATATATATATATATATATATATATTCCCTACTGGCGATAGCCAGTAGGTATATATAGTTAGGATTTTTTCTCTATGGGATTTCTGAAAATTCTATGTCTAATAACTTTGGCGTTTGGGGACGGAATTGGCTGAAAATTTCAGGAAAATGGCACATTTTGTTTCTGAGCAGCCCCTGAAAATGTGGGGGGGTTTCGTCAAGCAGGGGCCGAGAAAAAAGGGGGGTCCCAAAACGTGTTTTTAACATTGAGTTTTCCATAGGGCGGTTGGACTCACTTTTAGCTCGAACGGCTGAATGGATTTCCACAAAACTTGGCAAAATTGTAGGGACTGGTAGCCTGATGTGCCTTTGCTATGTCTCAAGATATATGCTCCAGTGGTTTTTACGAAAATTAACTTTGAAAAATATATATTGGGCTACATTGGGCTATATATATGTTGGAGCCCAATGTAGCCCAATGTAGCCCAATGTAGCCCAAAGATGGCCACCAGAGACAAAAGAGCCCAAATGTAGCCCAAATATCAGCCAGATGTAGCCCAACTATAGCCCAGTGACAGAATGTCCCAGAGTGTTCTAAAGAACAACTAGAGCGCTAACAGTCTTACTTATGACAAAAGTATGGCACACCTGAAGTCATCTTGATTGGAATAAAGTGTTAACACTTAAAACATTTAATTTGCAAAGGAACAAAATTAGGGGTTTCATTTTGCCATAGAAATGTTATATATATATATATATATATATATGAAATACCAATAATTCGCCGCACACGCCTTGATGTAAGTTGCAGTTTCTTTTATTTCAAAACGTGACAAACACCTACGCGTTTCGAACCGTAGTTCGTGTTCACGGTAGCTATACTGTGTGGTCCCTTCATTATTTCAATGCACATTGGCCTTAGGCACGCCCCCATTTATTTGAGGCATGCTGGGACATGTAGTGTTAACAAAAATATATGTGCCCATGCAATATTTGCTGAAGTCCTGGGTTTATGCAGTATTGGGGCGATATTCGGCGTCACTGCATTTAAAGCGTGTCCCCAGTTAACTAGGACAATGGCGCTTTGTATCACACGTGATGACACGTGCGTATATAATCAGCTCTCTGTTTACCCGAGAGTTGATTAAAATGCGTGACTATATGGATGCAATTCCATTGTTACAATTAAGGGCTGAGTGCCCTACGTCCCCAGTACTGACATTTACCCACGACTTATTTACTTTAAATTCACTTTCTTGGCACTGTCAGAAGGGAAAGAAATTCTCAATACAATTCAGCTTAGGTAATTGTGAGTAGCACAAAATGATTATAAACATTCTTGGTTTGGGTCATTTGTTAGAGTCTTTCATAGTCAAAAGAGGATACCTATATACAGGTTTACTGCTGGGTGCCAATTCAATCTGTGTCATCGTTCTCATAGGTGGACATGAAGTTCCTCATCGCCATTGAGGCCAGCAGGTTGTTTGGTTCTGAACCTCATGATTAATTTCGATTCAAGCCTTCTCAGTTTTTGAATCCGGTTGCCTCCTCTTTCATGTTGAGGTACCATCGCCAATCCAAAGTATCTGACATCAAGCCACGTTTTGTTCTCATGATTGGCTAAATGTTTGGCAATGGCATAGGAGTGGTCACGATTCTGAATGGCTCGAATATGTTGGAGTATGCGGGTTTTGATGGAACACGTTGTGCTACCGATATAAGATTTGCCACAGTAACACTGGATCATGTACACCACAAAGGAAGAATCACAGTTGATGTTATTTGTGATTGTAAAGTTTTTGCCAGCTGCATCTTTGAGATTTTTCATGTTGCGTCCTATTTTGCACGCCTTGCAGACTGCGCATTTGTTAAATCCTTGTTTTCTGATATCAAGCCAGGACTTAGTTTTCTTGATTTCAAAATGACTTTGAGTTAGTTCATCCGCCAGATTACTTGCCCGTCTGTAGGAGACAAGAGGGTAGTTTCCTATCGTTGTCCCAATATCTGGGTCTTTGCGTAGTATATGCCAATACTTCATCATCGCTTTCTGTATTTTATAGCTCTCTTTGCTGTAAGTCATTATCATCCTGGGTTGATCAGTGGTTTTGTTGTCTTCAACTCCTTGCGTGGCATTAGAACTTTTCTTGGTGATTAGAGTTTGTTCTCTTGATTTGCTTCTTGCTCTTGTTTCACATGCGGTTAGATCTGTACGATTGTATCCTCGCTGCTTGAAGCGTGCTTTGGTTTCTTTGAATTTCAATTCCATTTCTTTTTCCTCAGAGCAATTCCTTTTCATCCGTAGGAGCTCACCGTACGGAATGCTTTTTATCAGTTTCTGTGGGTGAAAACCCAGACCGTGGAGAATGCTGTTGGTTGCTGTTTCTTTCCTATGGACGGTCGTCTGGATCTTGCCGTCAGCTATGTACACCTTTGTGTCTAAGAATACAATTTCGTTAGGACTGATGGAATATGTGAATTTTAATCCCACTGAATTCTGATTGAGGACATTGAAGAATGTCAGGAATTCCGTCTCCGTGCCTTTCCACAGGAGGAACAGATCGTCTATAAAGCGTAGCCAAAGGGCTACCTTTGCCATATGATGGTCGTTTTCTTCTCCCCAAGCAACGGTTTTCTCCCACCACCCCATGGTGAGATTCGCGTAGCTTGGAGAGAAGGAAACTCCCATGGCTGTGCCACAACATTGTTTGAAGATGGTTTTGTTGAAGAGAAAAATGTTATTATATAGACACAATGTCATCATTTCCATGATCATTTTTGAATGTTCTCTCCGGGTGATTGGTTGTTGGTCCAAAAAATATTTTATGGCTGTCAGTCCAGTATCATGATTTATTGACGTGTACAACGACACCACATCGATCGTCACTAACATGTAATCCGGTTGCCACTCAGTTCCCATGAGGGTGCGTAGGAAGTCACCCGTGTCCTTTATGTAGGAGCTTAAGGTTGGTACCAGTGGAGCTATAAAATAATCCACGTAGTTGGAAACGTTTTCATAGAGGCCCCCACAGCTTGAAATTATTGGTCTTCCGGGGGGCTTGTGGAGGGTCTTATGTACTTTAGGTAAAAAGTATATGGTTGGAAGGATGGGATTTTCAACCATCAAGAATTTCCTCTCTGTGTCTGTAATTAGACCATTTGCTTGCCATGCACTCAATTTTGTTTCCAGTTCCTGTTTCATTGCTTCTGTTGGGTTTCTATTTAGTACCATGTAGTTGTTGGTGTTGTTTAGCTGTCGCATTGCTTCTTGTACATAAAGTTCTTTGTCCATGATTACAATATTCCCGCCTTTGTCCGCAGGTTTTATTTCTATTTGGACGTTGTTTTTCAGGCTAGATATTGCTTGTCGTTCTCCGATAGTTAGATTTTCTTTTCTTTTTTTGTTGTAGTTTTTGGGCATGTCCTCAATCTCATTTATAACCAGTTCATAAAAAGTATCGATTTTATTTCCTGGGTACAAGATCGGGCAGAATTTAGATATACTACGCAAAGACCCAGATATTGGGACAACGATAGGAAACTACCCTCTTGTCTCCTACAGACGGGCACGTAATCTGGCGGATGAACTAACTCAAAGTCATTTTGAAATCAAGAAAACTAAGTCCTGGCTTGATATCAGAAAACAAGGATTTAACAAATGCGCAGTCTGCAAGGCGTGCAAAATAGGACGCAACATGAAAAATCTCAAAGATGCAGCTGGCAAAAACTTTACAATCACAAATAACATCAACTGTGATTCTTCCTTTGTGGTGTACATGATCCAGTGTTACTGTGGCAAATCTTATATCGGTAGCACAACGTGTTCCATCAAAACCCGCATACTCCAACATATTCGAGCCATTCAGAATCGTGACCACTCCTATGCCATTGCCAAACATTTAGCCAATCATGAGAACAAAACGTGGCTTGATGTCAGATACTTTGGATTGGCGATGGTACCTCAACATGAAAGAGGAGGCAACCGGATTCAAAAACTGAGAAGGCTTGAATCGAAATTAATCATGAGGTTCAGAACCAAACAACCTGCTGGCCTCAATGGCGATGAGGAACTTCATGTCCACCTATGAGAACGATGACACAGATTGAATTGGCACCCAGCAGTAAACCTGTATATAGGTATCCTCTTTTGACTATGAAAGACTCTAACAAATGACCCAAACCAAGAATGTTTATAATCATTTTGTGCTACTCACAATTACCTAAGCTGAATTGTATTGAGAATTTCTTTCCCTTCTGACAGTGCCAAGAAAGTGAATTTAAAGTAAATAAGTCGTGGGTAAATGTCAGTACTGGGGACGTAGGGCACTCAGCCCTTAATTGTAACAATGGAATTGCATCCATATAGTCACGCATTTTAATCAACTCTCGGGTAAACAGAGAGCTGATTATATACGCACGTGTCATCACGTGTGATACAAAGCGCCATTGTCCTAGTTAACTGGGGACACGCTTTAAATGCAGTGACGCCGAATATCGCCCCAATACTGCATAAACCCAGGATTTCAACAAATATTGCATGGGCACATATATTTTTGTTAACACTACATGTCCCAGCATGCCTCAAATAAATGGGGGCGTGCCTAAGGCCAATGTGCATTGAAATAATGAAGGGACCACACAGTATAGCTACCGTGAACACGAACTACGGTTCGAAACGCGTAGGTGTTTGTCACGTTTTGAAATAAAAGAAACTGCAACTTACATCAAGGCGTGTGCGGCGAATTATTGGTATTTCATCAAAACGGGACACTGCCCTGGTCCCTTCGCTGGCACCGACTGAAGAGTGCTCCCGCTGCGACAGGACAAGTTGTATGCAATATATATATATATACATATATATATATATATATATATATATATATATATATATATATATATATATATATATATATATATATATATATATTACCTACTGGCGATAGCCAGTAGGTATATAAAGTTAGGATTTTTTCTCTATGGGATTTCTGAAAATTCTATGTCTAATAACTTTGGCGTTTGTGGACGGAAGTGGCTGAAATTTTCAGGAAAATGGCACATTTGTTTCTGAGCAGCCCCTGAAAATTTGGGGAGGTTTCGTCAAGTGGGGGCCGAGAAAAAAGGGGGGTCCCAAAACGTGTTTTTAACATTGAGTTTTCCATAGGGCGGTTGGACTCACTTTTAGCTTGAACGGCTGAATGGATTTCCACAAAACTTGGCAAAATTGTAGAGACTGGTAGCCCGATGTGCCTTTGCTATGTCTCAAGATATATGCTCCAGTGGTTTTTACGAAAATTAACTTTGAAAAATATATATTGGGCTACATTGGGCTATATATATGTTGGAGCCCAATGTAGCCCCATGTAGCCCAATGTAGCCCAATGTAGCCCAAAGAAGGCCACCAGAGACAAAAGAGCCCAAATGTAGCCCAAATATCAGCCAGATGTAGCCCAACTATAGCCCAGTGACAGAATGTGCCAGAGTGTTCTAAAGAACAACTAGAGCGCTAACAGTCTTACTTATGACAAAAGTATGGCACACCTGAAGTCATCTTGATTGGAATAAAGTGTTAACACTTAAAACATTTAATTTGCAAAGGAACAAAATGAGCGGTTTCATTTTGCCATAGAAATGTTATATATATATATATATATATTCACTGAAAAAACCATAGGTTATAGACCATATATAGTTAGGAATTAGCATTTACAAAACCTTGAAAATTCACTGAAAAAACCATAGGTTATAGACCATATATAGTTAGGAATTAGCATTTAAAAAACCTTATTTTACTCACACAAAACCATTGAAATTCCATATATAGTTAGTTGCACTAACTATATATCGCGCACCTGCAATCCACTGCTGATGATGTCACATATTACATCATTCATGACATGGTCAGTGACATCACTGATGACATCACTGATGACATCTCAAATGACATCACTGATGACATCTCACTTGACATCAATGATCACATCACTGATGATATCATTCATGTGACAATACAATGCATCTCCTCACATTTTAATATAACCTCTGTTTCACCCAGTGTTAAAAACAGAGTATAATTTTTGAAACCATTGACACACCAATACTAGTTACTACATACGTACTCACTGATTCCTACGTCTACACACACATTCACTCATTCACCCATACAATCATTCATACATACAATCACTCATGTTTACAACACAATCATATGCACTCATACACCTATACAGACACTCACACTCTGCCACTCATCCATGGAGTTACTCACACACCTAGTCAGTCCTGTAAAGAATCAATCACACTTCCATTTTCTACTCTATACAGTTAAACATAGAGCACCTTACGTTTTCAACCATATACTAACACATACTTACTCTCTTATACAATCATTGATACAAGTACACATTGATCTGTACAGAGTCACACACCTCCCATCCAGCCACACACACACTCAGTCTCCCATGCAAATACTTGGGCAATCAATCAATAACCCATATAGTTAATCATATAGCTACTGATCAAAACATGCAGCAGTTTACAGAACAACAGACATAATGATGCACAAATTAAGACACTTTAGTCACTAACCCATGCACTCAGTGAGACACATTTAATCACTCACTCATGCATTCAGTCATGCACCTACTAAATCCTTTGTCCAGACACTTATACTTCCACTCATTCTTCAATATGTAAGACACATTTTAACTTTACAGAAACATACAGTCACTGGATGTTGTCATCAGTGATGTCATCAGTGATGTCATTTGAGATGTCATCAGTGATGTCATCAGTGATGTCACTGACCATGTCATGAATGATGTAATATGTGACATCATCAGCAGTGGATTGCAGGTGCGCGATATATAGTTAGTGCAACTAACTATATATGGAATTTCAATGGTTTTGTGTGAGTAAAATAAGGTTTTTTAAATGCTAATTCCTAACTATATATGGTCTATAACCTATGGTTTTTTCAGTGAATTTTCAAGGTTTTGTAAATGCTAATTCCTAACTATATATGGTCTATAACCTATGGTTTTTTCAGTGAATTTCAATGGTTTTTTAATAGCAAATATCATAAGCTGTCGAATGTCAAGTACGTGGTAAGTGAAAACATTTTCGTGTTTATGCACACTGATCTGCTTTGAATGGTGCCCCCCCCCCTCATTTCTATTAGGAGTACTCTCTCTTTGCAGATAGTGAAAGGTAGTTAACGCAGGTCTTTGCCCCCATTGTAATCCGTCGTGCCTGCTTCTCTCTCCATTTGATTCATTGTTATCCAAGTATTTACTGTTTTAGAATTAGTTCTCTTTGGTTCATTCTCTATTTACAAACAAACACAGAGTCGCAATACTCTGTTTAGTCTTTGCAGATAACGAAAAATCGTGTAAAAAAAAAGAAAAGGAATCGAGCAAAATCAGTAGGCCACTAATGGGATCTCTTTTTGACCTCGCTAAAATAGAAACATTAGGAACAACCCCTCATGACAAATACAAAACTAGTGAGATGAACTGAACTCCACACAATGATGGCTGCAAAACAGCTCTGCTCCGCCACCCACCCCGCCCAAAATAACGATAAAGAACGGCTGCCATGATTGGTTGCGGAATGACCACGACGGAGCTACGAAATGGTGCTGCTCTCATGCTAACCCCAGCTTCAGTCTGAAACATCCAGAAACACTGTAGACTACCAATTCGATCAGTTCCGGTAGCGCCCCAATGTAACCCGGTAGAGAAGAACTAGCCCTCCCCTCTTTGACTGATGGTTCTTGTTGCCTGTCCCTTCTGTTGTCATTTAACAGAACTATTTAGCCTGCTGAAAGGGGTTGTGTTCCGACCGCTGGTTGGTGGAGACATTTTGACTATATTCTGTACCTGCGTTGTCGCGTAATGCGTCATATGACGCGCCGCGTTAGCGCATCCGGAAGTCATCCGGGGCGCGCAGCGCGTAACGTAAGCATAACAAGTCATGTGACTTGTTAATAAAACTTTTCATTGGTTCATTTTACTTTTCTTATTGTAATGATGAAAGGCTTGGTCATATGACCTAAAAATTACGCTTTTCATTACTTCCGAACATTATTTTTTCTTAAATATATGTTATAATGTTCCAGGCTAATGTACTTTCCCGGAAATTTTACAACTGTCCTGCAAGTAAAATATATTCTTTTTTCGAGAAAAAGAGCGTTTCTTCGTCCCATGACGGAGCCGTTGAGCAAAAGAGGGTCGACCTGCTGTCTTAGTCGCCGATACGCCTGAATATGAGATTCTTATCGATCACTTTATGTTGCAGGAATAGAAAACACAACAGCCCTTGACCATTTATCTTTACTGCGTTCCTTCGTATTATACCTTTTACCCTTCATGTAATTGGTCTGCTTTATTTCACTTGCCTTTTAATGATTCTAAAACAGTGACTATTATTAAAAACTTTACCAATGTATATACTACTACCATGTTTTCTTTTAAAAACCTTTATTGTGAAAATTTCATTATACAAATACGAGCCTATAACCACGTGGGCCGGCCACGGAGCAAACTGTAATCGTATATGATAAATAGACATTTACACTGTAGAGGAACGTAACGGGCGGGCCATTAGGTTGCAAGAACTAAGGTGTCTAACAGTTACGGAATCGGTGGACGTACATTTTATAATTAAAATACGACAGGGCCAGTTACAATAAAATTATCTAGATATACATTTGCGGGCAAGTACCATGGGTGACGTTAATTCGAACTTTCAACAGTACAGTAATCAATAACACATCAGAACTTAATATCAATAGGGATGTCGAAATATTCAATCAATTCTCGTCCCCGCCCGCCATGTGCTTCAAAACTGCATACGTATCTCGTGATTTCAAGGTTCTGCAACCAGTACACAACAAGGAGTTACGAGTCCCATTTATTCTGGCGCCATTTTGGGCGAGGACGGGCAGGTCCAGGATATAGTCAAAATGTCTCTACCAACCATCGACTATGATGATGTTCATATACTGTATTTATTAGAGTAACACTCAGATGTCCACATGAAATAAATTTGCCACAATCTAAACATGTCATTTTAATCTTTCCAAAGTTCTTCTAAATATTTGGGACCGTTTCCCTTGCCTCTGAAGCTCTCAGTGCCACTTCTTTGATGAATGTACTAGCAGGTCAGGGGTTCTCCTCCAAATCTCTTTTATGCAGCACTATAATTAATTGGTGCCACCTCTCCATATGACAATGCATGGTATAGTTACCACAACTATATTTTTTTTCGGTTCCTCTAGAGAGTTCATCGTGGCAGATGAAGCGTGTAACGTACCGGGCATTTACCTTTTTTTGCATGTACAGGAAAGGAAAAAAAAATCGAGCGTCCGAGTTCTAAGGTGTCCCAGGGCCATTTTAGTGGACCAGGCCCAAATCCAAAGAACAGGCCGCCATTTTGAGAGTCCTGTTGCAGCCGCCTGTCGCTGTAGCATCAAGAGCAGCCGAAACTCAGCTGAATGGCAACTGAAACGGTAAAGGGGCGCCCCACTACAGCAGACGAGCCAGGCCCAAATCCAAAGAACTGCTATCTCACAGGCTAATGGGGCGACCCACGCCGAGTTTCAGCATTGTAGGATGACCACACAAGTACAGCAACTTGCTAGACATCACCTCGGTGCCATCCGGATCTCGGCGCCCCACTGCAGATGAAGTGCCTCTCAACTATGAAACCACCACGGTGACATCCGGATCTTGGCGCGTTGTGCTGCCTTCGGCCTATTCGCACATCGGTCCGCTACTGACGCCATCTCACAGGCTAATGGGGCGACCCACGCCGAGTTTCAGCATTGTAGGATGACCACACCAGTACAGCAACTTGCTAGACATCACCTCGGTGCCATCCGGATCTCGGCGCCCCACTGCAGATGAAGTGCCTCTCAACTATGAAACCACCACGGTGACATCCGGATCTTGGCGCGTTGTGCTGCCTTCGGCCTATTCGCACATCGGTCCGCTACTGACGCCATCTCACAGGCTAATGGGGCGACCCACGCCGAGTTTCAGCATTGTAGGATGACCACACCAGTACAGCAACTTGCTAGACATCACCTCGGTGCCATCCGGATCTCGGCGCCCCACTGCAGATGAAGTGCCTCTCAACTATGAAACCACCACGGTGACATCCGGATCTTGGCGCGTTGTGCTGCCTTCGGCCTATTCGCACATCGGTCCGCTACTGACGCCATCTCACAGGCTAATGGGGCGACCCACGCCGAGTTTCAGCATTGTAGGATGACCACACAAGTACAGCAACTTGCTAGACATCACCTCGGTGCCATCCGGATCTCGGCGCCCCACTGCAGATGAAGTGCCTCTCAACTATGAAACCACCACGGTGACATCCGGATCTTGGCGCGTTGTGCTGCCTTCGGCCTATTCGCACATCGGTCCGCTACTGACGCCATCTCACAGGCTAATGGGGCGACCCACGCCGAGTTTCAGCATTGTAGGATGACCACACCAGTACAGCAACTTGCTAGACATCACCTCGGTGCCATCCGGATCTCGGCGCCCCACTGCAGATGAAGTGCCTCTCAACTATGAAACCACCACGGTGACATCCGGATCTTGGCGCGTTGTGCTGCCTTCGGCCTATTCGCACATCGGTCCGCTACTGACGCCATCCCACAGGCTAATGGGGCGACCCACGCCGAGTTTCAGCATTGTAGGATGACCACACCAGTACAGCAACTTGCTAGACATCACCTCGGTGCCATCCGGATCTCGGCGCCCCACTGCAGATGAAGTGCCTCTCAACTATGAAACCACCACGGTGACATCCGGATCTTGGCGCGTTGTGCTGCCTTCGGCCTATTCGCACATCGGTCCGCTACTGACGCCATCTCACAGGCTAATGGGGCGACCCACGCCGAGTTTCAGCATTGTAGGATGACCACACCAGTACAGCAACTTGCTAGACATCACCTCGGTGCCATCCGGATCTCGGCGCCCCACTGCAGATGAAGTGCCTCTCAACTATGAAACCACCACGATGACATCCGGATCTTGGCGCGTTGTGCTGCCTTCGGCCTATTCGCACATCGGTCCGCTACTGACGCCATCTCACAGGCTAATGGGGCGACCCACGCCGAGTTTCAGCATTGTAGGATGACCACACCAGTACAGCAACTTGCTAGACATCACCTCGGTGCCATCCGGATCTCGGCGCCCCACTGCAGATGAAGTGCCTCTCAACTATGAAACCACCACGGTGACATCCGGATCTTGGCGCGTTGTGCTGCCTTCGGCCTATTCGCACATCGGTCCGCTACTGACGCCATCTCACAGGCTAATGGGGTGACCCACGCCGAGTTTCAGCATTGTAGGATGACCACACCAACTTGCTAGACATCACCTCAGTGCCATCCGAATCTTGGCATCTCAACGCCTAGTGGTATCTTCCATACAAAAAATATTGTTACGCTGCCTTTGGCCCCATTCGCACATCAGTCCGCAACTTAGACATCACCTCGGTGCCATCCGGATCTTGGCATCTCAGCGCCTTGTGGTGTCAGTCAGAAAATATTGTTGTGCTGCCTTCGGCCTATTCGCACATCGGTCCGCTACTGACGCCATCTCACAGGCCAACGGGGCGCCCCACGCCGACTTTCAGCATTGTAGGATGGCCACACCAGTACCACAACTTGCAAGACACCACCTCGGTGCCATCCGGATCTTGGCATCTCAGCGCCTTGTGGTCTCTTCTACACCGGAAATATAGTAGAAAATATTGTTGCGCTGCCTTTGGCCCCATTCACACATCAGTCCGCTACTGACACCATCTCACAGGCCAACGGGGCGCCCCACGCCGACTTTCAACATTGTAGGATGGCCACAGAAGTGCGACAACTTACTAGACACCACCTCGGTGCCATCCGGATCTTGGCGCGTTGTGCTGCCTTCGGCCTATTCGCACATCGGTCCGCTACTGACGCAAACTCACAGGCCAACGGGGCGCCCCACGCCGACTTTCAGCATTGTAGGATGGCCACACCAGTGCGGCAACTTCCTACACACCACCTCGGTGCCATCCGGATCTTGGCGCGTAGTGAAGCTGCAGCAGCTGCAAATAAGCTTCAGACAGTGTTACAACCGCTGCTCAGAACTCTCAACTATGACACCACCTCGATGCCATCCGGATCTTGGCGCGTTGTATTGCCTTCGGCCTATTCGCACATCGGTCCGCTACTGACGCCGCCTCACGTGCCAACGTATTTTCTCCGCATTTTATACCCTATGCCGCATAACAGGTCATGTGACTTGTTTATAAAACTTTTCATTGGTTCATTTTACTTTTGGTTTCCTAATGATGGAAGGCTTGATCATATGACCTAAAAACAACACTTTTCATTGGATGAAAACTTTTTTTTTCCCCCAAACGATGAAAGCCCCACCTTGTTTCTGGATGTTTCAGACTGAAGCTGGCGTCACCATGAGAGCACCACCATCTCGTAGCTCCGTCGTGGTCATTCCGCGAGCAATCATGGCAGCCGCTCCCCACCAGAAGCCTGCAGGAGTCGGGGCCCCCAAAACTTTTGATGAATTCTCAAGGCGGAGGGGACGCTTTCGAGAATGGGGTCCAAGACCTAGCAGACAACCGTCCGATTTCCAAGGTGTCCCAGGGCCATTTCAGTGGACCAGGCCCAAAAAGGAAACAGCCTGCCGCCATTTTGAGAGTCCTGTGACAGCCGCCTATCGCTGCACCGCAAGAGTGGGCGCAACTCAGCTGAATGGCGGATTTTGACACAGTGGACCAAAAGCGGACGGAATGGCAACTGAAACGGTAAAGGGGCGCCCCACTACAACAGACGAGACTCCACCTGGAGAGGCCCGTTCACGCCGCCTCCCCCGGGGCGCCCCACGCCGTTATTCGGAGCAGCATTGTAGGATACCAAAACCAGTGCGGCAACTTACTGGACATCACCTTGGTGCCATCGTTCTGCTGCCTTGGAACTATTCGCACAACAGTTTGCTACTGATGACCCACCCCCCGCGACGCCCCACGCCGTTATTTGCTGGGTGGCAACTTACTAGACATCACTTTTGTGTCATCTAGATTTCGGCGCGTTCTGCTGCCTTGGAACTATTCGCACAACAGTTTGCTACTGATCACCCACCCCCCGCGACGCCCCACGCCGGAAATCTGGACGTTGTGCTGCGTTGGGACTATTCGCACAGCCGACCGCTACTTCGTTGTTTTTCTCTAAAAATGTTTATATGTTATTACTATTTTTGTTTTCTTGTATATATTTATAAATTATTAAAGTTTTATAATCTTACTACTTTGTCGGAGTGCTATATATTTTTAATGTGACACATAATTGTAAAAACTTTGATGTACAAAGAGTCATCCCTGGAATCTTCCGCTTCACGCTCGGTCCCCTCCCCAATCACAATACAGAATGGTTTTCAGATAATAGCAACGCTTCTGCTGTGACGGATCTCATCGAGTGTGGGCCTTGATCTACTATAACTCCTTTGAAGACGGGTGATTCTTTACAGCTGTGGCCATAAACTACATCTGCAGGGCTAGCTGATAGCCTAGGACCGGCCTGGACAATCGGACACAGAGGAAAAGGAGTGTCAGAGGGTGCGGTAGTGAATAGGGCGAAAGGGAGGTGTCGGGCGGGCACAGGGTGTGATTCTCAGGGAAGAACAGCGCAGATGGGGGGAGGTTTATTACCCATGCATAAAACAGAGAGCGGGGGTGACCACTGCCTGGGGGAGATGCTTGCAAGGGTGGGGAGCCATGCTAAGGATCGACAGCGTTCACAGAGTGGATCTGGTCAAGGCATCTAAAATGGCTGCCGTGCACGACAAAAGTGTGGCATTTGAAAAAAGACAAGATGGCGCACACAATGTTTTTCAACAATTCCTGATTTCCTTCGAATCGAACGTTAACAGACGTTGGGGCATATTACCAAGGTTAAGCGATATTTATCCCTAACGATGCTTAGCAACGATTTTTTTACCGTCAGAAATTATCGCAGATAAACCTTGCTATTATCAAGGTTTATCGCAAATACGATAAAAAACGAGCGCAATGCATTAATGTCGCTGAAAACTCCGCGATATTCATGCATTACCGAGCTAATGCTCTTAGCCATGTTATCCACCTCCCATTGGATAACATGGCTAAGAACTGCTCAGGGCAGCTGTTACTTTTTGGAGATATTCGCGCTTATCTCGAATATTTCCAAAAGTTGATAATAGGAGATAGCGATGTTAGCGACTGTTTCCAGTCGCTAACATCTTGGCATGCCCACTTTGCATGTCATTAGTGATAAATATCACTCACATGCAAAGTGGGACCCAAGATGGTCGCTATCTCCTACTAGCCGTCGCTAACTGGTGTTAGCAACAGCTAGGTAATACACATATAATTTTATCTCCGCGAAGCGGAGCGCTGTTACAGATATATATCTTGTTTTTGAACGTTAATTTCTCAAAATGCACTGAAGCACATATATTGAGACATAGCAAAGGCACATCGGGCTACCAGTCCCTAATATTTTACCAAGTTTCGTGCAAATCCATTCAGCCGTTCGATTATTATTATTATTATTTTTTTTTGCCCCGCGGGGCCCTTTTAAAACCTCCACATCAAACCTAGGGGGTCAGCGAGGATCTACTATGCCCCCTTATGGTCATCAGCCGTTCGATTATTATTATTATTTTTTTTTTTGCCCCGCGGGGCCCTTTTAAAACCTCCACATCAAACCTAGGGGGTCAGCGAGGATCTACTATGCCCCCTTATGGTCATTTGCCCCTTCGCTTTGGCCTCCTCTTGTCTCTCGATCCTACCGAGAGACAAGATGGCGGCCGCTACGTACTGTTTGGAATGTTTACAGACACCGGAGAGCCAATCAGCTTCGCTTCGCAAAGCTCCGTAACGCGAAAAGTACGCGAAGCGGTGCGCTGTTACAGATATATATCTTTTTTTGAATGTTAATTTCTCAAAATCCACTGAAGCACATATATTGAGACCTAGCAAAGGCACATCGGGCTACCAGTCCCTACAATTTTGCCAAGTTTCGTGCAAATCCATTCAGCCGTTCGATTATTATTATTATTATTTTTTTTTGCCCCGCGGGGCCCTTTTAAAACCTCCACATCAAACCTAGGGGGTCAGCGAGGATCTACTATGCCCCCTTATAGTTATTTCCCCCTTTGTTTTGACCTCCTCTTGTCTCTCGATCCTACCGAGAGACAAGATGGCGGCCGCTACGGACTGTTTGGAATGTTGACAGACGCCGGAGAACCAATCAGCTTCGCTTCACAAAGCTCCGTTGCGCGAAAAGTACGCGTCCTGGGACGCTGCCCGGTCCGCTGTTACAGATATATATCTTTTTTTAAACGTTAATTTCTCAAAATCCACTGGAGCACATATATTGAGACCTACAAAAGGCACATCGGGCTACCAGTCCCTACAATTTTGCCAAGTTTCGTGCAAATCCATTCAGCCGTTCGGGCTAAAAGTGAGGCCAACCGCCCTATGGAAAACTCAATGTTAAAAACACGTTTTGGGACCCCCCTTTTTTCTCGGCCCCCACTGGACGAACCCCCCCCAAATTTTCAAGGGCTGCTCAGAAACAAAATGTGCCATTTTCCTGAAAATTTCAGCCGATTCCGTCCACAAACGCCAAAGTTATTAGACATAGAATTTTCAAAAAACCCATAGAGAAAAAATCCTAACTATATATACCTACTGGCGACCGCCAGTAGGTAATATATATATATATATATATATATATATATATATATATATATATATATATATATATATATATATATATATATTACCTACTGGCGGTCGCCAGTAGGTATATATAGTTAGGATTTTTTCTCTATGGGATTTCTGAAAATTCTATGTCTAATAACTTTGGCGTTTGGGGACGGAATTGGCTGAAATTTTCAGGAAAATGGCACATTTTGTTTCTGAGCAGCCCCTGAAAATTTGGGGGGGTTTCGTTAAGCGGGGGCCGAGAAAAAAGGGGGGTCCCAAAACGTGTTTTTAACATTGAGTTTTCCATAGGGCGGTTGGACTCACTTTTAGCTTGAACGGCTGAATGGATTTCCACAAAACTTGGCAAAATTGTAGGGACTGGTAGCCTGATGTGCCTTTGCTATGTCTCAAGATATATGCTCCAGTGGTTTTTACGAAAATTAACTTTGAAAAATATATATTGGGCTACATTGGGCTATATATATGTTGGAGCCCAATGTAGCCCCATGTAGCCCAATGTAGCCCAATGTAGCCCAAAGATGGCCACTAGAGACAAAAGAGCCCAAATGTAGCCCAAATATCAGCCAGATGTAGCCCAACTATAGCCCAGTGACATAATGTCCCAGAGTGTTCTAAAGAACAACTAGAGCGCTAACAGTCTTACTTATGACAAAAGTATGGCACACCTGAAGTCATCTTGATTGGAATGAAGTGTTAACACTTAAAACATTTAATTTGCAAAGGAACAAAATGAGGGGTTTCATTTTGCCATAGAAATGTTATATATATATATATATATCACTGAAAAAACCATAGGTTAGAGACCATATATAGTTAGGAATTAGCATTTAAAAAACCTTGAAAATTCACTGAAAAAACCATAGGTTATAGACCATATATAGTTAGGAATTAGCATTTAAAAAACCTTATTTTACTCACACAAAACCATTAAAATTCCATATATAGTTAGTTGCACTAACTATATATCGCGCACCCGCAATCCACTGCTGATGATGTCACATATGACATCATTCATGACATGGTCAGTGACATCACTGATGACATCACTGATGACATCTCAAATGACATCACTGATGACATCTCAAATGACATCACTGATGACATCACTGATCATCCAGTGACTGTGTGTTTCTGTAAAGTTTAAATATGTTTGATTTATTGACGAATGAGTGGATGTATAAGTGTCTGGGTGAAGGATTTAGTAGGTGCGTGACTGACTGTATGAGTGAGTGAATAAATGTGTCGTACTAAATGCATGGGTTAGTGACTAAACTGTCTGAATATGTGCATCAGTATGTCTGTTGTGATGTAAACTGCTGCATGTGTTGATCATTAGCTATACGAGAGGTTATATGTGTTATTGATTGGTTGCCCAAGTATTTGTATGGGAGATTGAGTTTGTGTGGGGGTGGCTGGGAGGTGTGTGACTCTGTGCATAGATGTGTGAGCAGTTGATTCACTAGGTGTATGAGTTCAAGAGTGCATGTGGAAAAAGCTACATGGGCGGTTGACTGTGTGCATGAGTGTATTGATGAGTGAATGGATATCTCAATGCTACATGTCATAGTAAGTACATATGTAAAACACAGTACATGTGAGAGTTGGCATATATAAATAACTGTGCATGAGAGCCACTGAATGTGTGAGTGGCTGTATGGATCATTGTGAACTTGTATCAGGGATTGTATAAGAGAGTAAATATGTGTTAGTATATGTTTGAATAAGTAATGTGTATATCTGTATAGTTGAGGGAATGGAGGTGAGATTGTTTCTTTGCATGACTGACTAGGTGTGTGAGTAACTCCATGGATGAGTGACAGTGTGTGAGTGTCTGTATACACTGAGTGTATCTAAGGTTATATTAGAGTCTGAAGAGGTTTATCGTATTAGCACAAGAATGATGTCAAATGAGATGTCATCAGTGATGTCATCAGTGATGTCATTTGAGATGTCATCAGTGATGTCATCAGTGATGTCACTGACCATGTCATGAATGATGTAATATGTGACATCATCAGCAGTGGATTGCGGGTGCAACTAACTATATATGGAATTTCAATGGTTTTGTGTGAGTAAAATAAGGTTTTTTAAATGCTAATTCCTAACTATATATGGTCTATAACCTATGGTTTTTTCAGTGAATTTTCAAGGTTTTTTAAATGCTAATTCCTAACTATATATGGTCTCTAACCTATGGTTTTTTCAGTGAATTTCAATGGTTTTTTAATAGCAAATATCATAAGCTGTCGAATGTCAAGTACATGGTAAGTAAAAACATTTTCTTGTTTATGCACACTGATCTGCTTTGAATGCTGCCCCCCCCTCCCCCTCATTTCTATTAGGAGTACTCTCTCTTTGCAGATAGTGAAGGGTAGTTAACGCAGGCCTTTGCCCCCGTTGTAATCCGTCGTGCCTGCTTCTCTCTCCATTTGATTGATTGTTATCCAAGCATTTACTGTTTTAGAATTGGTTCTCTTTGGTTCATTCTCTATTTACAAACAAGCACAGAGTCGCAATACTCTGTTTAGTCTTTGCAGATAGTGAAAAGTCATGTAAAAAAACAAAAGGAATCGAGCAAAATCAGTAGGCCACTAATGGGATCTCTTTTTGACCTCGCTAAAATAGAAACATTAGGAACAACCCCTCATGAGAAATACGAAACTAGTGAGATGAACTGAGCTCCACACCATGATGGCTGCAAGACAGCTCGGCTCCGCCACCCACCCCGCCCAAAATAACGATAAACTCTATGCAAATATTACAAATATATACAACACACCAGCAAAGTAACAGGGTAAAACATTTTATTAAATAACTATTTACATAACTATTTTATACTTTTTGTTGCCCGATCCGGCTAGCTCAATCGATCGAGCATGAAACTCATGCACTCTGATAGTTCAAAGTTTTGAGGAGTGCTTGTAACACTGTCTGAAGCCTATTTGCACTTGCTACAGCTTCACTATTCTCAATGTAAGTGGGGGCTGTTTGAGGACGTGACTGCATTTGAAAACAATGTGATGCGGTGCCACCCTGAACCGCTTGACGGAGGCCCCCGAGGGACGGTGTGATGGCGCGGACTCGGAGGGGGCGCTTGGCTCCGGCCCCCTCCCCAAGTCGTGTTGCCCTGGTGTGGCCTGAGATCGCCCCCGACATAGGTGGCCGGCTCCCGGGGTCAAGCGGAACTTTTTGCCTTTTGGTGACTCTTCCATTCTTGACCTTGTCCCACAATCCGTTTCACCTAAAGACACGCTGTAGTGGAGCGCCCCTTTACCGTTTCAGTTGCCATTCCCCCCGCTTTTGCTACACTGTGCCTCTTCCGCTATTCAGCTGTTTACCGCCCGCTCTTTCGACTACAGCGTCTTGCTCACCATGTACTTGAGTTGCTCCCGCTCTTGCGGTGCAGCGATAGGCGGCAGCCACAGAACTCTCAAAATGGCGGCCGGCTCTTCAGATTTGGGCGTGGTCCACTAAAATGGCCCTGCGACACCTTGGAACTCGGACGCTTGTCTGCTAGAGCTTGGGCTCCATTCTCGAAAGCGTCCCCTCAGCCTTGAAGATTCTACAAAAGTCTTGGGGGCCCCCGACTCCCGCAGGCTTCTGGTGGGGAGCGGCTGCCATGATTGCTCGTGGAATGGCCACGACGGAGCTACGAGATGGTGGTGCTCTCATGCTGACGCCAGCTTCAGTCTGAAACATCCAGAAACACTGTAGACTACCAATTCGATCAGTTCCGGTAGCGCCCCAACGTGACCCGGTAGAGAAGAACTTGCCCTCCCCTCTTTGACTGATGGTTCTTGTTGCCTGTCCCTTCTGTTGTCATTTAACAGAACTATTTAGCCTGCTGAAAGGGGTTGTGTTCCAACCGCTGGTTGGTGGAGACATTTTGACTATCTTCTGGACCTGCGTTGTCGCGTAATGCGTCATATGACGCGCCGCGTTAGCGCATCCGGAAGTGCTCCGACGCGAAGCGCAGCTTCCCGGAAGCGATCCGGGGCGCGGCGCGCAGCGCGTAACGTAAGCATAACAGGTCATGTGACTTGTTAATAAAACTTTTCACTGGTTCATTTTACTTTTCTTATTCTAATGATGAAAGGCTTGGTCATATGACCTAAAAATTACGCTTTTTATTACTTTCGAACATTATTTTTTCTTAAACATATGTTATAATGTTCCAGGCTAATGTACTTTCCCGGAAAATTTACAACTGTCCTGCAAGTAAAATATATTCCTTTTTCGAGAAAAAGGGCGTTTCTTCGTCCCATGACGGAGCCGTTGAGCAAAAGAGGCTCGGCCTGCTGTCTTAGTCGCCGATACGCCTGAATATCAGATTCTTATCGATCACTTTATGTTGCAGGAGTAGAAAACACAACAGCCCTTGACCATTTATCTTTACTGCGTTCCTGCGTATTATACCTTTTACCCTTCATGTAATTGGACTGCTTTATTTCACTTGCCTTTTACTGATTCTAAAACAGTGACTATTATTAAAAACTTTACCAATGTAAATACTACTACCATGTTTTCTTTTAAAAACCTTTATTGTGAAAATGTCAGTATACAAATACGGGCCTATAACCATGTGGGCCGGCCACGGAGCAAACTGTAATCGTATATGATGAGTAGACATTTACACTGTAGAGGAACGTAACGGGCGGGCCATTAGGTTGCAAGAACTAAGGTGTCTAACAGTTGCAGGATCGGTGGACGTACATTTTATAATTAAAATACGACAGGGCCAGTTACAATAAAATTATCTAGATATACATTTGCGGGCAAGTACCATGGGTGACGTTAATTCGAACTTTCAATAGTACAGTAATCAATAACACATCAGAACTTAATATCAATAGGGATGTCGAAATATTCAATCAATTCTCGTCCCCGCCCGCCATGTGCTTCAAAACTGCATACGTATCTCGTGATATCAAGGTTCTGCAACCAGTACACAACAAGGAGTTACGAGTCCCATTTATTCCGGCGCCATTTTGGGCGAGGACGGGCAGGTCCAGGATATAGTCAAAATGTCTCCACCAACCATCGACTATGATGATGTTCATATGCTGTATTTATTAGAGTAACACTCATCTGTCCACATGAAATTAATTTGCCACAATCTAAACATGTCATTTTAATCTTTCCAAAGTTCTTCTAAATATTTGGGACCGTTTCCCTTGCCTCTGATGCTGTCAGTGCCACTTCTTTGGTGAATGTACTGGCAGGTCGGGGGTTCTCCTCCAAATCTCTCTTTTGTGCAGCACTATAATTAATCGGTGCCACCTCTCCATATGACGATGCATGGTATAGTTACCATAACTATTTCTTTTTTCCGGTTCCTCTGGAGAGTACATCGTGGCAGATGAGGCAGGTAACGTACCGGGCATTTACCTTTTTTGCATGTAGAGGAAAGGAAAAAAAATTCGAGCGTCCGAGTTCTAAGGTGTCCCAGGGCCATTTTAGTGGACCAGGCCCAAATCCAAAGAACAGGCCGCCATTTTGAGAGTCCTGTTGCAGCCGCCTGTCGCTGTAGCATCAAGAGCGGCCGAAACTCAGCTGAATGGCAACTGAAACGGTAAAGGGGCGCCCCACTACAGCAGACGAGCCTCCACCTGGGGAGGCCCGTTCACGCCGCCTCCCCCCCCCTTCAGGCACCCCACGCCGTTATTCGGAGCAGCATTGTAGGATGGCCACACCAGTGCGGCAACTTGCTAGACACCACCTCGGTGCCAACCGAATCTCAGCGCCTTGTGGTGTCTTCCATTCCGAAAATATTGTTGTGCTGCCTTCGGCCTATTCGCCGCAAGTGCGCACGCAACTCAGCTGCATAGCGAGTGAAACACCAAGGGGCGCCCCACTGCAGCCGAGGAACCTTCATCTTGGGGGCGACGCACAGCATCACATTGCTTTCCAATGCAGTCAGATCCTCAAACAACCCCCACTGACTGACGCGAACTCACAGGCCAACGGAGCGCCCCACGCCGACTTTCGGCGCAGCATTGTAGGATGGCCACACCAGTGCGGCAACTTGCTGGACCCCACCTCGGTGCCATCCGGATCTTGGCGCGTTGCGCTGCCTTTGGCCCTATTCGCACATCGGTCCGCTACTGACGCCACCTCACAGGCCAACGGGGCGCCCCATGCCGACTTTCGGCGCAGCATTGTAGGATGGCCACACCAGTGCGGCAACTTGCTGGACACCACCTCGGTGCCATCCGGATCTTGGCGCGTTGTGCTGCCTTCGGCCTATTCGCACATCGGTCCGCTACTGACGCTGCCTCACAGGCCAACGGGGCAACCCACGCCGACTTTCGGCGCAGCATTGTAGGATGGCCACACCAGTGCGGCAACTTGCTGGACCCCACCTCGGTGCCATCCGGATCTTGGCGCGTTGTGCTGCCTTCGGCCTATTCGCACATCGGTCCGCTACTGACGCGAACTCACAGGCCAACGGGGCGCCCCACGCCAACTTTCGGCGCAGCATTGTAGGATGGCCACACCAGTGCGGCAACTTGCTGGACACCACCTCGGTGCCATCCGGATCTTGGCGCGTTCTGCTGCCTTCAGCCTATTCGCACATCGGTCCGCTACTGACGCCGCCTCACAGGCCAACGGGGCACCCCACGCCGACTTTCGGTGCAGCATTGTAGGATGGCCACACCAGTGCGGCAACTTGGTGGACACCACCTCGGTGCCATCCGGATCTTGGCGCGTTGTGCTGCCTTCGGCCTATTCGCACATCGGTCCGCTACTGACGCCGCCTCACGTGCCAACGGATTTTCTACGCTTTTTATACCCTATGCCGCATAACAGGTCATGTGACTTGTTTATAAAACTTTTCATTGGTTCATTTTACTTTTGGTTTCCTAATGATGGAAGGCTTGATCATATGACCTAAAAATAACACTTTTCATTGGATGAAAACTTTTTTTTTTTCCCAAACGATTAAAGCCCCACCTTGTTTCTGGATGTTTCAGACTGAAGCTGGCGTCAGCATGAAAGCACCACCATCTCGTGGCTCCGTCGTGGTCATTCCGCGAGCAATCATGGCAGCCGCTCCCCACCGGAAGCCTGCAGGAGTCGGGGGCCCCCAAGACTTTTGTAGAATCCTCAAGGCTGAGGGGACGCTTTCGAGAATGGGGTCCAAGACCTAGCAGACAAGCGTCCGATTTCCAAGGTGTCCCAGGGCCATTTCAGTGGACGAGGCCCAAAAAGGAAAGAGCCTGCCGCCATTTTGAGAGTCCTGTGGCAGCCGCCTATCGCTGCACCGCAAGAGTGGGCGCAACTCAGCTGAATGGCGGATTTTGGCACAGTGTACCAAAAGCGGGCGGAATGGCAACTGAAACGGTAAAGGGGCGCCCCACTACAGCAGACGAGCCTCCACCTGGGGAGGCCCGTTCACGCCGCCTCACCCCCCCCCCCCCCCCCGGGCGCCCCACGCCGTTATTCGGAGCAGCATTGTAGGATACCAAAACCAGTGCGGCAACTTACTTGACATCACCTGGGTGCCATCCACATCTCAGCGCGTTCTGCTGCCTTGGGACTATTCGCACAACAGACCGCTACTGACGAGCCACCCCCCGGGATGCCCCACGCCGTTATTCGGAGCAGCATTATAGGATACCCAAAACCAGTGCGGCACCCAGGCAACATCACCTGGGTGCCATCCAGAACTCAGCACGTTGTGCTGCCTTGGAACTATTCGCACAAAACACAGCTACTGACCATTGTTGCTTCTTTTTTCCTAAAAATGTTTAAATGTTTTTACTGTTTTTGTTGCGTTGTATATATTTATAAGTTATTAAAGTTTTATAATCCTACTACTTTGTTGGAGTGCTATATATTTTTAATGTGACACATAATTGTAAAAACTTTGATGTACAAAGAGGCATCCCTGGAATCTTCCGCTTCAGGCTCGGTCCCCTCCCCAATCACAATACAGGATGGTTTTCAGATAGTAGGAACGCGTGTGGTGTGACGGATCTCATCGGGTGGGGGCCTTGATCTACTGTAACTCCTTTGAAGAGGGGTGATTCTTTACAGCTGGGGCCATAAACTACATCTGCAGGGCTACCTGATAGCCTGGGACCGGCCTGGACAATCGGACACAGAGGAAGAGGAGTGTCAGAGGGTGCGGTAGTGAATAGGGCGAAAGGGAGGTGTCGGGCGGGCACAGGGTGTGATTCTCAGGGAAGAGCAGCGCAGATGGGGGGAGGTTTATTGCCCATGCATAAGACAGAGAGCGGGGGTGACCAGTGCCTGGGGGAGACGCTTGCGAGGGTGGGGAGCCATGCTAAGGATCGACAGCGTGCAGAGAGTGGGTCTGGTCAAGGCATCTAAAATGGCTGCCGTGCACGACAAAAGTGTGGCATTTGAAAAAAGGCAAGATGGCGCAGACAATGTTTATCAACACTTCCTGATTTCCTTCGAATCGAACGTTAACAGACGTTATCTCTCCCACACTACCGGTCCCCCTGGGCTTAAACGCCGAGATGGTAGGGACTGCATCCCGTGGACATAGGCCGTGACGTCACTCAGCAGAAAAAAAAGAAAAAAAAAAGTCTATAAACATACAATAAGTTAAAAGTCAATCATTCTTGTTTCCTTGTAGTACGCTCCCCAGTCCGCTTCCCGTTACGCGAACCGGGCGCTCCCCACCCAAAAAAAACGTTTTTGGTTTTTTTTGCCCCGCGGAGCCCTTTTAAAGCCTCCACATCAAACCTAGGGGGTCAGGGAGGATCTACTATGCCCCCTTATGGTCATTTGCCCCTTCGCTTTGGCCTCCTCTTGTAATTGGCTGAAATTTTCAGGAAAATGGCACATTTTGTTTCTGAGCAGCCCCTGAAAATTTGGGGGGGTTTCGTCAAGTGGGGGCCGAGAAAAAAGGGGGGTCCCAAAACGTGTTTTTAACATTGAGTTTTCCATAGGGCGGTTGGACTCACTTTTAGCTTGAACGGCTGAATGGATTTCCACAAAACTTGGCAAAATTGTAGGGACTGGTAGCCCGATGTGCCTTTGCTATGTCTCAAGATATATGCTCCAGTGGTTTTTACGAAAATTAACTTTGAAAAATATATATTGGGCTACATTGGGCTATATATATGTTGGAGCCCAATGTAGCCCCATGTAGCCCAATGTAGCCCAATGTAGCCCAAAGATGGCCACCAGAGACAAAAGAGCCCAAATGTAGCCCAAATATCAGCCAGATGTAGCCCAACTATAGCCCAGTGACAGAATGTGCCAGAGTGTTCTAAAGAACAACTAGAGCGCTAACAGTCTTACTTATGACAAAAGTATGGCACACCTGAAGTCATCTTGATTGGAATAAAGTGTTAACACTTAAAACATTTAATTTGCAAAGGAACAAAATGAGCGGTTTCATTTTGCCATAGAAATGTTATATATATATATATATATATATATATTACCTACTGGCGGTCGCCAGTAGGTATATATAGTTAGGATTTTTTCTCTATGGGATTTCTGAAAATTCTATGTCTAATAACTTTGGCGTTTGGGGACGGAATTGGCTGAAATTTTCAGAAAAATGGCACATTTTGTTCCTGAGCAGCCCCTGAAAATTTGGGGGGGTTTCGTTAAGCGGGGGCCGAGAAAAAAGGGGGGTCCCAAAACGTGTTTTTAACATTGAGTTTTCCATAGGGCGGTTGGACTCACTTTTAGCTCGAACGGCTGAATGGATTTCCACAAAACTTGGCAAAATTGTAGGGACTGGTAGCCTGATGTGCTTTTGCTATGTCTCAAGATATATGCTCCAGTGGTTTTTACGAAAATTAACTTTGAAAAATATATATTGGGCTACATTGGGCTATATATATGTTGGAGCCCAATGTAGCCCCATGTAGCCCAATGTAGCCCAATGTAGCCCAAAGATGGCCACCAGAGACAAAAGAGCCCAAATGTAGCCCAAATATCAGCCAGATGTAGCCCAACTATAGCCCAGTGACAGAATGTCCCAGAGTGTTCTAAAGAACAACTAGAGCGCTAACAGTCTTACTTATGACAAAAGTATGGCACACCTGAAGTCATCTTGATTGGAATAAAGTGTTAACACTTAAAACATTTTAATTTGCAAAGGAACAAAATGAGGGGTTTCATTTTGCCATAGAAATGTTATATATATATATATATCACTGAAAAAACCATAGGTTAGAGACCATATATAGTTAGGAATTAGCATTTAAAATACCTTGAAAATTCACTGAAAAAAACATAGGTTATAGACCATATATAGTTAGGAATTAGCATTTAAAAAACCTTATTTTACTCACACAAAACCATTGAAATTCCATATATAGTTAGTTGCACTAACTATATATCGCGCACCTGCAATCCACTGCTGATGATGTCACATATGACATCATTCATGACATGGTCAGTGACATCACTGATGACATCACTGATGACATCCCAAATGACATCACTGATGACATCTCAAATGACATCACTGATGACATCACTGATGACATCATCCAGTGACTGTGTGTTTCTGTAAAGTTTAAATATGTTTGATTTATTGACGAATGAGTGGATGTATAAGTGTCTGGGTGAAGGATTTATTAGGTGCGTGACTGACTGTATGAGTGAGTGAATAAATGTGTCGTACTAAATGCATGGGTTAGTGACTAAACTGTCTGAATATGTGCATCAGTATGTCTGTTGTGATGTAAACTGCTGCATGTGTTGATCATTAGCTATACGAGAGGTTATATGTGTTATTGATTGGTTGCCCAAGTATTTGTATGGGAGATTGAGTTTGTGTGGGGGTGGCTGGGAGGTGTGTGACTCTGTGCATAGATGTGTGAGCAGTTGATTCACTAGGTGTATGAGTTCAAGAGTGCATGTGGAAAAAGCTACATGGGCGGTTGACTGTGTGCATGAGTGTATTGATGAGTGAATGGATATCTCAATGCTACATGTCATAGTAAGTACATATGTAAAACACAGTACATGTGAGAGTTGGCATATATAAATAACTGTGCATGAGAGCCACTGAATGTGTGAGTGGCTGTATGGATCATTGTGAACTTGTATCAGGGATTGTATAAGAGAGTAAATATGTGTTAGTATATGTTTGAATAAGTAATGTGTATATCTGTATAGTTGAGGGAATGGAGGTGAGATTGTTTCTTTGCATGACTGACTAGGTGTGTGAGTAACTCCATGGATGAGTGACAGTGTGTGAGTGTCTGTATACACTGAGTGTATCTAAGGTTATATTAGAGTCTGAAGAGGTTTATCGTATTAGCACAAGAATGATGTCAAATGAGATGTCATCAGTGATGTCATCAGTGATGTCATTTGAGATGTCATCAGTGATGTCATCAGTGATGTCACTGACCATGTCATGAATGATGTAATATGTGACATCATCAGCAGTGGATTGCGGGTGCGCGATATATAGTTAGTGCAACTAACTATATATGGAATTTCAATGGTTTTGTGTGAGTAAAATAAGGTTTTTTAAATGCTAATTCCTAACTATATATGGTCTATAACCTATGGTTTTTTCAGTGAATTTTCAAGGTTTTTTAAATGCTAATTCCTAACTATATATGGTCTCTAACCTATGGTTTTTTCAGTGAATTTCAATGGTTTTTTAATAGCAAATATCATAAGCTGTCGAATGTCAAGTACATGGTAAGTAAAAACATTTTCTTGTTTATGCACACTGATCTGCTTTGAATGCTGCCCCCCCCTCCGCCTCATTCCTATTAGGAGTACTCTCTCTTTGCAGATAGTGAAGGGTAGTTAACGCAGGCCTTTGCCCCCGTTGTAATCCGTCGTGCCTGCTTCTCTCTCCATTTGATTGATTGTTATCCAAGCATTTACTGATTTAGAATTGGTTCTCTTTGGTTCATTCTCTATTTACAAACAAGCACAGAGTCGCAATACTCTGTTTAGTCTTTGCAGATAGTGAAAAGTCGTGTAAAAAAACAAAAGGAATCGAGCAAAATCAGTAGGCCACTAATGGGATCTCTTTTTGACCTCGCTAAAATAGAAACATTAGGAACAACCCCTCATGAGAAATACGAAACTAGTGAGATGAACTGAGCTCCACACCATGATGGCTGCAAGACAGCTCGGCTCCGCCACCCACCCCGCCCAAAATAACGATAAACTCTATGCAAATATTACAAATATATACAACACACCAGCAAAGTAACAGGGTAAAACATTTTATTAAATAACTATTTACATAACTATTTTATACTTTTTGTTGCCCGATCCGGCTAGCTCAATCGATCGAGCATGAAACTCATGCACTCTGATAGTTCAAAGTTTTGAGGAGTGCTTGTAACACTGTCTGAAGCCTATTTGCACTTGCTACAGCTTCACTATTCTCAATGTAAGTGGGGGCTGTTTGAGGACGTGACTGCATTTGAAAACAATGTGATGCGGTGCCACCCTGAACCGCTTGACGGAGGCCCCCGAGGGACGGTGTGATGGCGCGGACTCGGAGGGGGCGCTTGGCTCCGGCCCCCTCCCCAAGTCGTGTTGCCCTGGTGTGGCCTGAGATCGCCCCCGACATAGGTGGCCGGCTCCCGGGGTCAAGCGGAACTTTTTGCCTTTTGGTGACTCTTCCATTCTTGACCTTGTCCCACAATCCGTTTCACCTAAAGACACGCTGTAGTGGAGCGCCCCTTTACTGTTTCAGTTGCCATTCCCCCCGCTTTTGCTACACTGTGCCTCTTCCGCTATTCAGCTGTTTACCGCCCGCTCTTTCGACTACAGCGTCTCGCTCACCATGTACTTGAGTTGCTCCAGCTCTTGCGGTGCAGCGATAGGCGGCTGCCACAGGACTCTCAAAATGGCGGCCGGCTCTTCAGATTTGGGCGTGGTCCACTAAAATGGCCCTGCGACACCTTGGAACTCGGACGCTTGTCTGCTAGAGCTTGGGCTCCATTCTCGAAAGCGTCCCCTCAGCCTTGAAGATTCTACAAAAGTCTTGGGGGCCCCCGACTCCAGCAGGCTTCTGGTGGGGAGCGGCTGCCATGATTGCTCGTGGAATGGCCACGACGGAGCTACGAGATGGTGGTGCTCTCATGCTGACGCCAGCTTCAGTCTGAAACATCCAGAAACACTGTAGACTACCAATTCGATCAGTTCCGGTAGCGCCCCAACGTGACCCGGTAGAGAAGAACTTGCCCTCCCCTCTTTGACTGATGGTTCTTGTTGCCTGTCCCTTCTGTTGTCATTTAACAGAACTATTTAGCCTGCTGAAAGGGGTTGTGTTCCAACCGCTGGTTGGTGGAGACATTTTGACTATCTTCTGGACCTGCGTTGTCGCGTAATGCGTCATATGACGCGCCGCGTTAGCGCATCCGGAAGTGCTCCGACGCGAAGCGCAGCTTCCCGGAAGCGATCCGGGGCGCGGCGCGCAGCGCGTAACGTAAGCATAACAGGTCATGTGACTTGTTAATAAAACTTTTCACTGGTTCATTTTACTTTTCTTATTCTAATGATGAAAGGCTTGGTCATATGACCTAAAAATTACGCTTTTTATTACTTTCGAACATTATTTTTTCTTAAACATATGTTATAATGTTCCAGGCTAATGTACTTTCCCGGAAAATTTACAACTGTCCTGCAAGTAAAATATATTCCTTTTTCGAGAAAAAGGGCGTTTCTTCGTCCCATGACGGAGCCGTTGAACAAAAGAGGCTCGGCCTGCTGTCTTAGTCGCCGATACGCCTGAATATCAGATTCTTATCGATCACTTTATGTTGCAGGAGTAGAAAACACAACAGCCCTTGACCATTTATCTTTACTGCGTTCCTGCGTATTATACCTTTTACCCTTCATGTAATTGGACTGCTTTATTTCACTTGCCTTTTACTGATTCTAAAACAGTGACTATTATTAAAAACTTTACCAATGTAAATACTACTACCATGTTTTCTTTTAAAAACCTTTATTGTGAAAATGTCAGTATACAAATACGGGCCTATAACCACGTGGGCCGGCCACAGAGCAAACTGTAATCGTATATGATGAGTAGACATTTACACTGTAGAGGAACGTAACGGGCGGGCCATTAGGTTGCAAGAACTAAGGTGTCTAACAGTTGCGGAATCGGTGGACGTATATTTTATAATTAAAATACGACAGGGCCAGTTACAATAAAATTATCTAGATATACATTTGCGGGCAAGTACCATGGGTGACGTTAATTCGAACTTTCAATAGTACAGTAATCAATAACACATCAGAACTTAATATCAATAGGGATGTCGAAATATTCAATCAATTCTCGTCCCCGCCCGCCATGTGCTTCAAAACTGCATACGTATCTCGTGATATCAAGGTTCTGCAACCAGTACACAACAAGGAGTTACGAGTCCCATTTATTCCGGCGCCATTTTGGGCGAGGACGGGCAGGTCCAGGATATAGTCAAAATGTCTCCACCAACCATCGACTATGATGATGTTCATATGCTGTATTTATTAGAGTAACACTCATCTGTCCACATGAAATTAATTTGCCACAATCTAAACATGTCATTTTAATCTTTCCAAAGTTCTTCTAAATATTTGGGACCGTTTCCCTTGCCTCTGATGCTGTCAGTGCCACTTCTTTGGTGAATGTACTGGCAGGTCGGGGGTTCTCCTCCAAATCTCTCTTTTGTGCAGCACTATAATTAATCGGTGCCACCTCTCCATATGACGATGCATGGTATAGTTACCATAACTATATTTTTTTTCGGTTCCTCTGGAGAGTACATCGTGGCAGATGAGGCAGGTAACGTACCGGGCATTTACCTTTTTTGCATGTAGAGGAAAGGAAAAAAAATTCGAGCGTCCGAGTTCTAACGTGTCCCAGGGCCATTTTAGTGGACCAGGCCCAAATCCAAAGAACAGGCCGCCATTTTGAGAGTCCTGTTGCAGCCGCCTGTCGCTGTAGCATCAAGAGCGGCCGAAACTCAGCTGAATGGCAACTGAAACGGTAAAGGGGCGCCCCACTACAGCAGACGAGCCTCCACTTGGGGAGGCCCGTTCACGCCGCCTCCCCCCCCTTCGGGCACCCCACGCCGTTATTCGGAGCAGCATTGTAGGATGGCCACACCAGTGCGGCAACTTGCTAGACACCACCTCGGTGCCAACCGAATCTCAGCGCCTTGTGGTGTCTTCCATTCCGAAAATATTGTTGTGCTGCCTTCGGCCTATTCGCCGCAAGTGCGCACGCAACTCAGCTGCATAGCGAGTGAAACACCAAGGGGCACCCCACTGCAGCCGAGGAACCTTCATCTTGGGGGCGACGCACAGCATCACATTGCTTTCCAATGCAGTCAGATCCTCAAACAACCCCCACTGACTGACGCGAACTCACAGGCCAATGGAGCGCCCCACGCCGACTTTCGGCGCAGCATTGTAGGATGGCCACACCAGTGCGGCAACTTGCTGGACCCCACCTCGGTGCCATCCGGATCTTGGCGCGTTGCGCTGCCTTTGGCCCTATTCGCACATCGGTCCGCTACTGACGCCACCTCACAGGCCAACGGGGCGCCCCATGCCGACTTTCGGCGCAGCATTGTAGGATGGCCACACCAGTGCGGCAACTTGCTGGACACCACCTCGGTGCCATCCGGATCTTGGCGCGTTCTGCTGCCTTCGGCCTATTCGCACATCGGTCCGCTACTGACGCCGCCTCACAGGCCAACGGGGCAACCCACGCCGACTTTCGGCGCAGCATTGTAGGATGGCCACACCAGTGCGGCAACTTGCTGGACCCCACCTCGGTGCCATCCGGATCTTGGCGCGTTGTGCTGCCTTCGGCCTATTCGCACATCGGTCCGCTACTGACGCGAACTCACAGGCCAACGCGGCGCCCCACGCCGACTTTCGGCGCAGCATTGTAGGATGGCCACACCAGTGCGGCAACTTGCTGGACACCACCTCGGTGCCATCCGGATCTTGGCGCGTTCTGCTGCCTTCAGCCTATTCGCACATCGGTCCGCTACTGACGCCGCCTCACAGGCCAACGGGGCACCCCACGCCGACTTTCGGTGCAGCATTGTAGGATGGCCACACCAGTGCGGCAACTTGGTGGACACCACCTCGGTGCCATCCGGATCTTGGCGCGTTGTGCTGCCTTCAGCCTATTCGCACATCGGTCCGCTACTGACGCCGCCTCACAGGCCAACGGGGCACCACACGCCGACTTTCGGTGCAGCATTGTAGGATGGCCACACCAGTGCGGCAACTTGGTGGACACCACCTCGGTGCCATCCGGATCTTGGCGCGTTGTGCTGCCTTCGGCCTATTCGCACATCGGTCCGCTACTGACGCCGCCTCACGTGCCAACGGATTTTCTACGCTTTTTATACCCTATGCCGCATAACAGGTCATGTGACTTGTTTATAAAACTTTTCATTGGTTCATTTTACTTTTGGTTTCCTAATGATGGAAGGCTTGATCATATGACCTAAAAATAACACTTTTCATTGGATGAAAACTTTTTTTTTTCCCAAACGATTAAAGCCCCACCTTGTTTCTGGATGTTTCAGACTGAAGCTGGCATCAGCATGAAAGCACCACCATCTCGTGGCTCCGTCGTGGTCATTCCGCGAGCAATCATGGCAGCCGCTCCCCACCGGAAGCCTGCAGGAGTCGGGGGCCCCCAAGACTTTTGTAGAATCCTCAAGGCTGAGGGGACGCTTTCGAGAATGGGGTCCAAGACCTAGCAGACAAGCGTCCGATTTCCAAGGTGTCCCAGGGCCATTTCAGTGGACCAGGCCCAAAAAGGAAAGAGCCTGCCGCCATTTTGAGAGTCCTGTGGCAGCCGCCTATCGCTGCACCGCAAGAGTGGGCGCAACTCAGCTGAATGGCGGATTTTGGCACAGTGTACCAAAAGCAGGCGGAATGGCAACTGAAACGGTAAAGGGGCGCCCCACTACAGCAGACGAGCCTCCACCTGGGGAGGCCCGTTCACGCCGCCTCACCCCCCCCCCCCCCCCCCGGGGCGCCCCACGCCGTTATTCGGAGCAGCATTGTAGGATACCAAAACCAGTGCGGCAACTTACTTGACATCACCTGGGTGCCATCCACATCTCAGCGCGTTCTGCTGCCTTGGGACTATTCGCACAACAGACCGCTACTGACGAGCCACCCCCCGGGATGCCCCACGCCGTTATTCGGAGCAGCATTATAGGATACCCAAAACCAGTGCGGCACCCAGGCAACATCACCTGGGTGCCATCCAGAACTCAGCACGTTGTGCTGCCTTGGAACTATTCGCACAAAACACAGCTACTGACCATTGTTGCTTCTTTTTTCCTAAAAATGTTTAAATGTTTTTACTGTTTTTGTTGCGTTGTATATATTTATAAGTTATTAAAGTTTTATAATCCTACTACTTTGTTGGAGTGCTATATATTTTTAATGTGACACATAATTGTAAAAACTTTGATGTACAAAGAGGCATCCCTGGAATCTTCCGCTTCAGGCTCGGTCCCCTCCCCAATCACAATACAGGATGGTTTTCAGATAGTAGGAACGCGTGTGGTGTGACGGATCTCATCGGGTGGGGGCCTTGATCTACTGTAACTCCTTTGAAGAGGGGTGATTCTTTACAGCTGGGGCCATAAACTACATCTGCAGGGCTACCTGATAGCCTGGGACCGGCCTGGACAATCGGACACAGAGGAAGAGGAGTGTCAGAGGGTGCGGTAGTGAATAGGGCGAAAGGGAGGTGTCGGGCGGGCACAGGGTGTGATTCTCAGGGAAGAGCAGCGCAGATGGGGGGAGGTTTATTGCCCATGCATAAGACAGAGAGCGGGGGTGACCAGTGCCTGGGGGAGACGCTTGCGAGGGTGGGGAGCCATGCTAAGGATCGACAGCGTGCAGAGAGTGGGTCTGGTCAAGGCATCTAAAATGGCTGCCGTGCACGACAAAAGTGTGGCATTTGAAAAAAGGCAAGATGGCGCAGACAATGTTTATCAACACTTCCTGATTTCCTTCGAATCGAACGTTAACAGACGTTATCTCTCCCACACTACCGGTCCCCCTGGGCTTAAACGCCGAGATGGTAGGGACTGCATCCCGTGGACATAGGCCGAGACGTCACTCAGCAGAAAAAAAAGAAAAAAATAAGTCTATAAACATACAATAAGTTAAAAGTCAATCATTCTTGTTTCCTTGTAGTACGCTCCCCAGTCCGCTTCCCGTTACGCGAACCGGGCGCACCCCACCAAAAAAAAACGTTTTTTTTTTTTTGCCCCGCGGAGCCCTTTTAAAGCCTCCACATCAAACCTAGGGGGTCAGGGAGGATCTACTATGCCCCCTTATGGTCATTTGCCCCTTCGCTTTGGCCTCCTCTTGTCTCTCGATCCTACCGAGAGACAAGATGGCGGCCGCTCCGTACTGTTTGGAATGTTTACAGACACCGGAGAGCCAAACAGCTTCGCTTCGCAAAGCTCCGTAACGCGAAAAGTACGCGAAACGGAGCGCTACCCGGGACGCTGTCACAGATATATATCTTTTTTTGAACGTTAATTTCTCAAAATCCACTGCAGCACATATATTGAGACCCAGCAAAGGCACATCGGGCTACCGGTCCCTACAATTTTGCCAAGTTTCATGCAAATCCATTCAGCCGTTCGTTTTTTTTTTTTTTGCCCCGCGGGGCCCTTTTAAAACCTCCACATCAAACCTAGGGGGTCAGGGAGGATCTACTATGCCCCCTTATGGTCATTTGCCCCTTCGCTTTGGCCTCCTCTTGTCTCTCGATCCTACCGACAAGATGGCGGCCGCTACAGACTGTTTGGAATGTTTACAGACGCCGGAGAACCAATCAGCTTCGCTTCGCAAAGCTCCGTAACGCGAAAAGTACGCGAAGCGGAGCGCTGCCCGGAGCGCTGTTACAGATATATATCTTTTTTTGAACGTTAATTTCTCAAAATCCACTGGAGCACATATATTGAGACCTAGCAAAGGCACATCGGGCTACCAGTCCCTACAATTTTGCCAAGTTTTGTGGAAATCCATTCAGCCGTTCGGGCTAAAAGTGAGGCCAACCGCCCTATGGAAATGAACATGGGAAAAACGCGTTTTGGGACCCCCCTTTTTTCTCGGCCCCCCCTTGACGAAACCCCCCCCAAATTTTGAGGGGCTGCTCAGAAACAAAATGTTCCATTTGCCTGAAAATTTCAGCCAATTCCGTCCACAAACGCCAAAGTTATTGGACATAGAATTTTCAAAAATCCCATAGAGAAAAAATCCTAACTTTATATACCTACTGGCTATCGCCAGTAGGTAATATATATATATATATATATATATATATATATATATATATATATATAACATTTCTATGGCAAAATGAAAGCCCTCATTAGGGGGCATATTACCAACAACTAGCGATAATTTTTGTCTCTAACTTGTTTAGAGACAAAAATTATCGCCGCACATCAGCGATTTTTATCGCAGATAAACCTTGCTATTAGCAAGGTTTATCGCAAATGCGATAAAAAACGGCCGCAATGCATGAATATCGCTGAAAAGTCAGCGATATTCATGCATTTTCGAGCAAATGCTCTTAGCCATGTTATCCACCTCCCATTGGATAACATGGTGAAGAACTGCTCAGGGCAGGTGTTAGCTTTTGGAGATATTCGCGCTTAGCGCGAATATCTCCAAAAGTTGGTAATAGGAGATAGCGATGTTAGCGACTGTTTCCAGTCGCTAACATCTTGGCACGCCCACTTTGCATGTCATTAGTGATAAATATCACTGACATGCAAAGCGGGGCCCAAGATGGTCACTATCTCCAATTAGCTGTCACTAACTGGTGTTAGTGACAGCTTGGTAATAGGGAGATAATTTTATCTCCGCTTTCTTGGCTTTTAAAGCCAAAAAAGCGGAGATAAACCCCCTTGATAATATGCCCCTTTGTTCCTTTGCAAATTAAATGTTTTAAGTGTTAACACTTTATTCCAATCAAGATGACTTCAGGTGTGCCATACTTTTGTCATAAGTAAGACTGTTAGCGCTCTAGTTGTTCTTTAGAACACTCTGGGACATTCTGTCACTGGGCTATAGTTGGGCTACATCTGGCTGATATTTGGGCTATATTTGGGCTCTTTTGTCTCTGGTGGCCATCTTTGGGTTACATTGGGCTACATTGGGCTACATTGGGCTACATTGGGCTCCAACATATATATAGCCCAATGTAGCCCAATATATATTTTTCAAAGTTAATTTTCGTAAAAACCACTGGAGCATATATCTTGAGACATAGCAAAGGCACATCAGGCTACCAGTCCCTACAATTTTGCCAAGTTTTGTGGAAATCCATTCAGCCGTTCGAGCTAAAAGTGAGTCCAACCGCCCTATGGAAAACTCAATGTTAAAAACACGTTTTGGGACACCCCTTTTTTCTCGGCCCCTGCTTGACGAAACCCCCCCAAATTTTCAGGGGCTGCTCAGAAACAAAATGTGCCATTTTCCTGAAAATTTCAGCCAATTCCGTCCCCAAACGCCAAAGTTATTAGACATAGAATTTTCAGAAATCCCATAGAGAAAAAATCCTAACTATATATACCTACTGGCGACCGCCAGTAGGTAATATATATATATATATATATATATATATATATATATATATATATATATATATATATATATATATATATATAACATTTCTATGGCAAAATGAAACCACTCATTTTGTTCCTTTGCAAATTAAATGTTTTAAGTGTTAACACTTTATTCCAATCAAGATGACTTCAGGTGTGCCATACTTTTGTCATAAGTAAGACTGTTAGCGCTCTAGTTGTTCTTTAGAACACTCTGGCACATTCTGTCACTGGGCTATAGTTGGGCTACATCTGGCTGATATTTGGGCTACATTTGGGCTCTTTTGTCTCTGGTGGCCATCTTTGGGCTACATTGGGCTACATTGAGCTACATTGGGCTACATTGGGCTCCAACATATATATAGCCCAATGTAGCCCAATATATATTTTTCAAAGTTAATTTTCGTAAAAACCACTGGAGCATATATCTTGAGACATAGCAAAGGCACATCAGGCTACCAGTCCCTACAATTTTGCCAAGTTTTGTGGAAATCCATTCAGCCGTTCGAGCTAAAAGTGAGTCCAACCGCCCTATGGAAAACTCAATGTTAAAAACACGTTTTGGGACACCCCTTTTTTCTCGGCCCCTGCTTGACGAAACCCCCCCAAATTTTCAGGGGCTGCTCAGAAACAAAATGTGCCATTTTCCTGAAAGTTTCAGCCAATTCCGTCCCCAAACGCCAAAGTTATTAGACATAGAATTTTCAGAAATCCCATAGAGAAAAAATCCTAACTATATATACCTACTGGCGACCGCCAGTAGGTAATATATATATATATATATATATATATATATATATATATATATATATATATATATATATATATATATAACATTTCTATGGCAAAATGAAACCACTCATTTTGTTCCTTTGCAAATTAAATGTTTTAAGTGTTAACACTTTATTCCAATCAAGATGACTTCAGGTGTGCCATACTTTTGTCATAAGTAAGACTGTTAGCGCTCTAGTTGTTCTTTAGAACACTCTGGCACATTCTGTCACTGGGCTATAGTTGGGCTACATCTGGCTGATATTTGGGCTACATTTGGGCTCTTTTGTATCTGGTGGCCATCTTTGGGCTACATTGGGCTACATTGGGCTACATGGAGCTACATTGGGCTCCAACATATATATAGCCCAATGTAGCCCAATATATATTTTTCAAAGTTAATTTTCGTAAAAACCACTGGAGCATATATCTTGAGACATAGCAAAGGCACATCAGGCTACCAGTCCCTACAATTTTGCCAAGTTTTGTGGAAATCCATTCAGCCGTTCGAGCTAAAAGTGAGTCCAACCGCCCTATGGGATTTCTGAAAATTCTATGTCTAATAACTTTGGCGTTTGTGGACGGAATTGGCTGAAATTTTCAGGAAAATGGCACATTTTGTTTCTGAGCAGCCCCTGAAAATTTGGGGGGGTGTCGTCAAGTGGGGGCCGAGAAAAAAGGGGGGTCCCAAAACATGTTTTTAACATTGAGTTTTCCATAGGGCGGTTGGACTCACTTTTAGCTTGAACGGCTGAATGGATTTCCACAAAACTTGGCAAAATTGTAGGGACTGGTAGCCCGATGTGCCTTTGCTATGTCTCAAGATATATGCTCCAGTGGTTTTTACGAAAATTAACTTTGAAAAATATATATTGGGCTACATTGGGCTATATATATGTTGGAGCCCAATGTAGCCCCATGTAGCCCAATGTAGCCCAATGTAGCCCAAAGATGGCCACCAGATACAAAAGAGCCCAAATGTAGCCCAAATATCAGCCAGATGTAGCCCAACTATAGCCCAGTGACAGAATGTGCCAGAGTGTTCTAAAGAACAACTAGAGCGCTAACAGTCTTACTTATGACAAAAGTATGGCACACCTGAAGTCATCTTGATTGGAATAAAGTGTTAACACTTAAAACATTTAATTTGCAAAGGAACAAAATGAGCGGTTTCATTTTGCCATAGAAATGTTATATATATATATATATATATATATATATATATATATATATATTACCTACTGGCGGTCACCAGTAGGTATATATAGTTAGGATTTTTTCTCTATGGGATTTTTGAAAATTCTATGTCTAATAACTTTGGCGTTTGTGGACGGAATTGGCTGAAATTTTCAGGAAAATGGAACATTTTGTTTCTGAGCAGCCCCCGAAAATTTGGGGGGGTTCGTCAAGGGGGGGCCGAGAAAAAAGGGGGGTCCCAAAACACGTTTTTCCCATGTTAATTTCCATAGGGCGGTTGGCCTCACTTTTAGCCCGAACGGCTGAATGGATTTGTACGAAACTTGGCAAAATTGTAGGGACTGGTAGCCCGATGTGCCTTTGCTAGGTCTCAATATATGTGCTCCAGTGGATTTTGAGAAATTAACATTCAAAAAAAGATATATATCTGTGACAGCGTCCCGGGTAGCGCTCCGTTTCGCGTACTTTTCTCGTTACGGAGCTTTGCGAAGCGAAGCTGTTTGGCTCTCCGGTGTCTGTAAACATTCCAAACAGTACGGAGCGGCCGCCATCTTGTCTCTCGGTAGGATCGAGAGACAAGAGGAGGCCAAAGCGAAGGGGCAAATGACCATAAGGGGGCATAGTAGATCCTCCCTGACCCCCTAGGTTTGATGTGGAGGCTTTAAAAGGGCTCCGCAGGGCAAAAAAAACCAAAAAAACGTTTTTTTTTGGTGGGGTGCGCCCGGTTCGCGTAACGGGAAGCAGACTGGGGAGCGTACTACAAGGAAACAAGAATGATTGACTTTTAACTTATTGTATGTTTATAGACTTTTTTTTTTCTTTTTTTTCTGCTGAGTGACGTCTCGGCCTATGTCCACGGGATGCAGTCCCTACCATCTCGGCGTTTAAGCCCAGGGGGACCGGTAGTGTGGGAGAGATAACGTCTGTTAACGTTCGATTCGAAGGAAATCAGGAAGTGTTGATAAACATTGTCTGCGCCATCTTGCCTTTTTTCAAATGCCACACTTTTGTCGTGCACGGCAGCCATTTTAGATGCCTTGACCAGACCCACTCTCTGCACGCTGTCGATCCTTAGCATGGCTCCCCACCCTCGCAAGCATCTCCCCCAGGCACTGGTCACCCCCGCTCTCTGTCTTATGCATGGGCAATAAACCTCCCCCCATCTGCGCTGCTCTTCCCTGAGAATCACACCCTGTGCCCGCCCGACACCTCCCTTTCGCCCTATTCACTACCGCACCCTCTGACACTCCTCTTCATCTGTGTCCGATTGTCCAGGCCGGCCCCAGGCTATCAGGTAGCCCTGCAGATGTAGTTTATGGCCCCAGCTGTAAAGAATCACCCCTCTTCAAAGGAGTTACAGTAGATCAAGGCCCCCACCCGATGAGATCCGTCACACCACACGCGTTCCTACTATCTGAAAACCATCCTGTATTGTGATTGGGGAGGGGACCGAGCCTGAAGCGGAAGATTCCAGGGATGCCTCTTTGTACATCAAAGTTTTTACAATTATGTGTCACATTAAAAATATATAGCACTCCAACAAAGTAGTAGGATTATAAAACTTTAATAACTTATAAATATATACAACGCAACAAAAATAGTAAAAACATTTAAACATTTTTAGGAAAAAAGAAGCAACAATGGTCAGTAGCTGTGTTTTGTGCGAATAGTTCCAAGGCAGCACAACGTGCTGAGTTCTGGATGGCACCCAGGTGATGTTGCCTGGGTGCCGCACTGGTTTTGGGTATCCTACAATGCTGCTCCGAATAACGGCGTGGGGCGTCCCGGGGGGTGGCTCGTCAGTGGCGGTCTGTTGTGCGAATAGTCCCAAGGCAGCAGAACGCGCTGAGATGTGGATGGCACCCAGGTGATGTCAAGTAAGTTGCCGCACTGGTTTTGGTATCCTACAATGCTGCTCCGAATAACGGCGTGGGGCGCCCCGGGGGGGGGGGGGGTGAGGCGGCGTGAACGGGCCTCCCCAGGTGGAGGCTCGTCTGCTGTAGTGGGGCGCCCCTTTACCGTTTCAGTTGCCATTCCGCCCGCTTTTGGTACACTGTGCCAAAATCCGCCATTCAGCTGAGTTGCGCCCACTCTTGCGGTGCAGCGATAGACGGCTGCCACAGGACTCTCAAAATGGCGGCAGGCTCTTTCCTTTTTGGGCCTGGTCCACTGAAATGGCCCTGGGACACCTTGGAAATCGGACGCTTGTCTGCTAGGTCTTGGACCCCATTCTCGAAAGCGTCCCCTCAGCCTTGAGGATTCTACAAAAGTCTTGGGGGCCCCCGACTCCTGCAGGCTTCCGGTGGGGAGCGGCTGCCATGATTGCTCGCGGAATGACCACGACGGAGCCACGAGATGGTGGTGCTTTCATGCTGACGCCAGCTTCAGTCTGAAACATCCAGAAACAAGGTGGGGCTTTAATCGTTTGGGAAAAAAAAAAAGTTTTCATCCAATGAAAAGTGTTATTTTTAGGTCATATGATCAAGCCTTCCATCATTAGGAAACCAAAAGTAAAATGAACCAATGAAAAGTTTTATAAACAAGTCACATGACCTGTTATGCGGCATAGGGTATAAAAAGCGTAGAAAATCCGTTGGCACGTGAGGCGGCGTCAGTAGCGGACCGATGTGCGAATAGGCCGAAGGCAGCACAACGCGCCAAGATCCGGATGGCACCGAGGTGGTGTCCACCAAGTTGCCGCACTGGTGTGGCCATCCTACAATGCTGCGCCGAAAGTCGGCGTGGGGTGCCCCGTTGGCCTGTGAGGCGGCGTCAGTAGCGGACCGATGTGCGAATAGGCTGAAGGCAGCAGAACGCGCCAAGATCCGGATGGCACCGAGGTGGTGTCCAGCAAGTTGCCGCACTGGTGTGGCCATCCTACAATGCTGCGCCGAAAGTCGGCGTGGGGCGCCCCGTTGGCCTGTGAGTTCGCGTCAGTAGCGGACCGATGTGCGAATAGGCCGAAGGCAGCACAACGCGCCAAGATCCGGATGGCACCGAGGTGGGGTCCAGCAAGTTGCCGCACTGGTGTGGCCATCCTACAATGCTGCGCCGAAAGTCGGCGTGGGGTGCCCCGTTGGCCTGTGAGGCGGCGTCAGTAGCGGACCGATGTGCGAATAGGCCGAAGGCAGCAGAACGCGGCAAGATCCGGATGGCACCGAGGTGGTGTCCAACAAGTTGCCGCACTGGTGTGGCCATCCTACAATGCTGCGCCGAAAGTCGGCGTGGGGCGCCCCGTTGGCCTGTGAGGTGGCGTCAGTAGCGGACCGATGTGCGAATAGGGCCAAAGGCAGCGCAACGCGCCAAGATCCGGATGGCACCGAGGTGGGGTCCAGCAAGTTGCCGCACTGGTGTGGCCATCCTACAATGCTGCGCCGAAAGTCGGCGTGGGGCGCTCCGTTGGCCTGTGAGTTCGCGTCAGTCAGTGGGGGTTGTTTGAGGATCTGACTGCATTGGAAAGCAATGTGATGCTGTGCGTCGCCCCCAAGATGAAGGTTCCTCGGCTGCAGTGGGGCGCCCCTTGGTGTTTCACTCGCTATGCAGCTGAGTTGCGTGCGCACTTGCGGCGAATAGGCCGAAGGCAGCACAACAATATTTTCGGAATGGAAGACACCACAAGGCGCTGAGATTCGGTTGGCACCGAGGTGGTGTCTAGCAAGTTGCCGCACTGGTGTGGCCATCCTACAATGCTGCTCCGAATAACGGCGTGGGGTGCCCGAAGGGGGGGGGGAGGCGGCGTGAACGGGCCTCCCCAGGTGGAGGCTCGCCTGCTGTAGTGGGGCGCCCCTTTACCATTTCAGTTGCCATTCAGCTGAGTTTCGGCCGCTCTTGATGCTACAGCGACAGGCGGCTGCAACAGGACTCTCAAAATGGCGGCCTGTTCTTTGGATTTGGGCCTGGTCCACTAAAATGGCCCTGGGACACCTTAGAACTCGGACGCTCGAATTATTTTTTCCTTTCCTCTACATGCAAAAAAGGTAAATGCCCGGTACGTTACCTGCCTCATCTGCCACGATGTACTCTCCAGAGGAACCGAAAAAAAATATAGTTATGGTAACTATACCATGCATCGTCATATGGAGAGGTGGCACCGATTAATTATAGTGCTGCACAAAAGAGAGATTTGGAGGAGAACCCCCGACCTGCCAGTACATTCACCAAAGAAGTGGCACTGACAGCATCAGAGGCAAGGGAAACGGTCCCAAATATTTAGAAGAACTTTGGAAAGATTAAAATGACATGTTTAGATTGTGGCAAATTAATTTCATGTGGACAGATGAGTGTTACTCTAATAAATACAGCATATGAACATCATCATAGTCGATGGTTGGTGGAGACATTTTGACTATATCCTGGACCTGCCCGTCCTCGCCCAAAATGGCGCCGGAATAAATGGGACTCGTAACTCCTTGTTGTGTACTGGTTGCAGAACCTTGATATCACGAGATACGTATGCAGTTTTGAAGCACATGGCGGGCGGGGACGAGAATTGATTGAATATTTCGACATCCCTATTGATATTAAGTTCTGATGTGTTATTGATTACTGTACTATTGAAAGTTCGAATTAACGTCACCCATGGTACTTGCCCGCAAATGTATATCTAGATAATTTTATTGTAACTGGCCCTGTCGTATTTTAATTATAAAATGTACGTCCACCGATTCCGCAACTGTTAGACACCTTAGTTCTTGCAACCTAATGGCCCGCCCGTTACGTTCCTCTACAGTGTAAATGTCTACTCATCATATACGATTACAGTTTGCTCCGTGGCCGGCCCACGTGGGTATAGGCCTGTATTTGTATACTGACATTTTCACAATAAAGGTTTTTAAAAGAAAACATGGTAGTAGTATTTACATTGGTAAAGTTTTTAATAATAGTCACTGTTTTAGAATCAGTAAAAGGCAAGTGAAATAAAGCAGTCCAATTACATGAAGGGTAAAAGGTATAATACGCAGGAACGCAGTAAAGATAAATGGTCAAGGGCTGTTGTGTTTTCTACTCCTGCAACATAAAGTGATCGATAAGAATCTGATATTCAGGCGTATCGGCGACTAAGACAGCAGGCCGAGCCTCTTTTGCTCAACGGCTCCGTCATGGGACGAAGAAACGCCCTTTTTCTCGAAAAAGGAATATATTTTACTTGCAGGACAGTTGTAAATTTTCCGGGAAAGTACATTAGCCTGGAACATTATAACATATGTTTAAGAAAAAATAATGTTCGAAAGTAATAAAAAGCGTAATTTTTAGGTCATATGACCAAGCCTTTCATCATTAGAATAAGAAAAGTAGAATGAACCAGTGAAAAGTTTTATTAACAAGTCACATGACCTGTTATGCTTACGTTACGCGCTGCGCGCCGCGCCCCGGATCGCTTCCGGGAAGCTGCGCTTCGCGTCGGAGCACTTCCGGATGCGCTAACGCGGCGCGTCATATGACGCATTACGCGACAACGCAGGTCCAGAATATAGTCAAAATGTCTCCACCAACCAGCGGTTGGAACACAACCCCTTTCAGCAGGCTAAATAGTTCTGTTAAATGACAACAGAAGGGACAGGCAACAAGAACCATCAGTCAAAGAGGGGAGGGCAAGTTCTTCTCTACCGGGTCACGTTGGGGCGCTACCGGAACTGATCGAATTGGTAGTCTACAGTGTTTCTGGATGTTTCAGACTGAAGCTGGCGTCAGCATGAGAGCACCACCATCTCGTAGCTCCGTCGTGGCCATTCCACGAGCAATCATGGCAGCCGCTCCCCACCAGAAGCCTGCGGGAGTCGGGGGCCCCCAAGACTTTTGTAGAATCTTCAAGGCTGAGGGGACGCTTTCGAGAATGGAGCCCAAGCTCTAGCAGACAAGCGTCCGAGTTCCAAGGTGTCGCAGGGCCATTTTAGTGGACCACGCCCAAATCTGAAGAGCCGGCCGCCATTTTGAGAGTCCTGTGGCAGCCGCCTATCGCTGCACCGCAAGAGCGGGAGCAACTCAAGTACATGGTGAGCGAGACGCTGTAGTCGAAAGAGCGGGCGGTAAACAGCTGAATAGCGGAAGAGGCACAGTGTAGCAAAAGCGGGGGGAATGGCAACTGAAACGGTAAAGGGGCGCCCCACTACAGCGTGTCTTTAGGTGAAACGGATTGTGGGACAAGGTCAAGAATGGAAGAGTCACCAAAAGGCAAAAAGTTCCGCTTGACCCCGGGAGCCGGCCACCTATGTCGGGGGCGATCTCAGGCCACACCAGGGCAACACGACTTGGGGAGGGGGCCGGAGCCAAGCGCCCCCTCCGAGTCCGCGCCATCACACCGTCCCTCGGGGGCCTCCGTCAAGCGGTTCAGGGTGGCACCGCATCACATTGTTTTCAAATGCAGTCACGTCCTCAAACAGCCCCCACTTACAATGAGAATAGTGAAGCTGTAGCAAGTGCAAATAGGCTTCAGACAGTGTTACAAGCACTCCTCAAAACTTTGAACTATCAGAGTGCATGAGTTTCATGCTCGATCGATTGAGCTAGCCGGATCGGGCAACAAAAAGTATAAAATAGTTATGTAAATAGTTATTTAATAAAATGTTTTACCCTGTTACTTTGCTGGTGTGTTGTATATATTTGTAATATTTGCATAGAGTTTATCGTTATTTTGGGCGGGGTGGGTGGCGGAGCCGAGCTGTCTTGCAGCCATCATGGTGTGGAGCTCAGTTCATCTCACTAGTTTCGTATTTCTCATGAGGGGTTGTTCCTAATGTTTCTATTTTAGCGAGGTCAAAAAGAGATCCCATTAGTGGCCTACTGATTTTTCTCGATTCCTTTTGTTTTTTTACACGATTTTTCACTATCTGCAAAGACTAAACAGAGTATTGCGACTCTGTGCTTGTTTGTAAATAGAGAATGAACCAAAGAGAACCAATTCTAAAACAGTAAATGCTTGGATAACAATCAATCAAATGGAGAGAGAAGCAGGCACGACGGATTACAACGGGGGCAAAGGCCTGCGTTAACTACCCTTCACTATCTGCAAAGAGAGAGTACTCCTAATAGAAATGAGGGGGAGGGGGGGCAGCATTCAAAGCAGATCAGTGTGCATAAACACGAAAATGTTTTTACTTACCATGTACTTGACATTCGACAGCTTATGATATTTGCTATTAAAAAACCATTGAAATTCACTGAAAAAACCATAGGGTAGAGACCATATATAGTTAGGAATTAGCATTTAAAAAACCTTGAAAATTCACTGAAAAAACCATAGGTTATAGACCATATATAGTTAGGAATTAGCATTTAAAAAACCTTATTTTACTCACACAAAACCATTGAAATTCCATATATAGTTAGTTGCACTAACTATATATCGCGCACCCGCAATCCACTGCTGATGATGTCACATATTACATCATTCATGACATGGTCAGTGACATCACTGATGACATCACTGATGACATCTCAAATGACATCACTGATGACATCACTGATGACATCTCATTTGACATCATTCTTGTGCTAATACGATAAACCTCTTCAGACTCTAATATAACCTTAGATACACTCAGTGTATACAGACACTCACACACTGTCACTCATCCATGGAGTTACTCACACACCTAGTCAGTCATGCAAAGAAACAATCTCACCTCCATTCCCTCAACTATACAGATATACACATTACTTATTCAAACATATACTAACACATATTTACTCTCTTATACAATCCCTGATACAAGTTCACAATGATCCATACAGCCACTCACACATTCAGTGGCTCTCATGCACAGTTATTTATATATGCCAACTCTCACATGTACTGTGTTTTACATATGTACTTACTATGACATGTAGCATTGAGATATCCATTCACTCATCAATACACTCATGCACACAGTCAACCGCCCATGTAGCTTTTTCCACATGCACTCTTGAACTCATACACCTAGTGAATCAACTGCTCACACATCTATGCACAGAGTTACACACCTCCCAGCCACCCCCACACAAACTCAATCTCTCATACAAATACTTGGGCAACCAATCAATAACACATATAACCTCTCGTATAGCTAATGATCAACACATGCAGCAGTTTACATCACAACAGACATACTGATGCACATATTCAGACAGTTTAGTCACTAACCCATGCATTTAGTACGACACATTTATTCACTCACTCATACAGTCAGTCACGCACCTACTAAATCCTTCACCCAGACACTTATACATCCACTCATTCTTCAATAAATCAAACATATTTAAACTTTACAGAAACACACAGTCACTGGATGATGTCATCAGTGATGTCATCAGTGATGTCATTTGAGATGTCATCAGTGATGTCATCAGTGATGTCATTTGAGATGTCATCAGTGATGTCATCAGTGATGTCACTGACCATGTCATGAATGATGTCATATGTGACATCATCAGCAGTGGATTGCGGGTGCGCGATATATAGTTAGTGCAACTAACTATATATGGAATTTCAATGGTTTTGTGTGAGTAAAATAAGGTTTTTTAAATGCTAATTCTTAACTATATATGGTCAATAACCTATGGTTTTTTCAGTGAATTTTCAAGGTTTTTTAAATGCTAATTCCTAACTATATATGGTCTCTAACCTATGGTATTTTCAGTGAATATATATATATATATATTCCAGTATTTCTTTTCAAAGAAACGACGAAGCCATGTGCAGTTCCGGTTAGATTTTATTCGACGGCTGCCACCAGACGCGTTTCAAACGCAGTTGAAACACGTAACCGGAACTGCACATAGCTTCGCCATTTCTTTGAAAAGAAATACTGGAATATTTCAGACCCAAGCCCTACGAGGTCCGTACAGGCGAAGCAACTCCCGGTTTGGAATTGATGATTAATACGTAAAGCAAACAAAAATATATATATATATATATTCACTGAAAAAACCATAGGTTATAGACCATATATAGTTAGGAATTAGCATTTACAAAACCTTGAAAATTCACTGAAAAAACCATAGGTTATAGACCATATATAGTTAGGAATTAGCATTTAAAAAACCTTATTTTACTCACACAAAACCATTGAAATTCCATATATAGTTAGTTGCACTAACTATATATTGCGCACCCGCAATCCACTGCTGATGATGTCACATATTACATCATTCATGACATGGTCAGTGACATCACTGATGACATCACTGATGACATCTCAAATGACATCACTGATGACATCACTGATGACAACATCCAGTGACTATGTTTCTGTAAAGTTAAAATATGTCTTACATATTGAAGAATGAGTGGATGTATAAGTGTCTGGACGAAGGATTTAGTAGGTGCATGACTGAATGTATGAGTGAGTGATTAAATGTGTCTCACTGAGTGCATGGGTTAGTGACTAAACTGTCTTAATTTGTGCATCATTATGTCTGTTGTTCTGTAAACTGCTGCATGTGTTGATCAGTAGCTATATGAGTAACTATATGGGTTATTGATTGATTGCCCAAGTATTTGCATGGGAGACTGAGTGTGTGTGTGGCTGGATGGGAGGTGTGTGACTCTGTACAGATCAATGTGTACTTGTATCAATGATTGTATAAGAGAGTAAGTATGTGTTAGTATATGGTTGAAAACGTACGGTGCTCTATGTTTAACTGTATAGAGTAGAAAATGGAAGTGTGATTGATTCTTTACAGGACTGACTAGGTGTGTGAGTAACTCCATGGATGAGTGGCAGAGTGTGAGTGTCTGTATAGGTGTATGAGTGCATATGATTGTGTTGTAAACATGAGTGATTGTATGTATGAATGATTGTATGGGTGAATGAGTGAATGTGTGTGTAGACGTAGGAATCAGTGAGTACGTATGTAGTAACTAGTATTGGTGTGTCAATGGTTTCCAAAATTATACTCTGTTTTTAACACTGGGTGAAACAGAGGTTATATTAAAATGTGAGGAGATGCATTGTATTGTCACATGAATGATATCATCAGTGATGTGATCATTGATGTCAAGTGAGATGTCATCAGTGATGTCATTTGAGATGTCATCAGTGATGTCATCAGTGATGTCACTGACCATGTCATGAATGATGTAATATGTGACATCATCAGCAGTGGATTGCGGGTGCGCAATATATAGTTAGTGCAACTAACTATATATGGAATTTCAATGGTTTTGTGTGAGTAAAATAAGGTTTTTTAAATGCTAATTCCTAACTATATATGGTCTATAACCTATGGTTTTTTCAGTGAATTTTCAAGGTTTTGTAAATGCTAATTCCTAACTATATATGGTCTATAACCTATGGTTTTTTCAGTGAATTTCAATGGTTTTTTAATAGCAAATATCATAAGCTGTTGAATGTCAAGTACGTGGTAAGAATTTTTTTTTTCGTGTTTATGCACACTGATCTGCTTTGATTGCTGCCCCCCACCCCTCATTTCTATTAGGAGTACTCTCTCTTTGCAGATAGTGAAGGGTAGTTAACGCAGCCCTTTCCCCCTTTGTAATCCGTCGTGCCTGCTTCTCTCTCCATTTGATTGATTGTTCTCTTTGGTTCATTCTCTATTTACAAACAAGCACAGAGTCGCAATACTCTGTTTAGTCTTTGCAGATAGCGAAAAATCGTGTAAAAAAACAAAAGGAATCGAGCAAAATCAGTAGGCCACTAATGGGATCTCTTTTGACCTCGCTAAAATAGAAACATTAGGAACAACCTGTTGAAAATAGCAATGCGTATGTATATAAGCGGCGTTCATTTGTGTTCACAGTACCCCTTGTTGATTGTTTCAATCGAGCATTGAATTGTTCGAAGTTAATTCTCTTAACGATCTTCTCTACCTGCAAACGAGGAAGAATAGGAATATTCTATCTCCCTTTGCAGATAGTGAAGGGTAGGTAACGCAAGCCTTTAACACGTCGTACCTATTTCATTCCTCATTGATTGATTGATTGTCCGAACATTGACTGTTTGGGAATTAGTTCTTTTTGGAGGTATTCCCTGTTTGCAAATAAACGTAGGAAAATCTTTGCAAGTAGTGAAAGGGTACGTAATGCGGACCTTTCTCCCCCGTTGTAATCTGTCATGCCTATCTACTCCCCACTGATTGATGCACCTGTTTCACCCGGACCATTTACTAGACATACGTCATCTGGCCCGACCAGAGAGCACCCCTAGTGAAAAGGACATATGCAATAATAACGAAGTGATCACTGTATCCTGTTAACAGAAACTTTAGCATGAAACAACCTGGAAAGAAAAGAATAGGAAAACGAAAATCAGTAGGCCACTGATGAACATGAACTTTTATTAAACAACGAACAAAGAAACGATAACATAACGTAATGATAAAACCTATTAATGTCCTAGAAACAAGAAAACGTTAAAATATGCCAGTGGTGAGAGACCAGAAAAACAGTAAGAGAAACCAAATCACCCCTCGCTGTCCCACCGCCTGCCACGCCAAAAAAATCGATAGACTAGGGAAAATGCAAGTCAGTAGAACATCCGCCCCCACTCTGGAAACTTCCAAGGTGGGGCAGGGTTCCGGCTACGCCCAGCCGGGAGCAGCCCATATAAGGCAGGTCCTGCTGCCACGCCTCGGCCAGGAGATCCTAACGTAGGGTGTAGCCGGAGGAGAGGCCGAGACCAACGGGACCCGGCCAGGGGATTGCCTTTACAACGCTGAACAGTTGCAGGGGGGGGGAATGTCTCCTCGACCCTCCCCTCTCTCTCCCAGTCCGGCCGCGGTGGCCCTTGAGAGTTGCAGGTAGTCCCGCCACATGCTCTTCCGGTCCGGCCACCAACGGTCGGGGGGCCGAGGCCGACGGAATCCGGCTGCAGCCGATAAACCAAGAAACCCGTTCATGGGGCCAGAGCCAGGGGCGTCCGGCCGACATCTACCGGAAGCCCGGCCCGAAGACGGACGGGACACTTCTTCTTTCTTGTATAATTGCTGCAACAACCCTGGGGGGGGATGTCTTGCACATGCCTCCGACCCCCCCCCCTCGTCCTCATCGCCTGGTCCGGCCATAACAAATCTCAAGCGAGACGCCGTGGGGTGCACTGGGAGGGAGAGACGGTGCGAACAGGCCTCTCCCGCCTCCCCAGTGGAGGCTTCCCAGCTGCACCCTCAGCGCTCCAGGCGCCCGGAAAAGAGTTCTTCCACTGTGGCCATGCTGCAACGTCTCGCCCGGCAGGGTGGAGCCCGTCCGCTCATTTGACCCCGCGATCGCCAGTAGCTACCGAACTCTCAAAATGGCGGTCGACCTGGCAAGAGCGGGCCCAGCATAAAGAAATGGCCCGGTCACTGGTTGACTCCACCACCGTAGTCCTCCACGACCTTGAAGATTCTAGAGGAGCCGCGGGAGTCTCCGACCCCCGATGGGGAATGACTGCCATGATCACCCGTGGAGTGACGAAACTGTATCCGCGGGACGTCGGCGCCAGCCTCACTTTGAATTACTAGAATCCTGCAGACCTCACTTCCGGTGAAAGCACAGTGTGACCCGGTAGGAAAAATTGTTGCACCCCCTCCCCTTTTTGACTGATAGTTCAAACCACCGATCCTTTCCTTTGCCCTTTTAACGGAACATTGGACTGCCTCCCCCTCTTTTACATTTTCTAGAGAAAACAAAACATTAACCACTACATTAGCATAGCAGTTGACACCAGAACTGTTTTCAAATTGAAAACCAACAACATCTTCAACAGAATCCTTTTTGTTTCTGCTGTGACCCTGCTCCAGCACAGGCATTGTCCCCAGCAGTAATTCTGCAATGCCGGTAAGAATAGCTGTGGTGCCTACTGGACTCACTCACCCCCGCGGCGCCCCACGCCGTTATTTGCTGGGCGGCAACTTGCTAGACATCACTTTCGTGCCATCTAGATTTCAGCGCGTTCTGCTGCCTTGGAACTATTCGCACAACAGACCGCTACTGACAAGAATATTTCATTATTGGTGCTGTCAATTTCAATAAATCTATTGGATAATTCAAAAGAAATTGCCACGGTCTCTTCGTTGTTTAAATGTTTTTACTGTTTTTGTTTTGTTGTATATATTTATATGTTATTAAAGTTTTATATTCCTACTACTTTGTTGGAGTGCTATATATTTTTTATGTGACACATAATTGTAAAAACTTTGATGTACAAAGAGTCATTCCTGGAATCTTCCGCTTCAGGCTCGGTCCCCTCCCCAATCACAATACAGGATAGTTTTCAGATAGTAGGAACACGTGTGGTGTGACGGATCTCATCGGGTGTGGGCCTTGATCTACTATAACTCCTTTGAAGAGGGGTGATTCTTTACAGCTGGGGCCATAAACTACATCTGCAGGGCTAGCTGATAGCCTGGACAATCGGACACAGAGGAAGAGGAGTGTCAGAGGGTGCGGTAGTGAATAGGGCGAAAGGGAGGTGTCGGGCGGGCACAGAGTGTGATTCTCAGGGAAGAGCAGCGCAGATGGGGGAAGGTTTATTGCCCATGCATAAGACAGAGAGCGGTGGTGACCAGTGCCTGGGGGAGATGCTTACGAGGGTGAGGAGCCATGCTACGAATCGACAGCGTGCAGAGAGTGGGTCTGGTCAAGACATCTAAAATGGCTGCCGTGCACGACAAAAGTGTGGCATTTCAAAAAAGGCAAGATGGCGCAGACAATGTTTTTCAACACTTCCTCATTTCCTTCGAATCGAACGTTAACAGACGTTGGGGCATATTACCAAAGTTAAGCGATATTTATCGCTAACGATGCTTACCAACCAATTTTTTACCACTAAGCATCGTCAGAAATTATCGAAGATAAACCTTACTATTATCAAGGTTTATCGCAAATGCGATAATAAACGGCCGCAATGCATGAATATCGCTAAAAACTCAGCGATATTCATGCATTACCGAGCTAATACTCTTAGCCATGTTATCCACCTCCCATTGGATAACATGGCTAAGAACTGCTCAGGGCAGGTGTTACTTTTTGGAGATATTCGCGCTTAGCGCGAATATCTCCAAAAGTTGGTAATAGGAGATAGATATCTTGCATGTTGTAATGCAAGTTATTATGGTATATGGAACTCATACCATAATCTCTCAGGAAAGCAGAAACTGATCCTTTTGGGACCGCCTAAAAAGGCCTAGGGGGTGAGGAGTACTCTACTTTGCCCCCTTTTCACGTTCCGAACTATTTTATTTTACTCTCTTCTGTAATTACACAAAATACCAGCGATAAGATGCATCGGAGACACACAGTGAGAGAAAGGAGGCCGGAGATGAAGAAGACATGTCAAATACACATTGGAGATAATATAGTGGCAGAAGGGAAGTAAATATGAGTAAACTTACCATGTAACATAAAAATGTTGCACTCTATACTATAAGTCTCATTTTATACTACAATCACTTCGCTACAACCTCATAAATTAAAAATAAAAATAAATAATGTCTCAAACAATTTTTGATTTCTAAATATAAATTTATTCTTCAGAATTTTCTAAATTTGAAACAACTAGTAACATGTCCTCATCAGTAATTTCCTCTTCAATCATCTCATCTGGAATCTCCTCATTAAAAGTCTGCAATGATGATTCTTGTAACTCTATGGTCTCCAAACACTCGATAAATTCGCCATCAAGAGATTGATCAAAAAAATCATTCAAGTCATCTCCTCCTTCTGACAATATTTCATTATTGGTGCTGTCCATTTCAATCAATGTAGTGGAATCATTCAAGTCATCTCCTCGTGACAATATTTCATTATTGGTGCTCTCAATTTCAATCAATGTAGTGGAATCATTCAAGTCATCTCCTCCTTGTGACAATATTTCATTATTGGTGCTGTCCATTTCAATCAATCTAATGGAATCATACAAGCCATCTCCTCCTTGTGACAATATTTCATTATTGGTGCTCTCAATTTCAATCAATGTAGTGGAATCATTCAAGTCATCTCCTTGTGACAATATTTCATTCTTGGTGCTGTCCATTTCAATCAATCTAATGGAATCATACAAGTCATGTCCTCCTTGTGACAATATTTCATTATTGGTGCTCTCAATTTCAATCAATGTAGTGGACAATTCAAAAGAAATTGCCACGGTCTCTTCATTGTGAGCCATTTTATTTTGAAATTGCTTGCTGTAAATTGCAGAAAAAAATAATCACTTTCATTTATCGTTTTTAGTAATACATAATATAAAACTAACTTCATCAAGTATTTAGTATAACAGAAGGACTGCAAATAAATAACAGAAAACATTTTTCAAATTATCTTCAAGTGTACAACATAGTTCCCCTTACAAATTAACAACTCACCTTTTTAAAAGTAGCAGAAGTGTTAGTACTGTGTAAATCAAACACCAGAAATTCACCACCAAAAATTCCTCACAAATGTACCTCAGACAGTAGTATCACAAAATGGCTGTGGTTTCCTCTCATTTGACATATATACATAACCAATTAACTTTCATCACACACAAATACAAAACCAAAGTAACATTTTAATTGGTTCTAAATTTCAACACTTTCAAATGTGTTTTCCCCATGCAATTTTCCATAGGACATTTACATACGTCTACAGCCTGAATGGCTGAACGGAATTACACCAAACTTGGCAAAATGGTACATCAAACCTAAGAGGTCAGGAAGGATCTACTATGCCCCCTTATGGTCATTTCCCCCTTCGCTTTGGCCTCCTCTTGTCTCTCAATCCTACCGAGAGACAAGATGGCGGCCGCTACGGACTGTTTGGAATGTTGACAGACGCCGGAGAACCAATCAGCTTCGCAAAGCTCCGTAACGCGAAAAGTACGCGAAGCGGAGCGCTGTTACAGATATATATCTTTTTTTGAACGTTAATTTCTCAAAATCCACTGGAGCACATATATTGAGACCTAGCAAAGGCACATCGGGCTACCAGTCCCTAATATTTTACCAAGTTTCGTGCAAATCCATTCAGCCGTTCGATTATTATTATTATTATTTTTTTTTGCCCCGCGGGGCCCTTTTAAAACCTCCACATCAAACCTAGGGGGTCAGCGAGGATCTACTATTCCCCCTTATGGTCATTTGCCCCTTCGCTTTCGCCTCCTCTTGTCTCTCGATCCTACCGAGAGACAAGATGGCGGCCGCTACGGACTGTTTGGAATGTTGACAGACGCCGGAGAACCAATCAGCTTCGCTTCACAAAGCTCCGTTGCGCGAAAAGTACGCGTCCTGGGACGCTGCCCGGTCCGCTGTTACAGATATATATCTTTTTTTAAACGTTAATTTCTCAAAATCCACTGGAGCACATATATTGAGACCTACAAAAGGCACATCGGGCTACCAGTCCCTACAATTTTGCCAAGTTTCGTGCAAATCCATTCAGCCGTTCGGGCTAAAAGTGAGGCCAACCGCCCTATGGAAAACTCAATGTTAAAAACACGTTTTGGGACCCCCCTTTTTTCTCGACCCCCCCTGGACGAAACCCCCCCCAATTTTCAGGGGCTGCTCAGAAACAAAATGTGCCATTTTCCTGAAAATTTCAGCCAATTCCGTCCACAAACGCCAAAGTTATTAGACATAGAATTTTCAAAAAACCCATAGAGAAAAAATCCTAACTATATATACCTACTGGCGACCGCCAGTAGGTAATATATCAATTTTAACATTTTAACATGGCATCTACAGTTAGGCCAATTTAACTACAAACATTTTTATTCATAATATAAGGGTTACTTAACATAGAATTTTGCACTTTTTATTTACATATGTTTTGGTTTGCAAAATTAAGAAATAGCTATAGATGATCCCCCTCTGATGATTAGAATAACCATCACAATTATCCACAAACTAATCTCTAAGGTGCACCTTCCTTTATCAAATCATCAATTTTGGGGGGGGGCGTGGCTTACGCCCGACGGAGATGGCCGCGCTTCTTTAGCTCTCCGTGAGGCGAGGACGGGAGCCGGCCCAGCGCGACTTCTTTTCTGGTGAACGGCACCTGAATTTCAAGTACATGCCGTCGGAAGGTTTCCTGCTGCCGTTGAACCCTTTTTGAGGACCCTGCCGGCCTTTATTCCTGAAGAAGACTGCAAGTGAGTGTTGCAAGGCGACGCCGATCTAATGGCCGCCATTTTGGGAATTCCGCCGACGGAGCGCTGCTCCTAGCGGTTTCCTGCACAGTTCTTCACAGCGATTCCTTCTTCATGCGGCAGCTCTCCTCAATGCCTCTCATATCTTGATTTTGTGACTCCTTGTTGGATGCTTTGTGGGATATCGCCTTACTCTACTGCTTAATGCGATTTTGCTCCTTATTTGGATTACCGCCATTTTGTTAGTTCAGCGTCTTGGATCCTCTCATGGCCTCACAGTAAATTTTACATATTTTTACGCAGCCCTACAGCTTATAGTGACATTTTAAACTCTTCAATTAACCTTCAGAGTTCATTTTATGCACATTTGTTACTTTCCAACTGCTTTGCCTTTCTAATGACTCTCACATGATGACGCTTGTTTTGCTGCGCTTCTAATTGTTCATGATGGTTTCTTTGTTGCTACTTTACCTGTTTTGGTTCGCTGGTTCTCCCAAGAAGCATGATTCTTTGATATATTGAATGCCTCTATGCTCCAGGCTTATGTTTTTCCTCATGTTTTACTGCTTGTTACTTACATTATTACATGTTACCTATATTAATGCTATGCATAGACATGTTATTGTATCTATTGAATCTCTAGGTTCACCTTCTCATGTTATCTGCATTTTGGCATAACACTTTCAAAAGGCATTACATGTTTTTGTCTTTAGGTCCTCTGCCACTTCATCTTTGATGCTCTTATTATTGTACCTCATTTTATTTTTTTATTCTGCTACTCTACATGCATCATTTTGACTGAGCCATTTTATTCTCAACTATTCCCCATTTTTGACGCGCCTACTTTCTGTATGGGGAGACTCTCCAAAGACTTACACAAACCCTCTCCCTCTGTCAACAAATTCTCAGTTCACACTAGCACTCGCTATCAGTGCTTGACAATGGATGATATGCCAGGTATTCCTTCCTCAAAAGGTTCGTCGGCATCTTCTACTTCATCAACTTCTATTACTAAAAAAGGAACCATTAAAAGATTGAAAAAGGATCCTCCCTCTCCTTCTTCGCAGGCATCTACTGCCACTATAGATTTACTACTTGTCGAAATACGGGCTTTGCGCCCTTTCATCGAAGAAACTAAATCCACGCTCCAAATGCTCTCAGATAAATGGTCTACTGTTGATGAACGGGTCACTGTTCTAGAACAAAATGTTGCTTCAATGGAGTCTTCAACTTCTAAAGTTGATCCGTTATGCTCCCAAGACTCTGTTCTACATAAACAGATCGAAAATTTGGAGAACAGAAGTAGAAGAAATAACCTACGCCTTTATGGCCTTGAGGAAGGTCTGGAAGGGTCTGACCCTATTTCCTACTTCAAATCCTTCTTGCCGAAGCTTCTTCATTTGCCAGAGGGTACGGCACTGAACATACAGAGAGCACATCGCCTTGGTTCTATTCGCGGCATGTCTTCTGTATCATCAATGAAAAAGCCAAGAGGTGTTATCATGTACTTTCTCGAATACACTGACCTATCGACAGTCCTTTCTGCAGCCCGCGCTATGAATCGTGTCACTTGGTCAGGGAAACCTCTGTATTTTTCACAGGACTATGCTAAATCGACTGCGGATCGTCGCAAGGAATTCCTGTCGCTTAGACCACAGTTGCGTTCTTTAGGAGCACAATATGGGCTTTTCCATCCATGCCTTTTCAAAGTCACCCTCAATAACAAGACCACCACTTATGATGGCCCGATTAAGCTAAAGAGTTTCCTCTATTCCCATTCTGCTGACACCATGGATACTTCTTCTGCATCAGGCTCGAAGTAATCTCATTTCAGTGACAATGTTTCGTTCAAATGTTTTATGATTATTGTTCTTGTTCGCTGTTCATGCTCTATTGTTCTCTTTCTTTTATATAACCTACTCTATTAAGTATCTGTTTGGATTAACTTTGCATTCTTGTTTCTTTATACAAATCTTTTTCCTGCACATCTTGTTCCTCCCTTGTGTTCTAGAAGTCCGTTGGGTCCACCCTCCCCTTTCGTCTCCCCTTTTGAGCTTTAGACGCACCATTCTCCAGGTGGCCTCCACCCCTCCATCCCTTTGTTTGTTCCAGATGTTCTGTAAGTTACTCATCGTTCACTCTTTATTTGTATTATTTGTCTTTTCTCCTTTTTTCTCGCATCTTTTTCTTCCTTGTATCCTTCTTTTGCTACTTTCATGTACCTCATTTCTCTTTTTTCTATTCTTTCCTTTTTCTCATCCTCAAGCATTTTTATCTCCCTATGGTTGGTTGGTCGAATTACCATGCTTTCATTTCTTCTGGATATATTTTTACTGGTTTTTGATATATTTCCATGACCTTTACATGTACTTCTCTCAGATTTCAATTCGCTACATCTTTATTTCTTTCTCTTCTCTATCTCTTTTTTCTTTTCCTTCTTTTACGCTTCTTTTTCTTTTTTTTAATTCCTTTCTATTGTATCCTTTTTGGCAATTTTCTTTCCTTATTCCATGGTTCTCTTGGTTCTGTCCTGATGAGACGATGTTGTTTTTTCCTATATTGTTCATATGCATGACTGTGCTTTCTACTTCTCCTTTATCATTTATCTGGCTTCTGTTGATTTTTGTATTTTTTAAGCATCTTTTATGCCTTTAAATATTATTTCCTGGAATGTTAGAGGTTTACATTCTCCAATTAAGAGGCAGAGCGTTTTAACTCACCTTGCTAAACTAAATGCGGATATTGCATGTATTCAGGAATCACACCTTTCAGCTGAAGAATCCATCAAATTAAAAAGAGGTTGGGTGGGGGACATTCATTTCTCACCAGGTGATGGTAAGCATAACGGGGTCCTGGTTTTGTTTCGGAAATCTCTCCCCGTCAAACTCGTAACAAGTCATTCTGATCAATCAGGCAGATGGGTTTTTGTAAACTTTACATTGGATAACACACCTATCTCTCTTTTGAACATATACACCCCTGTAACTGGTGATGCTTCCTTTTGGCCTTCCTTAGCTACGCACATCACACAACACTATGTGGATAACTTCATCCTTGTGGGCGGCTGCAATGAAGTCTTTGATCCATTCTTGGACAGACAGTCCTCCACTGCTTACATCCCCCGCAAATCACATAAAGCTTTTGTACAACTCGTTCACCAATATAAATTCATTGATGCATGGAGATTATGTAATCCAACCTTGAGAGAATACTCTTTTTTTTCACCACCCCATCACACTCAATCGAGATTGGACAATTTCTTTATCTCGCATCACCTTTCTCAATCCCTCATCTCCTCTGATATTGGTTCCATTTTAATATCCGATCATGCGCCGGTTTCTATCACTCTAGATACAATTTCTAAGCCTCATTCTACTAAAAAGTGGCGTTTCAACAACTCCCTCCTTCTGTATTCTGACTTTTGTTCTTCTTTTACTTGTTATTTTCATGAGTACTTTTTGCTTAATCACTCTAATGATATTCAATTCCCTGTTATTTGGGATGCCTTTAAGGCGTCAGCCAGAGATTTCATTCTTAGATATGTTTCTCGTAAGCGGAAGAGGGCACAACAAAACACTAATGATCTCCTCTCCAAAATCAAACACTTAGAACATACTTACTATACCTCCAAATCTAAAGATTGCATAACTTATCTCATTGCCGCAAAACTCCAATTTAATAAAGATTCCACAAATAATGTATCCAACTTTTTATTAAAATCCAGCGCAAAATTTTACGGTGGTCAAAATAAGGCTGGTAAATTATTAGCTAATTACTTAAAAGCAAAACAAAATTAAGTCAATATCGAGTCCATTTTTGACTGTGATGGCTTACTTAAGCACAAGGATGAGGAAATTCTACAGGAATTTCTTCATTTCTATGAGTCATTGTACTCCTCCGAATCAACTGCTTCTGAGAATTCTATTGCTCAGTTTCTCTCCAAAATCCAGCCACCTTTTGCTACTCCTCCAGATCTTTCTCCATTAGAAACGGATCTAACTCAATCAGAACTTCTTTGGGCGCTAAATGTTCTTAAACATGGGAAAGCAACGGGCCCTGATGGCTTTACAGTTGAATTTTTCTCTCATTTTTCTAAATTGCTTCTCCCTAAATTACTCATTCTTCTTTCTACTTTTGTCGATTCTAGTTCTGCTTCCGGTTCATTCTCTGACGCCCTAATATGTATTCTTCCTAAGCCAGGTAAAGATACACAGCATTGCAAGGATTACCGTCCTATCTCTCTGGTAAATATCGACTATAACATTTTCTCAAAAGCTTTAGCTTTGCGCTTGGAATCGTATCTACCCTCTCTTTTAGGTGAAGAACAATCAGGTTTCGTTAAAGGTAGATTTCTTGCAGACAATGCTAGATTATTTTTTGACATCCTCTCTAAAACCTCACACTCTACTCAGCCTCTTGCAGCCATAGCTTTAGATGCTGAGAAAGCTTTTGATAGAGTAGAATGGCCGTACCTTTTTCAAACTCTGAAATGGTTTGGTTTTGGTCCAAAAATCTTTACCCTAATTTCACTCCTATATTCTCATCCAAGAGCAGCCATTTCAGCCAATGGTGGTTTAACTTCTTATTTTTCCCTTCATAGAGGGGTTAGGCAGGGTTGCCCTCTTTGCCCTTTTTTGTTCAATAACGGCCTAGAACCCTTTCTATTGAGAATCCGCCAAAACAATGAAATACATGGTTTCACCTTCTAGGAGTCCTCCATTAAGATGGCTGCCTATGCCGATGATGTCTTACTATTTCTATCCCAACCTAACTCATCCCTTCCTTCGTTCTTAGCGGAAGTCGACTCATTCGCATTTGTTTCACGCTATAAGCTGAACAAAGATAAATGTGAAATCTTACCCCTCACCAAATTCACTTATAAGAATGATTTCTCTGATTCAGGTTTTATGTGGAGTGCTAATTACATTAAATACTTGGGTCTTCATTTCTCCTCTTCTCTTGCGGGTACGGTTTCCCGTTGTATGGAAGATTGTATACAAAAATTAACCACTCTTACTTCAAAATGGCACCCTTTATACCTGTCTTGATGGGGAAGATTAGATACAATAAAGATGATGCTTTCTCCAATCGTTCTCTTTACTATATCCAATATCCCTTTTTCCATTCCCTCAAAACACTTTAAACAAAATCTATTCCATTCTGTCTGCCTTTCTATGGGATCATAAGAAATCTCGTATGTCCTTATCCAAGCTGTCACGCCCAAAATTGGACGGTGGGGTGAACTTCCCCAATTTTTCCCTCTATCATAGATCCTTTCTACTACATCAGGCTTCGAAATGGATTTTGGATTCCACTTCGTCATCTCCTCTTTGGTTAGATTTAGAACGCTCTTCATTTCTCCCTTCTCTTTTAGGGAATATCTTTTGTTTTCTCGCAAACCACAATTTTTATCTACCCCCATTCTCAAACATACCTCTAAGATTCTCCCCAGTCTTTCTACCTCATCCTTCTTTGAACAACCTATATGGCATAACGTCTCTATCTTAATCCATAATAGACCAATTTTTTGGAGGTCATGGAGATCTCGTGGCCTTATCTGGGTTCCTCCACTATATCATCAGGATCAAATTCTCTCTTTTTCATCCGCTCTTTCTTTCTTCCATTTCCCTCTTTCATTCTGCTCCAAATATTCCCTACTGACCAATGCAGTTCAAGATGCCCACCATGTACACCTCACTTCTCCTGCCCGCACATTCCAAGAGTCCACTAACATGCTTCTATTAAGATCCCTACTCCTTAAAGAGGCCAAAGCTTCAAACATTTATGCTCTTCTTATAAAACCTTGCCCATCTCGCATTTAAACCAAAACAGAAGAGGCCTGGGAATCAGATCTTGACACCTTATGGCCCATAGAATTATGGGATAAACTTTGGTTGAAACTTCGTAAATCATCCAGAGCTGCTAACACCACTCAGACACTCTTTTTTATCTATAATCGCCTACTACTTCCACCACTTTTCCTTAGCAAACAGTTCTCAGACTCCACAGATACATGTTGGTCTTGCTCTTCACCACGTGCAGACCTATATCACATGCTTTTTATGTGCCCGTTAGTTCATAGTTTTTGGGTTAAAGTATGGTCCCAAATTAACATGATTTTCTCTTCTACTCATCCCTTTTCCATTTCTCATATTTTTCTGGGGAGTGTGTCACCTATTTGGGGTCATTACACTTCTAATATAAGAATAATTGATTTATTGTTAGCAGTAGCCTTCCAACAAATTACCAAAAATTTGAAAGATTTCTCTAAAATATCGTATCAGGCTTGGTGGTACGCTGTGTGCTACAATCACAGATTAGACACAACATTTGTTTATCCTTTGGTCCTGGCTGTAAAGAGAAGACAATTGTGGGAACCGGTTATATCCTTTTTTGATAAATGTGCTCGACGCTCTCTGCCCTTATCACCATTACAGCAAGAAGTTCCTAAACCTCCGTAATTCCATTTTAATAATTACATATGCTCCTCTTTTATCTTTATTGTATATCTTATGCTTCTATTTTATATTCACTGTATATTTTATTGCTACATATTTTATTACTTGCCGGTCATGTTAATAGTCATTGCTTGTATTAAATTCATTACTATTGTTACTATTGGTTTTCTTATCTGTATTGTTGTTTGTTCTTATGTTGTATTTCTATTGATTTATTTTGCATATTTTTGTCTTTTTTGCTTCAATAAAAATCTTTGAACTTAAATCATCAATTTTGTTTTTCAAGGTTTCAATTTCCTTCAGATTTTAGTGTGCTTTAGTTTTTCTTTTTTCTTTTTTCCATTTCTATTTCTTCTTTCTTTGCCTTTATCTCTCCTTATTTTTCCGCCTGTTAGGTAACATCTAAATCCTTTATATAGAGCATGTAAGCATATTAAGCAAATGCCAATGTTCAATACAGCTTTTAATGCAACTCCTGCAAAACCCCTCCCAATATTGCTGAACCATTTACTTATAGCAGAAGCTCCTTTGCCTAGTGTGACTAACTCAGTAGTTATCTCTAAAGTTTCTAATCCAGGTTTTTGAATCAGAAAATGTTCTTTGCAAAATCTGCTATCTTTCTACTGTCGTCAGATATGCATGAATAACAATGTTGAGCCTTCAACATTTGACAGACTCTGCCTTTTTCCGTCAGCAAAATATCTAAAGCTAAATCAATCTTGCAAAACCATGGATCTAATATCCATTAATTCTGTGTTAACTGATAACAAAGCACTAGATGTACTAGGAGCTAGTTTGTCTACTGGTACAGAATGTTTTCGAATTTTCTCGTCATTTAGGACTACGCCTACTGGAGGAATTATTGCCCCAAAAATGTCTCTAACTAATTGTGTCCCACCAAGGGTACTACGTGTAAGTCTATGAGATTGAGCTATTGTTACTGCATCTATGCTAATTACTAGGCCTGGACGGAGTTCGCGGAATAGTGCTAAGCGCAACTTCACAGAGTGGTTAAAAAACTCTGCCATGCTACTTGGAGTTCGACGGGCAGGGTAGTTTTCTGGCATGCTTGTTCGCGTTGCGTTTCATGTCAAAGAGTGTGTCCTCGCATTCAAAATCACTTCCTAATCGTTTTAATCCTCCGTCATCCTAATTGATCTACCTCCATTTTTATTTATTGTATTAGTGTGTGTTTATCCTTCCTTCCTTTCTTCCATTCTTTTCATGTCCCTCCTTCTTTCCTTCATTTTCCTGTTTCTTTTCTTTACCCCCATCCAGAGCCATGGCAGAGCAGAGCGACCAGGGGAGCAGTGGCACTGGGCCCCCTCGTACAGCCAGCAGCAGCAGCCTACCTTGCATAAAGCAACACCACCAAGAGCTGCAGCCCCGGGCAATCCTCAGTGAGATTGAGGTGGCAGCCCTGTTTATTTTTGTGCAACGCCACCCCCCCCCTCTACGTCCTCCCCGCACCCCCCCCCCCCTCTGTGCTGGCAGCAGGCAACAGGCCTGGCAGTGAATACCCTCTGTGGAAGAAGCATCAGCTGCATTGGGTCAGGGTGTGAAAGTGTGTTCAGTGCACAAGCCAAGTCCATTGCACGCCTGGCTGCTGACGCACTGCTGGGAGGATATCCTAGACTGGGAACAGGACCTGCTTGACCTGCTAGATGTCGAGATTGTGGGGCTCAGTGAGCATTAATTATTTGTCATGTTTGTGTTCTGCAACTCTAAAAGATTTTTCCGAATTAGCATGCTGCTCACTCTCACAGGTAAGTTACGTTTAGTTGACATTAACAATATTATTATGAGGTCCAGTTTGAGCTAGGCAGGTGTTCAGTACTAGCTGATCGTACTCATCGGCGCTCCCTATGGCTGATTATTTAAGAAGTCATTGCAGACTGCTCTGTCCTCCTGTCACCATAGTGAATTAGTGATATCAGTGAGTTAGTGTTCTCTTTGACTGTATATAGCTTGTACAGTCTCAAACAATTTCATAGTGATGTGTAGTACTAGTATGCATCTATTCATTGCAGGAAGGGAGACTGAGTTGTTCCTTCAAGTAGGTTTAGAAATGAGAATAGAATCAAAGATCATTCCAATGCATTGATTTCAAATGTAATTTTTCTTGAGGAAATTTGGAATACGGATTTTAGGATTAGTATGGCCAACTCAACTATAGTCAATACTAGTACTATAGGTGATCTGATTTATAGAAGTACAATGTTACTTAAGATAGATAATTTTCAACTATAGCTGCCTCCGCTGCAAACAGTCGCAAGGTTTCTGAAACACTAGTTAGCACGCCTCCACTAATTTAGCACAGTAACTTGTACTCCATAGTGCATAATACCTTACTCATTAATGAGAGGTAATTTATTTTTATTTTTCCACTCAAAGTGTCTTTTTAATTACTACAAAAGCCTTTTAAAGAAAAAATCAAATCACAGTTGTTTTCATCTGGTGTTATTCAGTCTTAATTCTTTTCTGCCAGCCACTCAGTGCTTTTTATGTGAGGCATGTGTGAGTAACACATGTAATTGACCCTGTGACTCTCCTAATCATAATCACATCAAATTCCAATGGCCTTAGGGGACCAACAAAGTACGCCTACTGTGTCACCTGCTACTGAATTTTGAAAAGTGTTTGCACAGAGCATTGTTTACAATTTGACTCTTTTTGTTTTTCTCAATATAGCTATTCCAGAAGCCGGAGACCAGTCAGTCGGAATACCGGCAGCTGGTTGCTCTGGAGGATGAAGAGGTGAAAGTAGCTGCCTCTGACCCAGGCCTTAGTTCAGTAAGCATGCCACAGTCTCCAGCCGCCCAGCCATTACATTGCCAAAGCCACCGCCAGCTGTCAGAGGCCCTGACTGCTACTGCTGCCACCCCTTCCACTCGGACAGACAATTTCAGGCTCAGCAGCATATAGCAGAGCCTAGACCTAGTATGGGATACACCCTCTACTAAGCCATTTTAATTTTATATTTTTATGGGAGGGACTTGTTGTGGCTGGAGAGGCTGAGATGGGAGTTGGGACTAGGTGTTTTTTTCTTGGACGTTTGCTTGGACATTAGTTGGGGATGTGTCAATTTGTTTGGGGAGAGGGGTAGTCTTGTTGACAGTGGAGAGGGTGTTTTTTTTGTAAAATATTAAAGGTGAAAATTATTTTGCCACACTTTATGCCTGAAGTGATTTGTTTGCGTTTTACTTTTACTTTGCACTGCTGCCTTTTTGTGCCGCCAGTTTTTAAAATCTGTTTATAAAAGTATGTACCGGTTACTTAAAGTTAGTTATATACCTTTGTCTTATTACCCTCTGTTACTATATTGACCATTGGGGGATGCTACGTGACCGATATTGCCTACAACAACCTAAATAAACGATTATGTATGTGCAGCAGCAGTTAGTTGCTTGCTTACTACTAACTTAATTAGTTCACTTCACTTCATAGTTCTCTTACCTTAAAATAGATGAAGCAATAACAGGTAACTGGAGGACTTTGAGCTACATGGTGAGGTGCTATTCAACAAACTGAAGGACAGACGGCATCCCCAAAAAATTGTTGAAACACTCTTTGAAAAGAGCATGGTTTACACCCAGGTAACATCTGTTGACAAAGAAAACCAAGAGGCCAACTGATCGCATTGTCTGTGTGTCCACGTTTGGACCCCACACACATCCTGTGAAAAAGATCATATGCAGTAACTGGCACTTAATTGAGGGTACCATACCAGACATAGGGTTCCCACGGTATGCCTTAAAAAAGAATCGGAACATTGGGCAACAAATTACCAGCTCAGCTGGAATTCCCAAAAACACAGCTACACTACACACAATGCTCAGCCTTCAGCCCATACAAGGCCTTCATAAGTGTGGGACGTGCTCGGTCTGTAATTCCACTGAGGAAGGGACTTGATTACTGATGGGCAAAGACATTGCGCCACAATGAGTTCACAAACTGTAAATCCAAAAATGTGGTGTACGCCATAACATGTCCATGTAAAAAGACCTACATTGGGAAAACTAGCCAAGAAGTGCACCAGCGCATTGTGCAACATCACTCTCGCCTCAAGAACAACATTTTGACTGCTCCTATGGTGGAACATTTTGTCTCTTTAAAACACACACATAATGATTTTACCTGGACTGTTCTGTCCCTCATAGAGAAAAATAAAAGAAGAGGAGGTGACCCTGAAGTTCTGTTGGCCCAGAGAGAGGCGTTCCTTATCATGAAATTTTCCACAGCCCTGCAAGGACTTAATGAGCTCTCTGAGATTGCAAAACTCTAGCGAAAGGAACTCCATTCCAGTTTTTATAACTACAAGGTCCATAATGCATTAGAACTCATGACCCTAGTGTTTTCCTGCCAGGTTAATTAGTCAGCTGTTCCAAGACCGGCCCTTGCTGCTTGGTGAAAAGAGTTTCAGCGTGATGAATCCACTTGTGTTCTCTCGCTCCAGGGAATTAATATTTAGTCAAATTACATTGTGTCTGCATTTGCTTGATTCCCGCCGTCTTAAACTCCGGGTCGGGTGAAAGAATTGGTGTCATAGTGCCCTTTTATCAGCCAGCCCTGCTTGGACCCGCGGCTGCCGTAAAATAATTAAAATAAATGTTTACTCACTGTGTGTGTATTTTAAATATATTAGCACGATATTTATCCGGCGCCGCCGGGCAGCACCCGACTGAAACGGGAGTGCGCGGGGGGGGGGCGGGCTGGTGTGGTGATTGACAGTGAGTCGACGACGAGTCTCCAAGTTGTTTTCCCGCATGTATGCTTCGGGCAGCAACTTGCCCGAGCATGCGCATTAAAGTCCCCAGGGCCCCTCACATAATCCATTAAGGTAGTAAGGGGGGGTGCAGGTTTATTGGTGCGGCAGACCCTGGCAGCAAAAGGGCGACATGGCGAGCAATTACTGTGCCCTCCAAGCCAATCCTGGCGCTGCATGCAGCGCCAGGATTGGCCGGTCACGGCGCAGCACAGCAGGGGAAATCCATATTGGATGCCGAGCGTGGGTGTCCCAGCCGCCCTGCACAATCGCCAATCACTGTCTCTGACTTAATGTAGTCATGCAGTGATTGGCCATTTGCGCCGCGCGCCGCTGCAGTGTCGTTGGATCCGGTTCAGGTTCAATCGCCTCGTGGTGTGTGGAGTGGAGACAGTGCCTTTGATTGCCTGACGCTGCCGCCTGTTGCCTTTGGAGTCTCATTCTTCTATAGTGTGTGATGTGAGTACAGCTCTCCAGTCTCTGTCTTCCTTTTTGTCTCCTATCCTTGACCTTTACCCCTTTTTCAGTTTCTCTCCTTCGCTTTTCCCCCATCTCCCGGGCCCTTCTCCTCGTTTCTCGACCCCACTCTTCTTCAGTGCTGACTCAATACATGCACCTTCTCGCATCTGCTAGCTTGCTTTAAACTAGTAAGTAGCAACGAAAAGGGGATGCTAATACTGGACTCCCGGTTTTAGGGTCTGGAGGGGCAAAGGGAAGCAGCTTTGGGGTCAGAAAGATGCTCGGGAAAATGTACCTCACAAGTGGCAAGAGCTGGATGTAGTGTGGTGAGAGTTACTTCCTGTAGGGTAGTACCTGGCAGGGGGGTGGGCAGAAAATATGTGACAGTGAGAGGTGGAAGGCGTTGCACATGCTCCGAGCTCTCAGCTGTCCACGCGAGGGGTTGGATTTCATAAGATCACAGCAGCTCTGAAGTTTCGCCGATGAAAGGGGGGCTGGGGGGTCGTCACTGGCCAGGTGCCACCAGTCCTCAAAGCGTGCCACTGGAGCACGTGTTATTTCCCGCAAATGTTGGCTGTAACACGCTGGACTTCTCGGAGGCAGTTACGGATGCGATAGTTTCATCTTCACACTCCCGCTTCATTTGGTGATCTGCCCAACCCTGCGGACAGGATAGCTCAGCGAGTTGAAAGGGCACCTCTGAAACACATGGTGATCTGCAGAGCACCAGCCGGAATGCCGGCACGGCCTACTCAGCCTTTCATCCTTCCAAGGTCGAATACCACTAAGGTGTGTATAGTAACACGTGCTGTTTACAGGGTTTAAAAACAGAATATCAAATAAGTTATTATGAATCCTCCTTAGCTTCCGAACATAAACTGTTCCTTCTTCCTAGACCTCGAGGGTACAAATGTGTGTGTGGAGGTGGGGGGGGGGGGGAGAGGGTCCTACGTACATAAGTCTTTCCAGTCTCGGCAAAGACTATTACTTTATGAACTCTAATGTGAGAGCTAAAGTTCCTCTTCTTCAGATTAGTCTTCGGCATTCACCTGCGCCAGGAAGTGATGGAGATGGATGTATTTATGTCGAGTTTTTTTAATAGCGCCAACCTAGCTGGGAAGTAAAGGATTCATGACATGGCGCTTTCCCAACCGACCCTCCTAATGTCATCAGGACTGGCCCTACGAGGTAAGCCATCACCGGTAGGAAGCTGCTACCATTTTGTGCGACACAAGAAGCACAGGCCAACAGTGTGTTTCCTGGTGGGTGTGGAGCGCTCCAGCATCAAAACTGTATTTTCACTGTAGCGCTGGACAGCCGTGGACCATTCCTGGCGGACACGGAAAGCCTGCCTAGAACTGCCGCAGGCGTGACTCCCATATTTGACTCCCTTCTCCCACGCCCTCCTTTCTCTTCTTGGAAGCTACTTTACAGCTGTGAAGAGTGACAACAAATAAAATAGGTTCATAAAACAGTGCGGACCCTGCCTTACCCTCCGTGAAGGTAAGTGATACTGACGACCTCACGTTAGTTGGAAGGCTGTCCGTGCTCTCAGGCAGATACCCTCTTTGCCTGGTCGTACTGTTTTGTTTTACTCAGTACTAATGAAATACGGATTCTATGCGTAAATTATTCGTACACAGTGTTTGGTACATTAGTTTCGTTATAAACGCTGCAGTGATAAGTGGGTTAGATATACATGTTATTTCCAAGTCCAGACTCCTTGACATGCCGCTATATGGAGAATCACAAATTGATAATAACGTCTGTCATTTGTTGTGCTTACACTCAGAAGAAGTGCAGCATGAAGCACATTATACACCCTGCCATCCACGTGGGTTCATGCATTTGTTGCAGAGCCTGGTATTACCTCTGTAATAAGTAATAGCCAGTGTCAGGATATTTGATGGTTTCTTACCGTAACTATGTGGCCATGCTCTAAGAACTATGTAACCTTTGTTATGATGTAACCTGTAACTATGATCTGATGTACATGTAAAGCGCTCTGATACCTCCGGGTCTAGCCAGCGCTATATAAAACTCTTGAAAATAAATAAAATAAAATAAATTTCTTGTTGATCAGTGGATGTGTTGTGAGTTTGTCAGATGTGACAGGCTGTTATTCCAAGGTGCTTCCTTGCTCACGGGGTTGTGTGGCTGCGCACTGCCCGGGAGGTTGTGTGTAGGTGAATTAACTGAAGGTATGGGTTGGTGTTTCAGAGCTCTGCTGTCCATGCTGGCTCCTCTGGACTGTGTGAGGTGGGCTGTGAGTTCTGTTTCGACCTGGTCTGTTGTATGTTGCGCATTAATGTTGTGGGTGGAACCTTTTGTGGACATGCTGATGCTGAGTCCGCGATCATTGCAGGTCCGCCCTAGTTCAGGCCAGGGTACAGACTGGTGAACTACCGTTTTATTTAAGCCTATTTCTTCCTGACGCCCTTTATTTAAATTTTAGCCCCATACGGTAGATGTGCCTCGTGACTGGCGACGTCTGCCTGTACATTGCAGGCTTGATCTACAAACGTTCTGACTGAGCCCTGCTCTAGAGCTGTGCGACAGCAAAGCATGGAAGCACAAAACTATAATACGCTGCATTTCCCTGGTGTACTAGAGAGCTTGGAGACTGGTTTTGGAAGCCCAGGACCGCCCCTGATGCCTCAGTCACTTTCCACAGCTCACTGATAATAACTGCAGCAAGCACAGGAAGGCTTCAAGACAGAGAGAAAGGGAGGAAGGAAGAGGAAGGTCGGGAGAAAGCAATAAGAGAGAATGGAGAGAGAGAGAGAGCATGGATGGATGGAAAGAGAGAGTGGGAACATGAGGTGACATAGGCATTAGATTAGGACTGATTTTAGTATTTTTGTCAGGGATGCTTTTGGTTCCCTAGTCCAGCCCGGATGAAACTATAGCTCACTGAGAGATTGCACGATAGGTCAGAGAATGATCAAAAGAGATAGACGAGAGCAAAACACAGAGTTGTCATAATAGCAGAGCAAGTTTAGGTGCACCACTGGGTCATGCATAGAACGGCTGGAGCGTGCAGGTGCATTTCATACTAGCGTGACCAGCTCAGCTTTCAAATCCACAACATACTTGCTCAAACCAGCAATAAACATTTCCATTCATTTTCCATGTGTTGATTCTATTAAATAGAATCAACACATTAGTAACAGACGTGGATTGCCTTACAGTGCAAGAGCCAATGTACGCGGGCTGGTATTGTATCCGTCCATCTACCGCTCCATACCCTTGTCAGATGAATGTGGCACTTGAAAGCGCTGGGTCCCGCAGGCATCTGATCTCTGAGTCCGATAAACACAAGGTTATTTATTGATGTGATGGGGCAGCGGCAGGATTTCACTGAGGCTAGCGGGAGATAAGCACCAAACCAGGCGTCAAATGAAATTTAGAGAAGGAGGTTGATTTCTGTAGCTGGGACCCTACTCTTTGTTGCTTTCTCATGCTGAGAAATGTGTGATCCTTTTTCTGGTTTCTTTGTACTTACAAGATGTGTCATTGGCAAATTGCATACCTGTATATGCAAATTGCATAGCTACTGGCTGTGACCTGCTCAACATTTTGTGATGAGGCGGGTATACTAACTAGTCACATCACAAATTGCATATTTGCAGGTGAATGCAACACCTCCTGCCTAAAGAATCTTAAAGCGGCTGGATTCCTTTGTGAACTTATAAAAGACAGACCTCAATAACTGCGCTTGTATTACTTTAATGTGGATAAGTTTATGTAAAATCAGCCAGTGCCCCTGTACAAAGCTCAGGTCAACCAGAATCACGGTAACAGCGCATTGCGCTTCCTCTTTTATATTCAGTATATTGTAAGACTGTTTTTCTTCCCCCGCCTTTCCTTGTTTTGTTTCCCTGTTTTCCCCTTGCTTGCCATTCGTTACTCTAGAGTCTAATATTCAGTACATTGTAAGACTGTTTTTCTTCCCCCGCCTTTCCTTGTTTTGTTTCCCTGTTTTCCCCTTGCGTGCCATTCGTTACTCTAGAGTCTAATAGAGTCGGAAGGCCGTAGGGGAAGACTGTGGACTTTTCTTCAAGTTCCTGACGCTCCTGTGGAACGAACCTGACAACCATTACACTGCTGTGTAACTTCTTCTACTCTTAGAGCTGAGATTTCCATGAAAGTCTTATAGTCTGAATTCAGCACCTGAGCATAATAGGACAGAATGTATGAAGCTCTGTGGTAATACTGAATAAGCAGCTACCTATGTTATGCCATCTATTAATGTAATAACTGCACTTTCACAATTGCTTTATTAACCTTCCTGCTTTCTCAAATTTGCTTGAAAATGCACAATTTTTCTTCTTTTTTTTCAAAGTTTTCTTGGGGAGGGTAACCCCCACAAACCCCCCTTTTGGGGTTCGGGCTTGCTCGCTGCGCTCGCTCACTACGGTGCTGTATGCTAATTAGTTTGCGCCCCACCACTTTAAAATCTCACCCACCGCCCCTGCCTTTTATATCGTCCGCAGGGAGGATTAATTAATCTGCCACAACTGAGGTCGGTGAGGCCATATCCACGGAACTCAGGGACAGCTTTGAGGTAACGAGCAGCTTTTTTCAGATACTTGGGGACCCTCAACCTTGCTATGTGAGCACTATGCGTTTCCGCATTGAGAATTCAGAACTGCATACACTAAAGCATTTATATCTCAATCACCTCCATTTGTGTATTTAGTATCAGAAGCAACAGAGGATCTATTTTTACCAATTACAGACAAAGATCCCGTGCACACGAGAGTTCGTGAGGTGGGAAAATGCTTCCTTTGCATTCAGTCAGACGATTCTAGTGGCCCTGATACCGGCTACAGCATGACTAATCATGCACTATGTTTATGCGTCTCCCCATTTAGAATATATAACTACACATGCCAGAGTGCTCATATTTCAATCGTTTCCATCTGTGTTTCTAGAATCAGAAGTTACTGAGGATTTACATTTACTATTAACTGACAAAGACCCCGTTTGTCTGCAAGGTAGGAAAATGCCTCCTTTGCATTTAGTCAGTTGATTCTAGTGGCCGTGACACCTGTCGTAGTCTGGCGGATTGTTCTTAATTTCTTTAATGCACTGTAGCCATCCACATTCAGAGGACTAAGAATTATCATTCTTCATAACCAGCAGAATCATTCTACGCCGCTTTTCAGGTATATAATAATATAAATTTGTCTTGCATATCCGATGTAGTTTCAAACAAGGTCGGGTCAGCCATCATATCACATTTTTCTTATTTGTTGTTTTCTGTAGAGTCCACGACCAGGTCCGAGTCCTGAGGAGAATGCCGAAACGACTAGGGGTTTGAAACGCATTGAAGTTTGAGTATGGGGTATCCTTGATGGGGTGTGTCACGAGGAATTAGTTAATCTGTGTTTCCCATTTTCAGGCAACACCCTGATAGTGTGTAACCCCCTCTTCTCTATCACAGGCAGGACAGTAGGCATGAGCCTGTTAATGAGATAGTGTCCGCCCAGTGTCCAATTTGAAATTTAGGACTGGTCAAGTTTTTGTATGGTTGTATATGTACTTTTGTCGTTGTAATTTTGCACAAAAATGTCCTTTGCTATGTTTGCTCACAAATATGTTGTGTTTTATGTCAATATGAGTTTTGAATGACACTGGGGAAAATTAGTGTTGTATAATATTGTGTATGTCAAATATGTGTTCTCCATTTCAAGACATGTACAATTGAGTTCAACTGTCTTGCTCATGAGAATATTTCAAACTAAGCTGAATAAAGCTGGAAAACTTTAGAATTTGTGGTCTAAGGTTCCCTTTTGAATGCTTGCAGAATAGTCTTCCTGGACACCTTGTTTGTTTTCAAATAGTATAGTGGTCCAGCCCTGGCAGTTAAGGACCCAAGCCTTGCTTGTTTATACCTGCAATAACAAATAAGGCATCACAACTTCACAGGCGAGCTCCCACTCCCACCCAAGTGAGCTCCAACTGTAGGATTAATCAGAAGGATTATCCATGCAGGCAACTAAATGGAAATACAAACCCTGAGTTAGTGGGTGTAAATTATATCATAGCTTTACAAAGAACTGAGAACTGACTACTACACACCACAACAAATAATACCTGATAGTGACAAAATAACAACAAGTAGCAATAGTAACTCCTTCTGCGCAATGGGGAGTTAGTATTTAATTAAATCTTAAGTTAGGAAATCCTTGAGTCATGAAAAGTGGACTCAAAGTCTGGAGTGGACAAGGTTAACCCACTCAGTGCCACTGGCCAATCTAATCCGCCTGCTGCTGAAACCGAAAGTGCTCTGGCCGGTCTGATCAGTCCTGAACTCCGCCCTCTAGTGGGAGACATTTGTTTGCCTCTCAACGCATTCCTTGCTCTCTCCCTGAACTGTTTATTTATAAACAACATGCCATAAATTGTATTTGTAAACAAATGTAGAGAAAAATTAGTAAGTTAGCCTGGACATCTGTTCTAACAAAACACCTACTAGGTTGAGATGCTATGCGCAAGTTTCGTTTTCTCTGTCCATTCATTAGCGTATCTGGATCGAGGGAACCACATTGGGAGAGAGCTGCATTCTCAGCGATAAATGGGAGGCCGAACCATCATGGCAGTGCAGAACATTGAGCTGAAAATATATGGGGGTTGCAGTCTGCAGTGCCCTTTGTTGTCAGAGTAACTCTATACCGATCTTCAGCTGAGAAGGCAGTCTGTGAACTTCTGCGACTGAGACACATTACTGTACCACATGTACACACACGTTTATAAACATGTCAAATAATTAAACTGCTTCATCATGAGTTTGATACTCAACACCAGGTGCTATGCAGTTAATTTAACTTGCACCTAAAATCTCTTCCTAACAAATTTGGAGGACATGAATCACACAACAAATTGGTGATCTTCCTCAAATTAACCTATTTTTAAAGAAGCTTTCTTTGAAACAGGATTAGTTATTTTCTCATTTGTGAGTCCTAAAAATGTAATCTTTCATCCCGAGAAGGGTAGGTCTGGGGCATCCTCTTTTCTAACACTGGAATAGGTGTCACCTGTGTCAATGAGAAACAGCACTTGGTAGTCTTTTACCTCTATTTCTACAAATGGTCCACTCCAAGACTGAACCAAGTGCACAAATGTTCCTTCCCATCAAGCACTGTGCTTGTTTACTGTCAGAATCAAAATTATCATTCTCAAACATTGGGAACTTTGGAAATGGATTTGGATTTTTGATAGGACTCGAGTTTGCTCTTGGTGTCTGACTCATATCAAATCTATGGTTACCTATATTTTCTGAGGCCATTAGAGTCTGAGGGACTTGCATCATAGGAAATTGTTTGATTTGATGTCTGCATTCCCTGAACAAGGGCTTGAACTGTAACATTGTGCATCTGCGATTAACACCTTGCACTTGCCAGTCACCACCTATTCGGTTAGGATTCTGTCTACATTCCCACTTCCAATGCGCAAAACTTGATTTCTTCAGCAACGTAATATCTACCCCTGAATTTGGATCAGCTGGAACACCTCGACCTCTGCCTTGTGGAGTTCCAACTCTACCTTCTGCCATTTGAACTGCATTCTGTAAACCAGCACCATGCATTAAACCATGGGTACTCGTAAACATTTTCCCTTGGGCAAAAACGTTTGTTCTTTGGTATGACAGAGGACTGCACTGATGATATGGGGGAAATGGGGTCATAAAGTGGGTGTAGGGGAAGTGCAGCATGTATAAATAGTGGCTAAATTGAATTTCACAATGCGGAGCCAGAAGACCTGAGATGAATCCTGGCTTTCTCTTTTGACCAAATTGTGTGATCCTGGGCAATTGTTGCATTTTTATTGCCCTACTTTATCCTTCATTATTACACACATGAGGACCTCGAAATACACAAATTTGGGATGTGTGCTGTACAAAACATTCTCCTGTGTTTGGATTTAATCACATCACTAATTGCATTACTGTCAGGGTGGGGGGCAGGGAGGAGCATGCCTGTTTCTAAATTCATGTTTGAAAACGATCACTTTAAAAAAGCAAAATACTTCTGAATGCACTGCTAAAATCTGATTTACTAAGGTGAAACGGTTCTGCGGGTTAAAACAAGTACACAATTTTAATTCTGAAGAGTCTATCATATTTTTACACTTTTGTTGTGTTTAAAGATGCGGGTGTTCCTAAAGTTCAGGGGTAGAGTACACCCTAATTACTTCCTTTCTTTAACTGTAATTAACCTTTAAATAAATGCTTGCTGTTTATTTAACTTTTTTAAATGTTTGAGTCCAGTAAAAAGCAGCTTCGCGCTGCAGTTGCCCAGGGGGCCGCATGTAAAGGTCAGGAGTGCTGCATGTGGCCCCTGGGCCGTACTTTGAGTATCACTGTATTGAACCAACATTCCCTGCATAAGACTGTTTCTGAAATTCTTTCTAAACCAGGCAGAGATGAGAACAGTCCCTCTGCTCTAAAGCTCGGCCTGGTACGTGTGGCCGAGTGGATGCAGAAGAACTGTCTGAAATTAAATGGGGAGAAGACAGAGGTGGTGATATTGGGCAAGAATAAAAATCTATGGGGGCCCCCAACATTGGCCTAGTGATATGGGACCACTTCCACAACCAGCCACAGTGGTTTCGCAACCTTGGTTTCCTTGTTGACGACAAGTTATCTATGAGGCAGCAGGCTACAAAGGTTGCAGCAATCTGCTTTTCCATCTTAAGATGGCTCCAGAAAATTTTATGGATGCTGCCCCTATCCACTCAGAGAACTATTGTCCAGGCGTTGGTTGTCTCCCGCCTGGACTACGGTAATGTTCTCTATTTGGGAGCTGATGCTGCAACCATTAAGATTCTTCAGGTAGTCCACAATGCGGCTGCCCGCCTGCTTCGGAAGGTTCCTAGGAGAACTTCAGCATCTTCTGCTCTGCGTGATTTACACTGGCTTAAAATCTCAAGACGGATTGAATTTAAAGCCTTATGTTATCTGTTCAAGATTAGGCAGGGCACAGCCCCTAAATGCCTACAGAACTTAGTTCAACCATACAGGACTCATCGAACCCTTAGATCTTCTGGGAATGGAGACTTTGTTATCCCAAGATTCAAACTTGCCAGAATGGGTGGGCGGTCTTTCGCTCATCTAGGGCCCAAGCTCTGGAACGCTTTACCAGTTGCTCTAAAATTGGAGAATAACTTGCTGCGGTTCCGGAAGTGACTTAAGACCTTGCTTTTTGAGTGATCTGCCCGTTGTCCTGGTCTGCTCGATATTACCTGATACTTCTTTCTTCTTGAGTCTATCCCTAGCGCCGGGAAACCCACTGCGGGTAGCTGTTGCGCGTTACAAGTTAAATAAATAATAATAATAATAACCAGCTTTTTATGGGTCAACATGAATTTCTCCTTAAACCTTTTCTGTTTAATCTCTTGTTCATCACTACAGTATTTTGCATAACTCAGGTTCTTATCTAAGGGATTAGTCTGCCAACAAATCACATTATGTTGTATGTACATTGCAATTTAAGAACGAACAGTGAAACAAAACTCCTCACATCATCCTTTTCTGAATTTGCTTGCCCACTGCGCTATTTAAACAACTGCAACAATCGTTCATAAGAAAAATACACTGATTCTTTTGTTTCTTGAGTAATTCTATTGATCTTTAACCAATCGATGTACCTCCCTGAAACTTTTCCTTTAAGAACTGTAATCACCTCATCGTACTTTGTCATCACCACAAGTGAGGGTGCCTGAGTGTGTGTACGTGGTAATTGCTCAGTTATCTTACATTCAGCTCATAAATCTCTCAGTACCACAATGTCAAAGAAGGTATTCAAGTCTGTCCACAAAACCTTTGAAATTTTCACAAGCCTGTCAAATTGTGTGTACAACTGGGCAGGCGTATCTCTCAAATTTGGAAAGTTGTTTGTGAATGTTGCAGGATCACCCCTACCACATGGTACATGGATATATCCTTCACCTGGTATCGCTCACATACGGAATGTGGAAGCCTCAACTTCATCTAGGGGCACCAGTGGGGGGTTATTATTTGCTTCTGTAATACAATGGCTAGTTGAGGCAATGAATGGCCTTTTCAAGAAACACAAGCTAAAGGCTTTAAAATTGTTCCAGAGACAAGAACATACCAGACACAGCTTCCTCATGAGGAACGCACATTAATACATTTGTATTTTGTAAGCAAATAGACACTGTGAATAGAGCGTCTATTTTGCTTATTTATCTAAAATGGAATAGCACACAAAAACAAGCACGTAGTAAGGCTCATTCATGTAGAATAAAAGTGCAAGCTAGCTGCAGGCTTGTCTTTGACTGAGGCTTAGTAATGCTTATTTAAATGCATCTGAATTAAACATTATGGGGCAGATTTATGTCGGACTTGCGCCACGTTTACACCGCCATTGCGTCACGCAACGGCGGCGTAAACGTGGCGCATCCCTGCGACCTATTTACAACGTGACACATCTAGGCAGATACGTCACGTTGTAAAGCCCTGCACCACATGTGGGCGTTCCGGCGCAGGGTGGGCGTTCCGGGGCAGGTGCGCCTCGCAAAAGTGCCTGCGTGAAATCTACAAGATTTCACGCAGGCACTTTTAGGGCAATGCTGCGTGAAAACCCTGCGCCTGCTTGAAGCAGGCGTAAGGCTTGACGCAGCATTGTACAGATAGGGCCCCCCAGAGCAATGCTGGAGCTGCGTCGCACTTGCGACGCAACTCCAGCAATGCGCCGCCTTTACGGCACAGATGCGTCACGCATCTGTGCCGTTTTTGCCCCATGGTGCGCCGCATTGTAAATGCGGCGCACCATGGGTGGCGGAGCTGCGGCCCACAATAACTGGGGATGCGCCAGTTATTGTAAATCTGCCCCTAAGTTCTAATCACTGCTACAATCACATTGCTTGATCCTGAGCCCCAAGAGACAAGCACCTCTCTGATTACACACACACAACATCAGAACACTTCCAACTCCGGACCTGAACAAATACAGCATCCTACCAACGGGGCATGACGTGTTATATACATGGTACAATACGACACAAGACAGCATATCACTCTGTACAAGTGAGAGCACACCAGCACCTGTGGACATGTGATACAGGAGTGAGTGTGCTTTTATGTTGCCTCTACCTGTGTGAATGCATACCTGTTTGTTTGGGTACCTTTAGACACACATTTTTGTGTCTACGTATGTTATTGTGCACCAGTCCAGGTTTGTATGGGTATTTTAGCACATATGTACATGTGAGATAATATGTGTGTGTTTGTGCATGTTGTCCTCTGCACTATTGTACCCGCCTCCTTCACCAATATCTCCCTTAAGCCGCAGATACGGGATAGCCAGTGCATTAACTAATCAGTTGCCTTCTTTGGCTGGAAGAATGGCTGCATGGGTGCACAAAAGGATCCTCACTCTGTTCAGAAAACGCTCTCAAGCATTTCATAATCATGCCTGCAGGGAATAAATTACATAGCTCAGTAACACCTGCATACATGGGGTTCTCACACCCTGTGCTGTCCAGCTGCTTGTCCCAAGGTCTCCTTGCATTCGTATTGGTCCAAGGAATATGAATCTCAAAAGGTTTTTGCTCCTATGATGGAACTTCTCAAATGTTTCCTGTATTCTGGACTCCAGGGGGCATATTATCAAGGGGTTTATCTCCGCTTTTTTGGCTTTAAAAGCCAAGAAAGCGGAGATAAAATTATCTCCCTATTACCTAGCTGTCGCTAACACCAGTTAGCGACCGCTAGTAGGAGATAGCGACCATCTTGGGCCCCACTTTGCATGTCAGTGATATTTATCACTAATGACATGCAAAGTGGGCGTGCCAAGATGTTAGCGACTGGAAACAGTCGCTAACATCGCTATCTCCTATTACCAACTTTTGGAGATATTCGCGCTAAGCGCGAATATCTCCAAAAACTAACACCTGCCCTGAGCAGTTCTTAGCCATGTTATCCAATGGGAGGTGGATAACATGGCTAAGAGCATTAGCTCGGTAATGCATGAATATCGCTGACTTTTCAACGATATTCATGCATTGCGGCCGTTTTTTATCGCATTTGCGATAAACCTTGATAATAGCAAGGTTTATCTGGGATAATTTCTGACGATGCTTAGCGGTAAAAAATTCGTTGCTAAGCATCGTTAGCGATAAATATCGCTTAACGTTGGTAATATGCCCCTGGATTCGGTCCGTTTCATATTTATCCGTTTCACTATTGAATAATTATAGAATAGGACCATAATCCTCCCAGATGGTGTTGACAGTTTCTCAAGCACAGTTGTTGGTGATTGCAGGCACCTTTGTCACCAGAAAGAGGTGCTGATCAGTACCCTTGCAGCAGTTCAAGGGTTTCCTGGTGCTTTGGATGAACATGTTTGAACTTACTTGTGAACTGCAAAGGTGCCATTGGCAGTATTCGTGCATCTCACAGAAACAGCTGGTGAAATCATGAATGCAGTTGGGGTAAGAGGAGCCTTTGATATGAGCAGGATTGGTAAGGGTGATGAGATACTTCTTCAGTTTTATTTAGTGGTTTTCACACGTACCACTGAACCATTTCAGAGAGAGCAGTTTGGTGAATAGGTGTTGATGGAGAGGTGGGGAGATTAGGCAAAGCATGTGGACCTGTTTTGTTGTAGTAAGTGATGGTGCTAGGTTGTATTGCAGGATTCAAGGGCTGAAAACATGTTGTGGTGAGTGAAAGGGAGACATAAAGCCAGTGTTAATCTGGAGCACTTAAGCCATGAGAGAAGAAATGCACTTTTAGTAGTTTATTTAAAATAACCAGTTAGCATTGTTTGTGTGGGGGTGGTGGAAGTTGGTTGCCATTTATGTTTTAGGAAGGGAATGAGGGGAAGTACCCTGAATTACTACCTCCCTCTAAAGCGGATATGCTATGTTTTTGTTTTGCTAAACATTCACAGTGCACTGTGGATCTTGTTTTTGTAGGGTGACCTATGCACCTCTGTTTTCATAAACAAAGGCCAGTTATTTAAAGATCCCAGTCTACCAAAGCTCAATCGGGAAAATAGTAATACAAGGACCCATAGGGTTTGTTAGAAGCCCTCTGCTGGCACTGCCTAAAGCCTGAATTGTCTAATCCCAGGGCTATTGAGTCTTGATCCCAAGTAGAGCACCCACCATGCTGAAGGCTATTTCCGGTGTGCTGATGGTGCCAAGATGGAGGGCAAACTATGAACCACTTCTCTTTGCACTTTGTCCTGGGGCTGAGGCATTTATATACAGGTTACCCCACTACCCCTCCCTAGACCATTGAAACTGGGAGATCACAAGACGGACAGCATTTCCCAGTTGCAGAATACTGCGGCAAGGTGGAGCCGTGGTCACAACTGCAGAAAGCAAGCTGAGTCTCAAGAGATGGCTCTACGGTGCTTCGATTCCCACACAAAAAACTTCCCAGCACCAGATAAGTACCTATACTGGGGAAGGGGCGGCATCAACTTCTGGGTTGTAATATGTGCACATTAACTGACTGAAAAGCTCCTGCTATTTGCTTTTGCACCTAATTGTCAGCTGATTCCTAAAAGTGTTTGTTGGATGGCCTCTGGTGTAGCTTGTCACACATATAAAAAGGGGAGAGAGGTACTGCTCCTTTTCCATCCTCCCTAGCATTCATACAATACAATCACAAAAGAGAAAAAGGAGGAAGAGGTAGGTGTCTAAGATATCGCCCTTCACTTGGAAAACATCGTTTTTTTAATGCCCTTACCTACTAAATAGTGGCATGCTTCATCATAGGGCTGCTACAACATCCCTGCGCAGACCAATGCCTGTGATAGAGAAAAGAGAGGGGGAAGACAATACAAACATAAATGTGTTGAGATCCATACAGTAAGTCACGTAAAAAGGGACAGTGATTGAGTTCATTCATGGGTTCCCTGGATAGGATTACAAATTAAAAAACGGAGATGGTCTAGGGTATGATAAGGAACCCTCTTCTCTCCTGCTTCTATGTCGACATGTTTCGGCCACTACTGCTGGTCTATAGGGTCGTTTGGCCTTCCTCAGGACTAGATATCCAGTTTTATACAAATCCCTTTTCTGGTAAATATGCAAATGTTTGACGAGAAAGTATTTCTCTATACAATGATCTTGCTTGTCGCTTTCTGTGCAGACACTCTCATGTGTTACTGAAATGACAAACTCTAAACATAAATAAAAATAAAAAAACAATACCAAACATTTTCAAATTTCATATAGATGTGTCTTGATTAAGTTTAAAAGTTTGCACTTTAATCACATGTACTCACGGGCTTAGTCACTGAAATACCCTGACCGCAAGCCATGCATTTAGTCAGTTGTTACGGGTGCATTGAAGTGGAGACAACTCCACTAGAAGAGGTCTATAATATTTTAGTCCCACTTACAGGAATAGTACTAATTGGGGGGATTTTAACCTCATCCAGGAGGCTAGATGTGACTGTTCTCATCAAAATAAATATCAGAACAAGCCGGAACCAGCATAGGTCCTGGCCAATCTCGGACGGGATCTCGTTTTATTCGATCGTTGGAGAGCTGACCAACCAATGGAGTGGGAGTTTACTTGCCTCTCTAAGCGTTTCAATTCAGCATCTTGTATTGACTACTTTTTAGCCATGTAGCTGGCAGATACAAACCTGAGGAGAGGAGGAAGCTGTTTGCCGCACCGCTGGGGGAACTGCAATTCCCATTGCCCACTGCTCTTTTAACCTGCTCTTAAGCGCGTCACCACATCGCTGACCGTGTAGCCTTGTAGCCGCAAGATACTGACCTGAGGAGAGGAGGAAGCCGTGTTGCCGCACTGCTGGGGAACTGCAATTCCCATCGCTCACTGATCTATCGTTGCGCTCTTAAGCGTGTTACCACATCGCGGCCCATGTAGCTGCCAGATACTGACCCGAGAAGTGGAGGAAGCCAGGTTGCTGCACCGCTGGGGAACTGCAATTGCCATCATCCACTACTCTTAAGCGCATCACCTCATTGCGGTGCGGGACGCATGCTGGGACACACCCGGGCAAAGCCCAGGCACTGCCTGGGCCAGGGGCAGGCCCGTCCACGCCTATCATTGCCAGAAAGAGGTTGGGCTGGGCCACTCCCCTAACATCTGGTACTTAACCATCTTGTACCCTTCACCAGCGACATGGTAAAGCGAATAGCGAAGTCCATTGAATTAGAGGGTGAAGTCATCAACACCTTAGACTCTTTTCTACTGAGTGCAGCAGATGTGCTGTCCAAAGAGCTAGCGATAAAGGAACAGCGTCTTTCATTGGAGGAGGTAAGATCTGCCCCTGATTTAAGTGGGACACAATCCCCTTTAACTATGTTAACCCATACAACAACGTCTAATACCATCTCTACCCCTGATACTGCCTTGGACAATCATATTGAAGGCAGCCCACTGATAGAACCCCAGGGTAAAAGGAAAAGGGTAAGAGAAAAAAAGTAATCTACAGTAAAGTCTGGGAAACCCTCAAAAGTACTGATCAAGTTACTAATGAAGATAATCTTCGAACAGCAGGTCTGAGGGTTCCGCTGCCGTTTACCGATGGACTTTACAAGAAACTGGCACAAACCTTGTCCCTCCTCACCAGGCTGTCAAAAATTGAGGAGTCATCTTTGTTGTGTAACAGCATGTCGAGTATGCTGCCATGATCCATTCCACCACCCCATTGCTTTGTCCCAGGATCCTGTATCTTCACATCTGAGACCACCAAGACTATCCCCTGGCACTATGTCTAATGCTAACCCCCCTACTGAGAAAGACTCAGACCCTATGAACGGCCCTGGTCAGAGGTTACCCCTAGTGGTCTTGTACCCATCGAAAACCTGCCAAACCTTAACTCTAGGGAAGTCTCCATTAGGGGAGAGGGATAATGATATTGTAGCAGCTGCAAAAACTGGTCTCTTGGGTATGCGGGGTATTGATGATTCTGAAAGAAGATATGTAAATTATCAAGAGGAGCTGCCACATAAACAAAGAGTGAGAACAGACCTCCCTCCAGCAGCGTGCCTATATGTTATGGTGTTAGCCAATACACCAGAATTAAGATCTGTTCAAGACAAATCCAAGGAGCAGCTAAAGCATAAAGTCCTTCATTGGCTTTTTAAACTTTTCAGCAGCAGATTTAAATTATACCACTACCTTATGATGGCCAGAAGAGTAAACTGGGTAGGATTTGGGCCGTAGTATCATATCCTCCTCTGTGAGCTCTATAAAGGTAGGAAAAGGATTCTTATAAACTTCTACCATAACAACCTTGAAAGTAACAGAACACTGATTTTGGTCCCATTGGAAAAAGACATCAGTAAATTGGTGAACAAATGTCATTACCCTTGTGACATCCTTTGATTGGGCGATTTCAATGCACATGCTTGTAATAGGGCCCCTTCTCCAGCATGTGGACTGACCAATGACGATGGGGAGCCTTTTCCCCGTTTCTGTCACAACGACTATGGTAATACCCTTAATAGGTTATTGATCGATGATAGCCCAGTGATAATAAATCCATCTGATACTAGACAGGCCAATTGGATTTCACATTTTCCAGTCGTTCCTATTTATCAACCCTTGATTATATTTTGGTCTCTGAATCTATCAGAATACATTTTATCAATATCAAGACCAATTTTAATGCTTTTAGTGACCATGCTTCAATCACTTGTAACATCGCTCTAGAACAAAGTCAGAAATCTTGCAGGAACTTAGGGGCATATTATCAAGGGATTTATATCCGCATTTTTGGCTTTAAAAGCCAAGAAAGCGGAGATATAATTATCTCCCTATCAGCAACAGGGTGCTAACACGCAACTTCACATGTTAGCACCCTTTTTCTCTACGCTTCCCCTTGCATCTCTAATGAGATGCAAGAAAAGGGGGCGTTCCAGAGAAAAATAATAGGAGAAATGTTGTTAAGCAACATTTCTCCTATTATCAAGGATTTCGCTAACCCTGTTAGTGATAAAAAAAAAGCAGCACTAACCGCGGTTAGCGCTGCTTTGTTTACACCTGGTATTTTCCTGACTTAGCCATGATATCCTATGGAAGGTGGATATCCTGGCTAAGTTTGTGAGCCCCTATCATCAAGCTAACGCCAAACTTGGAGAGATTATTGTTGGTTTTCCAGTGATAATCTCTCATTTGGCAGTTAGCGCGAGGATTTTTATCACTTCTACGATAAACCTTGCTAATAGCAAGTTATCTCTGTGATAATTTCCGGCGATGCTTAGCGTTAAAAAATTTGTTGCTAAGCCTCGTTAGCGATAAATATCGCTAATCGTTGGTAATATGCCCCTTAGTTCCAAAACCAGTGATTGTGAGAAAAAACAGGGTTGTCTTAAAGTGGGAGAAAGTGGACACAGTGAAGTTTATCGGGATTATATTTTGCCTAGACTCAAATATAAAAGACAATAATATTCTACTGGTCTTCGACTGGATCCTACTAGAAAATAACCTGCTCTGTTCCATTCCCAGCAGAAAACGCAAGGAGGTCACTTGGTTTGATGATGAAAGTGTAAAAACACTCAACAATCTTGTGAAGCTCCTAAGGCAGACTTACAAAAAAAGCGAGGTTAGCAAGAATAAAACTACTTGAGGAGGATCTGTGGGCGAAGTTACAAAACACCGCCGGGACACAGATGGGATTTTTGGTCTTTAATTAATGCTCCTTTTCTAAGAGAGGAAGACATGATGTCTTTAGATACCCATGTAGATGAAGAGGCCTGGGTAGCACAATTTGAAGGTTTGTTAGGAAATTTGGAGGAGGCAACCAACTCATTGCCATTGACGTTATCCTCTAGAGGTGGAGATAATCTTTACTTAAGCCAGGAAGAAATAATGCACTTCCTTAAACAGTTTGAAAGACCGAAGGCCCCTGGACCGGATGGGGTCCCGATTGACTACTTTTTAAATAGCCAAGACCTGTGTACCCCACTGCTTACAAATGTTTTTAATACAAGTGTACAACGATGCGTTCAGTCTTCTTGGAATAAATTGTTATAATCCCCATTCATCAAAAAGGAGATAAGACAGATCCATAAAACTGTAGGCCCATCTCCCTACTACACTCCACAGCTAAACTGATGGGCCAGATTCTTTTAAATAGACTGGAGGAATGGATGGAGGAAAAGAGCATAATAATCCCCAGCCAATAAGGCTTCAGGAAAGGAAAGGGGTCAGTGGATCCATGCCTTAATTCAAATGTAATAATTGCAAAATACACGCGGCAAAGCATGGCCACTTATACATGGCTTTTATAGATTTGTCGGCGGCATTTGACTGTGTGATGCATTCTAAGTTGTGGATAATTATGGAGGCTATGATGATTGAGACACAGATAATACATTTTATCCGAGACATGTACTCTGAGGACACAGCGTGTGTTCGATTTGGGAGGAAAGGTGAATGCACTAGGCATTTTATAATTCCCCGTGGCATGGGGCAAGGGTGCGCTCTTGACCCTTTTTTATTTTCCTTGTATACACACACTGTTCAATCTGCCCTGTTAGGGTTGACTACAGATGTTCCTCTTATTAATTCAACTCCTTTCCTGATACTCCTATATACTGATGACGCGGTGCTGTTGACACATACTCCCAACGCACTGCAGCGACTTATAGAGGAGTATGCAACATTTATGAATAATCTAAATTTAAAAATGAATCATACCAAGTCATTTGTTCTTGTGGCAAGCCCAAGACCGCAGAAGCAAATTAGAATATACATTGAAGGCCTAAAACTAGAGGTTGTGGACTCTTTCAATTACCTAGGGATTATGTTTGATAGGAAAAATAATTGGTGGAACATGGTAGCCAACAGAGTAAACCTAATGGAAAAAAATATTGGAGATCTTTTCTAATTTGTAAAAAAACTGGGAACCAAACCATTAGAGGTTATTAAAAAAATATATGGTGCAAAAACAGTATCTGTTGCCTCTTACAGGGCAGCGGTTTGGGGCATATCTAACATCTCTAAACTCCAGTGTTTAGAGGTTGGCTTTTGAAAAACTTGGTATCTTTCCCACAATCTTGTTCCAACTATATTTGTTAATTTACATACATTTAAATTGCATTGTTTGCTAGAAAAAAGTGAAGTATTGTATAGTGGAGTAGAGCAGTGGGGGGGGGAGTAGGGAATGCATGGTGTGGTAGTGCACTGCCTTTACAGACAACACATTTTCAATTGAAATGACAATTAGAACATTGGAACGTTGGGAGCTCCATTGAAGACAATGGAGTGCTCCCTGCTTCTATCGGCTGGTAAAGGCCCGCAGAGCAGCAGTCCAATGTTTTACAAAGGCCTCTCGGAGCTAAAGGGGATTTAAATACCCTCGAGCTTCGAGAAGCCTTTGTTTTATTTGTTAGAACATTCTGCCCTCGGGGCGTGGCTTGCACGCCATCTGGAGAGGATGGATTTCCCGTGAGCTCCACTCAGGACGGGAACGCGGATGCCGTGAGGACCTTTCCTGCCGTTTTTCGAACGGCTTTTTTGGGCTGCAGTGACGTCGGAAGGTGGGCAGAACATAAGGAGGCAACCGTGCAGTGTCTCCTGGCGGCGGAACGGCTGATATTGGTCCCGGTAATTTGAAATATCTCCTCAACTCGGGCGGCCGCCATTTTGTTTACCGATCCAGTGACTGTCTTCCTGCATCTGCTCTAAAGCTTCGTTTCACCTTGCCTAATGCTGGTAACTTCGCAGGAATACTTTGGCATGTTTACTATCTTTTCAAACAGACTTTAACAGTTTTCCTGTGCCAAATGCATTGTGTCTCTCGATTTTTGCTGTCAACACAGTTTCTCTAAGGAAATATGGCCGCCATTTTAGGATTTCTGACTGTGAAGTGCTCTGCTTCTTTCTGATTATCCCCATGCACATGTTTTTGGGAGAACTTTCTTGATCTTATTTTTGCTTGTGTCCACATCCCTTGCCTCCCATGGTCTCTTGCTTCCTGCTTACATATTGGGAATGTTTTTCTTTTACTATGTGAGGAAATTACGGCCGCCATTTTAAGACTTGCTAGGTTTGGACTTCATTTTGCCTCTACTTGCTTCTTCTGGCGCTAAGATCTTTAAAGTAACATTGCCTTTACGATATATCACCTTATACTTGTGCTGGCTTTAATCGATGCTCCCTTTATGTGCTGTGGGTTTTATTGACACAGTATTGTTGGTTTTCTTTTTGCTATTCTCAATCCAGTGAGGGTATCAGCACTCAAAGGTAGTGCGTTTTTTGGCTGCTCCTTTTTGTCGCCTTATTTTAGCCACGCTTTGTATGCCCCTCTTACTGCCTAAGCATCTCTAAGCCAGTTCAGTCCTTACAGTTGCATTGGATCCTGCTGTTCTCTGTTAGTGCCCACCTGCTTCCTACGTGCCTGTGTAGGGCATTTTGACAGGTTTCCATTACCATGGCAAATAACTCTATCTCTCCAAAAATGTCACAAACTGGAACCAAACCTAAGAGGCCTAAGAATGACCCGCCTTCCCCCATTGAGTCTTCTTCTAATCCTGTTTTGGATTCCATTCTTGAAGAGGTGCGTGGTCTCCAACCTTTTATGTCCGTTACTAATGCAAAACTTCAGCAAATTGAAGAGCGCTGGGTTGTCATGGAGGGCAAGGTTTTGAATCTGGAACAGCGTGTGAGCGATATTCAAGATGTCTCAGCTAAAATTCCACTATTGGAACAAGAGATCCACAAACTCAAACTTCACACTGAGGATTTGGAAAACCATAACCGTAGGAACAATCTGCGCGTTTATGGTGTTGCGGAAAATTTGGAGGGTTCCGACATGGTGTCCTTTATACAGAAATTTCTTCAGGAACTCTTGGATCTTCAACCAGCGTCGCATCCTCTTAATATCCAGAGGGCCCATCGTCTTGGCCGTATTAATTCCAATTCCTCCAAACCACGTGCCATCATTCTGCTGTTCCTAGAATTCACTGAGTTAATGTCTGTCCTGAAGGCCGCCAGGATCAAGCGACGTCTCCAGTGGTGTGGTCATAACATCTTTATCTCACAGGATCTTTCATCGGCTACGAATGCTCGGCGCAAAGAATTCTTGAATCTTCGACCTTTAATGCGACAACTGAACATTCAATATGCAATCCTGCATCCTTGTTTCTGCAAGATCACGCATAATGGCCGTACCTGATCTTATGATGATCCGCAAAAAACTCCACGCTTATCTTCTGAGTGTCTCTCCTTCCACTATGGACACTGCTAACTAATGTTTTTCCTCCTTTCTACTTTTCACTGTAGCTCTTCTATTCTTTCTGACCTCTTTTGATCTTTTCCTTTATTCTTGATCTGCTTCTTGAGGTTTTGTTCTCACATCCTTGTGTCTTTCCTTTCTATATATGTCCTTTTCTTTGGTAGCTCATGGGTTGAGTTCTCTCTCTGGCGTATCTTCGCCTCAGATGTTTTGGTTGCTCTCTTTTTTTTCCGGTTGGGCCTTTGTGCCTTGATCTGTTCACTCTTTCTCTTTCTGTCCTCATTTATTTTTCCTATTTCTCTCTTCTCTTTTTCCCTCTTTCTTTTTGGTTTCTTTGCTTCTTTTCCCAGTTTCAATGCTATTCTATTCCTAAGTGATCTCTACTTCTATTTTTGTTCTGCATATTGTCATTTCTTCTATCTATGGGTTTCTTTGGTCTCGGTCTTGTGAGCGTTTTGGGAGTCCCCTTTTTCAATTACTTATGTATTTTTTGTCTTCCCTTTTGTAGTGATCTCCTTGCCATGTGTCTGTTCCATTTGTCGCCCATCCTCCCCTCCTACCACCATGTGTAACTTTGTCTCTTGGAACGTGCGAGGTCTTGGTCATCCTGTCAAGCGTCAAAAGGTATCGTCTCACTTATCTAAATTTCATTCACAGGTTGTTTTTCTTCAGGAAACGCATTGTTCTGATGTTGAATCTCTTAAGCTCAAGAGGCAATGGGTGGGCCAGGTTGTGTTTTCTCCTGCTGTTCACAAAAAGGGAGGGGTTGCTATACTGTTTCATAAAGCTTTAAATGTTCAGATTGTTTCATCTCATACTGATGATGAAGGACGTTGGGCAATGGCTAAGGTTGTCATACAAAACAAGACGATGGTACTGCTTAATATATATGGTCCAGTCCGTCCTGATCCAAAATTTTGGAAAGATATTAAAGTTCTGATTTCGTCCATAGATTGCCCCGATTTTATCGTTGCTGGAGATTTTAATCAATGGTTAGACCCTTTTTCAGATAGATTATCCTCCAGTAAATTTCAACCTGACAAGTCCCAAAAGAGTTTTCAATCTGCCATTGCTTCTCGTCCTTTATACGATTCCTGGAAAATGTGCAACCCGGATTTGCTAGAATATACTTTTTTTTTCTAATGTTCACCACACGCGCTCGAGAATTGATTACATTATGGTTAGTAAGTCTCTTTTGCCCTCCATTCAAAAGTCTGTTATTGGTTCTATTTTTATATCTGATCATGCTCCTGTGTACACTAACCTAGATCTCTCCCTTATTTCCTCTAAATTTAGTCGTTGGAAATTTAATTCTTTTCTTTTATCTGATGCTATTTTTATGAAAGAGAGTGTGGAATTTTTTAATGAATTTTTCTCCTTTAATAATCCCTCGGACACCTCCATTCCCGTTACTTGGGATGCTTTTAAGGCTTCTTTTAGAGCATTTACTATATCCTATGTTTCTAAAAAGAAGAAGCTTAATAGACAAAAATACGACGACCTGCTTAAAAGGATTAAAAGCCTTGAACATTCCTATTTTTCCTCTAAGTCCTCCTCTGCTCTTCAGGAGTTAATCCTCGCCAAAACAGACCTTAACAAAATTATCACCAATGAAGCTTGTCACACCCTTCTCAAAATTAAATCTAAATTCCATGGTGGCCAGAATAAAGCAGGGAAAATGTTGGCAAATTATTTAAAAATAAAATCCGAACGTAAAACTGTTGGTCCTATCTTTAATGAATCTCTTAATAAATTAGTTACTTCCGATGAAGACATTGCCGAAGTATTTCATAATTATTACCAAGCCTTATACTCTGATGATACACATCCCTCTGAAGCGGACTTAACAACATTTTTTGAGGGCCTCCCAGCTCCCCCTTCCCTTCCGATGGACTTTGCTTTCTTGGAACGGGAAATTACTATCCAGGAAGTTACTACAGCCATTAACTCTCTCAAAAAGTCAAAAGCCCCTGGCCCTAATGGTTTACCTGTTGAGTTTTATTCCTCTTTTCATTCTTTTTTTGTACCTAAACTCCTTCAATTCTTTAATTCATTTATTTCAGATGCCAAAGGCTGTGGGTCTTTTTTGGATGCTCTCATTGTCATTATTCCCAAACCTGATAAAGACCACTCACAATGTAAAAATTACCGCCCCATATCTTTAATTAATTATGATTGCAAAATCTTTGCTAAAATCCTTGCCTCTCGTCTAGATTGTATTATTCCCTGTTTAATTAAAAGAGACCAAGTGGGATTTGTGAAGGGTAGACTTGCTGCTGATAATGCTCGCCTGTTTTCCAATGTCATTGCGCATACTAAAAATGTTAAAGTCCCATTGGCGGCTCTATCCCTTGATGCCGAAAAAGCATTTGATCGTATTAATTGGCAATTCATGTTTCTTACCCTCAAATGGTTTGGTTTTGGTCCATCTTTCATATCCTTGGTTAAACTTCTTTATTCTTCCCCCCGTGCCAGTATTTTTGTTAACAACCAATTCTCTAGATTTTTTTCATTTACTAGAGGCACAAGACAAGGCTGTCCCCTTTCCCCCTTGGTATTTATTTTATGTCTTGGGCCTTTCTTAGAACGTATTTGTTCCAATTCTAATATTACTGGCCTTAAGCTCTCCTCTACTGAAACTAAACTGTCTGCTTATGCAGATGATGTCCTGATATATATGTCCAATCCGGAATCCTCCCTTCCACATTTTTTGAATGAGGTTCGTCTGTACTCTTCCGTATCAGGTTATAAGCTCAATTTATCTAAAACGGAAGTTCTACCCCTTAATCCACTCTGTTTCCAGTACATGTTTAATAATACTGATTTTGCATGGTGTCCCTCCAAAATTAAATACCTTGGTATATGGTTTTCTTCTAAGCATGGGCGTAAAATGCGTTCCGCTCGCGGAATTTGCGGATTTTCGGCAAATTCGCAATCCGCAAACTCTCGCCAATTTGCCGAAAATTCGTAAATTCGCACGCAGCAGATTTTTTTGCTTGGTGATACAATATTGCGGTGCGCGGCGTTCACTTACCGTCATTCAGCGTTTGCAGAGTTGTTTTTCTCCATATTTTGCGTGTGCTGCGCCATTTTGGATCTTGCTGCGGGATCCCGCGGGAGTTTGGCGACTGCGATTACGTCATCCCGGCTTGCCACCTTGCACAGCACGCATCGCGAGAGTTCGCAATTGCGAACACGTAGCTACGGCGGGCAGCAACAATCTCGCACTCGCAAAATTGCAAAATTTGCAATTCTGCACATGAAATCCACCAGCAAGCAGCATAAACCTTCTGAAAATGATGATTTTTATCAGAATAACTCCTCAGGTTGACATTTGCCTGCACTTTTTTTTGCAAGGAGTCCATTTTGGGGGGGGGGGGGAGAGGAAGTGCCCCACAGTCTCCAACTTCCTGTTCCTGTCCAGCAGGCTCCTCCTAGTGCTTTGTTCATGTGCTGGTCACTTTCATTTGGATCTTGACCTGGAAGGATTACTTTTTGTGGATGCTGCTGGATATTTGGATTTGAGGCCTTTTTGACTTTCTTTGGATCACTTTTGGATTAGAAATCAAATTTCACAAGTAAGTTTGTTTGGGGCATTACAGTTGCTGCAACTACAATTTTGGAACTTTTTCAGAACATTAAATAAAATATATTGTGGGTAGCCACAGTATCCAGTAGGACCAGGGTTACTTATGGGTGCATGATGCGACTGTTTTGTTGAATTTAAACATCATTGAGGGCATGGATGGCATGGGATTGTGCTGATTTTTGTGTTTTTTTTATTTTTTTGGCTGCTGTTGGGGTCTTTTGCCCAGGGGTACCAAGTGGTGCATGGGCTGAGTCTTTCTGTGGGGTCTCTTTCAAGTAAACATCATGGAGGGCATGGATGGCATTGGATTGTGTTGATTTTTGTGTGGTTTTCAATTTTTGGGAGTGTTGATGGGGCCTGTCCATGTGGGTGGGGGCCATTTTGAGTGCTGGTACAGGCAGGGCCCCCGGCCTGGCCATGTGCTTGGGGTGCAAGTGGCCATTTTGAAGGCAGGCAGTGTTCTCAGGCCTGCACCCATTTTGCCTAGCTTTCATCCATTATGCCCAGGGGTAGTGAGTGGTGCATGGACCAAGTCTTTCTGTGGGGTGTCTTGAATTTAAACATCATTGAGGGCATGGATGGCATGGAATTGTGCTGATTTTTGTGTTTTTTTCGATTTTTTTGGCTGCTGTTGGGGCCTTTTGCCCAGGGGTACCCAGTGGTGCATGCACTGAGTCTTTCTGTGGGGTCTCTTTCATGTAAACATCATGGAGGGCATGGATGGCATTGGATTGTGTTGATTTTTGTGTGTTTTTTTATTTTTGGGGGTGTTGATGGGGCCTGTCCATGTGGGTTGGGGCCATTTTGAGTGCTGGTACAGGCAGGGCCCCCGGCCTGGCCATGTGCTTGGGGTGCAAGTGGCCATTTTGAAGGCAGGCAGTGTTCTCAGGCCTGCACCCATTTTGCCTAGCTTTCATCCATTATGCCCAGGGGTAGTGAGTGGTGCATGCACCAAGTCTTTCTGTGGGGTGTCTTGAATTTAAACATCATTGAGGGCATGGATGGCATGGGATTGTGCTGATTTTGGTGGGTTTTTTTCGATTTTTTTGGCTGCTGTTGGGGCCTTTTGCCCAGGGGTACCCAGTGGTGCATGGACTGAGTCTTTCTCTGTGGTCTCTTTCATGTAAACATGATGGAGGGCATGGATGGCATTGGATTGTGTTGATTTTTGTGTGTTTTTCGATTTTTGGGGGTGTTGATGGGGCCTGTCCATGTGGGTGAGGGCCATTTTGAGTGCTGGTACAGGCAGGGCCGCCGGCCTGGCCATGTGCTTTGGGTGAAAAGGGCCATTTTGAAGGCAGGCAGTGTTCTCAGGCCTGCACCCATTTTGCCTAGCTTTCATCCATTATGCCCAGTGGTAGTGAGTGGTGCATGGACCAAGTCTTTCTGTGGGGTGTCTTGAATTTAAACATCATTGAGGGCATTGATGGCATGGGATTGTGCTGATTTGTGTGTGTTTTTCGATTTTTTGGGCTGCTGTTGGGGCCTTTTGCCCAGGGGTACCCAGTGGTGCATGGACTGAGTCTTTCTGTGGGGTCTCTTTCATGTAAACATCATCGAAGGCATGGATGGCATTGGATTAGTGTTGATTTTTGTGTGTTTTTCGATTTTTGGCGGTGTTGATGGGGCCTGTCCATGTGGGTGGGGGCCATTTTGAGGCCTGGTCCTGGCAGGGCCTGGCCATGTTGGTGGGGGTCTAGGGGCAATTTTGAAGCCAGGCAGTGTGCTTTGTTGCGTCATAGGCCTGCACCCAGTCTGCCATGCTTTCATCCAGTATGCCCAGGGGTACTCTGTCAGTGATGCATTTTATTGGTCTTTCCATTTTGGGGGGTAGGTATAATAAAAATGCTTACTTGCAAACTATTAATTGAAGCGCTATATATGCAACATTTATTTAACTGATGTTCCTCTCGCTTCGTTTGCTTTTAGGTGCAGAAGGACGAATCATCAGCCTCATCGTTCCTCATCCGTGCCAGGAAGAAGTCCTGCTGCGGTGTGTGCAGCACAACGTCACGTGTGGCCACAGACAACTCTGCAACTTGTGCAACTACGGCCTGCTGTTCTGAAATCTGAAGAAGATGGCCCCAAAAAAAGTTGCCCGTAGCTCCTCTAGCAAGAAAGTTGCCAGTAAGGAGCAGAAGAAGCAACTGGCGCCACTTACCAAGGAGACTGGTGTGACGACCGCCACATTTTTTGGGATAAAAAAAAGTACGCCTGCAGCAGCAGCGGGGTCTGCTGGGGACCAAGCTGGGAGCAGCACATCCGCTCCATTGGGCTCAGTGCCTCCACCACCACGCCAACTTAGGTCCAAGCCCTTGAGTGCTGCAGAGGCAGCCAGTATAGTTGTTCAATCACCATCGACCAGTGATGTTGGCTCATCGCAAGAAAGTAGCAGCATCCCTCAATCAACACAGGTTGTTGTAACTCATCTGACGAGTGTTCAACAACCACAGCCTCAACAACAACCATATGTGCAAGTACAAGCCCAAGTACATGTGGAAGGAGAGGCGGTGGAAGGAGAGGAGCAAGCAGAGGTACATTGAGCGGCACAAGGGCCCACAATAGTTGTTCCTCCCGAAGTAGGGGCACATCAGGAAATCGACATTCAAGCCGAGGTATCACATGAGGAAGCCACTCCTCTTGATGATTTATTGTCTTCCAGATCCCCAGCAAGGAAAAGATCAAGGATGGTGTCTACTTTTCTTCAAGCCCCCTTCCTTCTGATGATATGGGTGAAACTTGGGAACCACCAGTGCTGCCTGAGAGTGAGGCACACCATGATCTGACAAAGGTAGCTAAGCGTGAAAGGAAGGTCCCCGAAAGTCTCAGAGTCATGGAGTGTGATGATGACGCTGAACAAGAAGGGGCGTATACTGCTCCTGCTGATGAAGACTCTCACGACGACGACGCAGTCATCATAGGCGTCACTCCAGCCTCAGCGGGCATGCAGCACACAGACATTTTCACCCTAGCCCAAAATGCTGCTGAGCGTGATGATGATGATGGCGACGTGGGAATGGGACCACCACGAATGCAGTTAACTAGTACACCAACACCACTACCTACAGCTTCCATATTTTCTCGCCAGAAGGGACCTCCAACCACCTCGACCTCCATGTCCTCAATTAGTGGAGCTGTAAGTGCACAACGTACTAAATTTCGGCAACACACATCCTCCAGTTCATCTGGCATTAGCAGCATTCCCAGTATCGCCTCCTCCGCTCCCCACAGACATTTGAAGTCCGCAGTTTGGGACTTCTTTAGTGTTAGCCCAACAAGGGAAAACATAGCCATTTGTACCATTTGTAAGGTTTGAGTTAGTCGTGGTAAGCTTGGTACCAACTATGGTACCGGAGGCCAGAGAGGTCATCTTGAGAGACAGCACACTGTCAAATGGCATGCGCACCTAAGGGAGATCAAGGATGCCCGAATTGCAAGTCAACAAATTGTATCCGTTGATGTTTCATCTGCTGATGACGAGGAGGAAGAAGAAGCGTCAAACATTTCTTCACTTACACCCAGTACCCCTGTCAGCAGCAGATCTATGAGCCACACTAAGAGTGTGGGAGAGAGTGAGACACCAACGCGAAAAAGTTCATCACGGAGCGTAACTGGGTCGCAGAAGTCATCATCATCTCGTAAAATGGTCCAGCCCACCATTAGAAGCATGTTGTTTTCAGAAGCGCCATATGAACGCAACCACCCAATGGCGCGTCTGTATAACAGTAAGCTGGCTAAAATGCTAGCGCTGGACCTTCTCCCTTTTTCTTTTGTGGAAGGGGTGGGTTTTCTTGAAATGGTGGCAACGCTCTGCCCTAAATGGAAGGTTCCTAGCCGGTTCTATTTTGCCAGAGTTGCGATTCCAGCACTACATGAAGATGTGCTGGAGGTGATTGGGGCAGCTTTGCAGAAGAGTGCTGTTCACACTATACATCTGACAACAGACATGTGGAGCAGTTGCGCAGCCACTGATTACATGTGCATCACTGCACACTGGGTCTCTTTTTCAGGGGTTAAAGGCAAGATAAACGCAGGTGTTGACGAGGACAAAGTTTATAAAGCTGCTCGGAAACATGCAACAATAGCCATGTTTGCCATGGAGACAACTCATACAGCAGAAAACATTTTGCATGAGTTTAACACAAAGGTCTTTCAATGGCTGTCCCCAAGAAAACGCATGATTGGTTATGTTTCCACAGATAATGGCGCCAATGTAGTTAAGGCCATGGATATGGGTAACTATTTCAGAGTGCCGTGTCTGGCGCACTGTATAAACCTGGTTGTTAAAAAATTCTTGAGTGAAGAAAATCCAGTCTCCGAGTTACTGACCACCTGCCGAAGAATGTGCACACATTTCAACCATTCTTTTAAGGCCCGGAAGCAGCTGAGGTGCCTGCAATATGAACATAAATTGCCAGTGAAAGCACTCATCCAGGAGGTGGCAACACGTTGGAACTCAACCTTCTACATGGTTGAGCGTCTGTATGAGCAGTATGCGGTAGTCGATCAGTATTTCTTTAAACTGGGTACACATATGATGGACATGAGGATACAGGTGGAACAATGGCACCTAGTTAAAAGCCTGACAGACATGCTTCGTCCTTTTGAGGTCTTCACGCGTGCAGTCAGCAGGGAGGACTGTAATTTGGGAAAAGCTATCCCATTGTTGAGCATGCTAGAGCACCGACTGAAGGCGGTGTGTTCTAAGTTTGAAAAAGATGGAAAGGAAGAAGCATTAGAGTTTGCGGAGAAGTTATTACACCGCCTACTTGGCGATTATCGTCTTGATATGATCAAGACAGAACAGCATTACATTTGTGCTACTATTCTGGATCCACGGTACAAAAAGACAGTGGCAGGCTGAGTATTCTTTCCTTTTGATGACGCAGATGTTACAAAGTACAAACATTGGCTAGCTGTGTCAGCCACTCGGTTTAAAAGAGAACGGCAGGAAATTGAAGGAAAAGGCAGTACATCAGCATCAGCAGGCCGTCCGCAGTCAAAAAAATCCCCTTCTGCATTTGTGGCTGTGGCAGAAGTGAGTGATTTTCCCTCTCAGCCGTTAACGAACACCAGCAACCGTATCATCTGCACCAGACACAACAGTAATATCGGGTGATGAAGAGGATTGGCTAACTCAGCTTGGGATTGCTTCTGAAATGGTCCCAGAAAAAAGTAAGCAAAGTGGAGGAACCCGGGAGAACCTTGAGTTGATGGTGCAGGCCTATCTGAATGACTCAACAGAGGTCCATCTTTCTCATGACCCATTGGCGTATTGGCATGGGAAAACAGTTGCTTGGCCAGAGATCACCAACCTGGCTATAAATTACTTGTCTTGCCCACTTGCAAGCGTGTCTTCTGAACGTGTTTTCAGTGCTGCTGGTGGCATTGTAACTTCCAATAGGACCCGCCTCTCGCCCAAAAATGTGGAGAGGTTAACAATGATCAAGATGAATCAGCACCTCATACCACCAGATTACAAAATACGAGAATGCACGCAGGAAGAAGACGAGGAGGACACCAACTTAGATGAGGGAAGTTCTTCTATGTTAAGTGACCTACTCCCGTATGAATTCGCAGAGTTTGAGGACGAGCTCTTCTTCCCTGACACCGAGCCTTGAAAATTAGTCAATGAATCACTAACTTTCTTTTTCGACCTTATTCACTCTTATTCCTGTGTGTCTCTTTCTTTGTTTTGCAAAATCTATATAACAAAAACTTTAATCACCTAATCACAAAAACAAGCCCATCAAGCAGAACTGTCTTCACTTATTTGCTTATTGATTTGAAGGTGCCGCAGTCTGCATTCCTCAGGTTCACAAGTTCACAAGAACATGCTCCTCTATCCTCCTCCTCCAGACTCCTATTTCCCTCAAAGCAGATGGCTGGATTATGCCCAATGAAGAAAGACTCTGCACTTGTGGGGGTGTTCTACTTCTTTGCGGGTGAGTTGACGGCTCTGGGGCCATTGCTGGGAAGGTCTAATACCGGATAAAAGTGGTTTGGAGAAAATCGGAGCAAAAAAAGTTTTTGCCTTTTTGCTCACTATCATGTTTTTGGTGGCCTGTTTGGGGGGGTTCCTGGTGTTTGTGGGTGGGCTGTGGGGTCTGGGAGCAATGCTGGCACAGTCTAATTTTGATTGCATTTGTTTTCCAGGACATCCATGGTGGAAAAGTCGAGTTATGACCTTGCTGCACAGCGCGTTTGGACAGAATTGAAAGAAGGCCGAAAAATATTCAAAGTATGAGATTTTCCATTTTTGCTTTTTGCCTGTTTGGGGGTGTTGTACTTTTTTGCGGGTGGGTTGGTGGGTCTTGGGGCATTGCTGGGAAGGTCTAATACCGGATAAAAGTGGTTTGGATAAAATCCATGAGGAAAAGCGTTTTGGCACATTAACTTAGGGCTCGTTAGGGTTAACACTAGCAGCAAGATTGCATGTGTTTCGGGGTGTTCTAGATTTTTGCAACTGAGTTCTGGGGTCTTAGAGCGCTCGTGGGAATGTGTAATTTTGGTTGCAAGTGGTTTGAAGAAAATCCATGGTGGGAAAGGGGGGATTTGGCCTAGTTAAAGAAAGCGTTTGCCACTATTCTTAACATTGTGCTCGTTAGGGTTAGCAGTATTGTATTGCATGTGTTTGGGCGGGGGGCTGTTTGTGGGGGGGTTTGCGAGTCTTGGAGCGATGCTGGGTATGGATACTTTTGCTTGCTTGCAAGTGGTTTGAATACAATCCACGGTGGGTAAGGGCCGAGGGGGATTTGGGCCTACTTTACTTTCCAAGTACGTTTTGTCACCATTTTCTACTAGGCCTCATTTTTTGAGATCTGGTTGGGGGTCTTCTACATTTTTGCGACTGGGTTTAGTAAGGGTCTGGGAGCACTGCTGGGAAGGTCTAATTTTGTTCGAAAACACAGTTTACAGTACACCTAGCTTGAGGGTAAAGATCCGCTAAATTAATTCGCCCATACTTATTTATCCTTCAAAAGGAAACTCAGACAGAGTACGCACTTTCAAAAATATTGTACTGTCTATTAGGAAACTCAAAGTGTGACTTTTTGCACTACACAGCGTACATACCCTATATTTATTTGTCAGTGGTGTTCTAATATCACTTCCTGTTTTTCCATCAATAATTACAGCCCGGGTTTCAGCCTGTGCAATGGGAAAAGGATGAAGTCAGGCTTCACATTAGCGAGCTGCAATTCAGCATCCGCAAGGCAGGCAGTGGACAGGGTGTCTTCTGGTCACCAACATTGATGGACGGAGCGTCAGATGGAATGGAGGAGTCCCGCTAATAAGAGGAATGGTTGGATGCATCTTACAACTTCCCAAATTCAACAGGACAACTACAGATACAGTATCCGTTCTTTTCTAATTATCTTTTAAGTAATGTTATTGCTGTGAACTTCTATGAGTGTGACTCTGCATTTCTTTGATCTCTGTTTCTAAATTCATCCCTACAGCCATTGGATATGTTTTACTTCTGCTATTTTTCTAACCTAATTTAATGTACGAAGTGTTTCTCTGAGTGCAGAGATAGGCAAGTGAAAACGCATAATTATTACTGCAGCCCTGTACTGTCGCATTCTTTCATTCACGGTTCTCGAAAGTACTACTTACTTTTCAGTAACCATGCATGCAGTAGTGCATGCACTTCCTTTATGTCACTTAAAAGATTTATGGTTAGCTTTTTACCCAAAGATCTGTTTATCTTCAATTATTGTTTGTCCATGCTGGCCTTTTTTTTTCTTCTCTCAACAAAACTTTCCCAAAAAACCCCATTCCCATCCATTACGGGTGTCACTGAGAATACTCTGTTACAAGGGCTACTGCTTAATTAATTTAACTTTCACCCTACAGTGCCAATGAATAGATACTAGAAAAGGAAAATGAAGAAGATAAATAATCTGATTATCTATCACTGCAAATGGTATGTATTTGCTTACATATGGGATGACTTTAGGTGCTTTGCTTTTTATTGAGTGAACAGTGATACATCCACACAAGAATGACCGAGTTCTACTAAACTAAACTAATTAACAGAGGTAGTAAGTGGCCATTGTAATAGCCGGATATATGCTGTGCTTGCAATGCAAACTACTGCTACTATTCATGGTAGTATTCGGACAAAATTACAACTTCTTTTCCTTGCCTTTCCTACACTGGGACGGACGTGCGGGTGCGGTGTTACATGCTCTTCAAAGTAACACTTAGTTCATCCAGTGACCGTCTACTCTCTCGAGATACACATATGCTATCTAAGAGTCAGATAGTACCATGATCCAGGCATCCATCCATTCAAACTATATGTCAATCATTCTTCTTCATGTCTCTCATCTGGACAAACCTTACGTTTTCTCATGGGGAGCACACTATGCAGTCTGCAATCTCAATAAGTAAGGAATATAAGAGCTTACCACTGCCCGCCACTACCGTGGCAACCCGCACAGCAGTTTGGTCCGGCACTTGCACCGCCTCCTCCCCAGAACTTTCCTCCTCCACCTCCGTGCTGGGCCCAGCACCAGATGTTCCACCTACAAAGTACATTTAAGAATGTTAGATGTCCTAGACATACACCAATCACTAGTATTTTGTCTAGGAATGAAGAAATGTGAATACAGAAAACAATCTAATAATTTGTGACTGTCTACTCTAAAGTAAAAATGTCCCTTTTTCGAGGGAAGGGTGTTGTCTTGCTGCACTTTTTGGCACAACTGATGAATGCTTGCTTTTTAACACGCACCATTTGTCTCATAACAGACAGAAGCTTCACTTCTAAGAACAAATCATCATCACTAGGACGGAGGGACCAACGATTCAGCACCAAAAAGAAAAATTAAAGTTCAAACTAGGTGAGGGCTCGGCTCGCCCACAATAAATGTGTGAAATAAATCACTATAAGCACTTTTCCATTTTTAATCAACCGTTTATGTTTTATGACAAGCTTGATTTTAATAAATATTTTTACTTTTAATAAAGCTTTAATACTTAAATAGACTCTGTGGTTTTTGGTCATGAGTGAATGAGCAAAAGGTTTTGCAATTTGCAATGCATGAGCACGTGCCTCTGACACTTCTGGACTCTGACTCCGTACTCTTGTCCTGCGTTGGATAATCATCATTGGGGGTCAATCATCGATGAATTCGAGAGCTAAATGAGATTGGGGGTTCTTCAAAGTCTGATATCACTGAGGTATGTGGAAAGTCTACCTGCGCCTATTATAATTGATAAACAGTGCACTTTAGTGTCCATAGTTCTGTTTGTACAGATTTGTCCCTGCAACAGTAATAGTATGGATTGTCCTCCTATCCAAACCAAAAGTAAAGTAGTATCTTATTCTTTCTTGGTGGTCATTCACCTTTTTATTGTTGGTAATTGTCAAAGCATAAACATTTAGAAGACTTGAAAAGACATTATGGACAATCCCAGAGGACTGCACTCAGTGTATAGAGCTATTGCTGACTAGAATGGGAGTTCCGTTTTACACCTTTTGCCAAATGTTCAATCTTAGTTAGCTACACAGACAGACAAATAAGAATAATCTAGTATTACCACAGGGAGTCATAGTCGAGGCAGGATAAGAATTTAGATACAGTCTACAAGAAGATCAAAGACGATTTAGAAAAAATCGAATGAGGAACGCTAGGAAAAAATAGGTACTCTATATTAAAATTAAAACTTACCGGGGCCAGCAAAAGAGCCCTCGCCTGACCGATCCTGGCCTTGTTCAGCAGCAGCAGCCTCCTCCAATGTCCTCTTGCCCCTGGGGGGAGCTGATGTACAACATGAAAGAAAGAAAGACCCAAAAACATGGATGATTGTTTTCAACCAAATCAAACATTTCAAAAGAACAATAACAAAATATTTTGGCGAAATAGCAAATAGACAACTATTCAACAGGATATATTGACCTATCTCATGTGGTCTACTACGATATTAGTATTGCTTGATTTGTGGACCGTCGACTTGGAAAGGTATGCAACTCACTAAACAAACTACTAACAAGGTTCGCCTAGGACTGGCAGGCAGCAGTCCGCAGCACGCGAAGTGACAGACAAACTCCATAGTGATTGCAGATCAGCGACAACACTAAAAAGTTTCCTACTACATTAACCAGTCATTAAAATACTCAAACTATCAATCCACCACCACTATTTCTTCTTATTGCCAGGTGTAGAAAGGAAGGACTGGACTTGAGTCTGTAGGGGCAGATTTACAAGCCCCTTGCGGCTCTTTTGCTCCATTGTTGCGTGACTTTTGTGACGCAGAGGCATAACAAAAGAGGCGCCATGGTGCGGCGTATATTAACAACGTGACGCATATGGGAGATGCATCACGTTGTAAAGCCCTGCGTCATCAGGGGGCGTTCTGGCGCAAGGGAGGGCGTTCCTGCGCAGGAACGCATCCCAAAAGTGGCTGAGGGAAATCTACAAGATGTCAATCAGTCAGTTTTAGGACAATGATGCGTGACTCAAACCCTGCGCCTGCTTGAAGCAGACGTACGGCTTGAAGCAGGATTGGGGAGATAGGGCACCCCAGAGCATTGCTGGAGCTGCGCCATCGTTGTGACGCAACTCCAGCAATGCGCCGCCTTTACGGCACAGATGCGTAGGCTTCTGTGACGTTTTGGGCCCATGGTGCATCTTTGCAGGGATTCACCGGTAATTGAAAATCTGACCCTTAGTGTCTAGCATTACGCAGTTCTTTACACTACACTTATACATAATTTCTCAGGCCAATGAAATGAACACAAAATAGAAAACAAATAAGCATAGTAGCAAGGCTACTGAGAAGGAGAGCAGTGCACCTGAAATGCACAGAAGATTTTGAAATATAATTTACCTACAATGTAATCGGCAGCATTATTGCTCTTGGTAAAAAACAAAAATTAGCAATATAATAACACACAGAGCGGGAGAAAACAGAGTAGTGGTGAAATAGCTAGAAATAGCTACTACTACTCACCAAGCCCGGGGATCTCGATGCCGAGCACGTCCAGCAAGTCGCGTTCCCGGTCCATGAGATCCGTCCAGCGGTGGGTGGCCTGGTTGTAGGTGCGCCGGACCCCAGAGTGTTCAAACATGGCCCGGCACACCTTCTCCCACCGCTTCCGGCGCTCCCGGATCCCGTAGCCGGTAGCGATCTTGCCGCCTCCCATGATGGTCTTGGGGAGGCGGCGCTGGACATGAAAGACTAGTGCGGCCACCTCCTCCGCACTAAAAATCTCCCGAGCTATAGCTTGCTCCCCCCTCAAACGCCCGCACGGGAGCCGGGCACGGGGTGTGGGACCCTTCCCCTTCGCGGGCTGCTTCCCGGCTCCCTTTACCATGGTCTGGGCAGAAAGAAAGGTAAATAATAAAGAAGAAATAGAATAGGGAAGAAGAAAAGAAAATAATTTTAAAAAGTAGTTTAAAATTAACCCAAAGTAGCAGAAAACACAAAAATATAGAGCTAAAAAAATAGAGGGATAGATAATAAGTAAAATAGAACAAAAAAAACTTCAAACAAGCAAAGGATGGCAGAGATTGACAGAGGATACAGAAAGCATGCCCAGAACGATAGCAATGAATGAAAAACAAGATGGCCGCGCCCGTTGACGACTGCGTGGGTAAGTTCGCGCGAGATTTTCCCCGCGATCACATGCGAACATGTACTAGCGAGCCGCACACTTTGCGAGATTACACATAGCGCCCGGAAATGGAAGTACATCACGCAAACAAGATGGCCGCGCCCATGTACGACCGCTAGGGTAACTTCGCAAACGATGTGCTACAAGCGGCTTGCGAACACGCAAAAAATCACGCGAACAAACACGGCGCAAAAAAAACAAATTGTGTATTCACACAAATTCGCGGCTTCCGAAATCGATCTTGCACGAATTCGCGCCCCACGAATCGCTCGAAATTGCAGAAAAATGATTTTTGCAAAACTGAAAGCACTCAGCAGGTGCAAAAGTTCAATCTTAACATTAGTAACCATTCCCTCTAGTGCTTCCTGAGGGGCCCCTCCAGAGTTCAGTTGCCTACTTGCAACTATTCTATGACCCTGCTCTGACCCTCACAGCAGGCTCAGAGAATAACTACAAGTATGCCAAAGGTCCTGCTAAAAAAATTAGACTGCAACAGAAAGCAATTACAGATAAGGAAGCAGGTGCCAGACTGGAAGTTCAAATTCAGTGACACATTAATCAATCAGCCCCTAATTCATTCATGTCAGTTGAGGCAGGGCAGGTGTGCTTTTCCCCCCATAATCTACAGTGATGAAACACAGGGTGGCATGGGTGAGCCAGAGGGTGGCAGTGGTGAAACAGAGGGTGGCAGTGGTGAAAAAGAGGGTGCTGTAATGAACCAGACGTAGAAACAACATGGTCGCGACCGTTGCTACCCAAAAAGTGAGTTCGCGTTTGCGAACTGGTAAAAAACCCTCGCGAAACGAAAGAAACACTTGAGAAACCCAAAAAAAAAATCCGCTAAATTCGCGAGAGTTCGCAGATTTTGCGGATTGCGAATCCGTAAATACGCAAGTTCGCGGATTGCCAATTCGCAAAATCCGCCCATGCTTATTTTCTTCCTCCCTAAAAGACACCATTAAATTAACCTTTAATTCACTAATTAAGAAAATTCAATCCCTTCTTCAAATTTGGTCCCCCTTATTCCTATCCTGGTCGGGTAGATTGGCTACCATCAAAATGATGATTACCCCACATGTTCTCTATACTGTTTCCATGCTCCCTTTTAAAATTCCCAAATCCTATTTTGCACGTATTAATTCTCTTTGTATAACATTTCTGTGGAATAACAAACATCCACAAATTGCATTGCACAAGTTAATTCGACCTAAACATGAAGGTGGTGTTCGATTTCCTGATTTTAAATCATACCATTCTGCCTTTTTGATTAAACAGTCCTTTTCCTTGGCTTATGACTTCATGGATAACCCTGTGCCTAAGTGGCTTCTCCCTTAACGCTCCCTTTTGAAAGATTCGCATTCCAACATATTGTTTTCATGTCAAATATCCCATTTTGAAATATTCCCAATTTCTATTACAAACTGTTTTCTCTTCTACTCTATCCCCTCTTCAGTGTTTCTTGTCCTCTGTGGTGTGGTACAACAAATTCCTTAGATACAAAGGCAAATCATTTTACTTTAAACACTGGAAAGAAAAGGGTATCCTATTTGTACATCCATTTTTTGTTGGTTCATCCCTTATTTCCTTCCCAGTATTGCAAAATGTATTTCATTTGCCTTCATCGTTTATTACGGAATATACCATTATAACATCTTCCATTCAATCTCACTTGTCTTCCCTCTCCTCATCTGATTCTTTTTCTTCCTTCACCCCCACCACTCCACTGTATCCTTTATTTTCTACTCAACTACCTAAAGCTGCTCTTGTTTATTCAATTTTGTTATATAATATCTCAGAACGTCCTAAATCAAATGTAGAGACTGTTTGGGAGACTGACCTTGATGTCTCCCTATCTGTTGCATTGTGGGATCGTTTATGGTCCAAACTTTTTAAAGTATCTGTTGCTGCACGTATTACGCAATCTTTATTCTTTATATATCATAGAGTTGTTATTACCCCGGTTAGTATCCATAAGTTTTCTCAAGTTTCCTCACCATTATGCTGGTCATGTTCCAAGGATCCTGGTACTCTTAAACACCAACTATACGATTGTTCCCCTGTTTTATCATTTTGGACTGAAGTATGGAATATCTGCATGCCAATGTTTTCTTGCTCCTCCCCATTATCTCTATTGAATGTGATTTTAGGTTCCTTATCTGATGATATCGATATTGTATCTTCTTCTGCTAAGTTATTAGACCTGTTTATTGCTCTTGCATTTAAAGTTATTTTATCGTGTTGGAAGGATAATTCTAAGCTTTCTGTCCACACTTGGTGGAACTATATTTGTGATGAACACAGAATATCTATTGCATCCTCCACCTCTGTCCCCCTAAAATTAAATCTGATCTACTGTGGCTTCCCTTCACCTCATATCTTTCTTCCAACCCTCCTCCCTTATTGCGTGCTATTAATCCCACGTAGTAAATCTTGCTCTTCTCTTTCTTTTTTCTTTTTCCTTTTATTCTTCTCCTTCTTTCTTTTCTTTTCTCTCCCTCTTTCCTTATCATCTCTTTCACTATTCTTTTCCCCTACCTTCTCATGCACTTCTTTATGATTATTTATGTCATTTAATACTATATTCACATGTACTTTTTCCTAATTATTTAGGACATGTCTTTTGTATTACTTTTCAAATGGTTAATAAAAATTTCCTAAACAAAAAAAAAGAACATTCTGCCCTCTAGTGGCAGAATGTTCTAATAGCCTTATAGCCCTTTGTAGCAGGGCTATACCGGCTATTGAGTTCCGGTCCCTTGTTCAAGTCCCTTTGCCTACGGCTCGCGCCTTTAACGCGGGAGCTGGACTTTAATAGCCGGCATAGGATGCTACGGCGGGCTGTAAGGCTATATTACATTTGTACAGACAAACAGTTTTACTAATAAAACTATACAGCGCCCAAACAATAATATGTGGAAATGGTATCACCTAGTCTATCGATTTGTTTGTTTTGATTTTATTACACTTCAGAATTACAAAAAATGTGCTTCATTTGTGCTTTTTTAAATTTGATATGTTCTGAAATATTTGCAGACATTTACATTTGTGTGTGTGTGTGTTAGAAAAAACCCTTTAGTTTAAAAAATTTGAAGAGCGCACAGTACCCAAATGTGTCACAGCAGTAGTATAACCCGAAAGCTGCGACAGAGGGAGGAAGAGCAAATGAAAAAAAAGAGAATACCCTTGTTATAAATGGGGGTCTTCAGTTGGCAGTGGCTTGCACCCTGTCCGTGTTGGGACCCTTCATACTAGTCAGGGTAAGGAAATTACACGGCTAAGATAACCCCTGCTCAACGTCATGGTAGCTTGGCACGAGCACCCAGGCTTATCTCAGAGGCAATGTGTAAAGCATTTGTACATAAACACATAGTAACACAGTGAAAACACTACAAGTGGACACCACCACAGTTTAGAAAAATAACTAATCTTATTAGCAGGACCAGAATGACAAAAATCCAAAATACTCAAATCAAGATATCATTTTTAAAGGTGTAAAACAGTTTAGTAGAAACAAAAAAGGAGTACCACCGGCGAGAAATCACAGATTCCTATTGGGGTGGAAGGTTAGACAAAAGGCAAAAGTTCTCCTTTTGTTAAAAAACCCCCACTCATCACCTAGTGATGACATGCTTCATCATCGGGGTCCACCCTAATGACCTAGCGTCATCAGGGTGTGCTACAACACCTGATTACAGTGGAGCAGGTTGTGAGTGAAGGTGCGTGAAAAAGGGAAAAAGTAAGTGTGTTAAAAATTGTCCTGGTTAGAACTTAAGGAAAATAAAATTTTTATTAACAAGCAACTGGACAATGTTAAAATCGTGGCGAGATAAAGTGAGGGCAATAATGAGCCCGTGTATCTCTGTATGTGTCTGGTCTACATGTTTCAACCATGAAGGTTATGATTAACCAGGTTTTCTTCAGGACCACAAAACCAGGAGAGTGGACGGTCTACGTCCCCTAAAAGACGCACCCAATCCTACTCTCTGGAACCACTGAATGGCAAAAGTGTGCCCGTGGTATCAGCTAGCACCTCAGTGGGTGAGCTTAAAAAATCAAAAATACCTGTAAAGGAAGATGAAGACAATAGTCAGATATTGGACATTGTACATGCCTGTTACGTAGTGCAGTGCTTCAATATTGTGCCTGCATGCTATCACTCCCAATGAGACTGTGAATTGTCTTGTGACACCAATCAATGTGGCGCGACAGGGGTAATATTCAACTCAAACCATAGTTCGTGGAAGGATGTGAATGTGTATGGCCATTGGAGGGCGGTGGATATTAACCGCAACTTGCACACTTTATAATTAAAAGTGCTGTGTGTTCATATATATCTACACAACTACCGCGCATCTCAGCAATTTTGGTGGCGTGGTACTATCTCGCATACCAACTAGTGTGTACGAGGTCATATCAATTTGATGATGCATGCACTGCCATGCTAGTTTGCTAAACATAAAACAAATTTATTTTATTTATTTATTTATTTATAAAATTTCTAGAGCGCACAAATACCTTCCGGTGTCTCGGCGCTAGAGCTCATTAAGATTGCAGAGGGTTCCCACAAGGCTTACTGGTTAAAAAGCCACGTTTTAAGTTGTTTCCGAAATATAAATAAGGAGGGGCTTAATTTAATATGAGGGGGGAGCTTGTTCCACAGTTTAGGGGCAGCAACTGTGAAGCGTTTATCGCCCCATGTTGCTTTCTTGGTGCGTGGGATGTCAAGTGACTGAAATGCTGCAGAGCGTAAGGATCGAGTGGGTTTGTAAACATTGATGGATTTCTTTAAAAAGTCAGGTCCAGTATTGTTCAATGTTTTGTAAATAATGCACAAGGCCTTAAACTTTGTGCGGCTTCTGATCGGCAGCCAGTGTAGTTGACGAATGATGGGAGATATGGGTGAAAATTTGGGTGTACCGGTTAGAATTCTTGCAGCAGCGTTTTGCACTAGCTGTAGTTTGTTCAGAACTTGCTCCTGTGCATTCAATAATAGGCAGTTGCAATAGTCAACCTTTGACAGGACTAGCGTGGACATTAAGGTTTTACCAGAGTTCGGGGGTAGGAAAGGAAGTAGTTTCTTGATCATTCTCAAGGTGTAAAAGGACGCTGAAACCACTGCGTTAACATGGCTGAAAAAGGTTAACCTATTGTCGAATAGGACTCCAAGATTCCTAACTTTTGATACCGGTAGGGGCGGATCTCCCAACTCTGATGGCCACCAAACTGGTGACCAAGACGGGGTCAGTTCACCAAATAGCATGACCTCCGTCTTATCGGAGTTTAGTTTTAAGCAATTCTGGCCCATCCAGGTGCTGATCGCTCTCATTCCTTCTTGGAAGTTAGCGGCCACTGCAACTCCGTTTTTATGAATAGCCAGGACTAATTGGGTGTCATCGGCGTATGATGTTATTCCAATGCCAAATGGCTTAATCACCCTCGCCAAGTCCGACACATAAATGTTAAAGAGCGTCGGACTTAGCGAGGAGCCCTGAGGAACTCCACATGGCAAAGTGAAATCAGGCGAGTAGTAATTCCCCATTTTCACAGACTGTTCTCTGTCCGATAGAAAGGATGCTAGAAGAGTCTTAGCTTTACCTTGGATGCCCATGGCATCGACACGGTCGATCAAGATGTTGTGATCGACCGTGTCGAAAGCTGCCGACAGATCTAAAAGTATTAGGATCGCTGTACCGCCTTGATCCAAAATTATTCTAACCTCTTCGGCTGCTTTTATCAAGGCGGTCTCGGTACCGTGACCCTTTCTAAACCCAAATTGGGTATCATCTAGTAGCTCGTTGTTGTCAATAAAGCTTGATAGTTGTAAATTAATTGCCTTCTCGAAAACCTTAGATGGATATGGGAGCGCAGCAATAGGTCGATAGCTTTTTAACTCTGCTGGATTTAGTGTTGTTTTTTTTAGAAGGGGCTTCACGATGACTTTCTTCCAGACTTTAGGGTAATCACCTGTCAGGAACATCGTATTACAGATATGGGTAAACACCGGGGCTATCTGATCAGATACTAGTTTAAGGATGTGTGGGGGGCAAGGGTCCGTAGGTGATCCTGATTTGACAGTGTTCATAATTTCCTCTATGGAGGCCTGAGAGAGTGGAGAAAACGCTTCCAGAGTTGGCCTGGTGGATATATGGGAAGCAACTAGGTCAGCTGTGGCATCAGAAGTATTTTTAGTAAAATTGTTAAAAATGTCTGTGACCTTTCCTTTAAAAAATTCCGCAATTTCATTGCAGAATGCTTGAGATGGTTCTATGGAATCGGGAACCGTAGGGTTAGATAGATTTTTTACAACATGGAATAACTGTTTGCTCGAATTTTGAGCTGACTCTATTTGTGTGGTATAGAAATTACATTTTTCCTTAATGATAAGTTTTTTGTAGTTATGCAAGGCTATCTTGTATCTCTCTCTATCGTTATTGTCGTAATTCCTGCGCCAACGTCTCTCTAGGTTACGGCATCGTTGTCTCTCGAGCCTTAGTAGTTCGGAGAACCAAGGAGCAGAAGGCTTATTACGGTTAGGCTGGAATTTTTTAACAGGTGCCACATAATCTAGTGCATTATTCAGCCAGCGCACATAGTTATTAGATGCTTCACATGGGTGATTTGAGTCTTTGAGTTTTGTCGATTTAAGTGTATTATTAAAAACAAGGTGGTCAAAATGTTTCCAGTCACGACATTTTATCTGAGAGCGTACAAAGGGCGTGCAGTTTTTGCGTTTCCTAACTAATATAGAGAATTTCACTGCCGAGTGATCAGTCCAAATGAGTGGAATCACAGTAGGTTGATTCATAAATGAGTTGTTTGTGAATAGCCCGTCCAAGGTATGACCAGCTTGATGAGTGGCTGAGGAGACTCGTTGTTCTAGACCCGCAGCCAGAAAATCCGAGATAATCTTAATGGAATCTTTGTCAGCATGATTTTCTAGGTGAAAGTTAAAATCACCCAGTATTGTATATTCTGTGTTGGCAGCTACTGGTTCTAACAGAGGATTAAGAGCTTCCAAAAAAGATGTTCGTGAAGTGGGAGGTCGGTAAAGTAGGGTTCCTTTAAAGGTTTGATTAGAAGAAAGAGTAAAGGTGAAACCTAAAGCTTCCATAGAATGATGAATCATTGGCTCAGTTTTTAGAACTAAGCTAGCGCGATGTATAATAGCTAAACCACCTCCTCTTTTTCCAGAGGTTCTATCTGATCGGGTCACATAATAGCCATCAGGAGTGGCTATGTTGAAGTCCGGGCCAGATGCTGAATCCGCCCAGGTCTCTGTAATAAACAGGATGTCTAAGTTATGAGTGGCTATAAGTTCAGCTACCTCTTCCCTGTGTTTTACAAGGGAACGGGCGTTTATGAGGGCACAATGTATATGCTTTTCAGCAGATAACGGGAGCATCGGGGCGGCTAGATTAGAGTGTGGAGGAGTTGATTTGAAAGCGCAGTTGCAGTTTGGGCATGGATTAGTGGGTAAATTGCGCAAAGAGTCTGCATTAAAAACGGAGCATCGGTTGTCAATGTAAGTCTTACCTATACTCAGAAGCTGTATTCGAGAGTAAGTTATTACATTTGGTGTATTATGGGAGTTACAAGAGGCAAGGGGTCTGGTGCACAGCGCGATCCCAGCGCGGACTGGCGCAGACTGGCACCCCTTTGGCACGGCTTCGGCGCGGTGTCGGCGCTCCCGCTGCGCTCGACCGCTGCGCTTCCGAGTGGCCATTTTATACTCTAAGCCCCGCCCCCAGCTGGAACGCTAACTCCGTTCTGCTCGGGGAGGTGGCTCTGTAATTCTAAAGCTCCCCCTGCCCTCCACACAAACGGCACGAAGCCGCGATGGAACGGGGCTGGGGATACACAATGAAGGTAGTTCTGCAATAATTTTTAAAAGCGTTTCCAGAAATCAATTCTTAATCAATTGAATCCGAGATTAAAATGCAGAAAGTAAATACAATTTTTAAAAAGCGATACAACAGTGCTTTACAGTGTGCAGAGGAGGAGCCCCTCGCAATCTGCACGAGCTCTATCAACAAAACTGCCAAGGAGCTGCCACCGCCTTGTTAGTATAACACACACTAACAATACAAAAAACAAACATAGGCTAAGGCTCACTCTCAATGGAGCGATTGTGGACTTCATAGGGCAGGGGAGGTTACCCTCGCATTGAAACATATTCTGAAAAAGAAAGTATTTCCAGAAAAGACGTTAGTGCGAGGGAGACCGGCTTTGAATGCTCAGAGCCGTGTCCAGGAGGCGCGCCATGGCGCTCAATGAGTTTGTTATGCCCTTGTGTTGTGGGCATGGCTGGCTGTTTTTTTTTACTTACAGTTTAACTGCGAGGTCTCTGGCCGGTAACCTACTTCCGTCCTCAGCCCCGTTAGTATTGAGCCGGGCGTCCGAGGTAAGAGTTATTGCCAGCGCGCTTCCGTGATGGGCGGGGTTTTGGTCCCGATCACGTGTGCAGTTGCCAAGAGCCGGGGAAAGCCACAGTTACGGTGGCTGTACTGGGACAAAGTGGAATTCACCAGTATGAGTTCGATCCCCGGTCTGGGTGCCAAGAAGGAGTGAATTAAGAATAGGAAACGGGAGATAATTGTAAATGTCTGACGTAAATTAAATTAAGTGATAAGGGAATGCTAAATAAAACAGATGTCAGTACATATAATAATGTCTTGGAGACATCAAACAGGCACAGTAGGAATATAATCGAAATGTGACCAGATGTGGTCAGACAAGGGAGGGAAGGCCAGAGTCGGAATAGGAGAGTACATTCTCAGAACTTTATGAATTAAAGGTGCCTATGTAACAATGGCATGATTTCTGAGTACTCATAAAGACTGCTATAGAGGACATACTGATGGGCACTTGGAGGGACTGTTGATATTCCAAATAGGGATTAGTAATACTTCATACTAATGATGGAAATCATCATATAACTTTTGTTTCTATTGGGCGTTTGATGGACTGCCCTGTGGGGGGGCCATATACTGGGGTATTGGTACTGGAGAGGAATATAATGGTTTCATTTTAGTACTGATGCCCACGGGATATTATCATTAAAGCCTGTTATATGGGTAGATAATCTGTAGACCCAACGTTGTTCTTTTTCATACAAAAGTTGTTGCGAGTTTGGTCCTGTTGGAATCTGTTCAATGACGGTCCACCTCATGTCATTGGGAGTGTGGTTTACATCTAGAAAGTGATCCGTCAGTTTTGTTGCATTTTTCTTGCAGCGTATGGTGCTGCGGTGCTCACAGATACGCTGCTTGACTTTCCTGGTAGTCATGCCGATATAGGCCTTCCCGCATGTGCATGTTATCATATATACAACATTTGTACTGTTACAGTTCGTATGTTTACGCTGTTCCCATATTTTTCCTTCTTCTAAGTTCAATGTCTTTGTATTCTCCGTCAGGTGGCACACACTACAGTCCCTGCATTTGAAGTGTCCTGTGACTGGTGGCAGATTCCACAGTTCTGTGACGCTAGGGTTCAGATTGGTGGGTTTTGTTTTTGGTCTAGTGTTGACTAGGCTGTCTTTTATGCTTGGTGCCTTTTTGTAGGAAAAGAGAGATTTGTCCCATTTTAGCATGCCTGTGTTCAATATTGACCAATGTTTGTTGATACTTTTACTCACTTTGTTGGATATAGTATTGTATGTCGTGACACAAGTGAGGGGAACTGGGTCATTGTGTGCCAATTTGTCTTCTAGGAGCGCATCTCTAGGTTGATTCCTGGCTCTTTTTTGGCATTTCTCAATTATCTTGTTAGGGTATCCTCGCTGTTTTAGTTTGCAAGTGAGGTCCTGTGCTTGAGCTTTGTAGTCCGATAGTTTGCTGCAATTCCGCCGTAGTCTTAGATATTGCCCGTAGGGCAGGTTTTCTCTGAGTGGGCGAGGATGAAAACTTTCGTATCTGAGCAAATTGTTCTTGGCTGTCGGTTTGAAATGTGTTTTGGTTATCAATCCATTCTCCTCCTTAGAAATTTCTATTTCAAGAAAGATCATGTGTTGTCTATCATAACTGTGGGTAAATCTGAGGTGTGGATCGCAGGTGTTGATCCATGTGATGAAATCTTTAAGTATTTCTTCGGGTCCTTGCCAGATTGCAATGACGTCGTCAATGTACCGGCGCCAGAACTTGATATTCTCAATGTAGGGATTCTCCTCTGTCAGGATATAACTTTGTTCAAAATCATGGACGTATAGTCCGGCTACACTTGGAGCAAAAACGCTGCCCATGGATGTGCCACCTATTTGGAGGTACAGTGAACCCTCATATTCGAAATAGTGTCTTTTTAGTGCTAGAGTGGCACATTGTAAAATGAATTGTTTTGGCGTTTGGTGCTCCCAATTGTTCTTATCCAAGACGGTTTGAAGGACATTCAGGGTGGCATCTTGCGGTATGCTGGTATACAGACTCTCTATGTCAAAGCTGAGTAGGATGGTTTCATCGTCTACTCTAATGTCATTCAGGAGAGTCAGCAGGTTTTTTGTGTCTTTTACATATGTGGGTGTTGATTGCACGATGGGTTTTAGAAAAAAGTTGCAAAACCTTGACAGTGGTTCTAACAATGAGCCAATTCCTGAGACGATGGGTCTCCCCGGAGGGGGGATTTTCCCTTTGCACAAAGGGAAAATCCCCCCTCCGATGGGTCTCCCCGGAGACAGGCCTTAATGATAATATCCCGTGGGCATCAGTACTAAAATGAAACCATTATATTCCTCTCCAGTACCAATACCCCAGTATATGGCCCCCCCACAGGGCAGTCCATCAAACGCCCAATAGAAACAAAAGTTATATGATGATTTCCATCATTAGTATGAAGTATTACTAATCCCTATTTGGAATATCAACAGTCCCTCCAAGTGCCCATCAGTATGTCCTCTATAGCAGTCTTTATGAGTACTCAGAAATCATGCCATTGTTACATAGGCACCTTTAATTCATAAAGTTCTGAGAATGTACTCTCCCATTCCGACTCTGGCCTTCCCTCCCTTGTCTGACCACATCTGGTCACATTTCGAATATTCCTACTGTGCCTGTTTGATGTCTCCAAGACATTATTATATGTACTGACATCTGTTTTATTTAGCATTCCCTTATCACTTAATTTAATTTATGTCAGACATTTACAATTATCTCCCGTTTCCTATTCTTAATTCACTCCTTCTTGGCACCCAGACCGGGGATCGAACTCATACTGGTGAATTCCACTTTGTCCCAGTACAGCCACCGTAACTGTGGCTTTCCCCGGCTCTTGGCAACTGCACACGTGATCGGGACCAAAACCCCGCCCATCACGGAAGCGCGCTGGCAATAACTCTTACCTCGGACGCCCGGCTCAATACTAACGGGGCTGAGGACGGAAGTAGGTTACCGGCCAGAGACCTCGCAGTTAAACTGTAAGTAAAAAAACTCTCCTGGTTTTGTGGTCCTGAAGAAAACCTGGTTAATCATAACCTTCATGGTTGAAACATGTAGACCAGACACATACAGAGATACACGGGCTCATTATTGCCCTCACTTTATCTCGCCATGATTTTAACATTGTCCAGTTGCTTGTTAATAAAAAATTTATTTTCCTCAAGTTCAAACCAGGACAATTTTTAACACACTTACTTTTTCCCTTTTTCACGCACCTTCACTCACAACCTGCTCCACTGTAATCAGGTGTTGTAGCACACCCTGATGACGCTAGGTCATTAGGGTGGACCCCGATGATGAAGCATGTCATCACTAGGTGATGAGTGAGGGGTTTTTAACAAAAGGAGAACTTTTGCCTTTTGTCTAACCTTCCACCCCAATAGGAATCTGTGATTTCTCGCCGGTGGTACTCCTTTTCTGTTTCTACAGATACACCCAGGGGTACAGGAGTACTCCCCGTTCACCTCGGTGAACATAACCCTTGCTCTCCTTTTTGTTCCTTTATGTAAAACAGTTTAGTCCATATAAAACTATGGATGAGTCACTTTTAGCACAAAATAACTGGGATGCGTCAAAATCAAAGATGAAAACAGGCGCAAAGGAAGTAAAGCACCGGAAAAGCATGCAATGGGTTGGTTCCTTACTCGCTGGGAAGGTGATGCGTCGGTTCCTTGCTCCCAGGGGAGGTAATAAGTGGTTCCTTGCTCCCTGGGGAGGTGATGTGTCGGTTTCTTACTGCTACACAGGGGATGTGATGCATTGGTTCCTTACTGTGAGAAGAGATGATGCGTCCGTTTCTTACTGTGGGGGGAGGTGATGTGTCATTTCTCCGGACGTGCGGCCTTGGTTCCTTACTGAAGCCAATCATCGATGTAGACTTGGCGCACAGGTGCGATGCATGAAAACTCCTGACTTGCTGGAGGCGATACAGCGAAACAGCCACTGCGTTGATTTTTCCAGCCGCGCGCAGGTGATGCGTCAATTCCCAGCAGGGCCTGCGTCAGAATTAGGGTCTCTGACATCAGGGACACAATGCTCTGGACTTGGGCTGCAGTGGTTTTACTGGCCACAAACAGGTGATGTGGTTATTTTTTTCTTTGCTGCACTGCAACAATGCGTTGGTTTTTCAACTGCATGACAAGCTTTGTGTGACATTTCAAGCCTTATGAGTAGCATTTTATTGTGAGTGAAATAAGACAATTGCATCCATTTAAGAGGTAATTTTAAGAAATGATGCCCTATGTAACGGTCCTAAATGCGTGAATTGACCCAGGAGCGCTTTTTTTCAAACTGATGTGGAATGATGTGCAAAAGAGCGATGTGAGTGAGAGTTACCCCAAGCTATTGCCAGTGATTAGACTTATTGCAAGCAGCCTCCCATCGTCTTTTGAGTGTTTGATGTATCACTATAGAGACTGAAACACATGCCATGGTTGGCCATAAACACTGTAAAACAACTTTAAAAGTCCCCCCAATTACAACGTGTGCAGTGTCTTAGAGTACTGATTGCTCATAAAAGTCATCGGTGCAGCAGTAAATCTGGAAATAACTGTTACCAATTTATCTTTCACCGTGATTGAGATTCACTTTTTGTGCAGCTATGAGGTAAAACTGACCATCTATTATATGAAGTGACCTTTGTACTTTGGACAGCCAGGTGTGTACTTTTTGAATGTGGTTTGAAATTAGTTCCATCAGTGCACAAAATCACCACATTTGTATACTTTCTGCTCCATGGCTAAATGCTTATAACTTCCCAAATGCGAGTCTGATAGCATTGCAAAGGCTTGTTTTGTACTTGTAGGCGAAAGAATTCAAACAAAAGGGGTTTGCTTTCTTGTAAATACTTCTCTGTATATTTATGAATCATGAAAGCGTTCCTGTTTGTCAATAAAATATATATTTTTCTAAAGTGTTTTGATGCCACCTCATGCCTCTTTGGTCCCACCTCCTACACTTCTAGGGGCAGATTTATGAAGGCCTTGCGCCGCCGGTGCGTCACTTTTTCCCATGTTAAAAATGACGCACCGGCGGCGCAAGGCCTTCATAAATCTGCCCCCTAGTCCCTTTAGTTCACTATTGCATATTCTTTTTAGTTGCACTTTCTCTTAATGTCACTGTTTGCTTATTTTTCTCTTCCATCTTATTGCAATCTTTTCTGCCTTTCTCTTCTCCTGTTTCTGGGTCAAAGTCTCGAGATGGAAAAATTAATTGTCTACAAAGTATTTTTGTTAAATAATAGTAAATAGCTTATTGATGAATAATTAAAATGAACACAATCGAACACCATCAATTATTCAAATTACATAGAGAAAAAAAACGAGCACATGGTATTAATATTATGTACACACTTTTACATTGTTTTATTACTATATATATATATATATATATATTACCTACTGGCGGTCGCCAGTAGGTATATATAGTTAGGATTTTTTCCCTATGGGTTTTTTGAAAATTCTATGTCTAATAACTTTGGCGTTTGTGGACGGAATTGGCTGAAATTTTCAGGAAAATGGCACATTTTGTTTCTGAGCATCCCTTGAAAATTTGGGGGGGGGTTCGTCAAGGGGGGGCCGAGAAAAAAGGGGGGTCCCAAAACGTGTTTTTAACATTGAGTTTTCCATAGGGCGGTTGGCCTCACTTTTAGCCCGAACGGCTGAATGGATTTGCACGAAACTTGGCAAAATTGTAGGGACTGGTAGCCCGATGTGCCTTTTGTAGGTCTCAATATATGTGCTACAGTGGATTTTGAGAAATTAACGTTTAAAAAAAGATATATATCTGTAACAGCGGACCGGGCAGCGCTCCGCTACGCGTACTTTTCGCGCAACGGAGCTTTGTGAAGCGAAGCTGATTGGTTCTCCGGCGTCTGTCAACATTCCAAACAGTCCGTAGCGGCCGCCATCTTGTCTCTCGGTAGGATCGAGAGACAAGAGGAGGCCAAAGCGAAGGGGCAAATGACCATAAGGGGGCATAGTACATTGTCGCTCACCCCCTAGGTTTGATGTGGAGGTTTTAAAAGGGCCAAAAAAAAAAAATAATAATAATAATTGAACAGCTGAATGGATTTGCACGAAACTTGGCAAAATTGTAGGGACTGGTAGCCCGATGTGCCTTTGCTAGATCTCAATATATGTGCTCCAGTGGATTTTGAGAAATTAACGTTCAAAAAAAGGTATATATCTGTAACAGCGCACCGCTTCGCGTACTTTTCGCGTTACGGAGCTTTGCGAAGCGAAGCTGATTGGCTCTCCGGTGTCTGTAAACATTCCAAACAGTCCGTAGCGGCCGCCATCTTGTCTCTCGGTAGGATCGAACAGCTGAATGGATTTGCACGAAACTTGGCAAAATTGTAGGGACTGGTAGCCCGATGTGCCTTTGCTAGGTCTCAATATATGTGCTTCAGTGCATTTTGAGAAATTAACGTTCAGAAACAAGATATATATCTGTAACAGCGCTCCGCTTCGCGGAGATAAAATTATATGTGTATTACCTAGCTGTTGCTAACACCAGTTAGCGACGGCTAGTAGAAGATAGCGACCATCTTGGGCCCCACTTTGCATGTGAGTGATATTTATCACTAATGACATGCAAAGTGGGCATGCCAAGATGTTAGCGACTGGAAACAGTCGCTAACATCGCTATCTCCTATTATCAACTTTTGGAAATATTCGAGATAAGGGCGAATATCTCCAAAAGCTACCACCTGCCCTGAGCAGTTCTTAGCCATGTTATCCAATGGGAGGTGGATAACATGGCTAAGAGCATTAGCTCGGTAATGCATGAATATCGCTGAGTTTTCAGCGATATTAATGCATTGCGGTCGTTTTTTATCGTATTTCCGATAAACCTTGATAATAGCAAGGTTAATCTGCGATAATTTCTGACGGTAAAAAAATCGTTGCTAAGCATCGTTAGGGATAAATATCGCTTAACTTTGGTAATATGCCCCAACGTCTGTTAACGTTCGATTCGAAGGAAATCAGGAAGTGTTGAAAAACATTGTCTGCGCCATCTTGTCTTTTTTCAAATGCCACACTTTTGTCGTGCACGGCAGCCATTTTAGATGCCTTGACCAGACCCACTCTGTGCACGCTGTCGATCCTTAGCATGGCTCCCCACCCTCGCAAGCATCTCCCCCAGGCAGTGGTCACCCCCGCTCTCTGTCTTATGCATGGGTAATAAACCTCCCCCATCTGCGCTGCTGTTCCCTGAGAATCACACCCTGTGCCCGCCCGACACCTCCCTTTCGCCCTATTCACTACCGCACCCTCTGACACTCCTTTTCCTCTGTGTCCGATTGTCCAGGCTGGTCCTAGGGTATCAGCTAGCCCTGCAGATGTAGTTTATGGCCACAGCTGTAAAGAATCACCCCTCTTCAAAGGAGTTATAGTAGATCAAGGCCCACACTCGATGAGATCCGTCACAGCAGAAGCGTTGCTATTATCTGAAAACCATCCTGTATTGTGATTGGGGAGGGGACCGAGCCTGAAGCGGAAGATTCCAGGGATGACTGTTTGTACATCAAAGTTTTTACAATTATGTGTCACATTAAAAATATATAGCACTCCGACAAAGTAGTAAGATTATAAAACTTTAATAATTTATAAATATATACAAGAAAACAAAAATAGTAATAACATATAAACATTTTTAGGGAAAAACAACGAAGTAGCGGTCGGCTGTGCGAATAGTCCCAACGCAGCACAACGTCCAGATTTCCGGCGTGGGGCGTCGCGGGGGGTGGGTCATCAGTAGCAAACTGTTGTGCGAATAGTTCCAAGGCAGCAGAACGCGCCGAAATCTAGATGACACGAAAGTGATGTCTAGTAAGTTGCCACCCAGCAAATAACGGCATGGGGCGTCGCGGGGGTGGGTCATCAGTAGCAAACTGTTGCGCGAATAGTTCCAAGGCAGCAGAACGATGGCACCAAGGTGATGTCCAGTAAGTTGCCGCACTGGTTTTGGTATCCTACAATGCTGCTCCGAATAACGGCGTGGAGCGCCCCGGGGGAGGCGGCGTGAATGGGCCTCTCCAGGTGGAGTGTCATCTGTTGTAGTGGGGCGCCCCTTTACCGTTTCAGTTGCCATTCCGTCCGTTTTTGGTCCACTGTGTCAAAAGCCGCAATTCAGCTGAGTTGCGCCCACTCTTGTGGTGCAGCGATAGGCGGCTGTCACAGGACTCTCAAAATGGCGGCAGGCTGTTTCCTTTTTGGGCCTGGTCCACTGAAATGGCCCTGGGACACCTTGGAAATCGGACGCTTGTCTGCTAGGTCTTGGACCCCATTCTCGAAAGCGTCCCCTCCGCCTTGAGAATTCATCAAAAGTTTTGGGGGCTCCGACTCCTGCAGGCTTCTGGTGGGGAGCGGCTGCCATGATTGCTCGCGGAATGACCACGACTGAGCTACGAGATGGTGGTGCTTTCATGCTGACGCCAGCTTCAGTCTGAAACATCCAGAAACAAGGTGGGGCTTTCATCGTTTGGGAAAAAAAAAAAGTTTTCATCCTATGAAAAGTGTTGTTTTTAGGTCACATGATCAAGCCTTCCATCATTAGGAAACCAAAAGTAAAATGAACCAATGAAAAGTTTTATAAACAAGTCACATGACCTGTTATGCGGCATAGGGTGTAAAATGCGGAGAAAATACGTTGGCCTGTGAGTTTGCGTCAGTAGCGGACCGATGTGCGAATAGGCCGAAGGCAGCACAACGCGCCAAGATCCGGATGGCACCGAGGTGGTGTCTAGTAAGTTGCCGCACTGGTGTGGCTATCTAACAATGCTGAAAGTCGGCGTGGGGCGCCCCGTTGGCCTGTGAGTTTGCGTCAGTAGCGGACCGATGTGCGAATAGGCCGAAGGCAGCACAACGCGCCAAGATCCGGATGGCACCGAGGTGGTGTCTAGTAAGTTGCCGCACTGGTGTGGCCATCCAACAATGCTGAAAGTCGGCGTGGGGCGCCCCGTTGGCCTGTGAGTTTTGTCAGTAGCGGACCGATGTGCGAATAGGCCGAAGGCAGCACAACGCGCCAAGATCCGGATGGCACCGAGGTGGTGTCTAGTAAGTTGCCGCACTGGTGTGGCCATCCAACAATGCTGAAAGTCGGCGTGGGGCGCCCCGTTGGCCTGTGAGTTTGCGTCAGTAGCGGACCGATGTGCGAATAGGCCGAAGGCAGCACAACGCGCCAAGATCCGGATGGCACCGAGGTGGTGTCTAGTAAGTTGCCGCACTGGTGTGGCCATCCTACAATGTTGAAAGTCGGCGTGGGGCGCCCCGTTGGCCTGTGAGATGGCGTCAGTAGCGGACCGATGTGCGAATGGGGCCAAAGGCAGCGCAACAATATTTTCTGAATAGAAGACACCACAAGGCGCTGAGATGCCAAGATCCGGATGGCACCGAGGTGGTGTCTAGTAAGTTGTCGCACTTCTGTGGCCATCCTACAATGTTGAAAGTCGGCGTGGGGCGCCCCGTTGGCCTGTGAGATGGCGTCAGTAGCGGACCGATGTGCGAATGGGGCCAAAGGCAGCGCAACAATATTTTCTGATTTGAAGACACCACAAGGCGCTGAGATGCCAAGATCCGGATGGCACCGAGGTGGTGTCTAGCAAGTTGTGGCACTGGTGTGGCCATCGTACAATGGTAAAAGTCGGCGTGGGGCGCCCTGTTGGCCTGTGAGATGGTGTCAGTAGCGGACTGATGTGTGAATGGGGCCAAAGGCAGCGCAACAATATTTTCTACAATATTTTCGGAGTAGAAGACACCACAAGGCGCTGAGATGCCAAGATCCGGATGGCACCGAGGTGATGTCTAAGTTGCGGACCGATGTGCGAATGGGGCCAAAGGTAGCGTAACAAGATTTTCTGTATGGAAGATACCACTAGGCGTTGAGATGCCAAGATTCGGATGGCACCGAGGTGATGTCTAGCAAGTTGTGCCACTGGTGTGGCCATCGTACAATGGTAAAAGTCGGCGTGGGGCGCCCTATTGGCCTGTGAGATGGTGTCAGTAGCGGACTGATGTGCGAATGGGGCCAAAGGCAGCGCAACAATATTTTCTGACTGACACCACAAGGCGCTGAGATGCCAAGATCCGGATGGCACCGAGGTGATGTCTAAGTTGCGGACTGATGTGCGAATGGGGCCAAAGGCAGCGTAACAATATTTTCTGTATGGAAGATACCACTAGGCGTTGAGATGCCAAGATTCGGATGGCACCGAGGTGATGTCTAGCAAGTTGGTGTGGTCATCCTACAATGCTGAAACTCGGCGTGGGTCACCCCATTAGCCTGTGAGATGGCGTCAGTAGCGGACCGATGTGCGAATAGGCCGAAGGCAGCACAACGCGCCAAGATCCGGATGTCACCGTGGTGGTTTCATAGTTGAGAGGCTCTTCATCTGCAGTGGGGCGCCGAGATCCGGATGGCACCGAGGTGATGTCTAGCAAGTTGCTGTACTGGTGTGGTCATCCTACAATGCTGAAATGTAGTGGGGCGCCCATTTACCGTTTCAGTTGCCATTCAGCTGAGTTTCGGCTGCTCTTGATGCTACAGCGACAGGCGGCTGCAAGAGGACTCTCAAAATGGCGGCCTGTTCTTTGGATTTGGGCCTGGTCCACTAAAATGGCCCTGGGACACCTTAGAACTTGGACGCTCGATTTTTTTTTCCTTTCCTGTACATGCAAAAAAAGGTAAATGCCCGGTACGTTACACGCTTCATCTGCCACGATGAACTCTCCAGAGGAACCGAAAAAAAATATAGTTGTGGTAACTATACCATGCATCGTCATATGGAGAGGTGGCACCAATTAATTATAGTGCTGCATAAAAGAGAGATTTGGAGGAGAACCCCTGACCTGCTAGTACATTCATCAAAGAAGTGGCACTGAGAGCTTCAGAGGCAAGGGAAACGGTCCCAAATATTTAGAAGAACTTTGGAAAGATTAAAATGACATGTTTAGATTGTGGTAAATTAATTTCATGTGGACAGATGAGTGTTACTCTAATAAATACAGCATATGAACATCATCATAGTCGATGGTTGGTAGAGACATTTTGACTATATCCTGGACCTGCCCGTCCTCGCCCAAAATGGCGCCAGAATAAATGGGACTCGTAACTCCTTGTTGTGTACTGGTTGCAGAACCTTGAAATCACGAGATACGTATGCAGTTTTGAAGCACATGGCGGGCGGGGACGAGAATTGATTGAATATTTCGACATCCCTATTGATATTAAGTTCTGATGTGTTATTGATTACTGTACTGTTGAAAGTTCGAATTAACGTCACCCATGGTACTTGCCCGCAAATGTATATCTAGATAATTTTATTGTAACTGGCCCTGTCGTATTTTAATTATAAAATGTACGTCCACCGATTCCGTAACTGTTAGACACCTTAGTTCTTGCAACCTAATGGCCCGCCCGTTACGTTCCTCTACAGTGTAAATGTCTATTCATCATATACGATTACAGTTTGCTCCGTGGCAGGCCCACGTGGTTATAGGCTCGTATTTGTATAATGAAATTTTCACAATAAAGGTTTTTAAAAGAAAACATGGTAGTAGTATATACATTGGTAAAGTTTTTAATAATAGTCACTGTTTTAGAATCATTAAAAGGCAAGTGAAATAAAGCAGACCAATTACATGAAGGGTAAAAGGTATAATACGAAGGAACGCAGTAAAGATAAATGGTCAAGGGCTGTTGTGTTTTCTATTCCTGCAACATAAAGTGATCGATAAGAATCTCATATTCAGGCGTATCGGCGACTAAGACAGCAGGTCGACCCTCTTTTGCTCAACGGCTCCGTCATGGGACGAAGAAACGCTCTTTTTCTCGAAAAAAGAATATATTTTACTTGCAGGACAGTTGTAAAATTTCCGGGAAAGTACATTAGCCTGGAACATTATAACATATATTTAAGAAAAAATAATGTTCGGAAGTAATTAAAAGCGTAATTTTTAGGTGATATGACCAAGGCTTTCATCATTAGAATAAGAAAAGTAAAATGAACCAATGAAAAGTTTTATTAACAAGTCACATGACTTGTTATGCTTACGTTACGCGCTGCGCGCCCCGGATGACTTCCGGATGCGCTAACGCGGCGCGTCATATGACGCATTACGCGACAACGCAGGTCCAGAATATAGTCAAAATGTCTCCACCAACCAGCGGTCGAAACACAACCCCTTTCAGCAGGCTAAATAGTTCTGTTAAATGACAACAGAAGGGACAGGCAACAAGAACCATCAGTCAAAGAGGGGAGGGCTAGTTCTTCTCTACCGGGTTACATTGGGGCGCTACCGGAACTGATCGAATTGGTAGTCTACAGTGTTTCTGGATGTTTCAGACTGAAGCTGGGGTTAGCATGAGAGCAGCACCATTTCGTAGCTCCGTCGTGGCCATTCCGCAACCAATCATGGCAGCCGCTCTTTATCGTTATTTTGGGCGGGGTGGGTGGCGGAGCCGAGCTGTTTTGCAGCCATCATTGTGTGGAGTTCAGTTCATCTCACTAGTTTTGTATTTGTCATGAGGGGTTGTTCCTAATGTTTCTATTTTAGCGAGGTCAAAAAGAGATCCCATTAGTGGCCTACTGATTTTGCTCGATTCCTTTTCTTTTTTTTTACACGATTTTTCGTTATCTGCAAAGACTAAACAGAGTATTGCGACTCTGTGTTTGTTTGTAAATAGAGAATGAACCAAAGAGAACTAATTCTAAAACAGTAAATACTTGGATAACAATCAATCAAATGGAGAGAGAAGCAGGCACGACGGATTACAACGGGGGCAAAGGCCTGCGTTAACTACCTTTCACTATCTGCAAAGAGAGAGTACTCCTAATAGAAATGAGGGGGGGGGCACCATTCAAAGCAGATCAGTGTGCATAAACACGAAAATGTTTTCACTTACCACGTACTTGACATTCGACAGCTTATGATATTTGCTATTAAAAAACCATTGAAATTCACTGAAAAAACCATAGGTTATAGACCATATATAGTTAGGAATTAGCATTTACAAAACCTTGAAAATTCACTGAAAAAACCATAGGTTATAGACCATATATAGTTAGGAATTAGCATTTAAAAAACCTTATTTTACTCACACAAAACCATTGAAATTCCATATATAGTTAGTTGCACTAACTATATATCGCGCACCCGCAATCCACTGCTGATCATGTCACATATTACATCATTCATGACATGGTCAGTGACATCACTGATGACATCACTGATGACATCTCAAATGACATCACTGATGACATCACTGATGACATCTCATTTGACATCATTCTTGTGCTAATACGATAAACCTCTTCAGACTCTAATATAACCTTAGATACACTCAGTGTATACAGACACTCACACACTGCCACTCATCCATGGAGTTACTCACACACCCAGTCAGTCATGCAAAGAAACAATCTCACCTCCATTTCTTCAACTATATAGTTAAACACACCTTACTTATTGAAACATATACTAACACATATTTACTCTCTTATACAATCCCTGATACAAGTTCACAATGATCGATACAACCACTCACTCATTCAGTGGCTCTCATGCACAGTTATTTATATATGCCAACTCTCACATGTACTGTGTTTTACATATGTACTTACTATGACATGTAGCATTGAGATATCCATTCACTCATCAATACACTCATGCACACAGTCAACTGCCCATGTAGCTGTTTCCACATGCACTCTTGAACTCATACACCTAGTGAATAAACTGCTCACACATCTATGCATAGAGTCACACACCTTCCAGCCACCCCCACACAAACTCAATCTCCCATAGAAATACTTGGGCAACCAATTAATAACACATATAGCCTCTCGTATAGCTAATGATCAACACATGCAGCAGTTTACAGAACAACAGACATAATGATGCACAAATTAAGACAGTTTAGTCACTAACCCATGCATTCAGTGAGACACATTTAATCACTCACTCATACAGTCAGTCACGCACCTACTAAATCCTTCATCCAGACACTTATACATCCACTCATTCTTCAATATGTAAGACATATTTTAACTTTACAGAAACATACAGTCACTGGATGTTGTCATCAGTGATGTCATCAGTGATGTCATTTGAGATGTCATCAGTGATGTCATCAGTGATGTCACTGACCATGTCATGAATGATGTAATATGTGACATGATCAGCAGTGGATTGCGGGTGCGCGATATATAGTTAGTGCAACTAACTATATATGGAATTTCAATGGTTTTGTGTGAGTAAAATAAGGTTTTTTAAATGCTAATTCCTAACTATATATGGTCTATAACCTATGGTTTTTTCAGTGAATATATATATATATATATATATATACGCGACAAACTAAAATGTAATCGAAAAAACGAATGTGCAGATATGAGGAAGAATACCTCCCGTCTTCTTTTCGAGTGTGATGAGTAAAAGATATATACATTTATTCAGTCTACTAACAGCACACCAGTCGCGGCCCACAATACACAACTGTACTGCTTCACTAAATGTACATTAGGGGCGGTATTTTGCTTCCACATAGATATCACTCAACCAGGCAGCTCCTATTGCCTCGAACAATAAAGGGCAGTACCCATCACCCAACCAACGGCTTAAAGGAAGCTGATGGGTAGTGGTGTTAACTGGGTATTTTAGCGACGAACTATGATTCATGTGAATCCACATTTTGATTCCTTGCGTTCCTTTGCCTCAAGCGCATCCAGATCTAATCATTTCTTTGACTGCTCTCATCAGCCAATAAGCAAAGAAACATTTTATCTTTTTTTCTAAAGAGCGGTGTGTCTTTTTCCCTCTTGTTAGTTTCAGATTCGCCGCACTTCCCTCGTGTTGCTAATGGGCCCGCCGGCAATTCTCAAGTCAAAGCTGCTTCCTGCTCTGCCCATCTGTAGCTCATTACAGCTTTTCTCACTACTCACCATCTGCGCTGTATGATGTGCAAAAGATCTCCCTGCCAAGATCTGGAGGTGGTAATCCAGGGCCATCCTTGGCATGGGCGAGCTGGGCCCAGGCCCGGGGCGCCAATTTTCTGCGAAGTGCAGCAGGGCTGCCTGACCTAATGTGATGCAAACAGCAGCGGCTCGTTCATCCCACTTGGTCTCAATCGGGTCCCATTAAATACTTTGTATTCAACCCTTATTTTGCCTCAGCGTAATTGTTAGCTCCCCATCAACCCCCTGCCCCCCCACCCTCCCCCCAGCTTCCTCAGACCTCCTGCTGTCACACTGTAACACACCCTCAAGGCAAACGCCAAATTGTCTTTCCTACCAGGGTGATGTCCCGGTCACTCCGATTTAGGGATGGTCCTGAGTACTGCACAACAATATATGTGCATATTTGTTGTGTTGCATTGTTTGTGTGGCAGTAATTTGTTCTGTCATTTGTTGCTGTGTTTTTCTGCTGCATTACTGCAATGCAATAGTGTGTTGTACCTTGGCTGTTGTGTTGCATTCTGTTTTGACTGTATTGCTGTGCCCAGTTTTTCTAAATATGATGTTCTCTTGGTTTGTGTATGGTATTGTGTTGTGTTCTGTTGTTTGCTTATCAAATGTCAACAAATGCTGTTACATTTCAAACAAAATGCTGCCCTTAAATTATTTCCAAAGACAAATAACTGCTCACTGCTGCAAAGGTGATAGCTCTGCTCCAACCCTTCAACTGTTCAAGACACCAGTCAGCCCAAAACTGTGGCAGAGACTTTGGGACTGATTTAGAATTTGGTGGACAGGTTAGTCCACCACAAACGACCTGATTAAGAGTGGGTCGGTTAATTCTGACCCATGTATAAATCCCTGTTTACTAATGGCTGGAATGAAGAGTTTGCAGGTATTTAACACATCTGATGACTATTGGATGCATTACATACATACATGCATTACATACCTCAAGCTTGGTTAAATTTCAGCAGGTGAAACATGCCGAAATTTATCATCGGAATTATGTATGTTATTTACCTTACCATGCTGAAGTTGGGTTGCTAAACATCAAGATCCCTATGTTATTCGACAAACTCATAATAGGCGCTAGTTATCACATCTGATAAATAACGTACCCCTGGTATCGTTATTTAATGTGTGTGCTACGTAGCCATTGTTGTAATGAGGGCCAAGGGACGGATATGACCATCTGCCTTACTACAATGATATGGGAGATAATAACCTTTTAATAAGGCGGAGGGGATATCCGTCACTAACAGTGCTTAATTTGTAAAAGAATAAGTGCAGGTGCATAACGCTTTCCTCAGGTCGACATCCATGATGATGCACTCCCTGCCCCTTTATTTCCTTCTTGCAGATTCCTTCTTTCTCCCTTTGTGACTTTTTTCCATATTTCATTTCCTCCTTCTTTTGCCTTTGTGTGTTTTTTCCTCTCTTGTTCTTGGTCAAAGCCAAATAAGAGTCGGTCCTCAATAATGAGTGCCAGTTGGCCCAACTGCAAGCCTCAAATTAAGCACTGAGACAAATTTGCTAAACTTTAAATCAGTTAATTTTTCTTATATTAGCATTTTCTGCGCTTACTTTATATGATACGGCTCCCTGTCCGTTCAAGGTCAATAAAATTAGCACCATTGTAGTTGTATTAGAATGTGTAACAAGTTCCTTTCACACTGATAGTGTACGGTGGGCTGTTTTAAAAAAACTATTATAGCTTTGCCACTGGTCGAAAATGAGTTTTCACGAATGCGTAATTTAGCTGTACTTTTAAATTATTGAACTTTTTTTTTGCACTATGCAAAGTGAAATTCTATGTAAGAGATAGCTTTGTGACTCACAAACTGAACATTCAATTATTTGCCAATCTCAAGAAAAAGGAGGAAATAGAATCTTGTCACCCTTTTTTCAAACTTTATTGGCTGCAGAGCAGAAGGTCTCCAGTTCAGTAGTGAAAGCTGTACCTGAGATACAGCTTCTGCTGTGCAAATGACAGCTGCTGGTAGTGGAGGAAATAGGCAGCTGTCCACCAAACTACTGTCTTATTACTTACCGGTAATCTTCATTACACCGATTAGGGTCCTCCCCGTCCCAGTCCTTCCTACGTGAGGCAGTCCTGCCTCCACCCAGCCAATCATACCCCCAGTATTTCCATACTACATAAGCCCCGCCCACCTACCACCATGCCTGTCATCAACAAGACTCCGACACAAACACAGCGGGAGGGAGGGAGGGAAGAGGAATGGGACGGGGAGGACCCTAATCGGGGTAATGAAGATTACCGGTAAGTAATAAGACATTACCCCCTCATGGGTCCTCCCCGTCCCAGTACTTACTACGTGAGGAACTCACAAGCAGGGAACCAATAAAGAAAATACGCAGGACACCAGGGATCCATGCAGAGTACAAAACTTTAATCAATAAAAGATCAATGAACAACAGCGTTCAAGACGCCAACAGAAAAACTGTCAGCAGAGGCATGTAAAACATCAAGCCAATAATGTCGCACAAATGTGTGATGAGACTGCCAGGTGGCTGCCCTACAAATCTCCTGGATAGAGACCCACGCCCCCTCAGCCCAGGAAGCAGACACAGAACGCGTTGACCGACCCTGTACATGAGACGGAGGAGGCAAATCCAAAGACTTGTAAGATTGACATACCGCCAAACGGACCCACCACTGATCGTGGAAGTGGAAACCTTCTTCCCTTTAGCCACACCCCCACAGGAGACAAACAGGGCAGGAGAACTCCGGAAGTCCAGGGAACGTTGGATGTAAATTTGGAGAGCCCTGCGAACATTCAAAGCAGGGGGAACAAGGGAATCCCCCTCAGCAGGCAAATCAGGAAGAATCACCTCCTGCTGCAAATGAAAACTCGAAGAAACCTTAGGCAGGAAAGCCGGATCAAGCCGCAAAATGACCCGATCCGGGAGGAACTGCAGATAGGGAAACGAAATGAGCAAGGCACCCAACTCACCCAACCTGCGAGCGGAGGTAATGGCCAACAGGAAAGCCACCTTAGCGGACAGCCATAACAAATCCGCCTCCATCAAAGGCTCAAAAGGGGGCAACTGCAGACCACGCAAAACAGTAGGCAAATCCCAAGAAGGAATGAGAACAGGAGAAACCGGCCGACGAAGCCGAAAGCTCCGAAGAAGTCGACTAACCAAAGGGGCAACACCCTCCAACGAGGCCCCAGGACCCCGACAAGTACGAACCGCTGCCCACTGAGCAGACAACGTGGAAGGGGAAAGGGCTTTCAAAAAACCATCTCGGAGAGAGAAACTCCAACACAGAAGAAGGAACTCCCCAGTACAGGACCCACCCCATGAGAAGAACACCTAGAAACAAAAGAACCCCAATGACGACCACAGCACTTAAGGGTCGAAGGGCGGCAAGACAACTGGATGTCACAAGCCACCACTGATGAACAACCCAAAGACTCCAACGTCAACCGCTCAAGAGCCAAGCCGTCAGCTGCAAACGACGAAGACAAGGCAGAGACAGGAGCAGAAACTGAAGAGGAGACGGACACAAAGGAAGCCGGACAAACCGACCCTCCGCCAGCCGCAACAGGAGAGGAAACCAAATGCGGTGAGGCCAGAAAGGAGCAATCAACAGGACTGAATCTTTCTCCCCCCGAATCTTCTGCAGCAGCCTCGGGAGGAGTGGAATGGGAGGCAATGCATACAGAAGGCCCGAAGGCCAGGGAATCGAAAGAGCATCACCGCCTAAGCCTGAGGACACAGCACCTCCTAACAAAACCGGGGTAGGAGAGAGTTGTGAGGGGATGCACAAAGATCGTTCCAAGGAGTCCCGAACCGAAGGCAAAGGGACAGGAACAGAGGAAGAGAGAGATGGTACAGAACAGAAGATGGAAGGTCGCGGCTCAAAGCGTCCACATGAAAATTCAACCGTCCCCGAAAGTACACCGCCCTCAAGGCCAACAGATGAGATTCCACTCAAGCACAAATCATGGAGGCCAACATGTTCAGAGATGAGCACCTGGTCCCCCCATGACGGTTCAAGTAACAACGAGCCTCCTGGTTGTCGGTATAAACCAACCGATTCGCCCCGAGGAGAGGAACCTGAAAGAACTGCACCGCCTCCCAGATAGCCGCCAACTCCCGCCAGTTCGAGGAACAGGCGCTGTCCCCCTGAGACCACCGACCCTTGGCTTCCAAGGACCCCAAAGTGGCCCCCCAACCCCAGAGACTGGCATCCGTCATCAACAAAAGGGGAGGAGGATCCTGTTCAGAGACTTCAGTTCATCGGGGGTCTGTTCGACACCTCTCTGTGGGCGGTGTTTCTCCCTCCTGTTCGGATCCTTTCCCTACAGACTCTGTTGCGGGATCTGTTGTGTCGTCCCTCTGCCCCAGCTCGTATTTGGTTGCGGGTCCAGGAGTTGATGGCTGCGACCACTGCTGGGCTTGCCTCCATCTCAAGCCCTTAGTGACTCATCTGTTGGCTCGGTGGGACCCCTCCCAGGCAGATTACAAGACTCTGGCTCCTCTCTCTCCTGCTCTGATTCAGGACTTGGACTGGTGGCTTTGCACTCCCAATCTGGAGAAGGGGGAACAGGGACAACGTAGACTCCACCGCCAGAAGAGCCTGAGGAAAAGAGGAAGCAGAGACCAAACAATCTTCAATATAGAGAAACACAGAGAAACCCTGATGTTGCAAAACCCCCACAGCAGGAGCCAATACCTTGGTAAAAGTCCTGGGAGCAGTGGAGAGGCCTAACGGCAGAACCTTAAACTGGAAATGCACCCCTGGACCACAAACCTCAGGAACCGCTGACTGTCCAGATGGACCGGAACGTGAAAATAGGCATCCTCTAAGTCCAGGGAAGCCAACAAATCTCCCTCCTGGATGAGGGGAATGACAGACTGCAATGTGACCATCCGAAAATGATCCAACCGCGCCAATTTATTCAGGGAACGGAGATTCAATATGGGGCGGAAGGAACCATCGGGCTTTGGAACCAGAAACAGACGGGAATAGAACCCCAGGCCCACTTCCTCCACTGGAACCGGCACCACTGTCCCTTTCCGGAACAACATGGTGACGCCGGACAACATGGCAGACCGCCGCACGGGGTCTCTTGACAACGGGGTAACCAGAAAACAATCCATAGGGGGAGGGCCTCAGAAGGGAATCTGGTGACCCCACCTGATGACATCCAAGACCCATTGATCGGAGGTCAGAGCTGACCAACGGTCCAGAAACAAACGGAGACGATCCCCCCACTGCGGCATAGTCACTTTTGTCCAGCACCAGAGGGAGGCTGCAGCTGCTGCTGCTGCTGCTGCTGCTGCTGTTGCTGCTGAGGCCGGGATTTATAATGGAACGCGGCACCCCGACCACGGGCCCGACCACAAAAGGGCTCAGAGGACAAAACCTCTTGAAACCCCTGCTTCTGGAAAAAATGCCTTTTCTTAGGAGCAGGCTGAAAAGGCTTCAACAACTTCTTCTCCTCCGCAGAGCGCTGCACCATCGTATTCAAGGCATCCCCAAAGAGGCGGGGACCCTCAAAAGGCAGTTTATGGACCAAAGTCTTCTGAGCAGCTTCAAGACGCCATGGCTTTGTCCACAGAGACCTCCTCCCAGCAGCAGAGGAGAAAGCCCACAAGGAATCAAAAGTGACATCCGACAGGAATTGCGCCAAAACCTCCATCTGAGCCAACACAGGAGTAGGGTCACCATGATCCTGAAGACAGTCAAACAGCTTCTCGAAATCCCTGAGCAGGACCTGTGACGCATAGGCCGCATAAGTGCTAGCACGCACCCCAAAGTGAGAAGCGGCGTAAGAACGTTTGAGAGCAGATTCCAACTTACGCTCCACCGGATCAGACAGGGAAGCCTCCTACGAAGATAAAGAGGAAGAGGAGGAATCCATAGATGACAAAAGAGAATAAACCTTCGGAATCGCAGGAAACTGGAAATCAAAGTCCGCCAGGCGATACCGCTTCCCCAGGAATCGCGGAATACCCTGCTTATCCACCTCAAGCCACTCTTTCGTGAGGATATCCTTCAGGACATCATGGAAGGGGAGGTCATCTACCACAGAGGAACTATACTGTGCGTAAAACCCCTCCTCAGTCAGGGATTTAGGGTCAAACCCAAGCACCTCTCGAATATGGACCAGCATGTCAGAAAAAACTTTGCCCTCGACGTACTTTCCCTTAGGGGAATTGTCCATGTCTTCCTCATCATCCTTAGCCCGCTTAGCTGCAGGCTCCAGCAGCGCAGACTGGAACGCAGAATTAATTAAGTCCTGCAAATCAGCCCTAGAAGTCTGCAAGACGTCGTCCAGATCCTGAACATTATGCTGCTTGGAAACAGCCTTAGCCGGTACAGGAGAAGAAGCCCCTTCAATCATGGTGAAAAACCCTAGAAGCAACCAAACAGGAAATCACCACAACAAAGGAAGTGCCCAGCAACCTCCAATAAATACTGCCCCCAATCATCCAATCACACAAAGGTGAGGCAGGTGAATGAAATAAAAAGAGGGCAGCCCTGAAGACTTCACCCACAGCCACAGGGCAAAAGAAAAAGGCTGCGGGGGCCGGACGCTGCGATAGTGCAGCAGCGCCGGAACGACCCGAGGCCAGGACACCACCAAAACTCCCCGCCCCAGCCCAGCACATGAGCGGGGAGGGACCTGACCCCAGAAAAGGAGCTCGGCCAACCGGAAAACCAGAGTGGCCCTGCCGTGCATTCAAGAAATAAACAGCACTTAATGCAAAACACACAAGAAAAACTCACGGAACCGCCACCAAAGGAAACTGGATCCAGGGACCGGAACCAGGAGCATCAGTGTTCCGACTGCCGTCGGAGCAGAAAAAAACAGGCATGGCGGTAGGTGGGCGGGGCTTATGTAGTGTGGAAATACTGGTGTTGTGATTGGCTGGGTGGAGGCAGGACTGCCTCGCGTAGTAAGGACTGGGACGGGGAGGACCCATGAGGGGGCAATGACTCCTCCAACTGACGTCCCTTCACATTGCAGTATATTTTTGCAGTTGTGCTACAAATAGTTTCAGCTGTTTGTCCCAGACAGTATTGCATACAATATCATAGGGAGTTGGCTTTCGTTTGAGAGAGCCGGCAGCAGCAGAGCTGAGCAGAGTAACACCGAACGGAACGCCGGCTGCAACAAGGAAGCGAGCAACGAGCACCCACCCACAGAAGACCTGCCTGGCGCCTTCCATACCTGCTGAGTTGCTGGAGTCCTTGTTGTTCCCGTGAGCCGCTGACTGTGGTGGGGGTTGGTGCAGAGGCGCAGAGTTTGTGCGTGCCTCGTGGTCCCATCCCATGCCGTCTGGACTTCCTCTCCGCTTCTGTGGCAGCGAGCAGGGATTTCAAGCCGCCCGAGCAAGAGTCAGCAAGAGTCAGATAAGTGCTTGGAGCATGAGCTCAGTGTTCCTGATTCTAATTCAATCTACATTACCTTAATACTTTGACCCAGACAATCTGCTTTGTGTAATTCAACCTTCACTCCTTTTTGGTCAGCATGAAATTGTGACTATATCCAGAAATTGTGACTAGATCAATCGCAAATAGTGATTTTGGAAGGGACCATTAGGTTTTTTTTGGTGTAGTACTTTTGTTATGGGCTTATCTGGGTCCGTATTTTTAGCAGCTGCTGCAAAGTGTGAGCCCAGGAACCCGCAGAAGCTTTCCATCTAGGTTTGGGTGCAGAGCAGAAGGTCTCCTTCAGCCCCAGAAGAACTTGAAGCCTCTCAACTCAACTCCTCCTCACACAGACCTCTTTGGTCTTTCTCCAGCTCCAACTCCACACACCCAGGTCTCCAGTGACCACTTAGGGTTACATGTGAATTCCAGCTTTTAGCTTCAGGCTTACAAGGGCCCTTCTTTCAACCATAACAGCCATGAAAAAGAGCTGCATTAATCCGTAAAAATGTCTTCAATCAATCACTAGGGAAAAAAAACAGGGTACCTTTGGAGTACCCCTTTGAGTCATCACGGTTTTGTGGAGTTGTGGAGCTAACACAGCAAGACAGCAAGACAGCAGCCACAATCCATTTTTAGGTCGTTATTCCAGTACCAACAAGAGTCTACTAATTAAGACTACTTATATCAAGGATGAGATCTGTTACGGTGCGGTGTAAGGCTCAAGCCCCAATGAAAAGAAAGCAAGAAAGAGAGACTGCTCCGGGAAATCTTTTCGCAAAAAGAAAGCCACAAATCCAACCGGACAGGTCAGTTGTCAATGTTAGTGTCAATGTCGCCCCCCTCGCCCAGAGGAATCAGAGTGCCTCCTATGACTCGGACGTAGCCTTGGACGTGAGTATGGAGCTTCATCCAGAAGGTAGCCCAAAGGTTCAAACTACTTCAGCTGGCATTGTGGGCTTGCAGTCAGGCCAGATTGGTGACAAAGATAGTTACAAAGAAGATAAAAAAGTTGATGGATCATCATAACTCGTCAAAAATAACTGATTATTTTCGACCAGCAAATAAACATGACAAATCACAACAATTAAATAAGAACGATAAATGTCAACCAGAAGAATGGTCGCTACTTGCCTTGTCCAGACCTCTCCATATCCCAACTCAATGTCTCTAACAAATAAGCAGCCAAATGAGTATCCATCAAGTAGGTCTCTGGTGTATGCCCCAAAAGTGGTTTATACAGACCCAGCTTCGAAAGGTGCTGATGGGTGGGCACCTCAATTCTTTGTATTTCCTGAGTTTAAATTATACAGCAAAGAGGATTCTTTACCTCCCTTAGCATCTGATGAGAGGCCTAATACAATCTCACAGGAAGTAACTATAGAAGATGAGCAAATCAAAATGGCATGGATAGGGACACAGGGAGAAAAAACTCTGAATCTGTGGGCCGCTATACTGAACTCTGTGCAAGAAAAAGGAGGAATAAAATCTGCTCAGGCAATTTAGAGAGCTCCCCCCCCCCCCGCAAACCCCTGAACAGGATGGTTAGGATTGTCGAGGGATGACCCAAATGGGTCTTATGGTGCCATCGTGGCCTCCTCTCAAGATGTTGTTCACAACAAGGTAGCATCCCTTAAAAATCTAAGGGCATCTCATTCCACATATAGTGGACCATTATTGTTACACAGCTCCCAACCAGAGGAAACATCTGGAGCCCACCACGCCAGCCGAGAGGACAAAATATTACCCATGGGTAATCTGCAAGCAAAAGAATGCTTGGTAGAAGAATCCCCCATACCACCCCAAGTGAACAGCCTCTCCTGGAATCCCAGTTGCAGGCAGCAACTGATGACAATCAACTAACTTCAAAAGGCAGTGTCGGTCCGGATGAATTTCTTGGTTTAAACAAATCTGGTCAGATGCTGCTGTGGATCCCAGAATTTAAATCAAGGGGCTCTCAAGATATATTAAATCGCTCAAACATCCTAAAACTGCTCAAAGCTGTGCCGGGCCTGACCCATGTAAAGTCTGATGACATCTTCTCAATTAAGTTTCTGCTGGCAAGAAGACGTCAGCTTGTGGATCCCACTTTAGTTATCTTCTCATCCTCGGTGCTTCCAGCTGTGATTCTGGAAAAGAAAAAGCATCTTAAAGCCTTGGGCATCGAAGTAACATCCTATCTCGGGGATAGATACTCCCATGTATTGCTTGCAGGGCCATCATCAAGTGAGCAATCGGCGCCCAGCATGTCTGTACTAAGAGGAGCTGGCGGAAGGACCTCCCCTGCGGTCTATCTCAAATCAGACTCACATTTCACCAAAATGTTTGTCAGAGTAACTAACGACATAACCGCTGGCCTGCCACGAAGACTTGTAACAACTAATGAGCAACAATGCTCTTGGGGTTGGTTACCACAGGCGGTGTCTCGAACCTAGAGCAGTCAAGACTGATGCGAGGGAAGTCCATTAAAAAAGTTTCCCGGCAGCCTGGTAGTTTGCTCTTGGAACATTAATGGCTTACAGACAAAACTTTCAGATCCAGATTTCACAGGATTCCTACAAACCTTTGATATCCTAATGTTTCAGGTAACTTGGGTGCAGACGTCTATCCCGCTCATCGGCTACAAAGAATACACGAAATGAGCTGAAAGAAAGAGTGCCTATGGGTGGGGCAAAAGGGTGCCTGGCAATTTACATAAACACTAACATAATAAGTGAAATGGTTGAAGTGTTCGTGGATGACCCAAATATGCTGGTAATAAATCTGGAAGGTTGGGATAATAATTTTAAAGAACTAATTATCATCACAAATCTGTACATCAATCCAAAGCAAAAAGTGACATCTTCCAGGAAAATAGCAGCTCATTTATCCCAGTTAAAAGACAGCCATGACAAGGTACATTGGCTTGTTTCCAGTGACTTTAACCTCAACCTTTTTCATTTTCCTTCAGAAGAACATAGTGATGCAGTTGGCCCCCTCCCAGAGCAAGTAATGCCATCAATCTTACGGAGGGTAAACTCAGGAGAAGAACTCATGAAAGCCTGTGAACTATTGGGCCTGTGGGTACTAAAAGGCTGAAAACCATCTGGCATTCCACTGGGCTGGTCAAGGGTCTGTGGTGATACGGTCTCAATTATAGACTATATCCTTGTTTCAATGTCCCTTTACCATTAGATCTGCAACTGTAGGATATGCCATTGTGTGGAAATAGATCACAACCCGCAGGTCATGAAGGTGAACACATCCCTGCGCAAACTTGAGGCTTTTAGTAAGTTGCCAGGAGAAACACACTCAGAAAACCTGAACAGCCTGAAGTGGAGCACTCAACTCATTAGCGGAGGATGCGGTCTCAAGTCTACAGAACCTAGTCCAATGCAAGTTTAATCCAATAGCGACTTGGGAGACTTTCGGCAATAATTTGACTAAAATCCATAGTAAGATGAGTCACAAGAAGGGAACTCAACTTGATTATGGCAAATCGTTAATTATGCCTGTCCAAATTTGGAACATTAGAAAGGAAACAGGCACATTCTTTTGGCAATCACTTCAACATCCAGGAGACCTGGATCTACTACAACAGCTCCGCAATGAAAGACGGCGGCTAAAAAAATAGATCTGGAAGCATAAACAAGCAAAACAAGAAACACTATGGGCCCCCTTACAAGACGCCTCCTAAACGCACGATTCAAAAAGATTCTGGTATATAATTAATAGGAACGAGAAAGGCCCTGCAGCTGCAAACAATGCCAATATCAGTGAGACAGACTGGGTACATTATCTAAAGTCACACTTCAAGAGCGGTTTGATTCCTTCAGCTGGTACATTCTGTCCTAATAAAACCACTGTGGTACAACAGAAAATTACAGCAGCCGAAGTAGATTAGGTCATCAAAAAAGTCCCGGGCCGACTGTGCCCCCAGCCCAAATGGGCTACCACAGGCTTTATTCAAACATGCGCTGTTTTACTAGCATCAGTGTTTAATTTTATTTTAGAAAACAATGGTATTCCTTTTAGCTGGAGGGGCTCCATCCTTCATACCATTTAAAAAAAGGCTTGGCTTGTTCACCTAGCAACTATAGGCTAATAGCACTGATGGATGTTGAGTTAAAATATTTTTTAATGCTGATACTCCATGATCTGGAATCCTGGTCGTATGGCAATGGAAGAATTCTCTTAAATTAAACTGGCTTCCAAAGGGACCAAGGCACTTGGACTAATCTTATGACCCTGAGTCTAATCAGGTACAGAGCGAAAGCAACAAGGACACCCCTATACTTGTGCTTTGTTGACTTTAAAGCAGCTTTTGATTGTGTCTCCGGTACAAATTATGGGCCAAGCTTCCATCGAACATCCTACAAGCAATTAGGCTGGTATGGTCGACACCTGGGTCAAGATCAAAATTGGAGACGGTTCCTGCGTATCAAGGAAGGTCCAAACATCCTTAGACATAAAACAGGGCTGTGTCCTAGCCCCCTTCCTTTTAAACTTATTTTTGGCAGATCTCTCCACTGAGCTTGACGAACAGATGGCCCACGCTCCGTCCGTTGGAGGTCAACAAATGTCACATACCCTCTACACAGATGACCTTGTGTTGTTCAGCAACACACAAATAGGACTTCAAAGGCTGCTGAACACTCTGGAAGCTTATACTGAAAAGAATGGCCTGGAAATACATTTTTCATAAGCAAGTGTGTTGGTGTGCGAATGTCCTTTCAAGATCAATCAAAAATGGTTTATCAACGGAAACAAAATTGACAAGGTCGAACTCTATGTATACCTAGGAGTGAAAAGAGACACAAATGCCTCCTTTGTTTGCCAGAAGAAGGCGATTAGGGTGAAAGCGCAGGCACTTAATTATGGCTTCTCGTCACTGGCCAGATCTAATGAAGGTCACGATCTAAAGCCCACGGATTAGTTATGAAAGCCAAACTGTTGTCTACGCTTGCATTCGGAATGGAGATTATGTTGGGCAATGATGCTCTTTTGTTAGAAAAACTGATCATAAGAGCCTAAAAGCAAATCTATAGGCTCCCCAAGTCGGCTTCTCCTGCACAAATTCGGCTAGAATTTCTGCTTACAAAACAGACAGGCTGGCAGCGTTTGTAAAGCTTTGTTATAACCTGTGAGTAGCAGCTGAAAACACTCTGGCTAATCTAGTCTGGATCGAAATTAACTTGCAAAGGGGCAATGGTGCTCACAAGAAATATTTAGAAAACAGTTATGATGCTTGATCTGGGTGACTTTAAAAAAATGTAATATCTCTGGGCAAGCCTTTAAGAAACTAGTAAATAAATTTACTACACTGCAAAGTTGGGTGGCAAACAAAGAAACTCTGTCAAAAAGTCACCACTGGTGGCTCGTGTTGAAATCATATTCCATTCTACGAGAATCAGCCCTGCTAGCTGCACCTTACCACCAGAAGATCAAACAGTAATTTCTGGCCCTAAGATTCGGAGAAATAACCACGCTAGACCTCATGCCAAAATGGAGGTTGACCGGTCTAAGTGAAGACTGGTCCTGCCGTCTATGCCACCAGGGGTCTGAATCTTTACTTCACACTGTCTGTGTTTGTCCTGTTCTGATGGTTCAACGAAGATTTCTATTAAGGTGGGAGTTCCTTGAACGGGGAATTAGGTGCTGCAGGCATGCACTGGAGGATCAAAGAACACCATTCTGAAAATTAGACTGACTCGGTTAGTGATCTGTTTTAAGAAAACTCATCAGGATATGCAATGTGTAATCTGGGGGGGGGGGGCCTGAATGTAATTCTAAAATGTAAAAGCTCAGAAACCTCTTATGTTCACTTATCACGCACAGAAACTGTGAATGACGGGTTGCTATGGATTGAAACCAGTAGCTCCCTATCCCTTTAGTTACAGATAACTACTTTATCTAGTTCTGTATGTTTAATGATGTGAATTCTTGCATGATTGCTTTTTAATAGTGGATCTCATTGTCCTTCTGGCATCGTCTTCATACTTGCCTCAGTCCTGCTTATAGGCACCTTAACTACATATATTAATTTACTTATGGGACTTTTTAGTTATCTGTGTGGAAATCTTGCTTTTTTAGACATCAGGGTAACAATCCGCTCCTGTTTAGTCACTTTTATCTAACATAGCTTAGTGTTTGGTATCCCGACTAAAATTTCTAGGAAGAAAAGTTGAAGAAAGCAAAGGGCAGGTATCGCGATGGTTGGTGGCTGTACTACTTGTATCACAAATCCCCTTTTTATCTTTTTTTTTTATGGTTTTTAAACTGTGTGATTTTGTTTATGATTTTAATTGACTAATAAACTAACATTAAACCAAACATCGAGTAGGCTTTGGGTCATTACCTTCCTCAGATTGGGTGGCTGTATTGTCAATATCAGTTACATATTCTTTATTGGATGGTTTTCTTCCTAATAAATCCCTGTACACTTACTTGTCAGTCCAACCCTTCGATCATTTCTTCTTATACCTCCCTCTTGATTAAGCTGCATCCTTCGCACCCTCTTTTTATGGAGCTATTTTTCATTCTGTCCTGCATGTTTTGTTTTTTCCTTAGCACTCCACAGGAGTACATGCCCTGCCCCTTCCTTCTGCACTGTGTGCACTCAGAGCAGGTTTGTATTCTTTCCCTCACTCCCGGAACCTCCCCAATCATCAGCCTCCACCTCCCTGCCTCCCCCTTCTCCTCCCCTCATGTACTCTCTGACTGCCCTCTCTGTCCTCTCCAAGACAAGAGGACCAAAAATACCCATTTGTCCTCCTTAGATAAGGATGGTGCAGAAATTGATCTTGGGTAGTGGACCAGGCAACAGAAGGCGGGACTAGTGATGCTCGGGTTGTTGACTCACAGCACTTTCAAGAGTCTCTTGGTGCCTGCTTTCCTCAGTCCTCTCTCTCTCCCCTGCCCCTTTCCCTCGTACCCTCTTCCACTCTCTGCTGGCTGACACTATTGGCTTTTGCCAAAGCGGAATGCTTTTAAAATGCACAGGCATTGGCAAAACCAACAGCAATGACAGGCCACCTTGAAAGTTTATGTCTTATATGTTCATGATGGCTGCCAAGTTGCATGATAAAGTATGAAAACATTATTATCTGGTGCATTTCACAAACATTGACATTGGTGAAGCCAATTGCAGCAACCACAAAGCATAGGTAAAGCAAATGTAATTGGTTTTGCCAATGCTTGCTTTAAATTACAGACCCTGTCTACTTGAAGAAAAAACTGCTATAACATTCAGATATGAAGGCCTGCTGTCCCTTTCAGGCTTCCATTGCTGCATTTGCAGACAAATGTAAGGATTCATACAGGAAATCCTAACTCATGAATATTATTCAGCCCATTATCTTTTTTTTTTGTTGTAAATGTTAGCTTTGCTCTGTGCCAAATTAATACATAAGACAAAATGCAAAAAGTTGGGCAAGCTGCATCAAAGCTTGTCATCCCTCTGTTCTCTTTTTACACCTGACCACTGCCCTCTGAAAAAACGTATCTCCACTAACCCATTTGATAGCAGTTACAAAATGTGTAAAAAATATTTGCTCATTTTGGCACAGTAGTTCTTGTGATGTTAGGACATTGCTTCTGAGCCTAAAAGAAGTAGCCTTACCCAAAATAATAATCCAAAGAAACAAACAATCAAAATTAACAGTGATATAAGGCGTTGTGATGTAATATGTGGGAAAATTAGCAGTGCATAGAGAGGGTGCGATATTTAGTTACCTTAGGGCACGAGATAACTATAACTATAACTGCTGAATTTCTGTTGTTTTGTGTGTGCAAAATTTGAACCTAGCTATAATGGTCTTGCAACCCTTTTTTTTTTGTTTTATGAATTTCTAAAAAAAATGTAATTCTATTTCGTAACTATAATTTCCCTGTAAGCTCTGTTTTGTTCAGTGAATTTCAATTTAAAAAAAAAAAATGAAGTGATACCCAGTTACCTTAACTTAATCTAACCACAGCCGGCCGCAGGGCCTCAGCTGCGGCCGAACCCCTCGAATGCAGCCGCACTGACACCGTACAGGTCCTTCAGCCGGGTGTGATGGGGGTTGACCAAAGGGGCTGGCCTGTGGTAAGTCCCTGTGGCCAACCCCCTAAAGGCAGCCATATGGTATGGGGGCATGCAGCCCAGCTCCCCAGTCCGTATTTGGCTTGGGGTCCCCATTACCGAAGGCAATTTACTTAATATATGGGAAGGGGGGTTACGCAGTCCCCCTCCCTTGACCGATTTTGGCCCCAAGGATTCCATGTCCTGGCCACATAAAGAACGAAGAGGGAGGCCCACAGCCTCCCTCCACTTGCTGATATTAGCCCTGGGGACCCCCATCCCTAGGGCCTTTACAATTATTAATTAGGGAGGGGGCTGCGTGGTGCCCCTCCCCATGCTGACTTTTGCCCGGGGACCCCATCTCCTGGGGCCCTGCCACATTATGAAGTGGTAGGGGGGCACACAGCTGCCTCCCGGGGCTAATATAGGACCTAGGGATCCCATCCCCTGGAGCCAGGACAAATAAAAATGGGGAATGAGCCGCGCAGCCCCCATCCCATGTTGATTTCAGCCACGACGACCCCATCATCCAGGGCCTGGCCACATCATAAGTGGGGGTGAAAATTGGCTGCACGGACCCTGCCCCCTAGCCAAATAAAAAGGGTGGAGGGGGGCAACATGGCCCCCTCCCAGGGCCAATTTCGGCCCTGGGGAACCCATCCCCCAGGGCTTGGCTAAAATTAGTGAAAGGGGAGGGGGGCCACATGGTCCCCTCCCTGGACTGATCGGGCACAACCAATAAAGGGTGGATGCCCTGGAGGCCACTTTTGTCATCCACTTTAACATTGTTTGGGGCTGCGGGTGCCCCATTGCCCCAGAGGCCCCAACTAGCTCCCCGCTCCTAGCAGGATCTGGTATTGCCCTTGGCCACAGGGAACACCTACAAATGCTGCTCCCTGCAAGTAGGAGCAATTTTCTCATTTGTTTCCCTGCCCACTTGACAGAAGGCAAGGAAACAGATAAAAAGTCAGCTCCCAGTATGTGGGAGCAGTTTTCATGCTCCCGCCTGCTGGGAGCGGACTTAGGGCCTAATTTAAATATAGGTTACCCAGTCACAACATTGACAGATATCCTGTCCACCAAAATATAAATCCCATAGGATATAATGGATGGAGTAATTTGTCTGTCAAAATCTAAATCAGGCCCTTTATTTTTGCTCTTGCTTGGCGGGAGCTTCAAAATTGCTCCCACCAAGTGAGAACAAATGCAGGTTTCCCTGCCAGTTCCAGTGTGGGCAGCACACAATGAGATTGCTTAGAAGTCTTCGGAGGCCAAGCCCCTTTTCTCCACCACTCTGCAAACGCAGCTCCTGGTGCACTACTGGTTGGGCCATGACTCCCACTTTACTGCTGAGAGACCTTGGGGGCCAAGAAAACCTCCTGCTACCTTCTGTAAGTCCTACACAGTGGGATTTCTGAAAGCTGGTCAGAGGCCCAGCCCTCTTTCTCCACCACTCAGCAAACACAACTACTAGTTAAAAAAACTTTAAAAATCCACTAAAAAATCTTAGAACTTAAAAAACCTTAGAAATTCACTGACAACACCACAGGTTACAGGACCATTACAGTTAGGAAATGGAATGTAAAAAAAACTTAGACATTCACTGACAAAAAACAAAGGTTGAAGGGACGTTATAGTCACCAAATACAATTAAAATACCTTGGAAATTAACTGAAAAAAACAAAGGTTACAGGGATGTTATAGTTAGGGTCAGGTTTTACTCTTACAAAACCAGAGAAATTCAGCAGTTAACTTACGTCCCAGAGTGCACTGCTTATGACCTCACATATTACATCACTCATGACATGGTCAGTGACATCACTGAAGATATCTCTAATGACATCCCTGATGCCATCACTGATGACACTATCCAGTGAGTATAAGTATTTTGTAAGAGTTTATGATTACTAAACATATATACTAAGCTACTACAAAACTTAAAGTAGTATACTAGGTGTAGTACTAATCAGTGATACTACTTTTAATGTACATCATGTGACTGGCTATGTGACTGTACGTATCCTTGTGCGTGTTGGTATGTGAGTGGCTGTATGGGTGTGTAAGTGGTTCTGTAAGCAGCTGTGGTGACCTGAAGATGCAGGGCCAACCAAACCAGCACGTTTGAACATCGTAACCATTTAAAATATTCTTGAAAGCCGCCACAGCGAGGACGCTCTAACAAGGACTCCCTGAACTCCGCAATACTGGCGATCTTTGCCGGCCAAACTACGATATAGACATTTCTTCTTTGTGGAAGGTGCTTGCTTTGTTTGCTCTGCTGAACTACGAACTATGAGCCTATTTTTTTTATGAGCAAATGCTTCATTTTTGATTGTGTTTGCTTCACTGAAATGGTTGCTGTTGGAGCAGGGAATTGCAAACACAACAGTGATGGACAGAATGTGGATCAATGTCACACATTCACCCCAGTCCAGAGATCTGGGCCCAAATCCATCGTTTTTCCACTCCACACCACCCTGGGTTAGACAATGGCGATATGCAAATCAGCGCTGACCCTGTGCCCCATGGGAACAGTCCAGTCCGAACTACAAAAGCCATGTCCTTCCCAGAACGGAAACAAGCATCCGAGGACCGGCCCGGTTTCGAGGTAACACCTCTCATCAGCCCGGCTAGCTTGATTCCAGTGGTGTGGAGTGCCTGGGACTCACGTCTGAGCATCCCCAGTACACTTAGAGCGGTAATTGCAAACACAACAGTGATGGACAGAATGTGGATCAATGTCACACATTCACCCCAGTCCAGAGATCTGGGCCCAAATCCATCGTTTTTCCACTCCACACCACCCTGGGTTAGACAATGGCGATATGCAAATCAGCGCTGACCCTGTGCCCCATGGGAACAGTCCAGTCCGAACTACAAAAGCCATGTCCTTCCCAGAACGGAAACAAGCATCCGAGGACCGGCCCGGTTTCAAGGTAACACCTCTCATCAGCCCGGCTAGCTTGATTCCAGTGGTGTGGAGTGCCTGGGACTCACGTCTGAGCATCCCCAGTACACTTAGAGCGGTAATTGCAAACACAACAGTGATGGACAGAATGTGGATCAATGTCACACATTCACCCCAGTCCAGAGATCTGGGCCCAAATCCATCGTTTTTCCACTCCACACCACCCTGGGTTAGACAATGGCGATATGCAAATCAGCGCTGACCCTGTGCCCCATGGGAACAGTCCAGTCCGAACTACAAAAGCCATGTCCTTCCCAGAACGGAAACAAGCATCCGAGGACCGGCCCGGTTTCGAGGTAACACCTCTCATCAGCCCGGCTAGCTTGATTCCAGTGGTGTGGAGTGCCTGGGACTCACGTCTGAGCATCCCCAGTACACTTAGAGCGGTAATTGCAAACACAACAGTGATGGACAGAATGTGGATCAATGTCACACATTCACCCCAGTCCAGAGATCTGGGCCCAAATCCATCGTTTTTCCACTCCACACCACCCTGGGTTAGACAATGGCGATATGCAAATCAGCGCTGACCCTGTGCCCCATGGGAACAGTCCAGTCCGAACTACAAAAGCCATGTCCTTCCCAGAACGGAAACAAGCATCCGAGGACCGGCCCGGTTTCGAGGTAACACCTCTCATCAGCCCGGCTAGCTTCATTCCAGTGGTGTGGAGTGCCTGGGACTCACGTCTGAGCATCCCCAGTACACTTAGAGCGGTAATTGCAAACACAACAGTGATGGACAGAATGTGGATCAATGTCACACATTCATACAGCTGATTTGGGAAAAAAAGAGCTCTTCGTACCGTTTGCTGGTCTGGATTCTCGGAGGTTACGAGACCGAAGGCTAGAGGCTGCGAGGCTGTGAGTGGCTGCGAGTGGCGCTCGCACAATCAGAGCGTGATTGGCCGGGTCTGGTTTGGTGCTACCTGCTACAGCTATGCGAATCGCGGTGGCGAGAACCAGAAGCAGGACACAGAGTAACACGGAACAGATGGCGCCCAAAAACGCGCCTCGTTCAAATAGAACAACGAAAGGCGCCCCACCAGATGAAGGAGCAGAAGTAGGGGCTGGGCCCCCAGTTAAATGATCATGGCGCCGGCAACAGTAGCAGCCGTATTTAAAACTGCTTTACCGGTGATCAAATCTCCCGAGAAAGCTGGGAGACTCAGCAGCGTGAACAGACAAGGCGGTAAGCAGCAAGTTATCCGCCCCCCTCTTTTTGTGACCCCCCCGGGGTAAAATCACTCCGGCCAGTTGTATAAACAATGCCTTGCCTGTTAACAAAGTAACTATTAGTGTGACTGCTCAGGAGGATAGCAACAATGTGTCAGAGGTCAATATTAATAATAATGGAGAAGACGGTGCAGTTACAAGAGAGGGTTCGGGGGAGAATTGCTGCACAGATTCAAATGAGCTACAAAGCTCTCTCCCAAGACAAGATAAGAATTTGATACTTGAGAACAGTGCCAGTGTTATCGAAGAGAATAGGATTATCCATGTTGAAGATCTTGATCTGGAGAATACATCTGTAGCTATCATCTCTAAACCTAACACCCATGCTTCAATAGAGATTATCATGGCTGCTCCATCAACCCCAGAAATCTCGCAAGCTTCACAAGTATCAGATCTGATAACCTCAACAGCAGGAGGTAATGACACTGAGAGTGCTGAAGCACAAGGAGAAAACTCCAACGAGGAATATGAGGAATTGGGGGAGGGAAAGGATCTAGGGGAAGAGGAGACAGACTACAACTCCACTCTAGCAGATACAAGCAAACTCTCTGGCCTTAGAAAAAGAAAGGGGAAAGCAAAGAATAAAGGTAAAAAAGGGAAAAATACGAATCTTATAACCTTATCTACCACACTGAACTCTTCAAGCGCTCGTGAGAAGTTCATTAGAGACCAGAGACCAATGCGTAAGTGGATGCAAGCCAAAGGAGGTGTTAAGAGTATGGCTATGTGTTTATCTGGCACTAGTCTCACAGAGGGAGACAGTTTGAAGAATTCCCAAAACACCTCTCTTAGAAACACTAGCTCCCCAGACCCTTCGGAGGCTCCTTCAATAGGTGATGGGCTTGATACTACATTGTCTACCGGTCCCAACACACTGTATGAGAGTAACAAAGCATTACCCCCATCCATGTCTAGAGAAGAAGCTGTACCTGTTTCACCTCCTCACTCTCTATCAGCTACTCTGGTGGTATCCTCATTGGATTTAATTCTGAAAACACTTATGGAACACCAACAAGAGGCTCAACAACATTTTCTTCAACTAAGGGAAGATAATAATAAAATGCAGAATTGTTTGCAAGAAGTTACAAGCAAATTGAGCGGTGTTACAAAAGAGATTGAAGAACTGCAGCAAAGGGTGGTCGTGGTGGAGGAATCACTAACTGCTACAATGACCTCAACTAATCAACACGATAAAGACATTGGGGCCTTACAGAGTAAAGTGGAAGATTTAGAGAACAGACAACGACGGCTGAACCTGAGAATTTTCGGAATACCCAAAGGCTCGGAGGGCTAGGATGCCTGGGCCTATATGGTCAAACTGTTTCAAAAGGCGCTTCCGGACCTATCCGATTGGGATTGGGACTCGCAACTCCAACGTGTACACAGACTACCAATGTTTTCTAGAAACAAAGAGAGTAAATTTCCACGGCCCATATTGATATATTTTGGTAATTATCTACTAAGACAAGCGGTTTCTATTAAGGCTAGGCCAAATTCACCTGTGACAGCAGATAATGTAACTTTCTTTGTGAAGTCCGACCTTAGTAAGGTTACCATGGCTAAACGATGGGGAATGGGACAACTGATTGATCCTTTTAAATCTCATGGTGCACTGGTGTATCTCCAGGAACCTGCTCGCTTCAAAGTTACGAAATCCGGGCATACTTATTTCTTTAATGATGTTAAAGAGGCTGAGCAGTTTCTTTCTAAGATGGGACGAGACACTTAATGGCTTAGGGTTAAGCCTGTCTGTTCACCTTTCGGGCCATTAGGGCACCTTCTTTTGTGTACTTGACGTATGAGTTTAATACGGAGGGATGGGAGTTCTTGCGGAGACCCCTCTGGCTGACTGCCCTTTCAGCGGCAGTAGTAGATAGAGGGAGGCTTCCCTGATAGGTACTATGGGGGGAGGGTCTAGGGGTTGGGAGGAAGGGCTAGGGGAAGAGGCATTGGGGGTGGGGGGGTATTGGTGGAAATAGATGACACAAGCACAGAGGGTTCAAGGTACATATTCAGTAGAATTATTTTTCAGGTTAAGTTTAGTAAACCAGAACATATCTGGAGTAAGATATGTATCAAATAAACTGCTTAGTCTGGAACGTTTCAGGCCTCAATAATAAAAGCAAGAGACAACTGGTTTTTGAAGAACTTAAAATGTACAGCCCTCATTTTGCACTCTTAAATGAAACTCATATCCGCTTTCAGGATAGGAAATTGTTGGAACAAGCAGGATATGAGCTAGTGACATGTACAACTCTAAACGCTTCAATACGGGGTGTGGCCATACTTAAGAAGAAATTATTTAAGGTAGAATTTCTCAGAGTAGCTTCAGATAAATCAGGACGGTGGGCGATTGGACAATTTAATTTAGCAAACTGCAAATATGTTTTATGTGCTGTGTATGGCTCAAATATGGATGACGCTTCGGTTTTTGACTGACTTAACATAGAAATATTAGAGTGGGAAGGGGAGATAATACTCATGGGCGATTTCAACTGTGTTATTAATTACGCAAAAGACACTACAAAGCAAAACCCATCTCAGCGTATGCGTAAGACAAGAGCAGCTATTTTGGAACTTTCTCGCATACATAATTTAAAGGATGTATGGAGGAACCTCCACCCTATGTTGGCAGGTTATACATACTACTCTGCACCGCATAAAATGTGCTCACGCATTGACATGGCTTGGGCTTCTGATAATGTACTTGATGGCTGCAAAATGGAAATTTGTCCTAGAGTAACTTCGGACCATAATCCCATTCTTTTACGGTTTAATATTATATCCAAGAAACAGGAGCTAAGACTATTTTCATTTCCCAAATATTTGTTATCAGATTCAATATTTATTACTCAGCTGAAAGATCATATTAAAGAGTTTGTGGAGTTAAATATAAATTCCGCTCAACTTATTTTTGTTTGGGATGCTTGCAAAGCTAGTATTAGAGGGTTTGCCCAGCAGTCTATATTTAGGCAAAATGCAAAATGGAAAAAGGAGATCTGGGAAATAACTTCAAATATTCGGTTACTGGAGGAACATCTAGCAGAGACTCTCAGACAAGATGCTTCTGGGGTATTTAACACACAAAATAGATTTCAACTAGAATTAAAGCTAATTACTTTACGATCCAATACTAAAAAAAATTTAAGAGAGAGAGTTAGTTCCAAGCTACATAAATATAAGATATTGCAATATGAGAGCGGTGATAGAATAGGCAAGATTCTCGCTTATAAAGTGGCCGAAGACAGAGCTGGCTCTTTAATTAAAAGTATTAAAGGTGCGGATGGAGTTAATTATAACCAGCCAGGACAGATTCTACAACAGTTCTTCACGTATTATACTAAGCTTTATACTCCTGAACAATGTCCTACGGAAGATAGTCTGCAGCAATACATTAAAAAGAATTGGATACTAGAAAAGGAAACAGAACAGATGGAAGAATTGGAAAACAATATTACTCTTACTGAATTAAAACTAGCTATTTTCTCTCTTCCCTAGGGGAAAGCAGCTGGAGAGGATACGCTTCCAACTGAAATATATAAAAGTTGTAGCGATGAACTGCTTTCTCTTCTTTGCTCTGTTATTAATCAGATAGGTGAATCAGGTAGGGCCCCTAACTATTGGAGAACTGCGAAGATAATTTTTTTCCTAAAAAAGAATAAAACACCGTTAGAGTGTGGGTCCTATAGGCCCATCTCTTTGATTAATACGGATGCTAAGGCATACGCTAAATTATTAGCCATGCGGCTAGCTCCTCTTATGCCTAAATTAGTCAGTCAACATCAACATGGTTTTGTGATAGGCAGAGATACAACTGCACATGCTAACATGGCTATTACAGCGTTTGATGTTGCAGCCACTAATCCCTCCCCACTCGGCATGGTGTTACTAGATGCTGAAAAGGCCTTTGACCGAGTGGGGTGGGATTACCTGTGGGCAGTTCTTAAAGAAATTGGCTTTAAGACACAGTTTTTAATGAGAATACAGGTTTTGTACGATTGCCCAAATGCAAAAATAGGATATGCTAATCTACTGTCCCCAAGTTTTCCAATCTTAAGAGGCACTCGCCAAGGGTGCCCCCTATCACCACTTCTATTTGCTCTTTCTATGGAGCCATTTATTAATACGCTACAGTCTCAAGAACATATTAAACCATTCGTTCATGGGATTAATTCTCTTAAAATTACAGCTTACGCAGACGACTTGGCAATATACACAACTGATGTGGCAGAGGCAATGGCTGGATTCACTAAAGAAGCAAATGATTTTGGTGCTGTTTCCGGATATAAATTAAACTTGAATAAAACGCAAATTATTGTGAATTACAAACCATTGGTCCCAGTCATGGGTATCTGCCACACAGCTACTTATTTAGGTATTAAAATTACATCTAATATTAGGGATATTAAATCACTTAATTATGATACCTTACTCAAAGATACTGCAACTTTACTTAAAACATGGCATAAGATTCCCTTAAATTTGTTTGCCCGAATAAATCTTATTAAAATGAATATTCTGCCAAAGTTTTTGTATATGTTTAGATCCATTCCTTTGTTTATCAACAACTTATTCTTTAGAAAATTAGATGTTATTCTTGGAAGTTTCATTTGGGGCTATAAAAAAAATCGCAGAGCACTTTCCTTTTTGAAGCTATCCTTTATCAAAGGAGGTCTTAACTTCCCAGACATGAACATTTATTTTTACGCTTCTTTTTTTAACCGAATTCGTAGCCTTTTTAATTCTAACAACCCGTATTATTTCCACCAATTCATGCTTGGAACTAATTCTAAACTATTTCTTGCTAGAGTTAATGACCCAAACTATTTTAAGAGAGTTAAGTTTAAGACCGCCAAGGATGCCATTCGTATATGGAATATAATATTGACTATTGGCAAGACTTCCTTTTTTTCGCCCCAACTTAACACTTTGGAATAACCCGGCATTACCAGGCATCTTTAGCGATCAAGTTGGGTGTAAGTGGGCTAATCTAGGTATAACTAAGTTGGGGGATTTATATGGCTCAGCGGGCTTTTTAGAGTTTGACACACTTAGATTATTTTATAAACTACCTGAATATATGCAATTCAAATATATACAGATCCGAGATTTTCTTATCGGTAAAATGAAACTTAAAGTTATATTAGACTCAGATATTTGGGCATGTATTTATGGGAAAAAAGATAAAGGCATAATTAGCCTAGGCTATAAATGCTTTAGCCAATATAAAACAGATGATTGCCCAAAGCTAGCACAGAAGTGGGCTTCTAAACTGGGGAGGGGTATATCCTCGAATAATATTTCTCCATTTTTATATAATATTAATAAACTCGTTCATTCATCCAGTTTAAAACTTCAGGCCTATAAAACTGTATGCCAATTATATTTCACTCCGTCACCAATTTTTAAATGGTCTGGCAACAGTGCTTCTAGTGACCGTACTAAATGCCCGAAATGCGACTTGTTGGCTGCTGACCTAGAGCATATAATTGTTTCATGTCCAACATTGCGCGTATTTTGGGAGAGCATAGAAAATATTCTAAAGCAAAAGCAATTGATCTTTTCTTCATTATCAGTGGAGATGATACTTGTAGGTATCCAGCCAATGACCGCTCCATTTAAAGATTTGATATTTATTATGTTATGATGCGCTAGATTGACTATTGCACGGGCATGGATTTCGGATAAACCACCTCATGCAACCGAATGGTGGTCCTTGGTGAATGAAATATATGATATGGAATTTTCGCTACGTAAAACAAGAGGGGCTAGCTCACTCAAGAAAATAGAAAAAATCTGGGGAATTTTGTTTCCAGAAGTGTTTTGATTTATTATATGGGTTGTCCTTTTCTGCCCCTGCTTTTGTTGTTCTCTTGCTTATCTCTTTTATTTTTATCTCATGTATGTCCTTATATAATTAGATTGAAATTCTTTTTTTGAAATACATGTTTCTGATTTCTTGTATTGGTTTAACTGATTCTTTGTAACTCTTGACTGCTTGTGTTATCAATAAAAACAAGTTAAAATTAAAAAAAATTAAAAAAAGAAACAGAAGTACTCCAGGAACCTCCAACATTCTTTATTTTCTGAAGTCAGATTTTAAATCCCAATACTGAAAATGCCATTTTTAGAAACATATTATATCAAAGGGGGTAGGCCCGAATATTGGCAGCTAGATAGGGCCGAAATAAAGTAGCACAACATTGTATCTGGCTGCCAACTTGCACTTCTGTTATCTACTTAAACAGACTTGTACCGATACCAGATTTCATTGGTCCTGGTTATTTATTTAACCATTATTCCATATTTTAAATGTTTTCTTTTATTGTAAAGTATCAGAAACAGGGAAAACACTTTGGGGTCGATTCCGATCCTGGAAAAAATTCCGCCGTACGAATCGTATTCGTAGCCGAATCCGTACGAAAGGAAACATTCCCTCCGAACTGCGAAGTACGATCCATTCCCGTCTTTCTCCGTACGATTATCAGCAATCCGTACGAACCGCAGTCGAAGACCCGTACGAATAAGCGTCGGAAATCAAACCGTACGATTTGTAAACCTGCCGTACAAACATACAAGTACGATGCACTGCGGCAACCCAGTACGCGATTTGTACGGACCAAAGTAGTCGCGCATGAAGAATGATTTGTACGGAAAATATCGCGTTTCAGCAAGCCGCATCAACATATACGAACCGTTTACCCCTCGATCAAGCCCCCCCTACCCCCCAACGGCCCGTATAAGTCACCCGCACCTACAAGTATGACCCGCACACACCCCAATCAAGCGTACACGAACCCCCCCACCCCCCAACGGCCCGTATAAGTCACCCGCACCAACCAATACGACCCGCACTCACCCCAATCAAGCATACACGAACCCCTCCAGTAAGAAGGAGCAGAAGAAGCAAGTGGTGCCACTTACTAAGGAGACTGGTGTGCCCACAGACACTATTTTTGGGAGAAAAAAAACTACGCCTGCAGCAGCGGTGTCCGCCGGGGACCAAGCGGGGAGCAGCACCTCAGCTTCATTGGTCTCAGTGCCACCATGCCAAGTTAGGCCCAAGGCCATGAGTGCCGCAGAGGCAGCCACTTTAATTGCTCAATCACCATCGACCAGTGATGTTGGCGTTGACTCATCGCAAGAAAGTAGCATCCAATCAACGCAGGGTGTAACTCATCTGACGAGTGTTCAACCACAGCCGCAACGACAATCACAGGTGCAACAAGGAGAGGCGCAAGGTGAGGCGCAAGGAGAGGCGCAAGGAGAGGCGCAAGGAGAGGCGCAAGGAGAGGCGCAAGGTGTGGCGCAAGTAGAGGTGCAAGTAGTGGTGCATGGAGAGGCGCATGGAGAGGCGCAAGTAGAGGCGCATAGAGAGGCGCATGGAGTGGCACAACTGCCCACAATGCAAGCCACTTCTCCTGATGATCCATTGTCTTCCAGATCCCCATCAAGAAAAAGGTCAAGGAGGGCTAGTACAAGTTCTTCTTCAAGCCCCCTTCCTTCTGATGATCTAGATCTTGATTGGAACCCACCAATGCAGTCTGAGAGGGAGGCACGCCAACAGCCGACAAAGGTAGCTAAGCCTAAAAGGAAGGTTCCCGCAAGGCTTTATGGGTGATGACGACAAACAAGAAGTGGAAGAAGTGGTGTATTCTGCTGCTGATGAACAGTCTGACGATGACGACCCAGTCATCACAGTCGTCACTCCAGCCCCAGCGGGCATGCAGCAGACAGACATTTTTACCCTATCCCGAATTGCTGTTGAGCGGGATGTGGGCGGCGTGGCACTGTTACCACCACCAACACAGGTAACTACTACACCAACACGACCTACAGCTGCCATATTTTCTCTTCAGAAGGGCCGGCAGGGACCTCCATCCAGCTCGACCTCCATTACCTCAAGTAGTGGTGCTGTAACTGTAAGTGCACAACAGAGTCAAATTCGGCCACGCCCATCCTCCACTTCATCTGGCATTGAAAGTAGCACCTCCACCACCACCACCAGAAATCTCAACTCCCCAGTTTGGGACTTCTTTAGTATTAGCAAAAAGGCAGAAAACCTAGTTGTTTGTTCGATTTGTAAAACTGTAGTTAGTCGGGGTAAGCTTGGTACCAACTATGGTACCGGAGGGTAGAGAGGTCATCTCCAAAAACACCACCCTATCCAGTGGGAGGCACACCTAAGTAAGATCCGGGAAGCCAAAAGTACAACAAATCCAAATGTATCCATTGATATTGCATCTAATGATGACGAGGGGCTGATGATCGTGCAGGGGGAGGTGAAGTAGCGACAGACATTTTTTCTGGTACACACAGTACCCCTGGCAGCAGCACTGCAGGGATAGCCCCCACACCCTCTACCCCAGCAACATCTATGAGGCACAATAAGAGTCTGGGAGAGACACCAATGCGAAAAAGTACATCTATGAGCCTAACAGGGTTGAAGAAGTCTGGTTCATCATCATCACGTATGAAAACGGTCCAGACCACCATTAAAAGCATGTTTTGGTCAGAGGCGCCATTAGAACGCAACCACCTAACGGCACGTCTTTATAATGCAATGCTGGCTAAAATGTTAACGCTGGACCTTCTCCCTTTTTCTTTCGTGGAAGGGGTGGGTTTTCGAGAATTTGTGGCAACAGTCTGCCCTAAATGGAAGGTTCCTAGCCGGTCCTATTTTGCCAGATTTGCGGTTCCAGCACTACATCAAGATGTGCTGGAGGTGATTGGGGCAGCTTTGCAGAAGAGTGCTGTTCACCCTATCCACCTGACAACAGACATGTGGACCAATTGCCAAGCCCTTGATTACATGTGCATCACTGCACACTGGGTCTCTTTTGCAGGGGTTAGAGACAAGATGTCTGCAGGTGTTGACACTGCCACAATTTTTAAAGCTAGTTGGAAACATGCAAAAGTAGCCATGTTTGCCATGGAGAAATCTCATACTGCAGTAAACATTTTGGAGGAGTTTAACAGTTTGGTCTTTGAATGGCTGCATCCAAGAAAGCGCATGATTGGGTATGTTTCCACGGATAATGGCAGTAATATAGTTAGGGCCATGAATGATGGTGGCTATTTCAGAGTGCCGTGTTTGGCGCACAGTATTAACATTGTTGTTCAAGATTTCTTGAAAAAAGAAAACAAAGTCAGCAAGTTACTGACCACCTGCCGAAGAATCTGCACACATTTCAGCCATTCTTTTAAGGCCTGGAAGCAGCTGAAGATCATTCAACGTGGCCGTAGAGTGCCAGTCAGCGGACTCATCCAGGAGGTGGTAACACGTTGGAACTCAACCGTCTACATGCTTGAGCGTCTGTCTGAGCAGTGCTTGGTAATCAATGAGTATGTCTTTGCACGGGGTTCTCCTATGAAAGACATGAGGCTAGAGTTGGAGGAATGGGACGTAGTTAAAAGCCTGACAGACATGCTTCGTCCTGTTGAGGTCTTCACGCGTGAAGTCAGCAGGGAGGACTGTACTTTGGGCAAAGCTATCCCATTGTTGCGCATGCTAGAGCACCAACTGAAGGTGGTGTCTTCAACGTTCCGAGTTGATGCTGAAAAACAAGACGCATATCAGTTGGCGGAAAGCTTATTAAGCCCCCTAGTTGACAATGCAAGGCTTAAAGCAATACATTCAGAACAACATTACATTTGTGCCACTATTCTGGATCCAATGTCCAAAAAGGCACTGGCCAGCAAAGCATTCATTCCTTTTAATGAAGCAGACGTTTCAAAGTACAAACATTGGCAAGCTCTGTCAGCCACTCGGTTAGAAAAAGAGCGGCAGGAAATTGAAGGAACCGGCAGAAGTACTACTGAATCAGCAGGCCATCCGGCGTCAAGGTCCACTTCTGTGGCCGAAGGCAGTCACTTTCCCTCTCAGCCGTTACCGACACCAGCAACCATATCATTATCCTCACCTGCACCAGGCCCAGCCATAATATTGTCGGAAGCGGATTGGATAACTCATCAAGGGTTTGCTCGTTCCAGTGTTGATGCAAAGGCCTCAGATGGTACGCAAAGTTCAGCACCCCTGGATGACCTTGAGTGGATGGTGCAGGGCTATCTGGATGACCCAACAGAGGTCTACATTGATCACAACCCATTGCTGTATTGGTATGGGAAAAGGGGTCAATGGCCACTGATCACCAAGCTGGCTCTAAAATATTTGTCTTTCCCACTCGCAAGCGTGTCTTCTGAACGTGTTTTCAGTGCTGCTGGTGCCATTGTAAATTCAAAAAAAAAACCCTCTCGCCCAAAAATGTGTAGAGGTTAACAATGATCAAGATGAATCAGCACTTCATACCACCAGATTACAAAATACATGAATCCACGCAGGAAGAAGAGGACACTGACTTAGGTGACGGAAGTTCTTCTATGTTAGCTGACCTACTCCCGTCTCAATTCACAGAGTTTGAGGACGAGCTCTACTTTGCTGACACCTAGGCCTGAAACTGACTTCCTTTTTTTTCATCCTGACTCCTTATTCACTTTTACTCCTGTGTGTCTTTCTTTGTTTTGAAACTTTTACAACAACAAAACTCTAATCACAACAAATCCATCAGCAGCACTGTCTTCATCTTATTTCCTTATTGAAGGTGCCGCTCTCTGCAATCCTGAAGTACACAAGTTCACAACTCAGTCATGCTCCTCTATCCTTCTCCTCCAGACTCCCCCTATCGATTTCCCTCAAGGCAGACGGCTGGATGACGCAGAATGAAGAAACTGTCGCTTCGTAGACGAGTCCCCTCAAAAGAAGTGGGACTGGAATTACTGACTATATGCAGATTGCTGACAGTTACTTCTGAAATTGACACGAGAGGCTGCCCTGTGGGCCTTCACTTTAAGAACAAGATGTGGACAAAAAGTGGAATAGGTAATAAATAATGAGATGGCATGCAGTGGACAGCACTGGCTGTCTGGCTCTGATGAAAGCAATTGCTGTTTGTTTGTTGTGCATGAAATGAATCATATGTCTTCTGTTATTATTTAATCTTTTACACACTAAAGGTAACTCAAGTCTACTCTGTTTTTTTTACCTTGTTTTAATTCAAATTGTACTTCTACTGCAGGGGCCACTACGTTGCATTTTTTAATATGCAAAATGTCCTTGGACTCACTGTGTGTGTATAGACTGTGACTGCATAAACAACATTGAGTTTGCCAATATACCATGATGATGATGAGTCTTGATGATCAAAGTTACATAATATCTTTTTTCTTTACAGTCACTCACTGGGATGGATGGATCATCATCGTCGGTTTACGGAAGAACTATTGCCATTTCGTGAGTGGCAAACAGGTAAACCAGTCAACCACAACTACAGCAGAACTACATGTCTGTCTAGTCGTGGTATGGAGTGGTCGAGCCAGTGTAGTGTTGTTATGCCAGAGTCCAGACAGCAGTTCATGTAAAATTGCGGCTATGTGGCTTGCTGCATACAATTAGATATGCTTTGTCTGTCTGTGTCAAAGAGGTATGCTACATCAGGTTGCTTCACTCAGTGGTGCCTGCCTTGACCGTCTGCATGGCCCTGGCCTGCTGTGTGCTAATTACTATCCTTGAAAAGGAGACTCAGAGTACGCACTTTAGAAATGATGCTTGTATGTAATACTGTCGCCTCTGACAGTGTTATTTTTGCACTACACACCGTACCTTATATTTTTTTCTCCGTGGTGTTTTTTAATATCACTTCGTGTTTTTCCATCAACAATTAAGGCCGGGTTTTACCCTGTACAATGGGAAAAATGATTAACTCAGGCTTACCATTAGCGATCCGCAATTCCGCATCCGCCAGGCAGGCAGTGGACAGTGTGTCTGTCTGGTCACCAAGATTGATCGACGGAGCATCAGATGGAATGGAGGAGTACCCCAAATAAGAGGAATGGCTGGATGCATGCAACTTCCCAAATTGAACAGGACAACTACAACATACAGTTACAGTATCCTCTTCACTTCTCCTTATCTTTTAAATAATGTTATTGTTGTGAACTTCTATGAGTGTGACTCTGTGCGTTTGTTTACTCTCTGCTTCAAATTCATCCCTCTAGCTATTTGATAAGTTTCTTTGCTATTTTTAAAACTAATTTAATGTACTAATAAGTGTTTATTCTCTCTGAGGGCAGATAGGCAAGTGAAATTGCGTAATTACTGCAGCCCTGTACTGTCAAATTGTTTCTTCATAGTTAGTAAGTTGTAGTAAGTACTACTTTTCAGTAACCTAACCATCCATTTAGCAAACAACTTCATGCATGCAGTAGTGCACTTCCTTTATGTCCCTTAAAAGATTTATGGATAAGCATGGGCGTAAAATCCGTTCCGCTTGCGGAATTTGCGGATTTTCGGCAAATTCGCAATCCGCGAACTCTCGCGAATTTGCCGAAAATCCGTAAATTCGCACGCAGCGGTTTTTCTTTTGCTTGGTGATACAATTTTGCGGCGCGCGGCGTTCACTTACCGTCATTCAGCGTTTGCAGAGTTGTTTTTCTCCATATTTTGCGTGTGCTGCGCCATTTTGGATCTTGCTGCGGGATCCCGCGGGAGTTTGGCGACCGCGATTACGTCATCGCGGCTTGCCACCTTGCACAGCACGCATCGCGAGAGTTCGCAATTGCGAACACGTAGATGCGGCGGGCAGCAACAATCTCGCACTCGCGAAATTGCAAAATTTGCAATTCTGTACAAGAAATCCACCAGCAAGCAGCATAAACCTTCTGGAAATGATGATTTTTATCAGAATAACTCCTCAGGTTGACATTTGCCTGCACTTTTTTTTGCAAGGAGTCCATTTTGGGGGGGGGGGGGAAGGAAGTGCCCCACAGTCTCCAACTTCCTGTTCCTGTCCAGCAGGCTCCTCCCAGTGCTTTCTTCATGTGCTGGTCACTTTTATTTTGATCTTGACCTGGAAGGATTACTTTTTGTGGATGCTGCTGGATATTTGGATTTGAGGCCTTTTTGACTAAGTTTGTTTGGGGCATTACAGTTGCTGCAACTACAATTTTGGAACTTTTTCAGAACATTAAATAAAATATATTGTGGGTAGCCACAGTATCCAGTAGGACCAGGGTTAGTTATGGGTGCATGATACAACTGTTTTGTTGAATTTAAACATCATTGAGGGCATGGATGGCCTGGGATTTTGCTGAATTTTGTGGGGTTTTTTCGATTTTTTTGGGCTGCTGTGTTGGCCTTTTGCCCAGGGGTAGTGAGTGGTGCATGGACTGAGTGTGCCTGTGGGGTCTCTTTAATGTAAACATCCTGGATGGCATTGGATTGTGGTGATTTTTGTGTGTTTTTTGTTTTTTTGGGGTGTACTGTTGATGTGGACTGGCCATGTGGGTGGTGGTGGCCATCTTGAGTGCTGGTACAGGCAACATGTGCTTGAGGTGCAAGGGGCCATTTTGAAGACAGGCAGTGTCTGAGGCCTGCACCCATTTTGCCTAGCTTTCATCCATTATGCCCAGGGGTAGTGAGTGGTGCATGGGCCTAGTCTTTCTGTGGGGTGTCTTCTTGAATTTAAACATCATTGAGGGCATGGATGGCCTGGGATTGTGCTGAATTTTGTGGTTTTTTTCGATTTTTTTGGGCTGCTGTTGGGGCCTTTTGCCCAGGGGTAGTGAGTGGTGCATGGATTGAGTCTGCCTGTGGGGTCTCTTTAATGTAAACATCCTGGATGGCATTGGATTGTGGTGATTTTTGTGTGTTTTTTTTTTGGGCGTGTACTGTTGATGTGGACTAGCCATGTGGGTGGTGGTGGCCATCTTGAGTGCTGGTACAGGCAACATGTGCTTGGGGTGCAAGGGGACATTTTGAAGACAGGCAGTGTCTGAGGCCTGCACCCATTTTGCCTAGCTTGCATCAATTATGCCCAGGAGTAGTGAGTGGTGCATGGGCCCAGTCTTTCTGTGGGGTGTCTTCTTGAATTTAAACATCATTGAGGGCATGGATGGCCTGGGATTGTGCTGAATTTTGTGGGGGGTTTTCGATTTTTTTGGGCTGCTGTTGGGGCCTTTTGCCCAGGGGTAGTGAGTGGTGTATGGACTGAGTCTGCCTGTGGGGTCTCTTTAATGTAAACATCCTGGATGGCATTGGATTGTGGTGATTTTTGTGTGTTTTTCGTTTTTTTGGGGTGTACTGTTGATGTGGACTAGCCATGTGGGTGGTGGTGGCCATCTTGAGTGCTGGTACAGGCAACATGTGCTTGGGGTGCAAGGGGCCATTTTGAAGACAGGCAGTGTCTGAGGCCTGCACCCATTTTGCCTAGTTTTCATCCATTATGCCCAGGGGTAGTGAGTGGTGCATGGGCCTAGTCTTTCTGTGGGGTGTCTTCTTGAATTTAAACATCATTGAGGGCATGGATGGCCTGGGATTGTGCTGAATTTTGTGGGTTTTTTCGATTTTTTTGGGCTGCTGTTGGGGCCTTTTGCCCAGGGGTAGTGAGTGGTGCATGTGATCCAGCGGGCTATAGGAAATATGTCATAAACTACGCTACCCAACTCCACAATATACACCATCAATTAATAATCCATCACAAGGCCCATAAATCTAACATGACATATTTTGACCAACTGGATTATATACATTTATATACAACCGCGGTAAATAAATTCATCATACTTTACAAACCCTACAAATTAATTAAGCCACTGTGGCGATAAGATCTAGCTGATGGTAACCTAAACTCATAAAATAACAAGACCAGCTTGTTTTCAAAAGTAAGATTTTTATTAGCTATTTGTTTAGAAAATGCATTTAGAAAATCTTTATTAAAGCATTTTTATTAGAATCATTGCAAATAGTATTGACGGTTTAATGCAATCAAAAATTATTGTTCAAAAATAGAAATAGACAGTTTAGCATTATTAAATCCTAAGACCCTAACTATTCTTTGCTAAGAATAAAAGTAAAAGTCTTTGAATTTCTCTTACGTGCTCCAAAGAATGTCCGTCTGCACGAAACCCTCATAAAAGGTCAGCAAGAAGAAGCGTGACTCTTCCACGGGGCACGAGATTTTATACCTTTCTACCCTAAGCTAATCTAAGAAATTGTATATTTCTCTGCTGAAATCGGAGTCCCATTGGTCCAAACGTGACAGGCGACGTGTCACCACATTTTTAGAATCACAGTTCCGTCACGTTCTTAGAGACCATTGTCTCTAGTTTTCGAACAACGCAGCTTCCTCCAGTTTGAAACATTAGATACAAGAAAGTTTTAGCTTCCTCAGATACGATGCTGTTACAGGCCTCCTTGCAGGTTCCTGGCCTTGGCCTTGCTCGACTAAAGGATTTGTCAGCTCATCACGACAAGTTTCAGGCTTGGAGGAACTTTTTGTCAACATGGACTCTTTCTGGCTCCAAGCAGATTTTTAGCAAACGCGAATTTTCACTAGGCCCAAAGCCTCTTTCAAAAACTATCATATAAACAAACACAAAAGAATAATTAATGCGAGTTATACATTTCGTTCTGTTGCCACCCTCCATTTCTAATGATTAACCCATTAGTCTAAATTACCTAGCTGAAGCGTACAAATAAAGCAGCATTTATATCTACCATTCTTCTTTTAATCCAGCAGGATTCTTAATGCACCTATAAGAATAGAGTGACACCACATAGACAGGGAAGCAAAATAAGCCCATGCCATTTATTCTAAACAGCTGCAATTAATTATGACACAACAATAGACACGATTAATTTATTATTTTTCACATACAAGGAAATGCAACATAATGCACGTTTATAAGCACACACTTTAGTTTCCCGCGTGTTCTGTGTAGATGCAACTTTAAACTAGGTTGAATTAATACACATACCGTACAATTGTTAGCTTTATTATTTCCTATTATGGAAGTGTGACTTCGCGAGTTGAAATGAAAAACATTTCTGAATCTCGCTCCATCAACTCCCTCATCTGGTGATTCCCAAATCACCACACCACACCCAAAAATTTCGCAAATTTTATCTTAAACGAAAATGGTTCAATTTCACTATGTTAGTATTTTCTAAAGACTTGTTTCAGCAAAATCCGTGCAATTGTCACATTGAGCTCTGCGTAACTCCTCAAGCTCTACCTCCCTCTCTTGCTCCTTTTTGATTTTGTAAATTCTCTTCTTTTCCCTCATGTGCTTCTTTCTCTTGTGTAACATGCAACTGATCTTTGTCAAAACTATCACAAAAATTATCACAAACAAAGGTGTTAGAATCTAGCCAAGAACTGAACCACCAATTTCTTGAAACCAGGTTTTAATAGCTTGGAATCTTTTTGAAAGACGTTCTGAAAAATCATCTTCTTCTAAGGGAACTATTTCTGAGTGCATCTCTGTGATGTTTCTAATGTACATTTCAATATTCTTACTCTCATCTGGGATGTAAGTACAGCAGTGCTGCACATGTAAAATGCCACAGACTCCTCCCTCTTTCGCTAGGAGTATGTCTAAAGCAAGGCAATTTTGCATCACCATCGATCTAACCGCAATGACCTCCACGTCTACTAACTGGAAACCTCCTGCTGTGTCAGTGGATAATCTGTCAACAATTGTGGACAATTTTCTAATTCTTCCTGCATTCAGGGGTATACCTACTAAAGGTATCACTGCCTCAAAGATGTCTCCCAAAATTTCTGAGAAACTTTCTCTTCTAAACCGACTTGCATGGCTACTGATTTCAAATGAACCCTCTGCATTTCTGTCAACATGAAATATTTTGGGGAAAAAAAGACCAACAAAACATGTCCCGTACCAATGGTCCGGGAGATTATAATAAGCTTTATCTCCACAGATAAAATAAATCCCAGGGAAAATTGGATCTCTGCCACCTTTGAATCCCCAACCCCCCATGATTTGATAAGTGTCCTCACAATTGCTAGCTCCTACAAAGTAATTATCAAAAAGGGTATTATCTCTCCTAATGCAAAGCTTGCCACTAATTGGTTTGTCTATGTGAATAGCAACATTGTCAAAAGATTTGCCATTAAGCTTTTCATCCTCCTTCTGCCAGAACTTCGATTTGGTCTGTTTGACCATCTCATTTCTTTTATAAATCGCCCTTCTCTCCTCAACAAGATTCAGGAAAGTCTTTTCCACAGCTCTCAATTTGCAGGTTAGATTATTTCCGTAAGCGTACTCATAAGTGAGTTCATTAGTGACTAAAAAGAATTCCCTCATCTGTTTGGCTTTCTTGTGTTTATTTAAAGCATTCTCTATTTTCAGGTTAGCAAAGATCTCGTCATAGTTTGAATAATAGTACTCCAAGCGACCAGTTTGGTAAAATAAACTAGCTATCACACTGCAGGTTAGGCCATAAGTAAGAGGAAGCATATTGTATGTCACTCCCTCAGAAACAGAAGCAGGCAACTTTACACAGATATAGCAATCTTTGACACCCATAACCTTAACATACTCTCCTAAAAGCCTTGAAAATGTATTGCTAGAAAAATCACCAACAGACCTGTCCTGATGAACATCAGGTCTGTGATCAATAACTTTGTTAGCTTTGTGTGTTGCACTATGTTTGTCTTGACTAACTGAAGCTTTACTTGTCATATTGACCTTGTATCTTTCCTTATCGATCCCGAAAGGAAAGATGACAGCTAAAACTAACCAGAGCAGAATTAATATGAGCATACATATCAGAGTCATCTTACAGCATTTTTTTGAAAATGGAACATTTTGAAATACCACGCGTTAAAACAAAAGGCATTCTTTTTTTTTTTTGCCTTATTTACAAAAAAAGAAAACAAAAATTTTCAAACATTTCTAATTCTAATGTAAAACCTAACACGCCCCTTTTAAATTTTTTTATTTTTTTTGTTAAAACCCTCTAACAATTTTTTTTCGACCTTGCGTCACAAGTTATTCTCCAACTAAATACAATTTCTTCGACCTTGTGTCACCTAACACAATTTCTTCAGCCTTACGCCAAGAACAGAAACCTAAACAAAATCCTAAATTCTAACAGATTAGTACTTCAATCGTTGTCACTGTTATCCTCAATTTCTTCTTGACTGCTACTGCTTATCTCAATTACAGGTGCTTCTTCAACATCTGCTACTGTGCAGACTGAGTATGCTGCTCTCAAAACACCTCCCTCTGATCTCAGACAGGAGCCATCCACAAAGTAGACATAATCTGATTCAGGCAACGGTACATCTTTAATGTCCTGCCTTGGCTTGGTACAGTATTCCATTACATCCAAGCACTCATGCTCCACATCATTTTCATCAATATTTTCAGTATCAGGTAACAGTGTGGAAGGATTTAAATTCACACACCTTGCTATTGACACATTATCTGATCCCAGAATAATCTTTTCGTATTTTGTCAATCTATTACTTGAAAGGTGTTGCGTTTTACTTCTTGTAAGAAGAATTTCAGCTGAATGAGGAACATAGACTTTTACAGGAAATCCCATTATGATTCCCTCACTTTGCTCAAGGCTAACACTTGTTGCTGCAACTGCTTTTAGGCAACCTGGCAAGGCTTTTGCAACTGGATCAAGAACTGCTGAGAAATAAGCAATAGGTTTTCTCATGTTTCCATGTCTCTGAATTAACACAGACAAGGCACATCCCTCCCTTTCACTGCAATACAGCTCAAAACCTTTTTCATAATCTGGCATGCCCAGAGCTGGAGCTTCACATAGGCTTCTTTTTAGTTTCTCAAAAGCTTCCAACTCAATGTCAATAAGTACAATTGGATCTTTTACATCTGATTTTGTCAATCTCTGCAGTGGCTTCGCAATTACTGAAAATCCACTGATCCATTGACGACAGTAACCAACCATTCCTAAGAACATTCTCACCTGTCTTTGTGTTCTTGGAGGTTGCATTCCCTGAATCATTTTAATTCTCTCAATTGTCACCTGTCTCATTCCTTTAGCAATTCTATGACCAAGGTATTTCACTTCTTGTTTACAAAACTGCAACTTTGCAGGAGACACTTTATGTCCCTCATCTGCCAGATGATTCAACAGAGTTATCGTGTCTGTTACACAGTTGTCCCTTGTTTTTGCTGCAATCAACAGATCGTCAATATACTGGACTTATGTCGATCTGCCAGGTAGATTCAAATCTTCCAAAGATCTCTTCAATAACTCATTAAAGATAGAAGGACTCTCTGTATACCCTTGAGGGATTCTGCACCATGCGAGGGTCCTACTCTGGAACCTGAAAGCAAAGATTTCCTGGCTCTCTGGATGCAATGGAACAGTAAAGAACACATTGCAAAGATCAATGACAGTATACCATTCTGCATCATGCGGAATCTGGTAAAGAATGACAGCTGGGTTTGGAACAACCGGGCAACAAGGAACAACAATTTGGTTAATTTTTCTCAAATCCTGAACTATTCTGTACGTTCCATTCGGCTTTTTGATCCCCATAATCGGTGAGTTACAAGGGCTGCTCACAATTTCTTTTAAAACACCTTGCTTGATGAATTTTTCAACTACAGGAACGACACCCTCAATTGTTTCTGCTTTCATTTTATATTGAGGAATGTTTGGAAAATCAATTCCCTGTTTTACTGTAATTTTGACTGGATCGACATGCTTCATCAGACCCATTTCGTTTCCAGTCAAATCCCAAATTTCAGATTTAACTGTCTTCTTCAGTTCCTCTGGTAAATTCTCTTTATCAAAGGTAGGAAACAATTTCGTTTCTTCTGCCTCAACCATTAGCATAGTCAGTCTGTACAACCCATCTTCCTCCATGGTTTGTAGTTCAATCCCATCAGGTGAGCAATATATTCTGCAATTCATTTTGCACAATATATCTCTCCCCAGCAAATTCACTGGACTGCAATTGCGGGTCTTGGAGGACAAATCACTATGGGACAATGTTAATACAATGGCCTACAGTGTGTATAATGAGATGGTGAAAATTGATCTGCTGGGGGCAAACCCGGGCTTGGCAAACCATGTTATGAACCTCCATACTGGATGTTTTGACCAGTTAAAAGTCCCTTCTCTCCCTTCTCTCCCTCCCGTGCCGTAGCGCTCCTACCAAAGTAAACCCCCTGCCACATAAATGGTACAACAAAAAATGTAGGGAGACACATTCGGATCTTATTTCAGCTATTAAAACCAGGGACATGGTCGCAGTTAAGGCAGCTAGGCTCCAGTACAGAAAAATCCTTTGGGAATCTAAACGAGAGTGGGAGGATGAGTTTTGGACAGATCTTCTGGAGGCATCCACCTCAAACAACCAAAAGAAGTTCTGGGATCTAGTTAAATGGGGGAAAGACCCAGCTTCATCCACTCCGGCCAACCATGTTCCCCTGGATGAATGGGTAACATTTTATTCCACCCAGTTTAGAGCTGACGACCCTAAAGCTATAAAACCCCCGGTTAGGTCATCCTCAATAAGCTCCCTCGGAGAGAATCTAATTTTCTCGGCGTCAGAGGCCGAGTTGGCCCTGGGCCTGACCCTGCGAGGAAAAGCTCCTGGTATGGATCTGATACCGGCAGACTTATTTAAATCCAATCTAGCCTTATGGATTCCATACATAACCATGATTGCTAACTCTTTGGCTAATGGAGCTACGATCCCGAAATCTTGGAAGGGCGCCGAGATAATTCCGATATATAAAAAGGGCGACAAGTCCAAGCCAGGGAATTACCGTCCCATTAGTTTAATTAATTCTATACAAAAGATCGTCGCACGTATGGTCTTGGGACGGGTCCAGGACTGGATTGAAACAAATGACATCTTATCTCCCATGCAGGCGGGCTTTAGATCGGGAATAAGTACCATAGATCAGGTGTTTAGACTCTGCCTGATCTATTGGAAGGTGGTCTGGCTAGGCGGCGGCACCATCTTTGCTGCATTCATTGATCTAAGGTCCGCCTTTGATTTGGTGCCTAGGGACAAATTGTGGGGCGTGTTGGCAAAGTTGGGCTGTCCTTCAGTACTTCTGGATCTCATCATTAGATTCCATGAAGATAACTACGCGAGGGTGAGGTGGGGAGGCCAGGGACAAGTGACGGAATCATTTCCCGTAACCAGAGGTGTCCGTCAGGGGTGCGTCCTGGCACCCACACTTTTCCTTTTATTTATCAACCAGGTGGTAAAATTCTTCATGGATACCCCCACTGACGCCCCAATGTTGGCGGGGATGAGATTCCCGCTCCTCATCTTCGCCGACGACACCCTACTCCTCTCTAGAACTCGCAGCGGTCTCCAGCGGGCTCTGGACCGCTTTGAGGAGTTTTGTGCCATTAACAACTTGGAGGTAAACGTGGGGAAAACGAAATTTATGGTTTTTACTAGAAACCATCCAGTGCGGAGCTCTGTGAGGTTAAATGGAGTTGATCTCGAGCAAGTCGAGACCATGACCTACCTGGGGATTACCCTTGTAAGCCGCTTGAGATGGAAAGATCAAATCAACATCCAACATCTCAAGCTGGCACGTTTGTCTGGCTGTCTTATAAAAGAGCAAAGAGGATCATCCACCAAGCGGGTTCTTCCTGCCCTTAGGATCTATGACGCAAAAATCACCACTGCTATTCTTTATGGCGCAGATCTTTGGGGCTACATGGACCTGCTCAACCTTTTTAGAACCCAATGTAAGTTCCTTCGGAACTTAATAGGTCTCCCACAATCGACCCCCTCGATCCCTCTATGTCTGGACTTAGGATGCCCTCCGATCAATGAGATGGCTAGCTTTAGGTTGGTGGCCCTGTGGAGACGGATATGGACCTCCCCTGAATTGTCTCGCTTCGCTAAAGAATTAGCCGAAGTAAGGTCAATCAGTGGGTCTGAAAAACTCACATGGTTCTTAGCTGTGAAAACTATCCTCACTGACATGGGCTTGGAACAACTCTGGTTATCCCCCTCATCCAATGTTTTTCCCTCTAAACAAGAGTTCAAATCCCTGTACTGGGCATCGATTCGTCTAAAAAGAGTTTTACTCTCTAGCAACATCAGCCTCACAGGCAGGTTTTTAACCTTTAAGCTAGATCTATCCCGAGAGCCCTATTGGGATGTAATAACTAAACCATTAGACAAGAAATTGTACCACCAATTCAGAGTGGGGTCATTGCCTTTGAACCCTTTTCTTAACAAAGGGTCCACAGGGACATCGATCTATTGTAAAGGTTGTCCGGGTCATAGAGAATCAGAGGGACATTTTCTTTTCTTTTTGTTTGCCCGAGATATACTGTACTCCGAAAGAAATGGCTCAAACCATTGTTCCAGAGACTGCCGTTTAAAACATCTGTTGAAGCCATCTGGGCTCTAAAGACCAACACTTCCGAGCTTTTTGTTGTAAGCCTGGCCAAATATCTGGGCTGGGCTTGGTTTTTAAGGTTAAGTCATAAGCCTCAGTTGCCTGAGCCCAGTGACAAACCATGTATTGTGTTGAATCCAGCCCCTTACTAGATTTTTTTGCATCTGTATCCATCAGCCAAGAAATGGTTCTATGTTAATTGATTCGTATTGCACTGCTAAAATACCATGTGTCCTTTGCTTATTTACTCAGGTTTCCTTTTCATTGATATTTAATGCTTTTTTAAATGTATCTAGTTTTGAGGCTTTTGTATTTTCCCTTTTTCCTTTTTTCTTTAAATAGTCCCCTTTTTTAAATATTTATGTGTGACTTATTTCTGTATTTTATTGTGTCTTTTATGATTTGTGAAAAATCGAAATAAAGACTTGAAACCTGCTATTGCAAACTACAAATCTGTGTTTGTCTTTAAAATTGCCGATTTCCACATTCACAGGCTCTGTAAGGTCTGTTTTTATTTGCTGATTACTCACTCCGACTACTTGGATGGTATCCCCAGAGAGAGGTAGGTTTTCAATTTCCACTGATCTAACAGTAGAACGGGTAGCACCAGTGTCCACAAGAAAAGTAATCTCTACATCATTTACTTTTCCATTTACAAATGGACCTGACTGGTCAACCTCAAGAGTGGCTCCAATTACACACTCTTACCCCTCTCTCAGGCACCGTCAGAAGCAGTCATCTGAATCGCTTCCTTGATTTCCTGTCAACAAAAATTGTCCTGATGCATTTTGCAAATTTTGCCTTTGAGCTCTTATTACCTGATCACCTCCGCTGAATCCAATATCTGGAATGTATTTCTGACCTCCCCCACAACTAGGAAAAGGAGGCAGTGGAATCTGATTCTGCTGTTGTGTCAACTGCTGCTGTAGCCGTCGCTGAAGACTCAGATCATTTAGCTGTCGCTGTAGCTGCAGCTGTTGTTGCAGATCAACGTCATTCTGCATCTGTGGGTTTAATGATGTATTTTTAAAATTTCTGGGTGGATTTTTACACTCGTTCTTCCAATGACCGATTTCGCCGCAATTAAAACAAGGTAACTTTTGTTTTAATTCTTCAATTTTTGCATTAAACTTTGGCTTGTTAAAATTATTAGAATTATTTTTAAACTTTCCATGACCCTGATTCTGATTCTGCACAAAATTTCCATTTTTATTGTCAAGGCTTGCAATCTGTTGCTCAGCCACCTTCACCTGTGCCCACATCGCCTTCTCCTTTAACTTCTTTTGCTTGGCCTCCAACTCATCACTGCAGTATTTTGCCTTCCTTAAAATATCATCAACTGAGTTTGATTGCCATCCGACAATATTATTCCTGATGATTTCTCCAATTTCTGGTCTAAGACCATAAACGAATATGTAAATAAGGTGGCTCATGTCCTTTTCATTTAATTTTTCATAGCCACTGTATTGTTTAAAAACCAGTAATAACCTTTCATAAAATGAATGAACTGATTCTTTCGGTTCCTGATTTGTCCTGTCCATTTTAACCCAATCAACTTCCTTCGGGGCAATTTTCTTTTTCAACCAGTAAATCACTTTGTTATAGAAATCCATGACCTCTGGTGCTGGAGCACCTGTTTCTTTAATTCGATCTGGTTCAGCTTTTGGCCAACTCATAGCAATTTTGCATTCTGTTCAAAGATCCGATGGGACAACAATGTCGAAAAATCCATCCAGATCAATCCACAGAACCTTCGAAACCTTAATAAACCTGTCTACCTGTCGATACCATTCCACAGGCTTTTCCCTCAGTCGAGGAAAATCATTAGTAAAGAGCAGAATGTCCTGTCTTGTCCATGGAACATTTACATACCCTCCACCTGCAATTTCCCTCATTGGAAACTGTTTAGACAGTTGGTCCAACTTATCCAACCTTTCATCTTCCCTCTTTTTGGTCCATTTCACTCTCCATTTACTCAAGTCACCCAATTTCTTGATGTAAACAATCAATTATTTTATGTGTGTAATTCTCCCTCCTGTATTAAAGTTCCCAATGTCCTTCTCTGTAAAGTCTAGTCTGTAATGCTTTCCCAGATTTTTTTGTTTGCTCAAATCAATTTCTAATTCTGCTGTCAGTTCTTCCAATTGATCGTATTTATTCTTTGTTTTCCATTGAATGCTTTTACTGATAAACAGGAGTTCATCATCTCGATAGAATTTTAAACTATCAGGACCAATTGTTCCAATTATTAATTCTTCCAAGTCTGCTTTTAATTTTACAACATCCAGTTTAGGATTTGACTCAGTTTTCTCAAGAGAATCAGCATCTGACTCTGCACCCATTGGTGTCTGGTTAAAAGAACCTTGATTAAAAGTTAAGTCAGGCATTCTTGATTTCTCACGATGTATTTCTGACAAATCTGAATAAAATTTTTCAGCTACTTTTTGAATTTCTGCATTTAATGGAATTGTTAAACCTGGCTGTTTAATTTCCTTTTGATCGAAAACAGGCTGAACAGGACCAATCGTTACTGGTACTGTCACTGCTTCCATGCTTTTAGTTATTTGCCGAATTAATTCTTCTTTTGATCGCAAGTATTCTGAAGTATTTTCAACTTCCTCATTTCTGTCAGTTCAGTTAAATTTCTAGGGGCTTCCCTTTCCATTGGAAAACTTCTGTTCTCATTGCAAACACTAGAATTAGTTCTTGTTTCAAATCGTTCTGGAGTTTCAAACGATTCAGAATTATTTGGGTACAATTTTGGGGATTCATTTATTGGAGGTGCACTAGGAGTGGTTCCGGTAGAAACCATTGGAGTGGACCATGAATGAGGCTGTCTCATTGGGGCATTCTTATTATTTGTCGTATAAATTTCTTCTAAGACTGCATCTTCTGATTCATTTTCTACAACTGCGTTATTTTTCTTTTCAGTTCTCTTTTCACCTGGAGACCCTAAAACCATTTCCCTAATTAAATAGAGACCATCGCACATATCTCCCTGTCTCCACATACGCATTCTATCTTCATGCGTTTCCCGTCTGTAACTCTGTATTTTTGGAGTTCTTTTTATCCCACCTGCCTCTTTCTGAAGTTGAAACATCTCGTCCTCCCATTCAACTAAAGCTTCAAATTGTGTTGGTCTAGGCTTCGGTACAAGAGCTAACATCTTTTCTCTTAAATTTCTTAAAACTTTCACATTGAATGAACCATCATCCGGCCATGCCAATCCATCATCCTTTGTATAATTTTTCCAAACATCAAACCACAGAACAGTATGGTAACCATATTCACCTTTCATATATGCTGCAGGTGTCTTGTACTTATGAAGTAATTTACCACCTCGCGTTTGTATTTTCTTGTCAGGTGAAATAAAAAAATTAAATTTTTGAAGCATCGAAGTCTTTTTCTCAACATGTTTATAATAATAAGTCATTTTTAAATCAAATCCGCTTAATCAGAAATGATCGTAAATGTTTCCTGGTTGTTCCGCAACTCCAGCCAATCCGTGCGCGAAACGCACCAACAAGCCAATCAGGTTCGAGCTACGTCACCACCCTGCTCGACCAGTAAAAACAGAGCTTCCCACAAAAGCCAATCAGCATTCAACTCGACAAAGTCACGTGAGCCAATCACAGTACAGCTTGTGACGTATAGTACCCAATCCCTGCGCGGACCGTGTGACGTACACAGCCGCTGCGGTTTCTCGCGTCTCACTCTCAGCGCTCACCCCTCCTTCACAAAAACTTTTCACAGCGCCATTTTAAAGACACTTTTTCAATGAAATTCGATTAACAACAACAAAAAGAACAAATCATTTGTCTGTTTCTCTAAATAAAGCGATGGTTTTTACAGACATACAAGAAATTCTTTGCGTGGAATAGACAACGCTACTCTCACAGAATATACATTTGCCGATAAAGTAAACTTCTACTCTACCCTTCACACACGTAATAGCGATCGCGCTTCTCTCTGAATGCACATAAGTAGCAATTCAAAGTTTGACTCGAACGAAATTACAGAACCATTTACGCACTTTCAAGCGGAAAGTATCCCTAACCATACACACATGAAATCCTGGCAGGACTCTAACCCACCATAGATAACATGAATCGTCAGTAAAATAAACGACGTTATCTTACCCTTCACTCAAGCTCCAATAAATTCCTATTACTGTCCCACAGTGAGTTTTAGAACGGGCTCATTGTCCCTATACTCAAAGCTTCGATTTCATAGACAATCCTTGCTACACATACATTCTACCTGACACACCTATCCCTAACACGTGTTGTCCGACCACAACACCTGTGATATACGACGATACGACTATTCTGAAACAGATCAAATGCACTGTGTGACTTCACTCTTGCCACACTACTCTGTACCGGTACAACTAGGATTTTTCACACTGCGGGAAAAAACCTTTCGACTACACGTGACAAAAGTGAACGAACTCAACATATGTTAAACATCGATCCTATGCAACTACCATGTAGCATGTCGGTTACCATAGCAACCATCAAGTCTGCTACCAGGAAATTGATCCAGCGGGCTATAGGAAATATGTCATAAACTACGCTACCCAACTCCACAATATACACCATCAATTAATAATCAATCACAAGGCCCATAAATCTAACATGACATATTTTGACCAACTGGATCATATGACCTAATTAACCTATTCACAAATTATATACATTTATATACAACCGCGGTAAATAAATTCATCATACTTTACAAACCCTACAAATTAATTAAGCCACTATGGCGATAAGATCTAGCTGATGGTAACCTAAACTCATGAAATAACAAGACCAGCTTGTTTTCAAAAGTAAGATTTTTATTAGCTATTTGTTTAGAAAATGCATTTAGAAAATCTTTATTAAAGCATTTTTATTAGAATCATTGCAAATAGTATTGACGGTTTAATGCAATCAAAAATTATTGTTCAAAAATAGAAATAGACAGTTTAGCATTATTAAATCCTAAGTCCCTAACTATTCTTTGCTAAGAATAAAAGTAAAAGTCTTTGAATTTCTCTTACGTGCTCCAAAGTATGTCCGTCTGCACGAAACCCTCATCAAAGGTCAGCAAGAAGAAGCGTGACTCTTCCACGGGGCAAGAGTTTTTATACCTTTCTACGCTAAGCTAATCTAAGAAATTGTATATTTCTCTGCTGAAATCGGAGTCCCATTGGTCCAAAAGTGACAGGCGACGTGTCAACACATTTTTAGAATCACAGTTCCGTCACGTTCTTAGAGACCATTGTCTCTAGTTTTCGAACAACGCAGCTTCCTCCAGTTTGCAACATTAGATACAAGAAAGTTTTAGCTTCCTCAGATACGATGCTGTTACAGGCCTCCTTGCCGGTTCCTGGCCTTGGCCTTGCTCGACTAAAGGATTTGTCAGCTCATCACGACAAGTTTCAGGCTTGGAGGAACTTTTTGTCAACATGGACTCTTTCTGGCTCCAAGCAGATTTTTAGCAAACGCGAATTTTCACAAGGCCCAAAGCCTCTTTCAAAAACTATCATATAAACAAACACAAAAGAATAATTAATGCGAGTAATACAGTTCTTTCTGTTGCCACTCTCCATTTCTAATGATTAACCCATTAGTCTAAATTACCTAGCTGAAGCGTACAAATAAAGCAGCATTTATATCTACCATTCTTCTTTTAATCCAGCAGGATTCTTAATGCACCTATAAGAATAGAGTGACACCACATAGACAGGGAAGCAAAATAAGCACATGCCATTTATTCTAAACAGCTGCAATTAATTATGACACAACAATATACACGATTAATTTATTATTTTTCACATACAAGGAAATGCAACATAATGCATGTTTATAAGCACACACGTTAGTTTCCCGCGTGTTCTGTGTAGATGCAACTTTAAACTAGGTTGAATTAATACACATACCGTACAATTGTTAGCTTTATTATTTCTTATTAAGGAAGTGTGACTTCGCGAGTTGACATGAAAAACATTTCTGAATCTCGCTCCATCACATGGACTGAGTCTGCCTGTGGGGTCCCTTTAATGTAAACATCCTGGATGGCATTGGATTGTGGTGATTTTTGTGTGTTTTTCGCTTTTTTGGGGTGTACTGTTGATGTGGACTGGCCATGTGGGTGGTGGTGGCCATCTTGAGTGCTGGTACAGGCAACGTGTGCTTGGGGTGCAAGGGGCCATTTTGAAGACAGGCAGTGTCTGAGGCCTGCACCCATTTTGCCTAGCTTTCATCCATTATGCCCAGGGGTAGTGAGTGGTGCATGGGCCTAGTCTTTCTGTGGGGTGTCTTCTTGAATTTATTGATCATTGAGGGCATGGATGGCCTGGGATTGTGCTGAATTTTGTGTTTTTTTCGATTTTTTTGGGCTGCTGTTGGGGCCTTTTGCCCAGGGGTAGTTAAAGGTGCATGGACTGAGTCTGCCTGTGGTGTCTCTTTAATGTAAACATCCTGGATGGCATTGGATTGTGGTGATTTTTGTGTGTTTTTCTTTTTTTTGGGGTGTACTGTTGATGTGGACTAGCCATGTGGGTGGTGGTGGCCATCTTGAGTGCTGGTACAGGCAACATGTGCTTGGGGTGAAAGGGGCCATTTTGAAGACAGGCAGTGTTTGAGGCCTGCACCCATTTTGCCTAGCTTTCATCCATTATGCCCAGGAGTAGTGAGTGGTGCATGGGCCTAGTTTTTCTGTGGGGTGTTTTCTTGAATTTAAACATCATTGAGGGCATGGATGGCCTGGGATTGTGCTGAATTTTGTGTTTTTTTCCCATTTTTTTGTGCTGCTGTTGGGGCCTTTTGCCCAGGGGTAGTGAGTGGTGCATGGACTGAGTCTGCATGTGGGGTCTCTTTAATGTAAACTTCCTGGATGGCATTGGATTGTGGTGATTTTTGTGTGTTTCTTGTTTTTTTGGGGTGTACTGTTGATGTGGACTGGCCATGTGGGTGGTGGTGGTGGCCATCTTGAGTGCTGGTACAGGCAACATGTGCTTGGGGTGCAAGGGGCCATTTTGAAGACAGGCAGTGTCTGAGGCCTGCACCCATTTTGCCTAGCTTTCATCCATTATGCCCAGGGGTAGTGAGTGGTGCATGGGCCTAGTCTTTCTGTGGGGTGTCTTCTTGAATTTAAACATCATTGAGGGCATGGATGGCCTGGGATTGTGCTGAATTTTGTGTTTTTTTTCGATTTTTTTGGGCACTGTTGGGGCCTTTTGCCCAGGGGTAGTGAGTGGTGCATGGACTGAGTCTGCCTGTGGGGTCTCTTTAATGTAAACATCCTGGATGGCATTGGATTGTGGTGATTTGTGTGTGTTTTTCGTTTTTTTGGGATGTACTGTTGAAGTGGACTGGCCATGTGGGTGGTGGTGGTGGTGGCCATCTTGAGTGCTGGTACAGGCAACATGTGCTTGGGGTGCAAGGGGCCATTTTGAAGACAGGCAGTGTCTGAGGCCTGCACCCATTTTGTCTAGCTTTCATCCATTATGCCCAGGGGTAGTGAGTGGTGCATGTGCCTAGTCTTTCTGTGGGGTGTCTTCTTGAATTTAAACATCATTGAGGGCATGGATGGCCTGGGATTGTGCTGAATTTTGTGTTTTTTTTCCCGATTTTTTTGGGCTGCTGTTGGGGCCTTTTGCCCAGGGGTAGTGAGTGGTGCATGAACTGAGTCTGCCTGTGGGGTCTCTTTAATGTAAACATCCTGGATGGCCTGGGATTGTGCTGAATATTGTGTGTTTTTTGACTTTTTGGGGTGTATAACTGATGTTCCTCTGTCTGCCATTGCTTTTAGGTGCACAAGAGAACCACCAGTGCCAGGAAGAAGTGCTGCTGCGGTGTGTGCAGCACAACGTCACGTGTGGCCACAGACAACTCTGCAACTTGTGCAACTGCGGCCTGCTGTTCTGAGTGACATCTAAAGGAGATGGCCCCAAAAAAAGTTGCCCGTAGCTCCTCTAGCAAGAAAGTTGCCAGCAAGAAGCAGAAGAAGCAACTTGCGCCACTTACCAAGGAGACTGGTGTGACGTCCGCCACATTTTTTGGGGAAAAAAAAGTACGCCTGCAGCAGCAGCTGGGTCTGCTGGGGTCCAAGCTGGGAGCAGTACCTCCGCTCCATTGGGCTCAGTGCCACCACCACCACGCCAACTTAGGTCCAAGCCCTTGAGTGCTGCAGAGGCAGCCAGTATAGTTGTTCAATCACCATCGACCAGTGATGTTGGCTCATCGCAAGAATGTAGCAGCAATGTCCCTCAATCAACACAGGTTGTTGTAACTCATCTGACGAGTGTTTAACAACCACAGCCGCAACAACAACCACATGTGCAAGTACAAGCCCAAGTACATGTGGAAGGAGAGGCAGCGCAAGGAGATGCGCAAGCAGAGGTGCATGCAGGGGCACAACAAGTGCCCACAATAGTTGTTCCTCCCGAAGTAGGGGCACATCAGGAAATCGACAATCAAGCCGAGGTATCATTTGAGGAAGCCACTCCTCCTGATGATCATTCATTGTCTTCCACATCCCGAGCAAGGAAAAGATCAAGGGTGGTGTCTACATCTTCTTCAAGCCCACCTCCTTCTGATGATATGGATCTTACTTGGGAACCAGCACCACTGCCGTCTGAGAGTGAGGCTGGGGCACACCATGATCTGATAAAGGTAGCTAAGCGTAAAAGGAAGGTCGTCGAAACTCTCATAGTTATGGAGTGTGATGACGCTCAACAAGAAGTGGCGTATACTCCTGCTGCTGAAGACTCTCACGACGACGACGCAGTCATCACAGGCTTCACTCCAGCCTCAGCAGGCATGCAGAAAACAGACATTTTGACCCTAGCCGGAAAAGCTGCTGAGCGTGATGATGTTGTCGACGAGGAGGCAATGGGAACACCACAATCATTGGAGTTAACTAGTACACCACCACCTACCGCTTCCATATTTATTCCTCGCCAGAAGGGACCTCCATCCACCTCGACCTCAATTAGTGGTGGGGAAAGTGCACAACGTAGTAAAGTTCAGCAATACACATCCTCCACTTCATCTGGCATTAGCAGCATGACCACCACCAGTATCGCCTCCTCCGGCCCCCACAGACAGTTCAAGTCCGCAGTTTGGGACTTCTTTAGTGCTTGCCCAAAAAAGGAAAACATAGCCATTTGTAGCATTTGTAAGCTTGCAGTTAGTCGTGGTAAGCTTGGTACCAACTATGGGACTGGAGGCCAGAGAGGTCATCTTAAGAGACAGCACACTGTCCAATAGTTTGCGCACCTAAAGGAGATCAAGGAAGCCCGAATTGCAAGTCAAGAAAACGTTGATGTTTCATCTGATGATGACGAGGAGGAAGAAGCATCAAACGCTTCACTTACACCCAGTACCCCTGTCAGCACACCCCCTGTAAGCCACACTAAGAGTGTGGGAGAGAGTGAGACACCAATGCGAAAAAGTTCATCAGCGAGCGTAACTGGGTCGAAGAAGTCATCATCATCATCCCGTAAAATGGTTTCAGACGCGCCATATGAACGCAACCACCCAACGGCGCGTCTGTATAACACTAAGCTGGCTAAAATACTAGCGCTGGACCTTCTCCCTTTTTCTTTTGTGGAAGGGGTTGGTTTTCTAGAATTAGTGGCAGCGCTCTGCCCTAAATGGAAGGTTCCTAGCCGGTTCTATTTTGCCAGAGTTGCGGTTCCAGCACTACATGAAGATGTGCTGGAGGTGATTGGGGCAGCTTTTCAGAAGAGTGCTGTTCACACTATACATCTGACAACAGACATGTGGACCAGTGGCGCAGGCACTGATTACATGTGCATCACTGCACACTGGGTCTCTTTTTCAGGGGTTAAAGCAAAGCTAAACGCAGGTGTTGACCTGGACCAAGTTTTTAAAGCTGCTCGGAAACATGCAACACTAGCCATGTTTGGCTTGGAGGAACGTCATACAGCAGAAAACATTTTGAACGAGTTTAACACAAAGGTCTTTCACTGGCTGTCCCCAAAAAAACGCCAGATTGGTTATGTTTCCACGGATAATGGCGCCAATGTAGTTAAGGCCATGGATCTGGGTCACTATTTCAGAGTGCCGTGTTTGGCACACTGTATAAACCTGGTTGTTAAAAAATTCTTGAGTGAAGACAGTCCAGCGTGCGAGTTAGTGGCCACCTGCCGAAGAATGTGCAACCATTTCAGCCATTCTTTTAAGACCCGGAAGTATCTGAGGAGCCTGCTACATGAACGTCGAATGCCAGTGAAAGCACTCATCCAGGAGGTGCCAACACGTTGGAACTCAACCTTCTACATGCTTGAGCGTCTGTATGAGCAGCTTACGGTACTCGATCAGTATTTCTTAACACTGGGTACAGCTCAGAAGGACCTGAGGCTAGATGCGGCGGAATGGAAGCTAGTTAAAAGCCTGACAGACATGCTTCGTCCTTTTGTGGTCTTCACGCGTGCAGTCAGCAGGGAGGACTGTAATTTGGGAAAAGCTATCCCATTGTTGCGCATGCTGGAGCACAAACTGAAGGCGGAGTCTTCTAAGTTTCAAAAAGATGAAGAAAAGCAAGAAGCTTTTGTTTTGGCGGAGAAATTATTAGAGCGCCTACTTGCCGATGTACGTCTTTAAAAGATCCACTCAGAACAGCATTACATGTGTGCTACTATTCTGCAACCACGCTACAAAAAGGCGCTGGCAGGCAGAGCATTATTTCCTTTTGGTGATGAAGATGTTACAAAGTACAAACGTTGGCTAGCCTTGTCAGCCATGAGGTTTGAAAGAGAACGGCAGAAAATTGAAGGAAAAGGCAGTACATCAGCATCAGCAGGCCATCCCCAGTCAAAAGAATCCACTTCCGCACCTGTGGCTGTGGCAGAAGTGACCTCTCAGCCGTTAAAGACACCGGCAACCGGATCATCTGCACCAGACACAACAAAAACATTGGGTGATGATGATGAAGAGGATTGGCTAACTGAGCTTGGGTTTGGTTCTCAAAAGGTCCCAGCAAAAAGTAAGCAAAGTGGAAGAACCGCGGAGATCCTTCAGTCGATGGTGCTGGACTATCTGAATGACTCAACAGAGGTCTATGTTATTGCTGACCCATTGGCGTATTGGCATGGGAAAAAAGAATTGTGGCCAGAGATCACCAACCTGGCTATAAATTACTTGTCTTGCCCACTCACAAGTGTGTCTTCTGAACGTGTTTTCAGTGTTGTTGGTGGCATTGTAATTTGCAAACGGACCCGCCTCTCGCCCAAAAATGTGGAGAGGTTAACAATGATCAAAATGAATCAGCACCTCATACCACCAGATTACAAAGTACGAGAATACACGCCGGAAGAAGACGAGGAGGACAGCAACTTAGATGAGGGAATTTCTTCTCAGTTAGGTGACACTGACCTACTCGTGCCTGAATTCGCAGAGTATGAGGACGAACTCTTATTCCCTGACACCGAGCCCTGAAAATTAGCCAATGAATCAATAACTTTCTTTTTCGTCCTTATTCACTTTTATTCCTGTGTGTCTATCTTTCTTTGTTTTGCACAGTTAATATAATTAAAACTTTAATCATCTAATCACAATAACAAGCCCATCAGCAGAACTGTCTTCACTTATTTGCTTATTGATTTGAAGGTGCCGCAGTCTGCATTCCTCAGGTTCACAAGTTCACAAGAACATGATCCTCCATCCTCCTCCTCCAGACTCCTATTTCCCTCAAAGCAGAGGGCTGGATTACGCCCAATGAAGAAAGACTCTGCACTTGTGGGGGTGTTCTACTTCTTTGCGGGTGAGTTGGCGGGTCTTGGGGCATTGCTGGGAAGGTCTAATAACGGATAAAACTGGTTTTGACCAAATCAGACTTGAAAACGTTTTTGACTTTTTGCTCTCTAATACTATCATGTTTTAAGGGGCCTGTTTGGGGGGCTTCCTGGTGTTTGTTGGTGGGTTTTGGGGTCTGGGAGCACTGCTGGCACAGTCTAGTTTTGATTGCATTTGCTTTTCAGGAAATCCATGGTGGAAAACGGGAGTTATGACTTAGCTGCACAGCGCGTTTGGACAGAAGGCCGAAAAATATTGTAAGTAATATGAAATTTTCCATTTTGGCTTTTTGGCTGTTTGGGGGTGTTGTGCTTTTTTGCGGGTGGGTTGGCGGGTCTTGGGGCATTGCTGGGAAGCTCTAATACCGGATAAAACTGGTTTGGACAAAATCCATGAGGAAAAAGTTTTTGCATTTTCCGACATTTCGATCAATGTAGCGTTTTCGGGGGCCTGTTTGGGGGGCTTCCTGGTGTTTGTGGGTGGGTTTCGGGGTCTGGGAGCACTGCTGGGTATGGATAGTTTTGATAGCAAGAGGTTTGAAGGAAATCCATGGAGGCAGAGGGGAGTTAGGGCCTAGCTGCAGAGCGCGCGCTGAGTGATTTTGGTAATTTTCCAGAAAATTTCAAAGTCCCCACTTTTGTATATTTGCTTTTTGCCTGTTTGGGGGGCTTCTACTTGTTTCCGCCTGGGTTGACGGCTCTGGGGCCATTGCTGGGAAGCTCAAATACCGGATAAAAGTGGTTTGGACCAAACCTGAGACGAAATATTTTTTTGTGTTTTTGCTGACTTGCTTGTCTTTGAGGTGCTCTTTGGGGGGGTTCCGGGTGTTTGTGGGTGGGTTTTGGGGTCTGGGAGCACTGCTGGCACAGTCTAGTTTTGATTGCATTTGCTTTTCAGGAAATCCATGGTGGATAACGGGAGTTATGACCTAGCTGCACAGCGCATTTGGACAGAAGGCCGAAAAATATTGTAAGTAATATGAGATTTTCCATTTTGGCTTTTTGGCTGTTTGGGGGTGTTGTGCTTTTTTGCTGGTGGGTTGGCGGGTCTTGGGGCATTGCTGGGAAGGTCTAATACCGGATAAAACTGGTTTGGAGAAAATCTATCCGGAAAAGCCTTTTGGCACTTTTTGTAACTTAGGGTTCATTAGGGTTAGCCCTAGCAGCAGGATTGCATGTGTTTCGGGGTGTTCTGGATTTTTGCAACTGAGTTCTGGGGTCTTAGAGCACTCGTGGGAATGTGTAATTTTGGTTGCAAGTGATTTGAAGAAAATCCATGGTGGGAAAGGGGGGATTTGGCATAGTTAAAGAAAGCGTTTGCCACTATTCTTAACTTAGGGCTCGTTAGGGTTAGAGGTATTTGTATTGCATCTGTTAGGGTGGGGGGCTGTTTGTGGGGGGGTTTGCGAGTCTTGGAGCAATGCTGGGTATGGATACTTTTGCTTGCTTGCAAGTGCTTTGAATACAATCCACGGTGGGTAAGGGGGGATTTGGGCCTACTTTTACTTTCAAAGTACGTTTTGTCACCAGTTTTCTACTAGGCCTCCTTTTTTGAGATCTGATTGGTGGTCTTCTACATTTTTGCGACTGGCTTTAGTAAGGGTCTGGGTGGGAGCACTGCTGGGAAGGTCTAATTTTGTTCTAAAACACAGTTTACAGTACACCTAGCTTGAGGGGAAAGATCCGCTAAATTAATTTGCCCATACTTATTTATCCGTCAAAAGGAGACTCAGACAGAGTACGCACTTTCAAAAATATTGTACTGTCTATTAGGAAACTAAAAGTGTGACTTTTTGCACTACACAGCTTACATACCTTATATTTATTTGTCAGTGGTGTTCTAATATCACTTCCTGTTTTTCCATCAATAATTACAGGCCGGGTTTCAGTCTGTGCAATGGGAAAATAAGGATGAAGTCAGGCTTCACATTAGCGAGCCGCAATTCAGCATCCGCCAGGCAGGCAGTGGACAGGGTGTCTTCTGGTCACCAACATTGATGGACGGAGCGTCAGCTGGAATGGAGGAGTCCCGCTAATAAGAGGAATGGTTTGATGCATGCAACTTACCAAATTCAACAGGACAACTACAACAACATACAGATACAGTATCCGTTCTTTTCTAATTATCTTTAAAGTAATGTTATTGCTGTGAACTTCTATGAGTGTGACTCTGCATTTCTTGGATCTCCATTCTCTGCTTCTGAATTCATCCCTACAGCCATACTTCTGCTATTTTTTAAACCTAATTTAATGTAAGAAGTGTTTCTCTGAGTGCAGAGATAGGCAAGTGAAAACGCTGCAGCCCTGTACTGTCGCATTCTGTCATTCACGGTTGTCGAAAATAGTACTTACTTTTCAGTAACCATGCATGCAGTCGTGCATGCACTTCCTTTATGTCACTTAAAAGATTTATGGTTAGCTTTGTACCCAAAGATTTCTTTATCTTCAATTATTGTTTGTCCATGCTGTGCTTTTTTTTTCTTCTCTCAACAAAACTTACCCAAAAACAAAAAAAAACATTCCCATCCATTTTCCAAACCCTAACCCTCTTCCCCCGGGCTGTGTGGTTTTGATTGATGTGTGACTAAATGACAGCAATAATTCCACACACTTGCTGGGGAGGATAAGGTCATAGCAACAGGCTGGTGAAGGAATCCGAGGATATATTCTAGACTTACTCAGCTTCAGTACTATTTCTTGTAGTAGTAGCCAATGTCAAAGAAATTCAACGCAAGTACTAGTTATACTTTCAATACTTTACCATTTGTTAGGCTACATTGTGGCACTGTTCTAGTGTACTGTCACCTGCTATATTCTCTATCGTACAGTTGTAATGCTCCAGTAAGGACAAAGCAGGTTTCATTTTCTTTTTTTCCATAGGCATGCAACTGCCACTGTGTCACACCCCTAGTACCACCGCAATGAGGACATTTCATCCGCCCAGGTTTGCCAACCTTAATCGCCATTTCCCGTGGAGCCAGCCCTGGGCCTAGCCCTACTTTCAAACACAAATTACAGGTAAGATAAGCTTTTGGTGGGAGGTAGTATAATGGAGTATTAGGAGAGACGATAGATTGACGGTAGTACTACTAAAGTCCTAGGACTCTTGAATTCACTTACTCTGTGAGAGGCACTTAGTGTTGAAAACATTTAGCCATTTACACTTAAAGTAGGAAAATGACACAGACTTAAGTTTCAGGAAAACAAACTTACTGTTAAACCCCCACCCACCAGACTCAAAAGCAGTAAAAAACAGGTATGCTCAGATAAAGTTTCAAAAAGTACATTTGTGTAGCCCTAACAAAATAATCTCCCGCAAGACCCTTCCTAACCCCAACGATTGTCCTTCAAAAGTCCCAAAAACAACCCAAGTCCCAATTCCCACCCTCCAAAAGTCTCTAAAAAAGGGGCAAGGGACACTACGGCAGGATGCTGTTCACTTTAGCGGCCAGGGCATCATACTCCTTGCGGAGGGTGGCATGGTCGGAGCGGAGGCCCTCCACCAAGGTCTTATATGTTAGGACCTCCTGCTCCAGGTAGGACACTATGAGGCATAAGCGGCGGTGGCGTGCCTTGGAACTCCTGTGGGGGGCAGCTGCTGTCTTTGCTGCTCGTCGGTGGCGGTTGGCTTTGGTGGCCCAGCTCCGCACCGCTGGAGCACTGCACTGGCTGGCAGCCCGTGAGGGCACGGAGGAGGATGCAGCTGTCGTAGTGGATGTACCAGTAGACTGCGTGTCCTCCTCCTCCAGGGCCAGCAGCCGCCGATATTCGGCGACAGTGGCATCCAGCCTCCATTGCCGGGCCATTCGAGCCAGCTCCTTCCTTGTTGGTTTTTTTGATTTGGAAGGAGCAACTATATGAAGAAAGAAAGACATAGTCTGTAACCAATGCTCCTTAAGATTAACACAAAATGATTGAGCAGAAAGTTGTGTCACAGTACAACTAGCAACTTGAAAGTACAGTACATAACTATTGAGGCCAGTATCTATCTAACCTCCCACTTCTTCATCCTTGCTCTAACATTAGTGGGAGTTTAAGGAACAAATTCTACGAGCACTATGGACTTCCATTATAGTCAACTATGACAGTACACCAGTCTTATTCTTCTTCTTCTCTCTTGTTTAGGAAAATTGGTACGTTATCTTATGCAAGCCGGCATAATGCCAGCGCAGTGAACTTGCACCCGAGAAAAACAGACGCACACCATGATGAGTGAGACAGACTTGCGTTACTGTACCGGTCCAGTACATGCAGGTGGTGAAGCTCTTACTTTTCTATTATGGGTGGCACTGAGAATACTCTGTTAAAAGGGCTACTGCTTAATTAATTTAACTTTCACCCTACAGTGCAAATGAGTACTAGAAAAGGAAAATGATGAAGCTAAATAATCTGATTATCTATCACTTCACATGGGATGTATTTGATTACATATGGGATGACTTTAGGTGCTTTGCTTTTTATTGAGTGAACAGTGATACACCCACACATGAATGACATACTACTACTAAACTAAACTTATTAAGAGAGGTAGGGAGTGTCCACCATAATAACCGGATATATGCTGTGCTTGCAGTTGCAATACAAACTACTGCTACTATTCATGGTATTATTTGGACAAAATTACAACTTCTTTTCCTTGCCTTTCCTACACTGGAACGGACGTGCGGGTGCGGTGTTACATGCTCTTCAAAGCAACACTTAGTTCATCCAGTGACCGTCTACTCTCTCTAGATACACATATGCTATCTAAGAATCAGATAGTACCATGATCCAGGCATCCATCCGTTCAAAGTATATGCACACATACAGTTTCTGTTTCACCCACCCAGGCTGTTCTCCTTCCACCCATCCTTGCTTCATCATTCACCCAGCCATGCACCATACCATATTCTTTCCTTCCCAGCCACCTCGGGGACCAAGCAAACACATATCATTCTTCTTTGCCAGTCATCATTAAATTTCTCGTCCTTCCACACTTACTTACACCCTTCTTTCGCTTTTCGTTCATCATATCCATCAAGTTCATCTCAGATCTGATTGGGATTCTTCTCGCCAAAAACTCCACAGCTAAGTCGAAGTACATTTAGAGGAGGCTACTACCTGGTTGATTTATAATACACCCGTGCAGAAAGCACACTCTGCAGTCTTCAATCTCAATAAGTAAGGAATATATAGCTTACCTCTGCCCGCCACCACCGTGTGAACCCTCACAGGCACATTGGTGTCGTCCGGCACTTGCACCGCCTCCTCCCCAGAAGTGTTCTCCTCATCCAGCACCACCACCTCCGCGCTGGCCCCGCCACCAGATGTTCCACCTACAAAGTACATTTAAGAATGTTGGAATACACCACTCACTACTATATAATATTTGGTCTAGGAATAAAGAAATGTGAAAAAAAACAGAAAACAATGTAATAATTTGTGACTGTCTACTTTAAAGTAAAAATTTCCCTTTTTCCAGGGAAGGCTGTTGTCTTGCTGCACTTTATGGCACAACTGATGAATGCTTGCTTTTTATTTTTAACACGCACCACTTTTTCTCCTAACAGACTGAAGCTTGACTTCTAAGAACACGAGCAAGATCAAGTTCAAACCAGGTGAGAGCTTGGCTCGACCACAAGAAATGTGTTCAATTAATCGTCAGCACTAAGCACTTTTCCATTTTCCGTTAAACGTTTATTTTTATGACAAACTTGATTTTAATAAATGTGTTTACTTTTAATAAAGCTTTTAAACTTAAATAGACTCTGTGGTTTTTGGTCCTCCAGACTAGAGTGGCTGAGCTAAAGGTTTTGCAATTTTTGCAAGCATGAGTCTGTGCCTCTGACACTTCTTGACTCTGACTCCGTACTCTTGTCCTGCGTTGGATAATCATCATTGGGGATCAATCATCGGTGACTTTGGGAGCTAAATGACTCTGCCACACTATCTAGTCAGTAAGGAGATTGGGGGTTCAACTACAAAGTCTTTTATCACTGAGGTATGTGGAAAGTCTAACAGCGCCTATTATAATTGATAAGCTAAGCAATGCATTATTTAGTGTCCATAGTTCTGTTTGTGCAGATTTGTCCCTGCAACAGTTGCAACAGTAGTAGAATGGATTGTCCTCCTATCCAAACCAAAAGTAAAGTAGTATCTTATTCTTTCTTGGTGGTCATTCACCTTTTTATTGTTGGCAATTGTCAAAGCATAAACATTTAGAAGACTTGAAAAGACATTATGAACAATCCCAGAGGACTGCACTCAGTGCATAGAGCTATTGCTGACTAGAATGGGAGTCCAATGGAATTGCCAAATGTGCAATCTTAGTTAGCTACACAGACAGACTAATAAGAATAATCTAGTAATACCACAGGGAGTCATAGTGGAGGCAGGATAAGAATTTAGATACAGTCTACAAGAAGATCAAAGACGATTTAGAAAAAATCGAATGAGGAACGCTAGGAAAAAATAGGTACTCTATATTAAAATTAAAACTTACTGGGGCCAGCAAAGGAGCCCTCACCTGACCGATCCTGTTCAGCAGCAGCAGCAGCAGCAGCCTCCTCCAATGCCCTCTTGCCCCTGGGGGGAGCTGATGTACAACATGAAAGAAAGAAAGACCAGAAAACATGGATGATATTTGTCAACCAAATCAAACATTTCAAAAGAACAATAACAAAATATTTTGGCGAAATAGCAAATAGACAACTATTCCACGGGATATATTGACCGATCTCATGTGGTCTACTACGTTATTAGTATTGCTTTATTTGCGGACCGTCGACTTGGAAAGTTCTTATGTAACTCACTAAACAAACTACTAAAAAGGTTCGCCTAGGACTGGCAGGCAGCAGTCCGCAGCACGCGAAGTGACAGACAAAGTCCATCGTGATTGCAGATCAGGACAACACTAAAAAGTTTCCTACTACATTAACTAGTCATTAAAATACTCAAACTATCAATCCACCACCACTATTTCTTCTTATCGCCATGTGTACAAAGGAAGGACTGGACTTGAGTCTGTAGGGGCTGATTTAGAAGCCCCTTGCGGCTCTTTTGCTCCATTGTTGCGTGACTTTTGTGACGCAGCGGCAGAACAAAAGAGGCGCCAAGGTGCGGCGTATATTAACAACGTGACGCGTATGGGAGATGCATCACGTTGTAAAGCCCTACGCCATCAGGGGACGTTCCGGCGCAAGGGAGGGCGTTCCTGCGCAGGAACGCATCCTAAAAGTGGCTGAGGGACATCTACAAGATGTCAATCAGTCACTTTGAGGACAATGATGCGTGACTCAAACCCTGCGCCTGCTTGAAGCAGACGTACGGCTTGACGCAGCATTGGGGAGATAGGGCACCCCAGAGCATTGCTGGAGCTGCACCATCGTTGCGACGCAACTCCAGGAATGCGCCGCCTTTACGGCACAGAAGCTTAACGCTTCAGTGACGTTTTGGGCACATGGTGCGCCGCATTGTAAATACGGCGCACCATGGGTGGTGGTGGCGTGGCACACAATTACTGGCGCATCCCTGCTACTTTGCAGGGATGCGCCGGTAATTAAAAATCTGACACTTAGTGTCTAGCATTACGCAGCTCTTTAAACTACACTCATGCATAATTTCACAGGCCAATGAAATGAACACAAAATCGAAAACAAATAAGCATAGTAGCAGCGCTACTGAGAAGGAGAGCAGTGCACCTGAAATGCACAGAAGATTTTGAAATATAATTTACCTACAATGTAATCAGCAGCATTATTGCTCTTGGTAAAAAACAAAAATTTGCAAGATAATAACACACAGAGCAGGAGAAAACAGAGTAGTAAAGAAATAGCTACTACTACTCACCAAGCCCGGGGATCTCAAGGCCGAGCAGGTCGAGCAGATCGCGTTCACGGTCCAGGATATCCGTCCAACGGTGGGTGACCTGGTTGTAGGTGCGCCGGACCCGAGAGTGTTGGTACATGGCCCGGCACACCTTCTCCCACCGCTTCCGGCGCTCCAGGATCCCGTACCCGCTAGCGATCCTGCCGCCTGCCATGATGGTCCTGGGGAGGCGGCGCTGAACATAAAAAACTAGTGCGCCCCCCTCCTCCGCGCTGAAGATCTCCTGGGCTTGGACATTCTCCCTCCTCAAACGCCCGCACGGGAGCCGGGCATGGGGTGCGGGACCCTTCCCCTTCTCAGGATGCTTCCCGGCTCCGTTTACCATGGTCTGGGCAGAAAGGAAGCTAAATAATAAAGAAGAAATAGAATAAGGAAGAAGAAAAAAAAGAGTTTAAAAAAAGTAGTTTAAAATTAACCAAAAGTAGCAGAAAACACAAAAATATAGAGCTAGAAAAATAGAGGGATAGATAATAAAAAAAATAGATAAAAAAAAACTTCAAACAAGCAAAGGATGGCAGAGATTCAGAGAGGATACAGAAAGCATGCCCAGAACCATAGCAATGAATGAGAAACAAGATGGCCGCGCCCGTTCACGACCGCGTGGGTAAGTTCGCGCGAGATTTTCCTCGCGATCACATGCGAAATTGTACTAGCGAGCCGCACACTTTGCGAGATTACACATAGCGCCCGGAAACTGAATTACGTCACGCAAACAAGATGGCCACGCCCATGTACGACCGCTAGGGTAACTTCGCAAACGTTGCGCTACAAGCGGCTTGCGAACACGCAAAAAATCACGCGAACATACACGCCGCAAAAAAAACAAATCGTGTATTCGCACGAATTCGCGGCTTCCTAAATCGATCTCGCACAAATTCTCGCCCCGCGAATCGCGCGAAATTGCAGAAAAACGATTTTTGCAAAACTGAAAGCACTCAGCAGGTGCAAAAGTTCAATCTTAACATTAGTAACCATTCCCTCTAGTGCTTCCTGAGGGGCCCCTCCAGAGTTCAGTTGCCTATTTGCAACTATTCTATGACCCTGCTCTGACCCTCACAGCAGGCTCATAGAATAGATACAAGTAGGCCACAAAGGTCCTGTGACAAAAAATTGCACTGCAACAGAAAGCAAATTACAGATAAGGAAGCAGGTGCCAGCCAGACTGGAAGTTTAAATTCAGTGACACATTAATCAAACCCAAATTAATTCATGTCAGTTGAAGCAGGGCAGGTGTGCTTGCTTTTTTTCACCCCCATAATCTACTGTGATAAACCAACCAGAGGGTGGCAGTGATGTACCAGAGGGTGGCATGGGTGTACCAGAGGGTGGCAGTGGTGAAACAGAGGGTGCTGTGAACCTGTGATGAGGAACCAGACAAAGAAACAACATAGTCGTGGCCGTTGCGAGCCGACAAGTAAGTTCGCAATTGCGAACTGGCAGAAACCCTTGCGAACACAAAAAAAAAATCCGCAAATTCGCGAGAGTTCGCGGATTCTGCGGATTGCCAATTCGCAAAATCCGCCCATGCTTATTTATGGATATCTTCGTATCAAAAGATTTGTTTTTCTTCATTTGTTGTTTGTCCATGCTATGCTTTTTTTTCCTCTCTCCACAAAACTTTCCCAAAAACCCCCATTTCCATCCAATTTTCAAACCCTAACCCTCTTCCCCCGGGCTGTGTCGTTTTCATTGAGGTGTGACTAAATGACAACAATAATTCCACGCACTTGCTGGGGAGGATAAGGTCAAAGCAACAGAAAATCAATTTCAAGGCTGGCGAAGGAATCCGAGGATATATTCTTATTCTTATTCTACTTGACACACACTCACCAAAGTATTTGCAAATCAAATCTGAATTTGATGTGCGCAATCAAGTGGATTGATCATCAACAACATCCTCCTCCTACACGTGACAAATCGAATGCTTACGCTGCTGTGTCCTTCACTTTCAGTAATATTTCTTGTAGTAGCCATACTCCACGCAACTAGTACTTATATTTTGAATACTTTAGCATTGCTTAGGCTACAATTTATGGCACTGTTCTTGTGTACTGTACTATCTATCATACTGTTCTAATGCTACGCTCAGGCCACTCAATGTTTCATTTCCTTTTTTTTCATATGCTGCTACTGCAAGTGTGTACCACTACCACTACTACTACCACCACAACGATGACATTTCATCTGTCCAGGATTCCATAGCCAACCTTAATCGCCATTTATCATGCACCCAGCCCTGTGCCTAGCCCTATTCTCAAACACGAATCACAGGTAAGATAAGCATTTTGGGAGAGGAAGAATAATGGAGTAGGAGGAGAGGAGATGCTGACAGTAGTACTAGTAAAGTAGTAGGACAATTGAATTCACTAACTCTGTCAGTGGCACTTTTGTACAAATTTGGGCGATTAGACAATTTGAATCAACCAGCCAGTTAAGTTTCAGGAAAACAAACGTACAGTTAACCCCCCCGCCTCTCCCACAAAATAGTAAAAAAACGTGTATGATATGTTTAAGTAGAGAAATAAATAATTATTAAAGCCCTAACAAAAATAAATTATCCCACAAGAAGACCCGACCCACCCCCCTCCCTAACCCCAACCAATGTCCATGAATCAAATCAGTCCCCAAAAGTCCAAAAACCCAACGCCCAATTTCCACCCCGCCAAAAGTCTTTAAAAGAGGGGCAAGGGACAGTCTCTCTACTTCCGCCGGCGGTGTACTTTGGCCAGGTGGTCACGCAGCTCTCTCCGCAGGTCCCTGAGCAGGGCTTTCTGCCTCGTCACCTCCTGCTCAAGGTGGGACACTCTCAGGGTCAAGCGGTGCACACGACCCTTGCACTTGCGGGTACTGTGGGGGGCAGCTGTTGTTTTTTCTGCTCCGCGGTGGCAGGTGGCTGCCGGACCGCGGCTCCGTACCGCTGGAGGTTTGCGCTGACCGTATGACCCAGGGGCAGCGGAGGAGGATGCAGCTGTCGTGGATGTTGTGGTTGACTGAGACCTCCTCCTCCTGGGCCACCAGCCACCGATATTCGGCGACGATTGCCTCCAGCTTCCGTTGCCGGGCCCGTCTAGCCAACTCCTTCCTAGTTAGTTTAGAAGGAGTATGTATATGAAGAAAGAAAAACATACTGTAGCCAATGCTCTTTAAGATTAACACAAAATAATTCAGCAGAAAGTTGTGTCACAGTAGCACTAGCAACTTGCAAGCACAGTACATAACATTTGTGGCATGTATCTATCTAACCTCCCGCTTCGTCGGCCTTTGCTATAACATTAGTGGGAGTTTCAGGAATTCTACTAGCACTATATGGACTCACTACATTAGACTCAGACAGTGCACCAGTCTTCTTCTTCTCTCTTGTTTAACGAAATTGGTACGTAAACTTGTGGAAGCCGGCATAATGCCAGCACAGTCAACTTGCACCCGAGAAAAAAAGACACAAGCCATGATGACACAGACTTGCGTTACTGTTACCAGTCCAGTACATGCAGGTGGTGAAGCTCTTCCTTTTCTATTACGGGTGGCCCTGGTCATACTCTGTTACAAGGGCTACTGCTCAATTAATTTAAGTTTCACCCTGGCCTGCCGCTGACTACTACAAAAGGAAAATGAAGAAGATAATATAATCATCTATCCCTTCACAGGATATTTTCTTACATATGGGATGACTTTAGGTGCTTTGTTTTTGATTGACTGAACAACGATAGGCCACACATCAATGTCAATGACAGAGTTGTAAAACAAATTTTAACAGAGCTAGTGAGTGGTCCCCGTAATCGCCGGATATATGCTGTGCTTGCAAACTACTGTTACTAGTCATGGAAGTATTCTGAAAAATTACAGCTTCTTTCCTCTGCTTTGCTACTCTGGCACGGAGGTGCAGTGTTAAATGCTCTTCAAAGTAACACTCCTCATCCAGTGACAGTCTACTCTGTCTACATACACCTATGCTATCTATGAGGAAGATACCATCCCGGCATCCATCCATTCAAAGTAAATGTCAATCACTCTATATAATGTCTCAACTGGACAAACCTTACTTTTTCTCACCGAAAAACAACCTTTTTATTTTATTTTGTATACCGCCAGCCATGCATCCGTGCTTGACTTGCATTTGAATTTGAACCAAAGGATATATTGCGCACACACACAGTTTCTGTTTCACACACCCAGGCAGTCCTCTTTTCTTTCTCCTTCCACCCATCCTTGCTTCAGCCTTCAACCGGCCATGCATCAGATTCCCAGCCACCTCAGGCAGAATTCAAAAACATGTATCATTCTTTGCCAGTCATTAATTTTAACTCGCTCGTCCTTCCTTACACCCTTCTTTCCCTTTTCGTTCATCCCATCCATCAAGTTCATCTCTGATCTGACTTGGCTTCTCGATAAAACTTTCACAGCTGAGGTGAAGTCAAATTTAGAGGAGGCCATTGGTTACTGGTTAACTCCCGCCGCTAATGCTATTGCTAATGAGTAGTCAAGGGTGACTGTCTTCTACCTGGTTGACAAAAACTTAGTTCTAAATTTGTAAGTCTTCTTAACAGTAAAGTGTACTTGTACTGTACAACATATACACCCCTGCAGAGAGCCCACTCTGCAATCTCAATAAGTAAGGAATATAATAGCTTACCACTACCCGCCACTACCGTGGCATCCCCCACAGCAATTCCTGCTGGCTGTGGCGCCGCATCCGCCCCTGGAGTGCCCACCTCCACACTGGCCCCGGCACTGGTGGATGGCTGTGCCGATGGTGTTACGCCTAGAAAATACATTTAATATTTTTAGATGCAATATACACCACTCCCTATTTTGTCTAGGAATAAAAAAATGTTACTAGTACTACTTAAACAAATTTAATAACTTGTGACTCTATACTCTAAACTAAAGATTTCCCTTTCTTCAGGGAAGGTGTTTTTTTATTTATGCTTAGCCATAACATGTGAAGCTACACTTTTTGGCACAACTGATGAATGCTTGCTTTTAACACGCACCATTTTTCTCCTAACAGACAGAAGCTTCCCTTCTACGAACTTGAGCAAGATCATGATTAGTCGGAGTCATCAACGATTCATCCCCACCAAGACTTTAAGTTCCAAACAGGTGAGGGCTCTCCCACAATTAATGTGTGAAATCAGCCACTTTTCAGTCGTTCACCGTTTATCTTATATAAGTTGATTTTCATATATGTTTTTATATAATGCACAATTTAAATTTTTACAAAGTACACACAGAGCTTGTTGTTTTACTTTTAATAATGCTTTAAAACTTACATAGACTCTGTGGGTTTTGGTCATGAGTGAGTGAGCGAAAGGGTTTGCAATTTGCAAGCATGAATCCGTGAGTCTGAGAGGTCGGGACTCTGACTCCGTAGTCTTATGTTCTGGGTTGTATAATCATTGGGGATCATCGCTGCATTCGGGAGCTAAATAAGGACTCTGACACACTAGCTAGTCAGTAAGGAGATTGGGGGTTCAACTTCTGTTATGATCGAGGTATGTGGAAAGTCTAACTGCGCCTATTATCACCAATGCCCTATTTCTTGTCCATAGTTCTGTATGTGCAGAATAGTCCCTGCAACAGTAGTAGTATATCCTCCTATCCAATCAAAAAGTAAACCAGTATCTTATTCTTGGTGGCCATTGACATTTTATTGTTGGGAATTGTCAAAGCATAAACATTTAGAAGACTTCAATGGACATTATGGACAACCCAGAGGACTGCACTCAGTGCCTAGAGCTATTGCTGAATAGGAGTTTTATTTAACACCTTTTGCCAACTGTGCAAGCTTAGCTAGCTACACATTCAGACTAATAATAATCTAGTAGTAGCACAGACAGTCATAGTAGAGGCAGGATAAGAATTTACAAACAGTCTACAAGAAGAACAAAGAAGATTTTGGAAAAAATAGAATTATGAGGAACGTTTGGAATAAATTGGTGCTGTAAAAGATAGGGAAGTATAATTAATAATATTAACAGGAAAACTTACTGGGGCCAGCAGAGGAGCCCTCAGCAGACCTATCCTGGCCTTCCTGTTGTTCCTGCTCTGCCGGCGCTGCTACCTCCTCCTCCTCTGTCCTCTTGCCCCTGGGGGGAGCTGATGTACAACATGAAAGAAAGACACAAACATGGATGATTGTTGTCAACCAAATCAAACATTTAAAAAAAACAATAACAAATTATTTCGGAGAAATACACAACAATTGCACTAAATTTATTGACCTATCTGTTGTGGTCTACTAGGATATTATTATTGCTGGATTCGCGGACCGTCTAGTTGGAAAGTTATGTAACTCACTAAACCAACTACAAAAAGGTTCTTCTAGGACTGGCAGGCAGCACTCAGCAGCACGCGAAGTGACAGACACAGTCCGTCATGATTGCGGACCATCCAAAAAGTATCCTACTAAATAGTAAATAACCAGTCATAATATACTTAACCTATCAATCCACCACCACTATCTCTTCTTAGTGGCAGGAGTACAAAGGAAGGACTGGACTTTAGTCTCTGGTGTCTAGCATTACGTAGTTCTGTAAAGTACACTCATACATATTCACTCAGGCCAAATGAGCACAAAATTGAAAACAAGTAAGCAGAGTAGCACCGCCAGTAAGCAGGCGAGCACCTGCGATCACAGAAGCTTTTGAAACATAATTTACCTGCAATGTAATCGGCAGCATTCTTGCTCTTCGGGAAAAACAAATATTTGCAATATTATAACACAGAGCAGGAGACAACAAAGTAGTGATTAAATAGCTACTACTACTCACCAAGCCCAGGGATCTCCACGCCAAGCAGGTCAAGCAGGTCATGTTCCTGGCCCAGGATGTCGGACCACCGGTGCGTCGCCTGGTTGTAGGTGCGCCGGACCCCAGACTCTCGATACATGGCCCGGCACATCTTCCCCATAGCTGGCGACGCTCCCGGAGCCCGTATCCGGCACCGGGCCTGCCGCCTGCCGCGACGGTCTTGGGGAGGTGGCGCTGGACGAAGAAAACCAGTGCGGCCACCTCCACTGCGCTAAAGATCACCCGGGCAATTACATCCTCCCCCTTAAGCGCCCGCAAGGGAGCCGGCTACGGGGTGTGGGACCCTTCCCCTTAGACTTGCCAGCTCCCTTTGTCATGGTCCTGGGTGAAAGAAGAAAAGAATAGGGAAAAAAGTAAGTAAAAGAAAAGAGAGAGCTAAACAAAAAAGTAGTTATTAAAGTAACAAAAAGTTGAAAAAAACACAAAATATAGATGTAGAAAAAGAGAGGGATAGATAATGAGTAAAAAAGATAAAAAAAAGTTCAAACAAACAAAGGATTGCAAAGATTAAAGCAGGATAGAAAAAGCATGCCCAGAACCATAGCAATGAATGAAAAAAAAGATGGCCGCGCCCATTGCGACCACGTGGGTACGTTTGCGTGCTATTTTCCTGCGAGCACGCAAAAACGGACGCGATCACGTAATTGCGCCCCACATGTAGGAAATGGCCAACGCGAGCATGCAACTAGCGCCCGGAAACGGAAACACGCAACGCGAACACTGAAAACAAGATGGCCGCGCCCATGTACAACTGCATGGGTAACTTCACGGTAGCTGTGCTGAAGAAAAAAAAACAGTGAACACGCCAAAATAAAAAATCCGCAAATTCGCAGATATTCGTGAATTTTGCGGACCGCGAGTACGTATTCGCACGAATTCGCGTACCGCGAATTCGTAAATTTCACCCATACTTACTGAGAATCCTTGAAAGACCTTCTTAGGAGATATAGTTTTCTGCTTTGCCAACTCTAATTTTGTAAGGTGGTTGTAAATTCATGACTGCTCCATTGATGGTTGCTTGTGGAAAACCTTCAACAGAATACATCAGGCCTAAGGTGGTTATGGTGACCAGTCAGTGATAATGGCTACGGCCCAAATAGGTTGATTAGGAAAAGGTATTTAAAATTCCATAGGTCTGTTCTGTTTATTATGAAAGGTTTTGGCAAAGGGAGTTGGCATTATACCGACTATGTAAAATATTTTTTAAGGGTAATAGACCTATTAGGTAGGATTATTGTAGGGCTATATTAAAGCCTGCAGTCACTTATTTTGTTACATGAAATCTCACAGATTACCTTCACAGGGAAGGGGTTTGGGGTTGTTACACCCTTTGATAAGCCATCTAATCTATAATTTTCACTCTAACTATTCTCGCAAGAATCTCTTCAGAAGGCTTGACAACCTTAGCTGTCTCCCAGGATCTTGAAAAAAACAAAATGATGTAATATTACATACATGAGTATATATATATATTCAATTCAATGATGCTTTATTCGGTATATAGAAATACAACCATATAGCAACAAACATAATAAACAACAAAAAAAAATTGAATACAACATACATATGTATCAATTTGGTTTGCCAAATACCTTGGTTGCTTAAATACATTATACATTTGACAACACATATCCGACAATCTTTAAAGTACTTTTTGGTGCATTTGTCTACTAATGTATGTACAAAATTTAGCAATATTAAAGTACAAAATCAATTATATCATCCTCACAAATGTATAAATTACAATGGGGCGAATTTCTACCAATACATGTACACTTATCTTCTAATGTCTGTGCAAATTTAGCAGTATTAAAGTGAAAAAATGGTTATGTCATCCTTACAGATGCATAGCTTCCATTGAAGCATACTTCCAATGAAACATGTGCAAAATATGTCAAAATAAAGTGCAAAGCACTATACCGTTCTTTCTGTGTACAATATACAATAGCAGCATTTGTCCGGCATTAGTATATGTGCAAATTAGCATGATAAAGTGCGGAGTGTTGATACCATCCTTCCCAAAGTGCAATATACATTTAGCAGCACAAGTCCGAATACTTAAAAAGTCTAACTATGTCAAAATTAAGTGCAAAGCACTATACCGTTCTTTCTGTGCACAATATACAATAGCAGCATTTGTCCGGCATTAGTATATGTGCAAATTAGCAGGATAAAGTGCGGAGTGTCAATACCATCCTTCCCAAAGTGCAATATGCATTTAGCAGCACAAATCCAAATACTTAAAAAGTCTAACTCACTACGTTCTACTAACTGTAAGTAGTATAAGTGGTAAAAATATTCAATTTCAACATAGTAAAGAGTTTTTAAAAAAAGCATCATTGGATGAATTCATACGATGATTGATTTTCTTACAGAAATACATGTTAAAATATAAGTGGCCACATGAAAACATACATCTGGGGTCTCTAAATTAAACATCAGTTGCATCGCTGTTTGTATACCACACGTATTATATTTTAAAAAGATGGGTTTCAAATAAAATTTCCTAAAAGAAGTATAAAAGTTACAAGATAACATAAAGTGACAAGTGCTCTGTTTGGATTTATCATCACAGGGACAAAGACAGGTGCCGGGTTTCTTAGCCACGGGGAAAGCCACTAAGTGATGCACAATTCCCAACCGGAGACGGGTCAATACAAAACGGTGGGAGCTAATACTAAGAACAGTAAAATAGGCTTGGAAGCCTTCATTAATGTTATATTCCAGGTAGAGATTAAACATACTTTGTTTTACATATCTTTCCATTTTAATCCCAGCTGTATATTTGAGGAGTGAGACTTTAAGCTCCCGCTTCGACAGTGTAGACCCTGTTGTTAGATCTTTAAAGATGTTTAGACCATACAGTGTCTTATACCAATGTTGTATGTGGCTTAACCAGGGGATATTTGATCGGCGGTCGAGTTTAATACAATCAGTAATTACATCCTGAGTAAACTTTGTCTCCTCCTTTGCCCAAATTGAGCGCCATAGGGACAGAGGACGTAGAACAATTAAATCGTTAACATAATTTATGTCAAGTTCCCTATGTATTATCTCTGTTGAAGCCGTAGCCGGGGCACAAATTAATCATTTTAAAAACACATTCTCCTCGCGCTGGATCATGTTAGCACTCTGGGCATCATGCCCCCATACCCCGGCCCCGTAAATGGCTGATGATATGCATCTTGCATTAAATATGGACAACATTTCATGAATTCTACGACCCCCTAATTTGGCAGCAAATCTAAAAATACAACTTGTATTCCTAACCATTTTAAAAAGGACACTTTTTTGTTCATTGGCCCATCTCCCGTCTCCTGAAAAAGTAATGCCTAAATAACAGAAACTACTGACAGATTCTAATCTCTCCCCGTCTAAAAAAAAGGGCTTGCATTTTCTTGGTTTCTTACCACATATCATTGTAACCATCTTCCCTTTGTTAATTTTCAGCTTCCTACTTTCAGTAAATACGTGGAACTGATTCATTAGATGTTGCAGTCCATTATGAGTTCTGGAAAGGAGGACAGCGTCATCCGCGTATAAGAGGATTGGGATCGGGTTACCATTAATGATAGGTGCATCTGCATTAGTCTGTCTTAAAATTTGGTCAACTTGATTTATAAAAAGGGAGAATAGGAGAGGGGCAAGTACACATCCTTGTCGGATACCTCTCCTGATTTTAAAAAAAGGGGTGCATTCTCCGTCTGTTCCAAATCTGACTTTACTGGACAAATTATTGTACAGTCTGGCAAGCAGATGGATGATTTCAGTAGGGGCACCCATCGCCAACAGAATAGGCCAGAGCAGTGCGTGTTCCACCAGATCGAATGCTGAACTCAAGTCGGCAAAGCACAAAAAAAGGTTACCATCTTTAGCTTTAGTATACTTGCCGACTATGACTTCCAGGTTCACGCACTGCTCCATTGTACCCATCCCCCTGCGAAACCCATACTGCACTGGGGATAAGATGTCGTTTTCCTCAACCCAGGCTTCCAATCTCACGAATAGGACTCGACTAAGAATTTTAACTGTCGAGTCCAAAAGTGAGATGGGACGGTAGTTTCGAGCTTCGGACCTAGATCCCTTTTTGTAGAGGGGTACAATAATTGACTGACCCCATGTCAGTGGTAAACTGTCTTCCACGGCCGCATTAAAATAGCGTGTCAAAATTGGTGCCCATAGAATCATTTCATGTTTATAAAAGTCCATGGGTACCCCATCAGGCCCAGGTGCTTTACCCCCCTTACTATTTTTAATTGCCTCTGTGACTTCATCCAAAGTTAAAAATAACTGCATTTTCTGCCATTTAGTGCGTGATACTATATCTGCATTAAAAGTGGACCCATCTGAATTAAAATCAGAGTTAAAAATTTCTGAGAAATGAACAATCCATGCGTGGCAGCTAACATGAGAACTGACTTCGGGAATATTGTCATTCTTTAAAAAAGGACCATTAATAGTTTCCCAGAATAGTTTGTGATCTTTTGTTTCGGCAGCCATATCCAGTTTATACCAGGCATCATTTTGCAACTCTTTTTTTCTGGATGCTAAAGCAGTCTTATAATTAATTCGTTCTTCTCTAATTCTTTCTTTGTCTCTTGGTTTATCATCAAGCGCTGTTTTTGACTTTTCTAGTGTCTGAGCACAGTGTTTGTCAAACCACACAGTTTTGTTTCTCTTGGGCTTTCTATTTCTTACAGCCACGGAGTTCTCAACAGTACTCGTTATTATCAGAAAGTTAGAAAGTAAGGTGGGTGCAGTCACATTCGGTGCTAGGCAATAGTCAACCTCTCTACTACATTTGCAGATAGTATCCATCATCAATTTATTGGGGTCTATTTTGGTCCATTTGATCCTCATGCCATTCGGTCTCTCGGCCGTGATCCCTTGGACAGGTCTACCATACACATTTGTTTTTGGGCCCCATCCCATTAATTCTACTGATATACTATTATGGTCACTCACAGGCTGCTCTATTACCCAGACATTGGAATAAGCAGAGCCATTGGACACCAAAATATGATCAATGTTTGAGTGGGCGTCTCTCCCTCTAAATGTAGGGCACTTTTCATTATTTTTATTCTTTGTACATTCTAGTAGCTCCAGATTTAATTTAGCTACCAGATTGTTCAGTGCACTACCGTAATTACTGTGGGGGAAGTGATAAAAAATAATATTGTCACCACCCGGGTACTCTTCTCGATGTCCACAAATCTCCTTCCGGGCGTGACTACATGCTTTGATAATAAAATCTCCAACCCAGAGTATTACAGAGCTTTTGTTTGAAAGTGCGATTGTTTCTTCTATTGCACACTCAACATCCGGGACAATCTTACCCCGATTGGGCCCCACAATATTATTATAAAAATTCACAATAACTAGATCCCTACCTTTACTGTGTGTTAATCGCAAGACTGACGCATGCTCACCCACCTCCACATATCCCCCAACATTAAATTCCGTTAATTTAGTGGAAACCAGGGTCAGTAGGCCGCCCTTTGCTCTGCCTGCCTTAGATGCTACTGCTGCCTCGCTATAAGAAGTGTAACCATCAACCTGTATTTGTTCTCTATGCCACGTCTCTTGCAGACATATTATGTCGTAGCCCTGTATAATAAAGTTGTCCCAAAACGGAGTAGTTAACTTGGCGGCAATTCCCGCTATGTTCCAAGTGGTGACTATAAGGGAATCGACGGGGTTGCCTCGTGTAGCCTCAGGATGGTCGGTCAATAATGATGTTCCTAGACTCGCTATCATATTAATATCTGCAGATACGTTTACATTTGTCACAATTGCATCATTATCTTTACATTGTTCAGTGCTAGTCAAGTTTAAATTTAACTCAGTTACAACTTCTACCCAACTTTGGCCACCCAACTCTTTTTCGATGGTTGATATGTCGCCAGATACAGTAATTTCAGGATGTGGGACCATAGATGATACATTCAGTCAATCGTTCTCCTCTAATGAGTTGAACACCTGAAATCTGTTGCAAATCGGGACTGTAAAGTTGTCGTATATATTGTACAGTGGAGATGGAATGGGGGGAACATTGGGGTGGTTAATGTGTATAGCTATGGGATGCTGGAAAGACTGCGTTGTAATTTGTCTTCCTGACTGGTTCCTATAAAAGTAATCAAGTGGAAACAACGTGATGTTATATTCATGATTAGATGGTATAGGTGCATTTAAAATCGAATCTCTCACCCATTCAGTAGTCCTGTAGTTTATAACTATGCAATCCCCATTTATCTCCTTTTTACTTGGTCCCACCCATCCTACCCTCTGTGTGGAGATAATCTGGCAAGCCCCTCGTGTTGGGAAACCACAGTTTTTCACTAGCCAGTGCAGAGTTTTATTTTTTAGGGTTTCCTGATTTTCAAATTGGGTAGGCTGCAGTTTGGGTACATTTGCAAGGATAGCTACATATGGTCTGCATTCCGGTGGTAGATTAATTGTAGCAGGGATGATATTTTGTGTGGCGCCTGGGAGCTGGCAAGTTCTTGTTGTTATGAGTGCGATCACCTGTCTCCCTTTGGGGGTTTTACATAGTGTTTGATTTGTGACAGCACCACAGCAATTCACTTGAATCAAATTCTACAGCACTACGTTGACCAGGAGGCAGTGCGAGTGCCTCCACCCACTTGGAAGAGAGTCACGTGGCAAACAGGTGCTGTAGTTTGCTGAATGCTATCTTAAACAGTCCGCCCATGAAGAAGTGCATAGATTGCACGAAACACGTCGGCAGATGGACTCTGATTTCGATGTTTGTTTGTTTCATAAGGACGCTGCAGCTTCCATCAATAAAGTGCTAAGTTTACACCTACCTGATGTGTGGCTACTTTCACGAAGGACACTCTTTTCGATGGAATATATATATATATATATATATATATATATATATATATATATAAATATATATATATATATTGTCACTAAAAAAACATAGGTTTCAGGGATGTTATAGTTAGTTGGACAGTTGACTCATAGAAAACCAGAGAAATTCGCCTGTTATAGTTAGATAAGCTAACTATAACCTGCGCGCCCGCAATGCATTGCTGATGATGTCGCATATTACATCACTCATGACATGGTCAGTGACATCACTCATGACATCACTCATGACATCTCAAATGACATTACTGATTACATCATCCAGTGAAAGTGTGTTTCTGTAAAGTGTAAATATTTTTCATATATATCTATGCCAAGGTGTACTGAAGAATGAGTGGATTTACAAGTTCCTGAAGGGATTAATAAGTAGGTGCGTGACTGACTGTATAAGTGAGTGATTGAACGTGTCTTACTGAATGCATGGGTTAGTGTCTAAACTGTGTGAAAGTCTGAAATACTCTCTTTGCTGGTGTGTAAGTAACTGCATGGGTTGGTGAATAGCTACATGAGTGTCTATATGGGTTATTGATTTGTTGTCTGAGTATCTGTATGGGTCCCTGAGTGTCTGTGTGGGTGGGGGAGGTGTATGACTCTGTGCATAGATGTCGCAGTGGGTGATTCACTGGTTGTATGGATTCAAAAGTGCATCCGGGAAGGGCTGTATGGGTGAGTTAGTCTGTGTATGGGTGTGTTGGTGAGTGAATGAATATCTCAGTGGTATATCTATGACTAACTACATATGTTTTAAGGCACTATATGTGAGTGTTGGAGTATATGAATGACTATACGTGAGAGTACGTTATTTGAACAGTGGGTGTGTAAATGAGTGTCTGCTTCTATCAGTGATTGTATAAGGCAGTAAATATGTGTTAGTATCTGTATAAATAAGTGATGTGGTGTGTCTATAAATAACGGAGTTGGTGTGTATAACTGTATACATGAGTAAATGGGTATGTGATTGATTCTTTGCATTACTGACTAGGTGTGTGAGTAACACTATGGATGAGTGGCGGAGTGTGACTGCATGTATAGATGTATGAGTGCATATTATAGTACTGTATTGATGAGGACTACATGTATAAGCGACTGGATGTATGTGTAGACCTAGGAAATAGTGAGTGGTATGTAGTATATGGCATTGTTGTGTGTATGGTTTCAAAAATAGTTGTCTGCATTTTAGAATGGGTGTATTAAAGTTTACATTAGGGCATCAGTATATGCATCAGATTATCATGTGGATGATGTCATCAGTAATATTATCAGTGATGTCATTTGAGATGTCATGAGTGATGTCACTGACCATGTCATGAGTGATGTAATATGTGATATCATCAGCAGTGCATTGCGGGTGTGCTAGTTATAGTTAGCTCAAGTAACTAGAACAGGCAAATTTGTTTTCTATGAGGCAACTGTCCAACTAGCTATAACATCCCTGAATCCTATGTTTTTTTTTGTGAATTTCAAAGGTTTTTTAAATGCTAATTCCTAACTATAACATCTGTAAAACCTATGGTTTTTCAGTGAATTTCGAAAGTTTTTTTTTTTAAATGTTAATTAGAGATATGACATGATAACAAGACAACTAAAAATTAACATACACAATATCCATGTCATACATCCAAATTATTCGGTTTATCCCCTGCCCACCCATCCCACCCACCCCAGGGGCACTACAGGAAGGAATAGAAGGGAAAGGAAGAAAAAAGTACATAACCAAATTAGACTATTACATCAGCTTTTTAAACCTCAATTGTCCTGATTCATCCAATTGATTAAAGGTTCCCAAATCAATAAACCCTCCTTACGAGCTCTAGGTCCTCTTCTCTTAAAAACCTAAATTTCCCACTTGCTTGCATTAATAAATTTGCCCAAACACTCATGTGGGTTCGGGGGAGCACAATCGAACCAAACAGTAGCAATACATAGTCGGTGAATACCCATGGCAATGAAAAATAACTTTCTCTTTGGTTCAGTCATGTTTTGATCAGCTACCCCAAGAATTATAGCCCGTGGTGTTAATGATATCCCGCTTCTAAACATTTGTTCCAAATATTGTTCAATTTTATTCAAAAATGTTGTTAGACAGGGGCAAGATGCAAACATGTGAATACTATCAGCAGAAATATCCCCACAACGAGGGTAATTTACCCTTACTGTACCACCCCATTGTTGTATACGATGCGGAGTTATATACAAATTACACCATGTCTTAAAACACTGAACCTGAAGATTTGCAGATATAGTGGCGGTTTGACTATAATTTAAAGACTCTTTGCATATCTCCTGTTCCACATGTAATCCAGTCTGCCAGCGAGTGAAGTGCTTACTTAAATCATCACTCCGTCTTTCATTTATCAATTTATAAATCATAGATACGGTTGATTGACGCCCCTTAAGGGCATCCACTAACAGAATACGCATACAGCTGACAGCTTTTTAGAGAAGAAGTCTCGAATCTGTAGAAATGTAAAGAAGTGCCGGTTAGTGATTCCAAATTTTTGTTTTATGGCTTCGAAAGTCAATACCCCGGATTCTGAAGTAATATCCCCTCTAACAGTAACCCCTTGTGTTGTCCTTTCTCTAAAATATCCATCCTGAAAAATTCCCGGTAAGAGGGCATTGCCTGCAAAAGGGGAATATACATGTATCCTCCTGATATTACACAGTTTCCGGATCGTAGACCAGACTTTAAAAGCCCCCCAGAAAAACTTAAACCTAACCCGTTTAAAATAAGCAAAATCAATATGTCTAAATAACAGTCCTCGGGCTTCTTCCCCATAAATTAAACGGTAAATTGAAATATCCGAATAATCCAAATCCGCAACATCTAATAGTTCTGCAATGTGTCTCAATGTTATTGCCCAATAGTATACCTGAAAATTTGGTACATACCAGCCCCCCCTCTCTCTGGGCAATGTCATATATTTCATAGCTCGCCTGGGGCGATTCCCCGCCCATAAAAACCAGGAAGTTATCCGCTCTAGTTTTTTAAACCACGTTTGTTCAAACAATAAAGGAATAGCTCTTAAAAAATACAAAATTTTAGGTAGAAACATCATCTTTACTACATTGCATCTACCCATTAATGTTAGTTGAAGATTATTAATCCGACGAGCATCAGCATCGATTTTACCTATCAGCAGATTTAGATTAAGCTCTACTATCTCATCAGTATTAGCACTAATTTCGATCCCAAGATATATATTTAGCATTATGAACCACCCAAGAATCTGTTAGAACAATTTTGTCATTACATATTATTTGGGTTTTCGCCTCGTTTAAATGATACCCTGAGATCTTGCCAAACCGTGACGTGATAAGCTGAATTTCATGTAGTGCGGCCTGTGGGGAATCTGTCAGAATAGCCAGGTCATCGGCCTATCCTAGAATTTTAGTATCTCCCCCTTTCGACCTAATTGGGCGAATCAAAATATTAGAAAGAATTTTTTTAATTAAAGGATCTATGTAAATGGCAAATAATAAGGGGGAGCAGGGACACCCCTGCCTTGTACCTCTCAGAATGTTTATAATACCTGTCTGAGTTCGGTAAGAGCCAGTATCAGATGGTATCTTGCCCTTCTTCAAGAATGTGACAATTCTAGTTCCACGCCACGACTCGGGAGGGGTGTCCCCATTCTGAATTCTATGGAACATCTCCAAAATAACAGGTGTAAGCTGCAATCGAAAGCATTTATAAAATTCCCCCGGTAGGAAGTCAGGGCTAACAGCCTTACCAGCAGGCAGGGAGTCTATAGCTAACCAAATTTCATTGATTGTAATATCTGCCTCTAATACATCTCTCTCCTCTGGAGGCAGTACATCTATCTCAATCTCTCTTAGATATTCTTGAATTTCCACCTGTACTGCCTCACTATCACTGATATTCTCATTATAAAGTTTCTGGTAAAATTTTTGAAAAGCTAGTGCAATTGCACCCTCTTCAGAAACTAACCCTACATTAGGATCGAGTATAGTTTTAATACGCGTTACAGACTCTCTTTGCCGAGTTCTAGCAGCTAGTAAATGTCCCGCTCTTTCGCTATTCTCAAACATTTTAGACTGCCATGCTATATATTTACTTGCTGCCTTAGCCTGCGATATTTCAATTATAGCTGATTTGGCTAAAAAAGAGTGCAGGCGGAATCGCTATCCTCAGTCCGCAATATAGTCGAAGCCAGATTTATCTCTGCCTTTTCTAGATCTCTATACAATATCAATAAGTTTGCTTTTTCTTTCTTCTGGTTTTCCCATCCAAAGCGAGTGGTCTCGCCCCTTATCCTGGCCTTAAGTGTGTCCCATACATTTTGTATTCCAGTACTACCAATGTTTTCATCTAAAAATCTCACAATCCATGCCGCCATGGATTCTATATACAAATTGTCACTAAGCAGGCCACGATTAAACGTCCAGACCGCTGGTTTACTACCACTTAATTGCATATTAATCTCAAGTAAAAGTGGATTATGATCCGACATCACTCTTGGATATCTAGTGATCCTGGATTTTAGAGCAATACATGAGGAAATAAAAAAATAGTCAAGCCTAGAGCATATTTTGTGAGGATAAGAAAAATATGTAAATCCAGGCTCCTCCCGTCTAAAAAAGGCCCAGGCATCGATCAAACTATGAAGTTCCATCATATAACGTAAGGCCCTGAATACCTTTGGTTTTCTACCTCCATATACTATCTCCGACTGATTCATTAAACCACATTCAATATTTATATTAAAATCCCAGCAAACAATAAATGGAGCTGGCCCCCCTACCAGCTCCAAATTCAGCCACTTATATATTTCTGGGTCATCAAGTACTGGACCATATATTGAACATAATGTGAGATCTTTATTCAGAAATTTACCATGCACAATGACCCAGCGGCCAAAGCTATCAGCTGATGAACGAACTATGTTAAACCTCCCTCGTTTTGCAAGGATAGCGACTCCTTTAGTCTTTGCTTCCAGTTTAGTCAATGATACTATTTGGAAACCCTCAAACTCCATAAGTTTATGCCGACTGGCTTCAATATAGGTTTCTTGAAGGCATATAATATCTGCCCGTAGGAAACGCAAATCCTCTCTAATCCGGCATCGTTTTGGTGGGTCATTAAACCCGCAAATATTAATAGACGCTACTCGGATATTGGCCATATCACTAAAGAGACATTCCTGACAACAAACCATTCAACACTACGTATCGAACACAGATAAGCAAAACTTTTCCCAAAAGCAAACCCCAGTCCAAACCTTTCCTCCCCCTGTAGTGTAGCTTCCCCCTTAACCTCCCTGGCCCCCCCTACACCCCAACCCACCCACCCCCTCCTCCCCACAAAACAGGCAAAAAAGGTCAGTGGACCCATGTGATGCCTCCCGCTTTCCCCAAATGTCCTGTGGTCGCTCCCCGTCCGTTATTTAAAGATTACTCGCTAATACACCTATTCACTTAAATATACTTAATAAGTAAGTTATACAATCAATTTTACAAAAAAAACATCCATTTAGACACTTATTTACCCATTTATTCTTCCATCGACGTTTAGATATATAAAAAATATTTTTTTTTCAGAAAGACACACATTCACTGGATGATGTCATCAGTGAACCTATGGTTCTTTCAATGAATTTGCAAGGTTTTTTAAATGCTAATTCCTAACTATAACGTGTGTGAAACCTATGGTTTTTTCAGTGAATTTCATAGGTTTTGTAAATGATAATTTATAAATGTATTAATTATTATGTCTTTCTTTTTATACTAATTTCTTATATTTTTAATATAAATATTTATATTAATTTTATTTTTTAGATTATATTTCATATTCTTATTATAAAATAATAAGAAAACTAAATTGCAAAGGAATTTTTGGATTAATAATTGCTTGGCGTTGGTTGCAAGTATAACACAGCTCCCCCAATGCTCTTGGGGCCCTATGCTCACAATGCTGTATCAATCCTTACACCTGCTTCAAGCATGTGCAAGGTTTTGATGCAGCATAAGCTCAAAAGTGACAGAATGAAATGTTATGCATTTCACTAGTCACTTTTAGGAGGCGTTGCTGCACCCCCTTCTGCACAAGAAAGCCTCTTCTGGCGCAGCGCTTTACAATGTAATACACCCTCCAGATGCGTCACATTGTTACTAGCACACACCATGGCACATCTTTTGCACCACCGCTGTGTCACAAAAGTAACGCAACGGCTGTGTAAAAGAGGCACAAGGGGATTGTAAATCCGCCCCTAACACATACAAATTTACCCAGGCAGTTTCACCAGCAGCGCAAATTGAAGCATAGACTTGCAACATATTTATGTACATATGTTACATTCAAGTGTTTCGGACATACTACAGTATACTATAGATAAACACCTTATAGATTTATGCTGTAGCACTTCCTTATAGTTCTGCACTTTCACATTCTCCATACACTAGTAAGATATTCATTCATTCATTTATGAACTACTTATTCATTCTGACAAACTTTTACACACTAACATAGAAATATAGTTCTTTCTTTGACCAGTGAAGGTAGTTCTAAAAAGAACAGTTTTTTTTTTTTTTGTTTTTTTTTTGTGTTTTCTCAACAAATTCCAAGAGGAACAAAAGAATGAAGAAAAAAAAAAAAACTAATGTCGAGGACAGCAATGATCCTGCATCCTGCGTTTCATCAGGTCTATAGACTGTTCCCCATAACACAAAAGTTTATCGCAATAAATGCATTGAATTTTAACTTTAGCAAAGTCAGAATCAATATGTGGGTGTGGACTGCTTGCTGAAAATGCTGTTGCCGCAGTTGATGTACTTGGTGTAGCAGCAGGTGGGTTCTCGTGCAACCTCCGTCTTGCAGCTCGAGCAAAGTTCTTGGGGTGCAAGTTCTTCACGTGTCGCACCATATTTGCTGTGCCAAAGGAGTATTATTTACATGGATCACCCCTTGAAATAGTTGTTTGGCAAATTTTACAGGTTACTTTTGGAGCGTTAACCTTTTTTTGTCCTTCTGGAAAAGTAAAAAACTTCCAAATTATAGCTTCTTTCCTCTTCTTTGGACGTTCTTCAGGAATGACATCTCCCTCTGAAGAACTGCTGGAAGATGACTCCATTGCTCTTATTATTGGGATCTTCCTTCTATTTGAGAAGATTCTCAGAAGAAATGGTTCTTCTTAGAAACTCAAAGTCGAATAATTATAATGGGACGGAACTTTCAACAGTCGCAATAGGAAAAGTTATGAGCCAATCAAATCTCTACTTTTAAAGTCACGTGCCTTTGTGTACGCTTATGATGCGCTTACGCAGCTATTTCGATACCAGTACGCATGATGTTCTACCGCGATTTTGTAATTGTTTTTAAAAGTAATATATGATTGTTACAAGTATTAAAAAAAATCATAGTTATCCCAAATGTCAGGCCTTAGTATGTACATTAAATACATAAATACATGTTTTAAACCAAGTAGAAACCTTGCCCCCTTTCGCGTACAGAACGCCGTACATGACGTCACACGGAAGCTTTAATGCAACGCGTAACGTCAAAGCATATTCGTACCGTATGCGCGGGTACACGCTGAGTATGATAAACAATACAAACTATGGTGCGATCACCCTCTCAGTGACAAATCAGAGCTCAGGGCGCGCTAAGGAGAATGATTAGAAGTGTTCACTCTTTGCTGATCCGATTCTGGGCCTGCCTCTGCGTACATTATAACACCGCCCCCATCTCTCTCTGTTGTTAATTGTTACTGCACACACTCATACTTGCACTTGCACATGCGCGGTGCACGCCCGCCCACACTACCCACATGCCACCACCTAGCATGCTTGCGATCACTAAGCCTGGAAACCAATACATTACCCAATGGGATGTCCCCCAGGGCCGTCATTCTTGCAGACCGCGAAAACGCTACCAATGACGGCCCTGGACTTGGTTTGGTCAGCCCCTCGGTTCCCATATAATGCGGGCACTAACGTGAGCATGCTCTCTTTTGCCTGCCTGTGCTGCGGTGACAGACAGACTGTCGAAAACACCCCAGACTCAGCGAAATTGCAGCCTTTGAAGACACGACAAAAGACGACAGAAGCAAAGGTAAGAGAAGACGTCACAAAATCAGCCTCCACTGTAAATTGTATATGCATAATGCTATTTTTTTCTCCTTCATATGGCTTTCCTACCCATCAATGGTTTTAAATTGTGCTTACATAATTGAAATATTTCTTTATAAGTCACAAGGTCCTATACACCTCGTATTTTAAAAATTGTGCGTGCATAAATTTCTGTGTCGTATTTCTGTACTACGCCACGTGTTTAGGCCTCTATTATTATTAATTGTGCGTCCATGATAGTATTTTTTTTTCTGCGTAATGAGGCCGTCCCAGGCCTGTATTAAGTTATTGATCTTCCTTCCTTTGCTGAAGCTGCAACAGTCTAACTACGGAATATTAAGAACCCACAGTAAAATTCACTTTTGATAGTAATTACGCAACTCAGTTTACGATGACTAATCAAAATATCCTTTTGTTTCCTTCACCAAACATCGTTCGGAAGCAACCACGGCCTATCGAGCAACAGCAATGGAATTGTCTCCAACGTATTGAATATACTTTGACGTATAGAAGCAGAGTTCAAGTCGAGTGGTGAACTCCGGTGGCCGCACTGTTTATACAAGGTAAGCACAGCATCCTTGATCTACAAAGCCTTCATAGCAATGCATTAGAAATAAGTCGGCATAACGGGCATCAGTAACGCAGTAGGCACTTCCATATAGACACCACTTGAACATGGCACTATAGCAACTGAAATGTACCAAGTACACTGCACTCGTAAAACTGTAGTGTTAGCTTTATTTGTGAAACGACAGAGGGCCATATTATCAAGCCTTGGCGACAAAATTATTGCCACTTTATCTGCAGCAAAGTGCCGATAATGGGTTTGATAATATGCTCTATGGAATTCCAATCGAAGCTCATGTTAGATGTGAAGGACATCTAACATGAGCTTCAATTGTAATTCCATGGAGCATATTATCAAACCCATTATCGCCACTTTAGCGACACTTTCATCCGATAAAGTGGCGATAATTTTGTCGCCCAGGTTTGATATTATGGCCCAGAGTGAATAGTGTACAGCAGCTTCTCTGTAAAATCTATAATTACCTCCGAGCAGTGACAACAGATAGGTTACAACAGTCTGACAAACAGATCTACAACCTCATTACGCCACTTTTGGGTCACTTTTAACCTGGGTAAAGTGATACAAGGAGCTAGTAAATCTACGTCGGACTTTTCAAGAAAAAACCTCAACTCCAGACTCTGCGACACAGTTTTCATGTTGTTTTCTCTCTCTTTCTCTCTCTCACTCTCTGCGACAACATTTCTCTTTCTCTCTTAAACTTATAGACACTGCTGTCTGCTTGGACGTGTAGAAGAATTGTTCAAATGAAGTTGTGAACTCTACTTTCTTATGTGTTTGGCCGCAAGGTTTATACAACGGTAAGCACAGAGGCCTAGATCTACAAATCCTTCATAGCAATACATTAGAAATAAGTCGGCATAACGGGCATCAGTAACGCAGTAGGCACTTCCATATAGACACCACTTGAATGCGGCACTATAACAAGTGAAATGTACCAGGTACACTGCACTCAGTCAGTCAGTCAGTCAAAATTACTTTATTCGGTTTATGTGCAAACCATAAAAGCATACTAAAAGGCATGCAATGTCAGAAGAATTAAAAAACCATGGGTTACATATAAATAGACTTAAAAAAATGTGCAGATATTTACATACATAAAACAGTCAAAAAGGTAGTTTGGGTAAATTACATCAGGACACAACAATTAATTAGTATAGACACAATTTGAGCTTAACTAGTTTTCCTTAAGGCTCTTACAGCCGCTGAGAGAAAGTTGGCAATATTAAAAATTTCCCATACATTTGACAATAGCTGCAGATAGAGTAGAGCTGGCTTGACTTTGACAAAGCCCTTGTTTATTAACCTCTACCGCGCTACCGCGTTTTCCCGCTGTGCGCTGAAATTTGAAAAATTCGCGGTTTGTGACAAAGCCAGCTCGTCATCCGCGTAGCGCAGGTAACGCCCATGACGAGCTGGCTTTGTCATCAGCGCTAAAGGGGTTAAAATTGGAAGTGTAATACTAGTAAGGTGCTCGCAAAAGAACATAAAGTGCATGATATCCTGGCCGGAAAAATTATCACAGGTACAAACCCCAAGATCATCAACCCTCTTCCACCCTGGCGTATCACCGCGGAGAAAATGAAATTGATCTAATCTAAATCTAGTCAATAAGAATTGATGATTGGGGTTTGTAACGATATCCAGATATGGTTCCAAGGACAGGGTAGTCTTTCGCAGTTGATGAACCCTTACTGTTGGCTTTCCAAGTTCCCTCTCTTCTCTAGCCATAGTGGCAATTCGCAGATATGTTTCTGTAGTCCATTTTACGTCTCCCCTCAACAACCTTTCTGGTGCGTTGTATATTTCAGGTCTGCCCAGCTTCACAGACAGCTTATAGACATATTTAATCCAGGGAATACATCGCCCATGATCGAGTGCCATACAATCTTTCAAAATTTCATGATTTAGCACTAATTCAGGGTTCAGCCAGGTGGCTATCCATTTTAACAGGGGTGCCACAGCCATGGAATCTTCTACAAAGCCTATTCCACACTGCACTCATAAAACTGTAGTGTAACCTTTATTTGTGAAAGGAGAGAGGGCTATATTATCAAGCCTTGGCAACAAAATTATCGCCACTTTATCGGCAGCAAAGTGCAGCTAAAGTGGCGATAATGGGTTTGATAATATGCTCTATGGAATTCCAATTGAAGCTCATGTTAGATGTGAAGGACATGCGCTGCGTTCGATACTGTGTCCCACCAAATACTTATCCAGCGTTTACAGGAGGCGGGAGTGACGGATGTCGCTCTCCAATGGTTCCGGTCCTTTCTGGCTGATCGTACTTTTAAAGTGGCTATACCACCTGGCCAATCCACTACTTACCCCCTGAAGACGGGAGTTCCTCAGGGATCTTCACTAAGTCCGACTATATTCAATCTCTATGTGAAACCGCTGGCTGGTGTCGTCAAACAGTGGGGCCTTACGATGGCCTCATATGCGGACGACACACAGCTAGCGGTGACACTTAGTGGAGACCCCGAGGTAGCAGCTTCGAGATTCCGGGCGGGTCTCTTGGCAGTAGCAAGCTGGCTTCGCACCAACTGCCTCCAGTTGAATGCCACCAAAACGGAGGTATTGGTTCTTGGGAAGCAAGCTGAGCTATGGGGTAATCAGTGGTGGCCGTCAGAGCTTGGTGTCACACCTATTCCAGTGGCTGGAGTGAGAAATCTAGGAGTCTGGGTAGACTCTGCGCTTTCCTTCAAGGACCACACCATGAAGGTGGCTGCCACATGTTATGGAATATTGCGTGGTATTAGACCAGTCTTGAAGTACTTTGATCCCCCTACCAGACAGCTCGTAGTTCAGGCCTCAATACTATCTAGGCTGGACTACGGTAGCTCATTGCTGTTAGGGGTGAATCAAGCGGAGGCCTCCAGGCTCCAAAGAGTACAAAATGCCGCGGCACGAGCCATTGTGGGCCTTCCCAGACACTGTTCGGTGTCGGGTACCATTATGGCCTTGCATTGGCTCCCGGTCAGACAGCGAATCAAGTTCAAGGCGCTGTGTCTGGCCTTCAAAATTTTGAAAACCTCTTCGCCACCGGCACTTGTTACTCTGCTTACACCCTATGTGCCATCGAGATCTTTAAGATCGGAGGGTCTCCATTTGGCTGTCTGCCCACGCTTCAGGTTGAGCAGGATGGGTGGCCGTTCTTTTAGGGTTCTAGCGGCTGGCCTATGGAACTCGTTACCAGTCTACATTCGTGCTCTTGAGGATATGTTCGCCTTCAGGCAGGCCATTAAAACTTTCCTCTTTCCAGTTTCTGGCTAGTCTTTTTAGTGTGTTATGTTATAGCATCTGTCAAAGCGCCAGGACGCCCCTTTGCTGGGGCAGCTGTGCGCTCAAGAAATTTTAATAACATAACATAACATAACATGTAGAAGAATTGTTGAAAACAAGTTGTGACACCAACTGCCTGAAATGTTTAGCCGCAAGGTTCATACAACGGTAAGCACAGAGGCCTAGATCTACAAAGCCTTCATAGCAATGCATTAGAAATAAGTCGGCATAACGGGCGTCAGTAACGCAATAGGCACTTCCATATAGACACCACTTGAACGCAGCACTATAACAGAACTGGAATGTACAAGTCACACTGCACACGTAAAACCGTAGAGTTACCAAAACTTGTAGGGGCATATTATCAAGAACGGTGATAAAATTATCGCCGTTTCAGCGGCAGGAAACTGCCGCTAAAGCGGCGATAATTGGCTTGATAATATGCCCTTGTGAATTCCCATAGTAGCCCAGATTAACACCAGAACCTGGGCTGCTATGGGAATTCACAAGAGCATATTATCAAGCCCATTATCACCGCTTTAGCTGCAGTTTCCTACCGCAAAAACGGCGATAATTTTATCGCCGTTCTTGATAATATGCCCCGTAATGCTTCAGCTCATTTACTCACATCTACATAATTCTAAACTCTAATTTTCTTTTTTCTTTTGCAGATTACCAATCGGACACCTTTTGGAATCCATTTCACAATTTGTTTATAACATTGTTTGTTAAAGTTATTTTTCTAGTTCTAATATAGTTATAATTGAGTTTCGTTTATATTTATTGTTTAATAAAAGTTAAGAAAAAAATCTACATACTTCTTTTATTTTGTGGGGGAGGGGTATGACGGTCCACAATAAAAACAATGTTGAAATACTATAGTAAGATATTAAAGACTAGGATTGAAAACTACTGAGTTCTAACTAACAGATATAATAAAAACAACGGTGAAAAACTACTAAAATTGCAGTGGATGGAGTACGTAATCAACGTTTGCCGCCTTGGCACTACCTTTCAAATAAATATAGAAAAAATATGATTATTAATACTGTACAAAAGTACAGCAGCGGATGACACACACGAACCGGGAAAAGAAAGCGACAGATTTACTACCTGAAATAAAGAAAGCTTTGCTTGTTGAACTTGAAGAAAAAGAAAACATGGGCTTCGAAACGACGCTGCGCATGCGTAGAGAGTACAACTGCTACACAAAAAAAAGGAAAGCTTTACATACTATCATAGAAATGAAGGAGCATATTATCAACAAAAGGCAATACATTATCGCCGCTTTAATCGACAGGAAACTGCTGATAAAGCGGTGATAATGAGCTTGATAATATAGCCTTGTTATTTCCCATAGAAGCCCATGTTAACACCAGACCATAGACTTCTATGGGAATTAACAAGGACGTATTATCAAGCCCACCCTCTCAACATTAATAAAAAACCATAGGCCCTTGTAAATTCCCATAGCAGCCCAGGTTCTGATGTTAACCTGGGCTGCTATGGTTATTCACAAGGGCATATTATCAAGCCCATTATCGCCGCTTTATTGGCAGTTTCCTGCCGATAAAAGCGACGATAATGTATTGCCTTTTGTTGATAATATGGCCCATTGCTCTTTTTTTGACCAGTAAACTTAGGTGCATATTATCAAGGACCGGTGTAAAAATTATTGTTGTTTTATTGGCAGGAAACTGCCGATAAAACGGCAATAATGAGCTTGATAATACGGCCTTGTTATTTCCCATAGAAGCCCATGTTAACACCAGAACATCGGCTTCTATGGGAATTTACAAGGACGTATTATCAAGCCCACCCTCCCAACATTAATAAAATACTCCAGACAATGCAGGTACCCGGAGCTGAAAGGTCATTTTACAAATCACTGCCCCAGAAAGGTGGCGTTCCCCGCGACGTGTATGGGGAGAGAGAGAGAGAGCTCAAAACATTTCGACCTGAGGGGTGCCGCTCACCAAGACTGCAGGGAGTAGGACCGTAACCCCCCCCCCGCATACTAAAAAATAAAACCAGAGGATTGCCGTTCCCCAGTGCTCGGGGCACCTTACAAGCCCCTATTATGCAAAAAAAATTGCCCCCGTAATTTGCCCCCCAGAACCTAATGAATAAAACGGACTAGTTTTTTTCCACCTTTCCACCACGTACAAGTACTGCACGAGTACCCCACCATTTTTTATTTTAAAAAAAATAAAAATTTAGCCTAAAGATCCATGTACAACCCCCTGACCAAGACTATAGGGTCAGAATGTTTCTACCCTGCCCCCTTTCCTTATTTCTCAACTTTGTTTTACTGTTTTCTTGTGACTCTGCTCTCCCGACAAACACGATGGCTGCCAACACTTCCTGGTTTGGAGTATTGACAGCCAATCAGCATGCAGCTCTTGCTCCTAATTGTACGTATTTCCATACGTGAACGCCGCGATTTTCCTTTAAAAAAATTAAAAATAGAGCCTAAGCATCCATGTACGACCCCCTGAGCAAGCCTAGAGGGTCAGAATGTTTCTAGCCTACCCCCTTCCCTTATTTCTCAACTTTATTTTACTGTTTTCTTGTGACTCGGTTCTAGCGAGGCACAATATGGCCGCCAACACTTCCTGGTTTCGAGTGTTGACAGACAGTTCACAGCCAATCAGCATGCAGCTCGCGCTCGTAATTGAACAGATTTCCGTACGTGTGCTGAACTCCGTCTCTAGATATCGCTATGATTTTACTTGCAATTTTCTCAGAAACTACTGAACGGATTTACACCATTTAACAAAAAACACAATCTGCGAACAGAACTCTACCTCTCTGCCAAATTTCGTGTAATTCCGTTCAGCCGTTCGAGCTGTAGCCCTGGCTAAAGGTCCCTATGGAAAATTGCATGGGGAAAACACGTTTTGGGACCCCCTTTTTTCTCGGCCCCCACTTGACAAATCACACCCAAACTTTCAGGGAAGGAGCGGAACCGAGCAGGCCATTTTCTTGGAGAAATTCACGAAGATTCGTCCACCATATGGAGTAACGTTGAATTCACATGAGATCTTTATATCTTGTATCATAGGTTGCCTAACATTGAGCCTCAGCTCTGCTGTTCACGTGCTAATTGTCATTCATTTTTTTTGATTCTGCACTTTATATTTATGCACTGTATACGACTTGATTATATCTAATTGGACTGTTGATAATCTCTTTGAGGTATGATATTTTATAATGGGCTGGGTGGTTGTCAGGTTATCATCTTAATTATTTTATTACTACGTACTCACGGTCATACAGCTTATGCAGTATGGATATTTTTGAAAATTCTTGCACTTGCACTTTATTCTCAGATTGACTCTATATTTCTGCTGCTATTTGAAATGATTATTTTCTTATGTGAATAGTCGTTGTGATGGGGCACTTGCCATAATCTTTCTTACTGATGAATACGTATGAGTTCAGTAATTTCGAATGAAACAAAAATTAGTTTTTTTTATGTGATATAGTTTATACTTCCTGTTTTCATACAACAGCCTAGTGTCATTATGTGTCGCTGTGCAATATTTATGTTACACTTTTGCCCTTCAGACCTTTTTCTTTGGCTGCTTGGGCTTTTAATTTGCTTTAAAAATTGCACACCTGCGTGAGGCGCGTCATGTGATCAAGCTCCGTCCGCGGAGCGAAGCGTGTTATTGAGGACATTTGTCCTATGATTTTGCAATAAAGCTTTCACCTCTGCTCACACAACTTTGTGTGTTGATGGCCTGTTATTGAAGTCACTTACTCTCTTTTGGGGAAGAGGTCTACACCTGCTTGGCTCCGCTTCGATAGCGATCAGGATTTCGGTGGAAGAGAGTTTGGGACAAGAAAAGCAGACACCAACTTTGTTTTTAATGAATGAAGCCCCCAACTACCTGAAGCGAAATTGCCAGCACGCTGCAACGTGGGACTGGTAGTCCCCAATACAGAAGCGAGCAAGAGACAATTAGCTCCAGGTGAGACCAACCACCACATGGAGGGAGGAGCTCTTAAGAACCACGACGTGGGAGTCATCATTGTAGAAGGACGTGGCGTTTGAAAAAGGCACACGCCGAAACCGGTCATGCCAGAGCCTTCATTAAAATTACCTGTTTGCAAGTCCCGCTGAGTCCCTGGTGAACTTCTTGAAAAAAGGAAGGGTGGAGTGATATATATATATATATATATATATATATATATATATATATATATATATATATATATATATATATATATATATATATATATATATATATATATATATATATATATATATATATATATATATATATATATATATTACGCTCCAACTCCTCCTCATTAGTGAAGAAGACAAACAGCACTCGAAAAGGAATTTGCCAATCACGCTGGTTTTATTTCGCGGAAAGGGCTCCCACAGACGCGTTTCGGCGTGCTGCCTTCGTCAGTGTGTGTTACACAGAGTGCATTACCGACATGTTAATAAAGCTTCCAAGTAGCCATGGGCATAGACATTGACAAGGGACTCTCATCACATTGATCAAGGTGCGCGCCATCTTGAAATGACATATAATGTGTCTCATATCTCAGCTAATCAATGGAAATTGGATATACTGCAGCCCACAGATGGGCAATCACACCTTAAAAAATGATGTATATGTTATTCAGATTGTTATTAACATAAACAGAAATCAAGCCGTGGATCAGATATATATATATATATTACCTACTGGCGATAGCCAGTAGGTATATATAGTTAGGACCTAGCTACCATAGGAAATCCGCAACATTCTATTGGAAATAACTTTGGCGCCGGATGAGGAATTTGCATGTAATTTTCCATAATTTAGGCCACCTCCGCTCCGCTTCTTCCCTTGAAGTTTCGGGGGGATTCGCCATGCGGGGGCCGAGAAAAACGGGGGTCCCAAAACATGTTTTCCCCATGTTAATTTCCATAGGACGAATAGAGAAGGCTACAGCCCGAACCGCTGAATGGAATTACACCAAACTTTGCAAAATTGTAGGGACTGGTATGCAGAAGTGCCTTTTCTATATTTGGTGAAAATTGCTCGAGTGGTTTTTATGAAAATTAACTTCAAAAACACATATATATGTGGGCGGAGCCTAACCACACATCTCATCGTGAGATCTGATTGGCTTGTCAGCACTTCATCCAAGAAGTGTTGGCAGCCATCTTGGGACCAATATACATGATAGCACCTCATTAAAAAGCACTGTAGTTAATAGTTACATTATAAATCATTTGTTGATGGTACCATACTCATTTTAGGAATTGTGGTATGTTCTAAGGTGATGTTACCATGTGAAAAAGCCTTCTGCAGGGATATCTTGAATCATGTTTGAAAGAAAACTATTATCTCATACTTTTCCCACAGTGGTTTGGAAGGGGATCTATAAGTTAAACTGAAAGCATATTTTCTGTAAATTCACATTATCTTTCTCAGTCATGTGAGAATGAAGTCTGGCATTCTCAGTAAAACATGTACATACAACAAGGACAGAGACTGTCGGTTGATTCCTTTGTGTTCTACTGCAGCCTCCTAGAGTGTTCTAAAGAACAACTAGAGCGCTAACAGTCCTACTTATTACAAAGGTATGGCACACCTGAAGCCATCTTGATTGGAATAAAGTGGTAACTCTTAAAACATTTAATTTAAAAAGGAACAAAATGAGGGGGTATGTTTTGCCATAGAAAGTATGATTAGAGCTGCAGAAAGAAAAATTAGGACACATTTTGAGTGACTTCTCAAATCCTCTTCTATTTCATTAAAAAATTCTGACATGCAGTCTCCCAAGATGACCACCTGTGACAAAAGAGCCCAAATGTAGCCCAAATATCACCCAGATGTTGCCCAAGTATAGCCCAATGACAGAATGCCCCAGAGTGTTCTAAAGAACAACTAGAGAGCTAACAGTCTTACTTATGACAAAAGTATGGCACACCAGAAGCCATCTTGATTGGAATGAAGTGGTAAGTCTTAAAACATTTAATTTAAAAAGGAACAAAATGAGGGGGTTAATTTTGCCATAGAAAGTATGATTAGTGTTGCAGAAAGAAAAATTAGGGCACATTTTGAGTGACTTCTCAAATCCTCTTCTATTTCGTTAAAACATTCTGACATGCAGTCTCCCAAGATGGCCACCAGAGACAAAAGAGCCCAAATGTAGCCCAAATATCACCCAGATGTAGCCCAAGTATAGCCCAATGACAGAATGTCCCAGAGTGTTCTAAAGAACAACTAGAGCGCTAACAGTCCTACTTATTACAAAGGTATGGCACACCTGAAGCCATCTTGATTGGAATAAAGTGGTAACTCTTAAAACATTTAATTTAAAAAGGAACAAAATGAGGGGGTATATTTTGCCATAGAAAGTATGATTAGTGCTGCAGAAAGAAAAATTAGGGCACATTTTGAGTGACTTCTCAAATCCTCTTCTATTTCATTAAAAAATTCTGACATGCAGTCTCCCAAGATGGCCACCAGAGACAAAAGAGCCCAAATGTAGCCCAAATATCACCCAGATGTAGCCCAAGTATAGCCCAATGACAGAATGTCCCAGAGTGTTCTAAAGAACAACTAGAGCGCTAACAGTCTTACTTATGACAAAAGTATGGCACACCAGAAGCCATCTTGATTGGAATGAAGTGGTAAGTCTGAAAACATTTAATTTAAAAAGGAACAACATGAGGGGGCTCAATTTGCCATAGAAAGTATGATTAGTGCTTCAGAAAGAAAAATTAGGGCACATTTTGAGTGACTTCTCAAATCCTCTTCTATTTCATTAAAAAAATTCTGACATGCAGACTGAAACATGCACTTTGAACACCAGCAGCAGACTTCCCTGGTGAGCAGTAGCTTTACTACAGTGATCTACTGAGCAACTAGAGTGCTAACATTCAGAATTTATGGCAAATGTGTGACACATCTGAATGCCTTCTTGATGGAACCAAAGTAAACAAGCATTGAAAATGCAATAGATCTCGCCCTCGTTTAAGTTAAAGCCATTCTGTTTGTAATGAGGTGGCTTTTTAGCTTTGCTTTTATTAGTGTTTTTAAAACTTTCATGTAAATAACATGCATATGTATGCATATATGTTTATGTATGCATGCATTTATATTTGTATTTATATAGATATGCAGATTATATATGTTTATGTATATATATATATATACACCAACACAGTCTCACCAGCGTGATCCCTCCTCCAGTAGCGGAAAGAAACACCACAGGAGCCGTGGCCTCTATTTTCAGTGCAGTTTATTCAGAACACAACGTCCTATGCGTTTCGGAGTAGAATTACTCCTTCTTCACGGATAATAAAGTAAAGTAATGTATCACGTGATGATAAACATAAACAAAATACTTTGACTTAGTACATCTCAACCATTACGTCTTAGTTCAGTTAATGTGTGAACTCCTATTTCCTTAAATGTGCCAATATCATGATTATATGTTGACTTAATGCCCGAGTTTTTAGAATATAATGACAAAATCAAATGACAAAATCATGTTCGTACTCTCATGTCCACTTGTCAACATAAACGAGGACTTGTCTCAATAATAACAATTATAATGCGCTTATACAATGAAAATTATTTAGCATGTTCACGAAATTAATATTTGCAAAATAGCGGGTTCGGGACCCAAACCTTCAATCTCAAAAGAGAACAATCTCTGTGGCTGTTTTAGTGCCGTGCGCTATATGAGTAGCGATCTCAAATTTGGCAATTTTGTGATACCATCTTCCTGTTTGGTCACAGGGTACTTCACCTTCATGTGTAGTGAAAAACTAATAATTATACTGTACCCAAATTTGAACTGCTGATGAGGTCTTAATTATATGAGAGTAATGAACAAAAATAATGCCCAAGTGGGCCCATATATGATACATGTGAGAGTAAAGTTCATCATGATGAGGTAAGGCCAAGTCAAACAAATCTTGCCCCAGTGGGCTAATGGTTTCTAGTCTTGATCAAAGGCGGAGTCCATAGTCAATCTTTCTTGTATATAAGTCTGTAATAGACAAGAGACGAGAAAGACAGGTTCTATTAAAATCTCTACAACCTAAATAAAATTGTTGTAAAGTTTAAAACACACATATTCTAAAAACAGCAGTCAGAAAGTTAAGCAGCGAAAACACATTTGATTAGCTACACATTTTAGCCACCCTGCAAATGCACAGATAATTCTTCGTCCATATTTAACCCATGTGGCATCTTGGTGTTAAACCTGATAATAAATTTGGACTCCAATTTTCTAAGTTCCAACAGTCTGTTCCCTCCTCTTATATTGGGGGAAATGCAGTCAATAACTGCAAATTTGACGAGATTGGCATTACTTTTATGGTACTCTTGGAAATGGCGAGCTACTGGATACGTTTTGTCATTTTTGTTTATAGCCCTCAAATGGTCCAGAACACGTTTTTTGCCTTTATGGATAGTACTCCCAATGTAATACTTCAGACATGGACATTTCAGGGTGTAAATAGCGTATTCAGTGTTACAATTAAGGTGTTTCTGAATAACCCATGGAGCTTCATTGTTGTTAAATTTCAATGATTTAATACTGCTACTGTATTTGCAGGCTTTACACTGATTACAGGTAAAGAAGCCTTTTACTTCATTACATTTTTGGGGGGTTTGGATCATATTACTACATAAGTGATGCCGTAGAGATTTAGGTTTTCGGAAGGTCTGTGAAGGGTGATCTCCTATGTATTCCTTAAGGTCATCATCAGTCTTTAAGACCTCCCAAAACTTCCTGAGGCTCCTTTTCACTTCCCATGCTTGTGTATTATAAGTCGTTATGAATCTTATAGTTTCTTTAGGTTTACTTTGGGATTCTTCAACTTAGGGAAATATAAGATCTTGACGATTCAAAGTATCAACTTTTGTAATGGCCTCTTTGATACTTTTGGGGCTGTAGCCCCGTGTCAGAAATCTTTCACTCATAATTCCTTTTTCTCTCTCAAATTTGTCAGTAGTACTACAGTTCCTACGGGTACGTAATAATTCCCCAAATGGTATACTGTGTATCAGATTGCGTGGATGGCAGCTGCCCGCATGAAGTAAGCTGTTGCCAGCCGTGGTTTTTCTGTACAAAGAGCTCTCAATAGTATTGTTTCTTATCTCCAATTTGAGATCAAGAAATTCCATGGTATCAGTACTTATCTGATGTGTAAATTGGAGATTGAGTTGGTTTTCATTCAAAGCCTCCACAAATTGGTTTGCTTGTATTTCTGTGCCACTCCATACACAGAAAATATCATCTATATAGCGCAACCAGAGGACAGCGTGGTCTTTGAATAGTCCGATCTTTTGGACAACCTGCTCCTCCCATCAGCCGAGGTAAAGACCTGCAAAGCTGGGGGCGAAGCAGGTTCCCATCGCCGTCCCCTGGATTTGTTTATAGATGTTGTTGTACACATACATATATATAAATGCATATATATATATGTGTATATGTGTGAGTGTAGAGAGAGGTAGAGAGGTAGAGGTGTAGAGGCAGAGAGGTAGAGGTAGAGAGGTAGAGGTAGAGAGGTAGAGACTTGTAGAGAGAGAAGTAGAGAGAGGTACAGAGGTAGAGAGTAGAGAGTGAGTAATAGAGAGTAGAGAGTGAGTAGTAGAGAGTAGTAGAGAGCAGTAGAGAGAGTAGCAGAGAGTGAGTAGTAGAGAGTAGTAGAGTGAATAGTAGAGTGAGTAGTAGAGAGTGAGTAGTAGAGAGTAGTAGAGAGTAAGTAGTAGAGTGAGCAGTAGAGAGCAGTAGGGAGTGAGTAGTAGAGAGTAGTAAAGAGTGAGTAGTAGAGAGTAGTAGAGATTGAGTAGTAGAGAGTAGTAGAGAGAGAGTAGCAGAGAGAGAGAATAGTAGAGAGTAGTAGAGAGTGAGTAGTAGAGTGAGTAGTAGAGAGTAGTAGAGAGAGAGTAGTAGAAAGTGAGTAGTAGAGAGTAGTAGAGAGTGAGTAGTAGAGTGAGTAGTAGAGAGTAGTAGAGAGAGTGAGTAGTAGAGAGTAGTAGAGAGTGAGAAGTAGAGAGTGAGTAGTGGAGAGTGAGTAGTAAAGAGTGAGTAGATCGCGAGAGTAGTAGAGAGTGAGTAGTAGAGAGTAGAGAGTAGTAGAGAGTAGTAGATAGTGAGTAGTAGGGAGTGAGTAGTAGAGAGAGAGTAGTAGAGAGTAGTTTTGCAGTAGAAAATGAGTAGTAGAGAGTGAGTATTAGAGAGTAGTGGAGTAGTAGAGAGTAAGTAGTAGAGAGTGGTGGAGAATATTCCAAAGTTTGGCACAGCACCACTTGCACAATAAGTCCAATCAAATCATATCACTTAGAGTCCTTATTGAAGCGCTGAATCTTGGTGTATATTCAACTGCTTTTATTTTCCTTAAGTTTATGTACCACAGCCAGCCGACGCGTTTCGTTCTGTACAACAGAACTTCTTCAGGGCGTTCTTATTTCCTTCAAGTTATGTCGGTATCCTGTTGTCATATAACTAGATATTTCTTCCAAATGTTAGACGAGACGTAAGTACATTCTTATTCAAAGTGACTAGGTATCAATTTTACCCACACAATTTGGGCAGACTTGAGTAATTTATAGCATCCTCAAAGTCAGTCCTTCAAAAATTCCAAAGTATAGGACATGATAATCCAAATCCAAATGTTTCTCAAGAAAAGTCATTTTCAATCGTTCGGAATATCGGCGTTTGGGCAGATATGACCCAGGGACCCCCAGTATGCAAGGGGAATTAGTCCCCCCTCTGCAAACGCGCCAGTGGCCTGCATTGCAGAGAGGTGTAAAAAGGGGCATAGCCTCATTACACCTCTGTGCAATGCAGCCCCCTGGCACATACTGGAGGTTCCAGGTGGGCTAGTTGGCGCCCAGGGACCCCTAGTATGCAAGGGGAATTAGTTCCCCCTCTTCAAACATGCACGGGGGCTGCGTTGCAGAGAGGTGTAACAAGGGGCATACCCTCATTACACCTCTGCAATGCAGCCCCCTGGCGCATACTGGAGGTTCCAGGTGGGCTAGTTGGCCCCCAGGGACCCCCTGTATGCAAGGGGAATTAGTTCCCCCTCTGCAAACGCACCAGGGGGCTGCGTTGCAGAGAGGTGTAACAAGGGGCATACCCTCATTACACCTCTGCAATGCAGCCCCCTGGCGCATACTGGAGGTTCCAAGTGGGCTAGTTGGCCCCCAGGGGCCCCCAGTATGCAAGGGGAATTAGTTCCCCCTCTTCAAACATGCACGGGGGCTGCGTTGCAGAGAGGTGTAAAAAGGGGCGTGGCTTCATTACACCTCTCTGCAATGCATTCCCCTGGCGCATACTGGAGATTCCTGGTGGGCTTTCAGGTCTTATATAGTTAGGAATTAGCATTAAAAAAAAACTTTGAAATTCACTGAAAAAAACATAGGTTTCAGGCCTTATATAGTTAGGAATTAGCATTTAAAAACCTTGCAAATTCACTGAAAAAACCATAGGTTTCAGGCCTTATATAGTTAGGAATTAGCATTTAAAAAAAACTTTGAAATTCACTCAAAAAAACATAGGTTTCAGGCCTTATATAGTTAGGAATTAGCATTTAAAAAACCTTTAAAATTCACTCAAAAAACTATAAGTTTTAGGGGTGTTATAGTTAGCTGGACATTTCACTCATACAAAACCATTGAAATTGCTCCTCTATAGTTAGTTGTACTAACTATATTTCGCGCACCCGCAATCCACTGCTGATGATGTCACATATTACATCATTCATGACATGGTCAGTGAATTCACTGATGACATCTCAAATGACATCACTGATGACATCATCCACGTGACAATCACATACACCTTTTCATACACTAGTAAAATCTTGCATCACTGTTTGTAAAATACAGAGTATCATATTTGAATCCATTGTTACAGCAATACAAGTATCTAAAAACCCACTCAGTGATTCATAGATGTATACACACATCTAATCACTTACCTGTAGATTCACTCATACATGCTGTCAATGAACAATAGAACACTATCAAAAATACTTATACACCTAAATCGACATTACACACCAGCACACATCCTATTCACATATGAAGTCATCCTACTCACTTATGCAAACAATGGATCATACTTACATATTTACTTAGCTACACACTTATAAAACACAACTTCATCTATTCATTTAGATAATAAGTCATACTTAGTGAATTATAAAATCATTACTACAAGTATAACGTTATCCATACAGTCACTCACCACACAATCATTGAGTCTTATGTATACTTATTTATATACAACAACTGACACATACACTGCCTTTTATTTTTCTAGTTTGTTGGACATGTACCATTGAGAAATATATTTGCTCATCACCACACCCATAAAGATATTCACTCACCCAAACAACTGTTAGAACATGTAGTTTTAACTTCATATATCAGGTGAATCAACTATTCACACATCTTTGGGCAGTCACACACCCCCCACTGAACCACACACACATTCACTCTCCCATACAAATACTCAGTTAACTAATCAATAACTAATATAGACTTTCACATAGCTTGTAACCAACTGGAGAACCAGTTTACACAACAACTGACAAAGTGATACAGATATTCAAACAGTTTAGTCACTATCCACTATATTTAGTGAGACACTATAAATTGGTCAAGTAAACAGTCAATTACACTGCTACTAAATCCTCCATCCAAATATTTATTTTTATATATCCACTCATTCTTCAATGCAAATTGCTATATATATAATGCATATTTAAATAACGAAGCAAACCACATTCACTGGATGATGTCATCAGTGATGTCACCAGTGATGTCATTTGTGATGTCATCAGTGATGTCACTGACCATGTCATGAATGATGTAATATGTGACATCATCAGCAGTGGATTGTGGGTGCGCGAAATATAGTTAGTACAACTAACTATATAGGAGCAATTTCAATGGTTTTGTATGAGTAAAATGTCCAGCTAACTATAACACCCCTAAAACTTATAGTTTTTTGATTGAATTTTAAAGGTTTTTTAAATGCTAATTCCTAACTATATAAGGCCTGAAACCTATGTTTTTTTCAGTGAATATATATATATATATACATATATATATATAAATATCCATATAGATACAGCGAGGGACTTTGGGTCAGCCTTCTTCTGCCTTTGGACTGTGTGAGTGACCTTTATACTGTGTTTTCATCCTGACAGCACACTGCATGGGGTAATGGTTCAGTCGGCCTCAGTCATTAGCTGTACTGCAGTTTAAATGATGGCATTTCTGCTCACAAGTGCACATTATGTTCTTTATCGTCAGGGCCGGTTGACCATTCATTTAGCGTCTGGATTCGTTTGTTGTATTGTTACCATTTCATTTCTTTGATTTTCAGCTTCCCTTGCAATCCTTTTGCTTGATGTTCTTTTCATCTGCTGTTCGATCTTCTGTGCCATGCATTCCACATGACGACTTCCTCAAAACCATGATCGTGTACTTTGTAAAAGCCTACTCTAAGACAGACACCCACTGCTTGTTATTGCAGACATAATGTCACCGTGTTTAGTCAGCAACATACTTTCTTTTCATTCTTCTATTCTTTAAAACTATCTTGCATATTTAGTTGAGTTTGAGTCTGTTTTATTCTGGTTGTGTAAGAGAGTAAAAGCTACAATGGTTCAGCGGCTAAGTTAATGGATGCATGAGTGCAAAGACGAGTGAAAGAGTGCAGGTATGATGACCTTTGAGTGCTTTGACCTATAAACGACAAAAGACACTTTCATTCAGAAGACAGACCTATAGGAATGGTCAATTCTTGTTTTCTCAGGTTGCTACACTGTTGGGCAGCTGCAGACCGCTATAGTGAACTGAAGATAAAGTGTATTGCAAACTGGCCTCTCGGGATAAGTGGCCAGTTTGACATACACTCTATCCTCTGATCATGTTCTTTTATTTGTAACCGCTCACTTTTCCCCCTGTTTTCAGCTGTTTTTATCCTTGCCTTCACCAGCTATCGCTGCAGCGCCTTGAGACCTTTCTGGGTGATATGTGCGCTTAATAAAACTCTATGACTATGACTATTTACGAATGTGAACTGGTCTCTGCCAAATGACTTGTGTATCATTAGACGGCTTCTTGACTCTAACAAGGTCTCCTTCATGGTCTAGTGGCCAGTTTCGCATTAATGCTCATTGGAAACAGATAGTGGCTGGACACCTACCAAAGTACTATACTCTCACGTTAGACACATAGGGCCAGATTCACAAAGGGAAAGTGAGACGAAAGTCTAACTTTATGTTTTTCGGTAGTCAAAAAGGGCATTTACTGCTCGTAAATGCCCTTTGTGAATACCGAAATTCGTAAAGTTCAACTTTTGGTATTATAAATGCCCTTTGTGAATACCAAAAGTTGTAAAGTTAGACTTTCGTCTCAGTTTTCTTTTGTGAATTGGGCCCATTCCCTTTAGCACCACCTGTGAACAACAGAAGCCATAATATCAAGTCCACAAAAATGGAGGCATGTGTACAAAGGTCAGGGGCATTGATTTTAGATATAAACCACTTAACGCCTGTGAAGAGAGTTGATTGGTATTAAAAAACTATGTAATTAATACCTTTCAGCAGTGTATTTCTTTACTGTCAGAGTGCCCTCACGGGTATTTCTTCTATAATGCACGGACGAGGTTTTGTTTATGTACATTTAAGCTATTCAATGTATTTTACATTTTGAAGATGTTATTGTAAAAAAAATTAGAACGTGTTGTTAATAACTCATGGGCTGTGCAGCCTCAAGCACCTCCAATAAACGGTGCAGTGGCATACAGCACTTTACATGTAGTCATAAACAAACTTATCTATAGTATGAGTCTGGCCCGTCGTTCTCTGAAAACCCTTTCTGTTTTTTAGGTGAGAAATCATTTTTTGATATAAATCAATCAATCAATCAATCAGAGCATTTATATAGCGCACTACTCACCCGGGGGGTCTCAAGGCGCTGGGGGGGGGGGGTCCGCTACTGCTCGAACAGCCAGGTCTTGAGCTGCTTCCTGAAGGCGAGGTGGTCTTGGGTCAGGCGGAGGTGGGTCGGGAGGGAGTTCCTGGTCTTGGCGGCGAGGTAGGAGAAGGACCTTCCCCCTGTGGTGGCTCTTCGGATGCGGGGGACGGTGGCGAGGGCGTGGCCGGTCGATCGGAGCTTGCGTTTGGGAGCGTAGAAGTTGAGGTGGTTGTTTAGGTATCCTGGGCCTTCGTTGTGTAGGGCTTTGTGTGCGTGGATGAGGAGGCGGAAGGTGATTCTCTTGTTGACCGGGAGCCAGTGCAGGTCTTTCAGGTGTCTGGAGATGTGGTTGCGACGGGGGATGTCCAGGATGAGTCGTGCTGAGGCGTTCTGGATCCGCTGGAGTCTCTTCTGGAGTTTGGCGGTGGTTCCGGCGTAGAGGGCGTTGCCGTAGTCCAGACGGCTGGTGACGAGGGCCTGGGTGACCGTCTTCCTTGTCTCGGTGGGGATCCACCGGAAGATCTTACGTAGCATGCGCGGGATGTTGAAGCACGACGAGGAGACGGCGTTGACTTGTCCGGTCATGGAGAGGGAGGAGTCCAGGATGAAGCCCAGGTTGCGTGCGTGGTCTGTTGGTTTGGGTGCGTTGTCTAGGGCGGAGGGCCACCAGGAGTCGTCCCAGGCGGAGGGTGAAAATCCCAGGATGAGGACTTCCGTCTTGTCCGAGTTCAGTTTCAGGCGGCTGTTCTTCATCCATTCGGCTACCTCTTTCATCCCTTCGTGAAGGTTGGCTCTGGCGGTGGCGGGGTCGTTGGTGAGGGAGAGGATCAGCTGGGTGTCGTCGGCGTAGGAGATGATGTTGAGGTTGTGCTGGCGTGCGATGGCTGCGAGGGGGCTCATGTAGACAATGAAGAGGGTTGGGCTGAGCGAGGAGCCTTGAGGGATGCCGCAGATGACTTCGGTGGCTTCTGATCTGAACGGGGGGAGGCGCACTCTCTGTGTCCTTCCGGACACTATTCACAAGTAAGTCTACCTGCTAACTCCAGATCACCACCTATCACAAGTGAATAGTTTCCCATTACCCAAGAAAAAAACATTTATGAAGTCACTAAAGTCGAATTAGCTCTTCGGTGTATTAAGAGGAGCAGAATGGTTTCGGTGAGAAACCATTTTTTCAGTAAAGTATGATAATCCATCCCACCCCCACCTCAGGATTGACAGTTCCATTCTAAGGGGGGCCTAATTTATGAAAAGTGATGCATCGCTGCGTGAAAAAAGCGATGCGTCACTTTTCATTGCGCCCTCTTTGCGACATGCTGGATGCATCATATTTACAGTATGACGGATCATGTCGCAAGGAGTTACAGATACATCAGTTTTTCTGACGTATCTGTAGGCGCAAAAATGACGCATTGCTGGAGTATGTCACGAAAGTGACGCAACTTCATCAATGGGTCGTTTCAAATGGGCAAGTCCCATTTCAACTGAGCCTGCGTCCGTCTTACGCCTGCTGTGAGGCAGGCGTAAGATATTGACGCATTTGCGTCCTATAAGTGGCGCAGTGAAATCTCATAGATTTAACTGCGTCACTTTTACAAGGCTTACTTACGTGGGAATGCCCCCTATACCTGACGCAGGTATATAGTGGCGCAGGGATTTACAAAGTGATACATCTACCTAGATGCGTCACTTTGTAAATATGACGCAACATGGCGCATTTTTTACCCTGCTGGTGCGTCACAAAAAGTGACGCACCAGTGGTGCAAAAGTGACTCACCAGCGGCGCAAAAGCGACGCAAGGACTCATAAATAAGCCCCTAAGAGTATACAACACAAACTAAGATATCTGTATATTAAATATGCAGGTAATGTTGAAATATTGAAATGGCAGAAATGTTATTCAGGGTAGCCAGGATGCTGAATTAATGTCATGAAGTTAAAAAGAATAGTGCTTCAAGAAAATCTATTTCACCATTTCAACGAGAGTTAGATAACTGAATAAATAACTGATTGCACACCCTCTTTGATTTAAATGAAATTAAATGTCTAGTACATGATAATCAGTGGGGAAATTATAAAATTACGCATATTTAATTGAATCTACTTGTTCTTCCTAACCCTCTGTTCTTCCCCTCTAGACCTAGATGAAAAGGAGTAATTAATTATGAGTCTACTGGGGATCAAACGAGTTGACGTAGCAACCATCGTGCTGGAGGAGATAGAGAGAAACAAAGCTGCAGCAGAATACACTAAGGACTCTCCCGATCATTCAGAGTTTGCAATACAGCATGGAAAGTCAGGCTGTACTATGATGTATATGGAAAACTTTCGGGAAAACTGAAAAAAAAGTCAAAATCTCCAGCTTTTTAATACGTAAAAGGGATTCTTCAGTGATTGGCGAGCTTGTGTGTACGGCTGGGTTGATGGGTGAATGCAAACACGAATGAATGGCTGGATGAGCGAGTACAAGGGTTTACAAACGTTTGAGTGCCTGGGTGGATGGATGAATGGAGAAGCAGTGCGTGGATGGATGAATGGAAGACCAATAAATTAGTGCATTGATGTATGAAGGGATGCTTCTAGGGACAGAGGGAAGCAGGGTTCTCAGGGTGCTGTGGCAGAAACCACAGCGGTGACTTACAAAGTGCAGGTAAGTGCTATAAGCAAAATAAAACCAATAACCGTGACGTAATGTTGAATAATTCAGGGGTAATGGGGGAACATAGCGGCCTGCTAGCTTAGTTGGTCAGGAGCTCTCCTCAAGTGCAGCACGTGGAACGGAAAACGAATAATGAGTCGGGGTGGTGAAAAGCGTACTGCATGGTGAGTGGCACCCGGCCTCTATTATATAACATGGAGCACCTTTCATCCCGGGGGCCGGCACGGCCCATGGGCTTAAAGAAAGGGAGGAGCTGCTTCTCGGGGACACTCCTCAGAAGACGGTATATACAGTCTGTCTGTGTAATTATTGTCAGCCGCGGTCGGTAATGGGTGTACCTGCAGGGAGGTGACGTGGGGAGGGGGGGGCAGGGTGGGGGGTAGTAATCTATGGATTACGGAGCTTTACAGGAAAGATAACATAAATAAATAAAACAAATTTTGTTGCGCGCACTGCATCGCATTGGCGGATGCAGTGCCCGCAACGAAATTCGTTTTATTTATTTATATGTTTACTTACCTGTAAAACTCTGTAATCCATACATTACTACCTCACCACCCTGCCCCACCCCCTCCCCACGTCTCCGCCCTGCAGGTACACCCATTACCAACCGCGGCTATTATTGTGGGCAGCGCTGCCTACTGCTGGAGCTCACGGCAGCCCATCTAACACTGGTGACGAGGATGGTCGTGATCCCTGCCGCTGTCGGAGAGAGGCCCACCCACGGCACTTACTTTGGGGCCGGAGGCACAACAAGCGGTGTGAAGCCTCTGGCAGTGGCGGGTCCCGGGCACAATGCCCCAGACACCGCTCCAGCTGAGGCCTATCTAGGAGACCACTTGCTTAGTCTAATGCGGCCAAGCAGGGGCCGACTGAGAGAAAGGCCGCAGCACTGTGAAGGTGCCCAGCGACCTCCCTGCAAGAGCACGTGTTTGGGCGCAGCGCCATCTTCAGCCATCTCAGGGCACCCTACCATGAATGCAGGAGGATTTCCTTGCCGGGAGAAGAGCGCATGTGTCGCCACACGCTGAAGGCCCTGAGAATCCCCCTCTACGTGAGCGCCTCATCAAGGGAGCAACAGCACTGACCCTGATGCGCTGCTGAGCCACCTGCAGGTGTGGCTATGCTCAGGCCCACCTAGGGAGAACTGCAGGTGAGGTCTGCTGCCAACCAACGAGGCCAGAAAGGCCTATATAACAAAAAAAACAACATCAACAAAAAAGAATAGGAAGAGACATAAGGGGAGTGGTCAAGTACACTCAGCCCAACGTTGTTCACGTATACATGGCATCGCTCGCCGACGTTTCCCGACGGCACGACCTAAACATCATCTCCTATGCTGACGACACCCAGCTGATCCTCTCGCACACCAAGGACCCCAAACCGCCAAAACCAACCTCCACGAAGGAATGAAGGCCGTCGCTGACTGGATGAGGAACAGCCGTCTGAAGCTGAACTCGGACAAGACGGAGGTCCTCATCCTCGGTTCCACCCTCTCAGCCTGGGACGACTCCTGGTGGCCGACGGCACTAGGAGCACCCCCTACACCCACCCACCACGCACGAAACCTGGGGGTTACCCTCGACTTCACACTCTCCATGACGAAGCAGGTCAACACTGTCTCCTCCTGCTTCAACACCCTCTGCATGCTTCGCAGGATCTTCAAGTGGATCCCCACCAAAACTAGAAGGACGGTCACCCAGGCCCTCGTCAGCAGTAGACTGGATTACGGCAACGCACTCTACGCAGGAGCCCCAGCCAAACTCCTGAAACGGCTCCAACGCATCCAGAACGCCTCCGCACGCCTGATCCTCGACATCCCGCGCCGCAGCCTCATCACACCCCACCTGAGAGACCTGCACTGGCTCCCCATCAACAAGAGGATAACCCTCCAGCTCCTCACCCACGCACACAAGGCACTCCACAACACTGGACCAGCGTACCTCAACAGCCGACTCAGCCTCTACACCTCGTCCCACCAGCTCCGCTATGCAGACCGCCCCCTGCCACTGTCCCCCGCTTCCGAAGAGTGACCGCCGGTGGCAGATCATTCTCCCACCTCGCCGCCAAGACTTGGAACACCCTCCCCATCCGCCTACGGCAGACCGAAGACCTCCTAACCTTCAGGAGACCCCTCAAGACCTGGCTCTTCAAACAGTAGCAGCTTAACCCCCCCAGCGCCCTGAGACCCTCACGGGTATGTAGTGCGCTTTACAAATGCTATGATTGATTGATTGATTGAAAAGGGAAGCACGGCAGAAAGCATAAGGGGATGAAGTGAACTGTGGGTGTGCAGGGGTGGCAATACCACACGCCCTTTGACGAGTGCACCATCGGACCATATACTGACCTCGATACTGCCCCACTATGTCCGTACAACAGCAACACCAGGCATCACCTCTGCCAGCCTCCCGTTCACTGAGCTGGCAGCCCCAGCGACTGCGAGCCATGCTAGTGCTCAATGGTCGGACTCCTACAGCACTATTTCTGTGCCACCTGAGAGACAGGCGGCGTGATCAAGATGTTGCTGTTGCTTCATTTTGGTGGGTCAGAACGATACAACCTGTTTGAGAACCTGCCAAACACAGGTTGGCAGCTTTGAACAAGCACTCTGACCCTCAGCTCAACCCCGGCTATGAGCGGTTCAAGCTGCAACAGGCCAGGCTGAGAGAGGATGAATTGGTGGACGTATTCTATGCACAGTTCTATAAGCTGGCGAGCATGTGCGTTAACATCACAAGCTGGATGAAATCAAGGCCCAGTTAATATAAGGCTGCAGCCTCTGGAGGCTCATATTGAGCCAGCCTGGGATCACCTTGGATGCCATACTGGTCTTGGCACTATCGCACAAACTAGCAGACAACCGGGGTGATGACATGGAGGTGACCCTGGTGAGAGGGACATCCCAGTCTCGGGAGCTCACATGGTTAACTTAAAAGAGGAGCATCCAGAGACGACCTGCTCAACCAGTGGTCCACAGCGGGGCAAAGCCCCCAGAGGGACTTTGCTGCAACTGCAGCCTAGAGCATCAATCGCCAAATAGGTGCCCTGCCCGAGGCCAGTCGGGCTCCTGGTGTGGGCACCTGAACCACTTACACAAATGTGTGAGGGACAAGGCCCACGATCAAGGCACAAGAAAAAAGTTAGAGGCGTATTATGGCAGCTATCTATCAAGGGGGATGAAGCCGAGGGGTCACCAGCAAGAGGCAGTCAGAAAACCTACCCTGAGGATCACGAAGATGACAATGAGGTACTCACCATTTTATTTGCTGGGAAAGAGAGCATTCGGAAGAGTCTGCAACCGATGTGCATGGTGTAAATAGGAAGCACATTTGTGAGGGCGCTGATTGGCACCAGGACCTCTGTCAATACAATGGACTCTACGACATTTGGCAGACTAAAACCTCCCCTCAAGCAAGCACTGACAAAAGCGAGAATTTACACATATGGTAGGATTGATCCATTCCTGGTGATGGGAGTTGTGAAAGTAATGGTGGCAAGCGAAGGAAAATCAACGCAAGCTCAATTGTATGTCATGGAAGAAGGCATCAGCACTATTAAGTTGCCACACAGTGGATGACCTGGGATTCATCTTCGTTGCAATGCCAGATCTCAAGTCCCATGCCCTCACCATCATGCTGGAGTTTCCTCAGCTGTTCGAAGTATGGAGGCTGCTGAAGTGTATCAAGGTTTGACTACACATTGATGAGACTGTGAGGCCTACAGCACTTTGACACCGGGGGTCACACTCCACCTGCGGACACTGGTGGAAAAAGAACTGTGGAACCTGGAACATGAAGAGGGGATAGAGAAAGTCACCGGCCCAACCTCTTGGGTCTCACCCCTTGGGATTGCACCAAAATCTAACCAGTCAGGAGCAATATGACTCTGCATTGACATGCAGCTCCCAAATAGAGCCATTCGGAGCAACATTTTATCCACAAGATGGATGGCATTGTGGCGACCAGAACAGAGCCCAATGGTTTTCGAAATTGGTCGTAAATGCTGGCTACAATTAGCTAGAACTAGAACCGGCCAGTTGATCATGTCAACCCACATAGGTCTCTGAAGGTATCGGAGGCTGAACTTTGGGATATCCTCATCAGCAGAATTGTTTCAGAACACATCTACAAGAGCCTCCCTGGCTTGGTTTGCGTACTGAATATTAGTAGTGACATTTTAATATTCTCCGACACCCTAGAGGAACACTATGCGAGACTTAGAACCATGCTCCAGTGGCCGGTGAACTGTGGGTTGATGCTCCATCAGCAAAAGTGCTGTTTCTACGAAAACTCCATAGAGTTCTTTGGATATAACTTCTCAAGAGAAGGGCTGAGGGTTGATCCAAAGAAAGTGGAAGTGATACGAGTGGCATAAGTCCCCCGAAATGCCACTGAAGTAAGGAGTTTCCTTGGCATGGCAACGTGAAGTGGCAGATTCACCCCAAACCTAGCTACTCTGTCTGAGCCGCTGAGTGCTTTGACGAGGACAGATGGACTGTGGGAGGGGGACCTGCATTGCAAGTGAAGGAGGTGCTGCTGGCAGACGCCATCATGTCCTACTTCAACCTATTGCATCAGACGGAGCTGGTGGTCGATGTGAGTCCAGTAGGATTAGGCGGCGTTTGGCTATAGGAGAAGAATGAGTGGTCCTGATTCCCTATTGCGTATGCAAGTAGAGCATTATCAGATATGGAGATTTGATATTCGCTGATCAAGCACAGGCGTTGGCCATGAGGTGTGTCAGCCACCATTTTCACAGAGCCATCACTGACCACAAGCCATTAGCCATCCTGTTTGTGGGAACATCTCGACACGCCCCATATTGCACTGCAACCATACTAGTTTGACGTACTGAACCGTCAAAGGATCATCAACCCGACTGATTACTTGTTTCAGCATCCACAAGTGGAACCTGGACCAGGGGTGACCGAGGTGGATGATGGAGAAGAAGACTGTGTGAAGATGGTAGTACGTCTGAGGGCACTGACAATCGCGGATCACAGAAGGGACCTTTTCTGACACAAGTCTGTCGAATGCCAAAAAAGCACTTCTGAGGAAGCAATGGTGCAACTTCCTGGACGGATGCAAATCTCTAACAGGTACTGAACAAAGGACAATGGGAAAACTCTGGAGAGTCAGAGATGCACTAGCAGCAAAGGCCTGCTACTCAGGTTAAGACAAATGGTGTTACCCCAGAGTCTATGGGCCTGGGCCTTCAGAATGCAGCACACATAGAAAGAGAAAGTAACAAGGATAAATAAATATGTTTCTCCTAGTTATACCTCACCTGTAAAGGCATATCTTTTTGGCATATGCCCAGGTCTACCAGTTCTGGTAAATCTGTCAGTGTGTCAAAAACCATGGGAGTTGCGGGGAACACCCACACAATACCCATGGAATGCCTTCCCATGCAGAGTAAGGCAATGCAGTGTTGCCTTACTCCACATTTATTGAGCCACTCAGGTCCATGCAAAGTGGCCTTGTGTGACTTCATAAATCACATGTAAGGTGTCCGTTGCTCTAGCACTACTCTGCGTGGTGCAAGAGCGATGTAAACTGGCTCATAATTATCCAGTTGTCTATATAGTTTAGTCATCTGCTTTTTCCAAGGTAAAGCCTGCCTTGGTGAAGGTGTTTACCATGGTGGGGCCGGATGAAGTGAAGACAGACAACGGGCCAAGAGTTCAAAGAGTACTGAAATCACTAAACACAGATAGCAGACATCGTAAGTTGACTCCTGTAGGACTCCTGTAGGAAGGTGGAGTATTATGTGGTGATGCTAGTTAGGCTTCACCATGCAATACTATAACAATACCCTAAAAATGGTCCTTGGATTCACAATAATAAACCCTGAGCTCAATTCTGGTAGAGTGGCAAAGAGCAGTCAGGCTTTATTAGGGGAACCTGTGTTAAGAATTTCCGAATACCAACATGGACGACAAGTAATTGACACAACCCAAAAGAAATCCAACACCAATTTATAAAAATAAAGCAGAATGTTATACATTTTAGACACCAAAACTAAGTAAAGTAGATAAGTATAACCAGAGTTATAGATTATCGAAGCAATAATAATTCAGTGTAAAACAGTGCTGCAAAACGTTATCATTGCAGACAATGGGAAAAAGCATTAGGGACTATCAGTCACATGCAGGTCAAATTATATGGAACCCAAGGAGGGTAAAGGTGATGTCAGTTGCAGGACCAAGCCACAACAGTCAGTTTGATTTTACCTGGCTCGAGAAGCCCGGGTGCAGAGTTCTCCTGGCTGTCCTTGGTGCTTAAGCGGGAGCCACGGGTGAGCTGGTTTTACAGCTCACACGGTGCTGGTGGAAAACAGGGCGCAAAACGTTGACAGCGAAGCCCCAGCAGACATCAAAAGGTTTTCTGGGGTTCCCTCGAGGTCCAGCGTCGAGTAAAGAGGTGGTTGCAGGACTGGCTACCAACAAGCCTTGGCAGTGGTAAGCACAGCAGAAAGTTAATTTAACGTCTAAAGGTCCGGGAAAACGTGATCGCTTCCAGAAACTTTGTGGAAGTCAGGATCACGTTTTCACAATGCACTGGACCATCTATTCCTGGGCAATCCCTAGTAAGGCCTGATGGCCAGCGATTCTTTGGTTCTGGGATGTTGCTTTTACCTAAGGTTGCAGAGGACTTGTCCCACTAGTCCAGGTTGAGTCTTGTGATGCCTTTGGCTCTCAAAGGGATCCCTCTGTCTGGAAGAACTGAGCTTTGTCCAGGATGAGTCACAGTTCGATCAGAACTGAGGTTCTGGAGTCTGGGGTAGTCCTTAAATCCTACATGTTAGGGGTGTGAGTGCAAGTGGCTAATGGGCTTCTAACCCCAAGAGCTAATCCACTGCTGAGGTGACCCCATTTGTTGGTGTAGGTCACCTTTTAAACCCAGAACCCTCTACTCTACTGCTTTTATAAATGGCAGAAGTCTTCCATAGCTGTACAGAGCACGTAGCCTACCCTGGAGTTGTGGCTAGCCTTCTGGGGTTGTGCAAGCCCTAAATATCTAATTTTCCCATCCGTCCAGGTGCAAATAGGCCTGGGGGTAGAAAAGTGCTGTAGCCTCTTTTGGGAGGCAGCCTGGTTGCATATCACAGGTTGTGCAACATTTAAAGCTCGTCGCCTTGATGTGCCACTTCACCTTTATCCTGCCTGGGAGGGAGGTGTGACCTCCTTCCCATCCATGCCATTGTTTCTGACTCCTAAGAGAGCTCCCACCTAATGGCAAGGGATCAGATTCCTGTTTCGGTGGCAGTAGCTGTGGGCTGGCATCCAGAGCACAGAAAAGGTTGGGGCAACCAGATGGGCAACTGCTAAGTTAGCCACCTGGGTGCATACCACACCGTCCTTGACACAGGATAAGTGTCAGGGGTGATGAGGTACATTGTTTTACACCTAACACAACATATTTAGGCAATACAGTAATAGAGTTGCCAACCTCGGGTTTGCCAGGGTGCCTGCTCCTATTATCCTATGGACCGTCTAGCACTTATAGGGTCTTTTAATGGTAAAGGCCACTAGTGGGACATATATAATCTTGTACTTACATCTCTATGCCTTTAAAATAATTCACTGCCTACTGGGCTCAGAAGGCCTTCCTTAGGGGTGACTGGCATATATTAAAAATACTGCTTTGACTTTGCCACACATAGTGATGGAAAAGTTGAGTTTGAGCAGTTTACACTACTCTTGCAGTCTGCAATGGCAGGCCTGCTGTCAGTAGTTTACTTGAGCCACACAGGGTGGCACTTTTATGCCCTGGGTACCACTGGTACCATATACTAGGTACTTATAAGGGGATTAAAGTCCTCTGCCTGTTGGCGTTACCAATTCATCCATATCAGTTTTAGGGAGAGAGCACTGGCACAGGGACCTGATTAGCAGGCTTAGTGCACTGTCAGAGTCGAAACCCAGCATCTAGTAGTCCAAATAGGGGCAACTAGTGAGGGGGGCATCTGCAGAAAGATCTGTTTTCTTCCAACCCTTCAGTGGACCCAGGTCAACGGGGAGCTGGAGCGCTTCATGCACACCCTTAATAGGGTGCTCTGCATAGGTGTGGACAATGGGTAAGATATGGAGTTTTGGTTCCACTGATTCCTGTGAGCCTTCTGGTTAGCTTCACATAGCACTACGAGCTGTGCGCTGTTTGAGCTGTTGATGCAAAGGGCCACCAGAGACAGTGTCCTGGCAGGACCTCTGTGGCGATCCATAACATTGAATGTACAGGCCACTCAGGAGAAGAAAATGAGGGCAAACAACAAAGCCAGTGTAGTCCAGCGCCAAGACGCCCACGGGCAAACGTATGCGCTTTATAAATTGTATTAATAAATAATAAAATAAATAAATAACAATCCCTGACCTGTCAGTGGGGGACCAAGTAATAAAGCTAGACCACCACCTAGGGTGGAAAATCCCCACACCATTCAAGAAAGAGGTTTGGAGAGTTGTGGACATTCAAGGGACTATGGTCCCTGTCCAGCTGGGCCTAACAACTGCTACACACAATGTGTCCTGATTCAAGCGAGTGGGGTCCCCGACTGGGGAATGGAAGGGTGACAAGAAGGAGGAGACGCAGAGTTTGCCCCACTCCCACTGGACCATCGCACCAATCAGAGGGGTGCAAAGGACAATCCCTTTTGTCACATCACTGGCTGGTAGGTGAGAAGGAGAGGGTCGGAGCTAGAGGTATAGACTTTACCCCAACCTGGCACCAAGGCAGAGACTTAAAGATTATGTGTGCACTGAATAAGTGTTGGGTTTTGTCTGAGAATAAAAGTTGGAAGAGATGTAGAGTGCCATCTGGCCTCTACTATAACATGCAGCACCTTTCCTCGCAGGGGCCTGGCGTGGCCCAAGCGCTTAAGTAAAGGAAGGAGCGACACTTGCAGGTAAGTGCAGGGTCTGAACCAGGACTCAAGTCCTAACAAAAGAAGTTGAGAGACTAACCAAGTTAGGCAGTATGCAAGTGACATCATGGCATGTGACATCACAGGAAGTAGCAACATAATACTTGACATCACGGAAATTACGTCAGATCTTAATACTATGTTTATATTTAGCAGGTCTATCATGAGTGCCTTTAAGCCCATTGCAATATATTTAACAAATGAGATTTTGCGTTAGGATTGTGGCATGAAAGTGACGCAACCCCAATGAAAAATCTGGGCCTAAACGTACAAATTTAACTTTGAAAACCCTGCCACATAGAATTTGGCAACAAGGAGAAACACGGCATTAAATCTGTTCTGCTTAATTGGTTATATAGGGCCAGATGTAGGTAATTCATATTTACCGACTCTTAAATACCGAATTTTACCGATTCGGTATTTAAGAGTCGGTAAAAATGAAGGGGAGATATGTAGGTATTACAGATTCTGTAAAATACCGAATCGTTAAGATTCGGTATTTACCGAATCTGTAAATACCGAATCGGTATTGCCCATTGATTCCTATGGGCCTTGAAGCCCATAGGAATCAATGGGCAATACCGATTCTGTAATTACAGAATCTATAAATACCGAATTTGGCAATGGTGCAGGGGGTGTCACTTTGACACCCTCTGGCACCCCACAAATAGGCATGTGCGCCATGTGGCACACAGACATGCCCTAAGGGCATGTCTGTCTGTCACATGGCTAGGTGTGCAGACACACATGTGCATGCACACCTGAATTCGGTATTTTAACACCCAATTGGATTGGGTGGTAAAATACCGAATTTGTAGGGCCTTTGGGACTCAGAAGAGTCCCACCTACATCTGGAAGGTACCGAATCGGTAAAAATAACGATTCGGTATTTTACAGATTCTGTACATTTACCGATTCGGTAAATTTACAGAATCTGTAAAATCTGGCCCCCTACATCTCAAGATTAGGGGTGGGCGTAGTTCGCGAAGTAGTGCTACGCGAAGCTACGCGAAGTGCACTTCGCACTACGCGAACTTCACGTAGCACTACGCGAGCTGCGTAGTAGCATGTTCGCACTGTGCAAGATGTGTTTTCAATGATTGCACAGTGCGAACAAGCATCCGGCACTGTGCAAGCATTGAAAACGGCATCTTGCACAGTGCGAGCTGTAGTTTTCTGCTGCTCGAGGAGATTATTACTCGAGCGGCAGCTTTCTCAACGCGAACAGGTAGTTTCTCATTGAGAGCGGTCGCGAGCATGCGCAACCACTCACAATGAAAAACCTGACCTCCTCGCGTTGAGCGTTGCTTGCTCGTGGTCGCGAACATGATGTTCAGGACCGCGAACAAGCAAGAATCTCGCCGGGATGTCATTTTGCTTGCTCGTGGTCGCGAACATGACGTTCAGGACCGCGAACAAGCAAAAAATGAGCGCTGCACTACGCTACGCTGCACTACGCATGTTCGCACTGTGCTACGTGCCGCTCGCGTAGTGCGAAGTTGCAAAAACTTCGCAAACTCCGCGAGCGGAGCGTAGTGCTTCGCCCAGGCCTACTCAAGATGCCAAATACCGGTCGGAAACGGCCGAATTCGGCCGTTTCCAACCGGTATTTGCCACCTACATCGGGCCCATAGTCTGCATTTTAAAATATCTTATGGGGCTCAGGTACCTGCTGCAGAGCTCTTTGAATGCCAGCTAAATCACAGGGAATAAAAATAATGGCAAGATAACTCTGGAGGGTAACAAATTTGCTGGAGAGATCTGGGTTTTGGCTAGTCCCAGTTTTGAATCAAAGAAGCATAGAGGGTTAATATGTCTCTTGCAAAGTACATTATGTAACGCATATGACAGATTTTTATTTGATGTAAATGGGTAAGTGGGTCACTACTTTTGACATAGAGATCTTTTTCTTACCTGTAGTTATTAAATTGTAATCTGTCTCAAATAGCACAGTGTGCTATAAAGGACATGTGGTTCCTATTACTTGTAACCCTCATTGTCTTATGTAACACATTCTGTACATTGATTTACGCACATATGATTTATTGTCAATGTATAATGTACAACCTTCTGACAGCCTGCATTGGGCTGACAAGCATTATAAAAGAAATAAAGCAAAATAGTGGCATTCAAATTGTTATTTGTGTAAATACTGGGACAGACCAACACATCTTACGTTATTACCTTGCTTGAATATCGATTATATACAGGAACTGAACAAAGTCAAAAGCAAGCCTCCCTTAATTACCTATAAACTGATAAGCTGTGTGCCTTTCTTTACCGTCCATTGCATTTAGGTGTGAGGCTGCCAAGTGCTCCCAGCCAGGATGCACCAACAAAAGGAGGCCTGATGTCCCCTTAATTTTGGCCTTTTGTTGTGGGCCAAGCTTGAAACAATAAGCCCCTTTCACAACTTCATGTTGCTGCTCGGAACAAAAGCAGACAACATGCAGGCGTTACTGAATGTGTCTTGGTGTCTGAAAATCACACCAAGACAAGTTTAGCCTATTTCTGTGAGGCCCAACATTATGGCAGGGTTGACGTGTCCATCCTGTGAAAAGAGCAGCAGGTAGACTCCATCTACCCGCATGTTCCCTCGACTTAAGCCCTAGTCTGAACATTAGAAAGTGCAGGTACTTCCTAAGGACCGTCAGAGCAACAGAGGCCTAGGTAGTAAGGGGTAACATCAACCTAGGAGAAGGTGGTGGAGTCTCTAAAGTTACCACCATCTTGTGTGTTCCCTCACAAGGTAGTGGCATGGGGAAAGATAAGAGGCTGACGGAGGAGCTAAAGCAGCATCCGAACCTGCAAAATAGACCTCGCATCATCATGTTACTAAAATCGTATTTTAAAGCTCAGTCTGGGACTGGGGGAATTTGGGAGGAGGAGGCCCCCAGAAATCCCAGGAGGAAGAAGAGAGAGCAGGAAGTGGAGCAAATAGTCATTTTTGTAAAGGCACCAGTACAGGCGTAATGAAGGATAGTTCTGTCAGGGTGAGCAACCTTCACAACGAAACTTTTACAACGCACTACCATTACAACGCGGTCATTACAACGCAAACCATTACAACGCATTGCACTGGGGGGCGCTCTAGGATAGGGAATACGTTTAATTTACTATCCAACACCTTCCCTAGTGTCCACGGGGAGTGGAGTTGGGATAGTAAATTAAACTATTCACTATCCAGCACCCCAAAGCGCTATGCGTTGTAATGGATTGCGATGTAAAAACTGCGTTGTAAAGGCTGGCGTTGTAATAGCCTGCGTTGTAACGTCATACATCCTTCTGTCAGGCTACAGGAGCAGTAGCTTTGGCAGGTGTGATTTCCTGAGGTAACACATTTTAGGTGCCTTTGGAGGCAGATAAAATGCAAACAGCACAAGGACAAGGATGAAACATGAGAGAGAGGTGGAATTTGGTCCTACCACAGTACAGAGCAATGTGGTGAGAATGTTGAATGTTATGTTATGTTATGTTTAGGGCTCTTCTATAGCGCACGGCTACCCCAAGGGGTGTCCCAGCGCTTTGGCAAAGAGACATGCGGAAAAAGAAACACAACACAGCAGCTCACGGCGGTCCCACCAACAAATCATACTGAGAAGAGCCAAGTTTTCAGCTCCTTTCTAAAAGCAGGGAGACTGTTTAACTTTCTTAAAGAAACAGGAAGCTCATTCCAGCAGCGCGGGACCAGATATCGGAAGGAACGCCCTCCGATCCGGGCAAGTTTAATTGAGGGGACGACGGCTTTGGCCAGCAAGGCCGACCGAAGCGACCTCCTCGGGACATAAAAAGCCAGACGCTTCTCCAAATACTTTGGGCCAATAGAGTGGAGGGCCTTAAATGCCAGGGTCAGCACCTTAAAGGTGATTCTTTTGGCAATGGGCAGCCAGTGCAGTCTCCTTAAGAGTTCAGAGGCTTTGGCCCTGCGAGGGAGACCAAAAATGGCTCTTGCAGACGAATTCTGCACAATCTGCAACCGGGCCAGCAGATATTTAGGCAGCCCGATATACAGGGCATTCGCATAGTCTAAACGCGAGCCAATCAGAGACTGCACAATGATTTTTTTATGCTGAAGAGACAGCAAGGGAAGAAATTTCCGGAGCATTTTCAAAATGCCGAAACATTTCCCCGATAGACCAATGATCTGGGGTCCAAACGAAAGGCTGTCGTCACATTGCACCCCAAGATTTTTTGCCTTCACAGAGGTCACTTCAGGCGGAGACATGTCCTGGGGCCACCAGGTCCTCCAGTTGGAATCCGGCTGACATCCAAAAAAAAGCAGCTCCGACTTGTCGGAGTTGCATTTAAGACTATGCCGACTGAACCAGTCGAAAACCGCTCCCAAGCACTCTCGGATCAGGCCGCCATCAAAAGTCTCTCCCTTTTTAAATGAAAAAAGGAGCTGGGTGTCATCAGCATAGGATATGATCCAGGCACCGAAGGACTCCGCAACCGCCGCCAGAGGGGCCATATAGATATTAAAAAGGGTGGGGCTCAGGATAGACCCCTGAGGGACCCCCACCTCGAGCGGCGGCATTTCCGCGGAGAACGGAGGTGCCCAGACCACTTGTCGACGGCCGGTCAGAAAGGATTTAAACCAGTTCCACACCGTCCCGCGAAAACCGATCTCCCAGAGTCTAGAAAGGAGACCGGCGTGCGGGACGGTGTCAAACGCCGCCGACAGGTCCAGCATAACCAGAATTGCCTTCCCCCCCAGATCAAGCGTCTCCCTGATGGCATCGGTGATCTCGAGCAAAGCTGTCTCCGTGCTATAATTAGCACGGAAGCCCGATTGGGAGTCATGTAAGATGTTATTGCTCTCTATGAAGTTGGAAATAGAGAGCTGTACATGTTTCCCGATCACCTTAGCCAGAGCAGGGAGAAGGGAGATTGGCCTGTAGTTAGCATGGACAAAAGGATCCAGAGTGGGCTTTTTGAGTAGCGGCAAGATCAGCGCATGCTTCCAGGCCGGCGGGACTTCGCCCGTAGTCAAGGAAAGATTAAGCAGCGGATTAAGCAGACTGTTCAGTGCAGGCGCAATCTTGCCTAGACATTTCGCTGGGCACGGATCCAGCGGCGAGCCAGATTGGAGCCGGGAAAGAAGGTTGAGGGAAGAAGTTACTGATAGGGAAGGAAAGTCTGCAAGGACAATACTCCTATCCTCAGGTAACGAGCAGAGACTGGCCAGATGGCTAGCAGAAGAACTGCATTCGGCATCAGGGAAGGAGTCTTGAATGGACTTAATCTTGTTAGTAAAAAAGTCCCCCAGCTGGCTGATCCAGGCCTCAGAATGAGAATGGAGGGGAGTGCTTACAAGAGGGGAAGTAAACTCCTTTACAATCCTAAAGAGCTCTTTACTCCTATTTTCCGCCTCGTCAATTCTGCGCTCCAGGAAGACTTTTTTACCCTCAAGAATGAGCTTACGGTAGCTCTTAATTACCTCCCGATATTTGGATTTGTCATCCGGGTCGTACTTACGCCGCCACCTTCTTTCTGCTATCTTGCAATCCTGGCGCATTTTCCCCATAGAAGGAGTAAACCACGGGGCCGAGAGAAATCTGGCCACTGATTTATCTGGTTTCCTCGGGCCAGCTCATCAAATCTAGCTACCAGCCACTTCTGGACAGAATCTAACTTGTCCTCCAGATTGCCCAATAGCCGACAAGGATGACAGCACAAGGCCTCGGACAGCATTTCCATGGTGACAAGATGGAAAGACCGCCCGACCGCTTCCCCTCTTTCTGCACTCTGAAACCAGCCGGAGCGGAAAAAAGAATACAGAAATCAATTAGGAAGTGGTCAGTCCAAAGCACAGGATGTGGCACAGAAACCTCCAAGATCTTTGTCGAGAAGATCTGGTCAATGGTATGGCCTTTAATATGCGTGGGGCTAGAAATATACGGAATCAGCCCCAGAGGAGCAACAATCTCCTGCAATTTGGTAGAGTCAGGATCAGCCCCATTATCCATGTGGATGTTCAGATCTCCCAGCAGGATACAGTGCTCGGATCTAAGACACGGCACCGACAAGGCCGCCTGAAGGTCATCCAAAAAAGAACCCAACGGCCCAGGAGCTCTATAAACAAGAATCCCAGTGCACGTTTGACTAGGAGAGAGCCTAAGGATAAAACCTAAGGCTTCACAACCGGAGAGATTCTCAACGGGAAAGATCGAACAGGGGACATTCTTGTCCACAATCAGAGCCACACCCCCGCCTCTACCTCCCACTCTATCCTTCCTAAAGATATTGTAGTTTGAAGGAATAGCAGTCGCCAGGTCCGGGCCTAAGCACTCTCCTAGCCAGGTCTCAGTGAGGAATAGGCAAGTTGTTTCAGAGCCATACAACAGGTTCCAGATATCAATTGCATGTCGGCTGAGTGACCTGGTATTAAGGAGAGAGCATTGACGACGCATTGGAGGGGCCACTGTGGCAGAGACCTTCAAAATTGAGGCCCGCCAGCCACATGCCGCACAACCCTTCCTAAAAGAGCGACCGCACGGTAGAACATGGTGACAGTAGGTGGACTGTCTGCGCAGAGCCAGGAGCTCCGAAGGTAAGTAAGTTAGCATGCAAGCTGTAACATGTATCCGGCAATAGAACTACAATCGGCAGGACCTGCCTCGACCGCCTCGACCGCCTCGACCGCCTCCGAGACGGGCAGGACTCTGGCGCGACTCAGGCGCAGGGAAGGCACACCCGCTGCGCGTCACCGCTGCGCGCTAAGAGGCGAGCTTTAAATAGCCAGCTCTCAGCGTGGCCGGACACAGGGACGCTCCAAGATGGCGACCGCTACTCCCAGCTCCCAGCCCAACCCAAGATGTCACTCCCCACCAGAAAACCTCCCCGGAACCGGACCCGCAAAAACTGCGGTGGGTTTCCAACAATTTTAAAGTGCAGGTAAGGGCCCTGGCAGCGTTACTAAAAGCAAAGTGAAGGAAAAAGAAATTAAAATTAAATCCGAAAAAACGGACTGATTTAAAAATATGCAGAGCAGCACTCTCAGTGCATGAAACCAACAGCAAGGCGCCGCAGCGTCTCTCACCCGCAGGACACCTTTGCAAGACTGCTCCCTTGGAAAGCTCGCCCTAAATAGCCAGCTCTCAGCGTGGCCGGACACAGGGACGCTCTAAGATGAATACATTAATTGATGAGATGCAGTCAATGTTTGCCATCTCTGAGAAAAATCAAATGGCTGTTCAAGGCACCTGCGAAGGGCTAGAAGGGAAAATAGACTTATTCGTGGAGAGAAGAAAAGCCCTGGAAGACTCAATCGAAGAGTTGAGAAGTAAAGTTTAAATAAATAGGGAAGATATTAGCAGACTGAGGGCAACGGACAGAGATCAGAGAGAAGCTAGAGAGCCTGGAAGATAATGCCAGATGTAACAAATTAGGGATACTGAATCTTCTGGAAGGGAGAGAAGAGGGAAGTCTGAAAGGCTTTGTGGTGGACACGATCAGGGGAGCTGTTCGTGTTCAGGTTTCAGCCATGGAGTTGGCCGCCAATATACTTAGGGTGCATGAGACCCATTTAGAAAGAACCCAAGCTGGAAATCCCCAAGATATTGATGAACTTCTAAACTTTTTTCAATCAAAGAACATATATTGGCAGCAGCCATGAGAAAGGGATTTTTTAAAGTGGAGAATCTATTGCTCAGTATTAGGTCTGATATCTTGATGATAACCCAGGAATTGGGCAAGTTCATAAAAGACCTGATGGGGCTGAGGGCCACTGCACAGAAAACATTTCCAATGACACTAAAGGTGATGTGGAACAACACCATGCACAACTTGAGGGAGCTGGAGGAGGTGGAGAATTTAATTAAGCTGAGAAATGTTCATAAAGTTTAGAAAGTTTATGTATAGCACTTGAGGAGAAGCTCATAACAGGTATTTAGTTGGTGTCCATGAGGATAACAGAGAGGGTTCTCAGGGGGTTGGGGTTAAGGTTTGGGTGGGATTTTTGGGCATAAGTGGGAATCATGAAAGAAAACAAATTACGAAATTGGTCCTCAGAAGCATCAGGCAGGGTGGCAGGTTCATGGGTTGGATGCCCTAGGGGTAGCTATTTAGCAGGTATGGGACCTACATGTAGAGGTACATGTACATGTAGAGGTGTATAGGGTAAAGGACCAGTATGAAGGGATAGCTGATGGAATTTCCCCTTTAAGTATTGTCTTTGAATGTAAATGGGCTTACCGTTAAGGGTAGGCGGAGGGAGATCTTAGAATATTTAAAAGGGTCAAAGCCACAGATCATTATCCTATAAAAAACCATCATCTGAGACATGGGTTTCAGGATCTTTTCAAGCATTAAAGATGGGTAAAAGAGTTTATTTGTACAGACCAGTTAGTATGCTGTAAGGGGTTAACAATATTGATCAGATCTAATACTCTGGCAACAATGGAGGAATACAGGGCAGACAGAGGGGGCAGATGGATAGTGGACACATTTAGGGCATCTAGCTCTTGTTGAGGTTGGCAAGTCTCTATGGCACAATGTAGATGATCCAGCCTTCCTACATGAATTGTAGCACCAGTTGTTGAAGTAAAGGACAACAGTAATTTTTAGGGGTGATTTTAATACCTTACAAAATTTTTCCCTAGATAAACCTACGTTGAGGAGCAAAGTGAATTCGACCATTGTGCAGGCACAATTTAGGTTAATGATCAAAGACCTGGCTTTATGTGATGTGTGGAGAAAGAGTGCAGGTAGAGCCAGGGAGTATACGCACCGTAATAAGACGTATGGTCACTTTTCCAGAATCAACGTCATTTGGGATTTGAGGGTTGCAAGCCAGGTGAAAAGTGTGACTCACCCCCCGAGCACTTGTCAGATCACTCAGCTATCATGCTGGAGATTTCTTTGACTCGAAGAGCTGCCCCCTCCCCAAAAGTGTACACTGGATAGAAAGCTGCTATTAAACCACGTGGTGGTAGAGCATTTAAGAACATAATCATAATGTTTTTTTTTTATTAAACCTGGGGTCAGCACCTCTTCATATAGTGTGGGACTCTTTTAAGGCATTTAAAAGGGGCAAGGTTATAGGTATTGTGGCTTTTAAGAACATTGCAGGCAGAAATAAAACTTGGGGTTTGAATAGTACATGCAGTATTTGTAAGAGACAGACCATAACTTTGTAAAGGGGGGGGTGAAGACTGCTCTCGCCAAAGGAATGAATTGTGGGTGGTAAAGGATGAGCTGGGTGAACTCATGTAAAAAATGAGAAGCGAGTAGGCTAGCACATTTAAAGTATGGTGAGGGGTGTAGTAAGCTCCTAGCCTGGGAAACAAAAATGAGTCAGAGATGGGATATGATTAAAGGGACTAAGGAAAAAAGTTCAGGGAGGGTAATGATGGACAGCAAGAACATAGAAAATACTTTTGTCTATGTGGACTTGTATATGGAGGATTCTTTGGAGTCGGTGGGGTCATGGAGAGTTGGTTAAGTGAATCCCCACTCCCACAGCTCCAGCCTGATCAAAAGTGTTTTCTGAATAAAGAGAGTCAGGTTGCAGAGGTGAAGGAAGTCCTGAAAGGGAGCACGAAAGGCAAAGCAGCAGGCCCTGATGGCCTGCCTAGCCAGCTGTCTATGGCCTTGGAGGAGAAGATTGTGGCATTTTTTACGAATTTGTTAGAAGAAATCTATGTAGGGGGCAATCCTCTGCCTCACATTTGATGGATGCAAAATTCAGTGTGCTTCTAAAGCAGTACAAGGACCCTAAATTGCGTAAATCATACCAGCCAATTACACTATTAAATTGCGATTATACATTTTTTGTACCTTTACTGGCAAAAAAAGCACAGGAAAGCGATAGGAGCTTTGGTTCATGAGGACCAGAAAAGCTTCATAGGTGGCCATCAGCTAAATTATTTGAGGCATGGGCGTATTTGGGGATATAAGCATGGCAACAGCAGAGAGGCTTCCGTTAGCAGTATTAACTTTGGATGCGGCCATAGTATTTGATAGAGTGAGTTGGGATTATTTCAACAGCGGGGCTCATTTCTTAGAAAGTCTCACAGAGTAGCAAGACACCTTGCTGCATTGCACTGTGTGACAGGGAAAGGGCAGGAATGTGCCGTGTTTAAGGCAATACAGTGCATGTATATCCTTTCCCATGTTTTGGCAGCCTAGGCCAATGCAGGCACCCTTATACTATGGTGTAATGGTGCCTGTATTTTATGCAGGATGGTTTTTATACAAGAAGGAGCACCTTCCTGCACAAAAAATATTCCTGGAAGACACATTCTTCTTTCTATGTGTGCTGCAGAATGCAGCACACATAGAAAGAGGAGGAAACAAGGAGAAATAGAGATATTTCTCCTCGCTACTCCTGCCCGGTTAAGGCGTAACGTTTCAGCCCATTCCCAGGTTTTCCAGTTCTGGTAAATCTGCTAAAGCATCACAAACCATGGGAGTTGCATGGAAACACCCGTACAATGCCCATGGAACACCTTCCCAGGGCAGAGTAATGTAACGCAGCAATTTGCGCTGTGTTGCGTTACTCCGGATTTATGAAGCCTATCAGGGCCATGTAAAGTGGCTTTGCGTGGCTTCATAAATATTACTTAAGGTTTTTGCCATGCATGTACCACATTGCTAAGTTTAGTCACAGCGCAAACCTCCTCATAAATATACTCCTTAGTCTTTAAGCACAATTATTTGGGGAGAGGTTTTGCAGGGCAGTCCAGCGGATACATAGGGCCCCAGAGACGAGAATAGGTAATACTGGCAGTCTCACAACTCCTATCAGGATAAGAAGAGGCAAGTGACAGGGGTGCCCACTTTCTCCACTGTTATTTCAATGTTATATTGAGCTGTTGGCCAGGAGGTTGTGCGAGAATTCTGGTATTATACCCTATTCAGGCAATGGTTGGGAAAACAAGGTTTTATCGACCCTGACAATCTGATGATCCATACCTCGGATTTTGTGGCTTCTTTGACAAACAAGCATGGCGTAATCAAGGAGTTTGGGTAAGTTTCAGGCTAATATACAAAAGTTTCCATGACTGATGTCATGGTGTGTAATACTCCCTGTGATAGTTCATTGTTAAAGAGCGAAATAAGATATCAGTATGTGCAGATAGTACAATATCCTGATAAGCTGACACAGGTTAAATGAAATAAGACTGTTGGAGACAAGTAGGCTGTTAGGAGCTTGGGTGAATCTTCCACTTACAGTATTTGATAGGTCTAATATATTGAAGATGTTGATTCTTCTCAAGATTACCTTCAGTTTTGATATCATTCCATTGCCTTTTAATAAGCAGTGGTTTATCCATCTACAGGGGATACTTAGTAGCTTTATTTGGGCTGGCAAAGGGGTCAGAAGCATTTGGAAGAAACTCTAGAGGAAGCTGGAGAAGGCAGGGGTAGCGACTCCTGGCTTCCAGTTATATTGTGGGGCACTCCAGTGGTAAAATTGTAGGCTGCTCCTGGAGTCCTTGGATTCACCGCAGATTGGGCTATTACTGCACACAATGCTAAAGAATCTTCACCAGGGAAAATCTAATTTTCTGTATAAGTTTGGTGACTATAAGGTGTTTAAGAAGATGAAAATTAAAATGCTCAAAGCAGCAGCCAAACGTTTGGGCACAAATTAGGAAAGTGTTTGGGATACCATATTATAGTGAATATGCCCCTATATGGAATTCACCATGGATCCTGGATTGCTTAACCCCTTCCACGCTGATGACGAGCTGGGCTCGTCATGAGGTAGCCTCCTGGCACGCTGATGACGAGCCCAGCTCGTCACGTAACATGCGCTTCAAAAAATCTCAGCGTACGAGCGGAATTCCGCCCGCACGCATGCGGTTAAAGGACCATCTAGCAATACTTCTGTAAATACAGGCATAGATAGGGGGGCGAGCTACTGCAAGGCTGTAGGCTGCTGCCTATGGAAGTGATTTTGAGGGTGACAGAAGATAAGATATCTTGGTTGAAGAACTTCCAATTTGCTCGATGGGTGCAGGAGCAAAACCAAGAAGATCAAGGTGACCTAGTTTGGGAGTCCTGACTTCATGGGGAAGAAAGCGGTTGCATTGTAGTATTGAAGACTAATGAAGGAGGTTGACAGAGACTTGACGCTGCCTGAGGAGCTAAGGAGGAAAGACTTGCCATTGCTGGAGATCACAAACAAATGGCAAGTTTCAATGTCGATGCACACTTTATATGAAAGAGTAAAATCAGCACCTCTAAGGAAAAAACATTTGCACAAAGTGTATAGGACCCTGCTAAAGATGTCAAAATTGGAGAGCCGTGTGGTGGGAAAGTGTCATAAGTGCAGGCTTGTGAGCACGGATGATGTCCATATGACGGCACAGTGTCCCAACATACAATCCTTCTGGTCAAACATGGGTAAGGCAATATCTGAGATATTGCCTCAAGAACATTCATTTAATATGGGGGAAATAAACGGGGGGTGATACCCCCACACCAAAATAAAGAAACAAACCCTCTTAACTTGAGGGACATATCTATTTTTTCACAACCTCTGTTATGTGTCTCAGAAAGCTTGCATGCCTAGCTAACTCTACATTTCCTCAAACATTCTGTCCTCTTATATTCTCTACAGGAGATGTGTCTCCCATGTGTTCATCACAAACATTGAGAGGAGCTGCATTGCATTGCCTGTAGGGCATATAGGTTTTGCGGGACTCAAAGCCCCAATATTATTGGTGCCATTTTCTATCAAGCATGGGTGCAGGAGGGCAATGTTTCTGCTTGCATTAATGCCCATGGAACCCTGCTGTGAGACTACACACCATAATCCCCAAAGGCGGAGAGGGCTAATCCCCTCAACATAAAAATCATCTGATATTGATCTGTATAGAATCTCTACATAGGGTTTTAAATATTTCCCTACATTTTAGTTGAAGTAAGTGTGTCTGAAACCTTATTCCACCACTTTGGGAAATGAGGTGGATTTTTACATATCATCAGAAAATGTAGTTTCTTTCATTTAGGGAAATTCTCCTGGTGGGTCTCTGCTTCACAGGTAGAAATACAAGGGGTTCTTTCGGTAGATGTTTGTCAAGCTGCTACTCAAACTTTCCTTTGGTTAGTGATACTCTTTTGCAAACAGATGTTAGGAGTTTCTACTGAAAGTACATTTGGTCTTCAATCGCCTGTATCAATATTTTACAGAAATGTATTTAATATAAGAATATTACATCTCTGGTGCTGGGCAAGCAATGTTGGGTATGACATACCTTTTAAATCATAGCACTCAGACAAGTGTCTTCTTTACCATGCCCCACATCCCGAATGAAGCAAAAAATTTGACATGGAAGAGAGGGAAAAAGTTACTTACTTGAATATATGCCATAATCCTCATTATGCAAAGTCCTACTTTTCCTTGTTAAAGTCCTCACAACCCTCCCAACCTCCATTGCGGGTTCCTTCCTTCCAGTTCCTGCTTGGAAAACCAAAGTAATTATGTGAGAGGAGGCCAATAGAGTCCTGTGAAACACAGAATGGAAAAAGAGGCTGTTTCAATAAGATTTTAGCTAACTAGAAGGGTATCTCTCACCAGGACTGGCCATATGAGGAAGAGTAGGACTTGGCATAAAGAATATTACTGATATGAAATCAGACCTGGCATCACAGTTTGGGCGCAAATCGTTGGCATTGGGGCCAGCAATTTTAAACATCAGATCTTTTTAAAATATGATGTAAGGTTGCGTACTCAAGCATGGGAGCTTCTCAATGATATGGAAAATTTAGATACTGCTATAGCCATTGGAAAGTATATGCAGGTTGTAAATTGGTCCCCTAAGGAAAAGGAAATTGCCTGACTATAGGTTTAGGTGAAGTTATGAGTATTGTGATTTAATATGAAATTTTACTGTTTGGAATGACGTTTTAAGATAAATAGAAGTTGCTGGACTTGGTCCTTTTTGCAGGGTCATCCCTGAACTTTTTGCCTTCCTCCTGTATTTTGTCTGACCTGTTTTTGTTGGTTTTATGACTCTGGGCACTTTACCACTGCTGATCAGTGCTAAAGTGCATATGCTCTTCCTATTGTAAATTGATGTATGAATTAGTGACTCAATTCTTGGCTTATTTGATTAACTGCCAGACCCTAGTACAGTGCACTGAGGATGCCCAGGGCTGGTAGCTCAAATGCTGCTGGTGGGCTTGCAGCACTGGTTGTGCCACTCACAGAAGCAGCCTGTAAATGTGTGTCTCAGGTCTGCCATTGCAGAGCCTGTGTGCAGTCTGGTACTGCCATGCTGACTGGACAAGTGCACCCACTTGCCAGTCCCTAAACCTTAGCTTATGACGATTCAATGTACCAATTCATTCTGGACAACATGCCAAGCATTCTCGAAACGTTACCAGCACCAACAGTAAACACGAATGATGATTGGACTAAAGTTCTAGTACTGAGAAAATCCCACTCACGTACACAGACACATGGGATCATCATGGCAGAATACATGAGAGCAAGCTGTGCCCCTCCGGGGCTCATAGTGACGAATGCCCCTCGACTTTTTCTTAATGACAAATCATTCCTTAAAGACTGGTCAATGATTGCGTGGCGGTGCACCCGTGACTGGTTGATTTTAATTATCAGCACAGCCAAACGGGTGGCTGACGGCATCCTGGTGGAGATACAAGTCTTGGAGGGACAGATTAAGGCGACGATCACTCCCACCCTCTTTAAGAAACAGAAAGAGGAGTCGGACAAACCCAACAAGGATTTTTTTGACTCTGTACTCCAGACCAAGCTGGATACATTTAAGAAAGACCTGGCCAAGTTCAAATTAGAACGGGTCTATCCGTACACCAGTGACACTTATAAAGCGTCAGACTTTAATAAGCATGGAAAAAGATATGGATCAAACTACTCAGGATCCAGCTCTGAGTCAGGTAGTGACTCAGACGTCACTAATCCACCTCCTAATGCTGGACCTAATCGAGGTAGAGCCGGCAGATACCAGAACTTCAGAGGACAGTATAATATGCCTGGGCAACCATGGTGGCCTCCAGCGCCCTGGGGTTATCCAGGCAATTTCCAACCACCCATGGGTCCATTCTCTGGCTTCCCACAATACAATGACCAGTCTTTTTTATCGCGGGGCCCCCGACTGTCCCGGGGCAAAAGAAGACCGACGCTAGGACAGCCACAGGTCCAGTGGGAAGACAATCTAGGCCCACACGCAGGGACTCGGAGCCACACGAGACAGCGTGCACAAGATGAGTAGAGACACCTGAAGAGAGTCTAGTGGTTAATTTGAGCCAAAGAACTTTGTCAACTATTGAGGAAGTGGTACTGAACAAGGGTCTAGGTTTTGTGACGACAGATGAGGGTGATCCATTCTTACTCCAAATAGAACTAGCCCAGTTTTTCCGCAAACTAAGGTTACATTACTTTTTTAAGAACAGAAGTAATGAGGAGTCAGGGCAAGAAACTGATGTTAATACTGGTTTGAGGACGAAATCTACATTTTTACCTCCTACACATACTATACCACCGCAAGTACCCACTTTTGAACAGGCAGTTAAAAACGACATTGAGAAAATCTGTCTCTCTCCCAAATCTGGCTATAACAACTTGTCAGGAGTTGAGAGACAAGCATTGAAAACGTTGACTCAAGATGTCACTATAGTCGTGAAACCTGCTGATAAAGGGGGTTCCATTGTGGTTCAAGATGTGGAGACATACAAGACTGAGTGCCTCCGGCAGTTGAACAACAGCAATGCATATCAACTACTCACCATAGACCCCACTCCTAAACTGAGAAATGAAATCAGGGTCTTAGTTGAAGAGGCTCTAGCAGAGGGTTGGGTAACTCCCTTAGAGTCCCAGTTTCTGCAGGCTCAGCATCCCATCATGCCCTATTTCTACACCTTACCTAAGGTGCATAAATCCCAGAGTCCACCACCTGGCAGGCCTATTATATCTGGTCAGGGCTCGATCTTAGAACCCCTCTCGGTTTTTGCAGACCACTTCCTAAAACCTTTAGTGCACACTATGCCTACTTACCTGAAGGACACAACGGATGTGTTAAGGGTGGTTCCCGATATTGCCTTCAATCGTGAGATGGACTTTCTTGTCTCTCTCGATGTAGAGTCCTTGTACACTTCCATCCCCCAGGATGCGACTTTAGATACCATCAGATCCATCCTGGAAGGATCGGAACTTGACTCCATCACCCCTGTACCCTTCATTATGGCTCTAGCCACCATTGCCATGATGGAGAACTTTTTCATGTATGAGGACAAGATATATCATCAGATCTCTGGGACGAGCATGGGCAGTATTTTTGCCCCTTCCCTAGCGAACTTGTATGTTCACATGTTCGAGCAGACAACAGTGCTAAACCCATCCAACCCATTCTTTCCATCAATACCTTGGTGGAAAAGATACATAGATGACATCCTAATGGTCTGGAGGGACAATAAGGAATCTGTTCTTCTTTTCCATCAATGGCTCAACAACCAGAATAGTTTTTTGCGTTTCACCATGGAAATGAGCAAAGCAAGGGTCTCCTTCTTGGACCGCTCCATTTACACCACGGAGACGGGCTTAGAGAGTGAACTATACCATAAGCCGATGGCAAGGAACTCTCTGTTGTTATATGAAAGTCAACATCCTAAATCCCTGCGCGATAACTTGCCTTTTGGGCAGTTCCTTCGAGTTCGTCGGAACTGCTCTACCCCAGAGACGTTTGCACACCACGCAAAGGATTTAGCTAGACAGTTGACCTCCAGACACTACCCTAGGAGACTTATCCAGCGCTCTTACAAACGAGCAGCCAATAACCATCGTGCAGCATTGCTCGAGCCACGACTGGAGAAAACCCCTTTGGACCGGTTGACACTAGTCAGTACTTTTAATACCAAATCTAACTGTGTCCAAAAGATCATCAGACGTCACTGGCGCATTCTGAATAGCGGGAATGATAAAATAGATTTTCCTCTGTTTGCCTTTAAGCGTTCCAAAAGTCTCAGGGATTGCTTAATACATACTCGCCCGAAGGATACACCTAGGAGAGAGGTGGGCAATCTTTGGGACCTGCCCCCGTTGACAGGACACCATCCATGTGGGACATGCTCCGTTTGCCCTTTAACCTCCAAAACTATGAGTATAGACATTGGCACAGACCGCCCCTGGGAACTTAGACAATTTTCAAACTGTAACAGTACCAACCTGATCTATCCCCTCACATGCCCCTGTAATGAACGTTATGTGGGCATGACCACAAGGAAGGTGCGAGTGAGGATGCAGGAACACAAAAGCACCTTTCGGTGCAAGAAAGACATCTCAAAACTGACTAAGCATTTTATACAACAAAATCACAGTGAATTGGACTTTAAGTGGAGCGTCCTTGAAAAACCATTCATCCCTTCACACGTGAGCGATGTTTCTAAATTTCTGTTCTTAAAAGAGCAGAAATGGGTTTTCAAATTGGGCACAGACAGGCATGGACTGAATGACGATATACCCTGGTTCAACCTATCCTGAGCATTTACACTCAATACTTGTATGCTCTGATAAGAAGGGTTCGAGTTATCACACTCCCTTATGTCGGCACTATTAATGAATTGACTGTCCTATGTTCATCTGATTCTGCAGCCATGAACTCAGCATTTTAATAGTTTCTCATAGACTCCATTGTTTAATGGCTTTATCAGGACCCCTTGTCTATAACCTAATTGAACTCTAATGAGTATTTTCTGTAATTTCTAACATCGTGGATCATGAGCTGTATTTGGTAATTGTGTAGTTCTACATCGGGCGCACTAAGCTCGGACTACTCGAACGGGACGTATGACGTCATTCGGTAGTTCGTTTGCTGTCTCTCGCGAGATTACGCGAATCAAACGGCTATCGGACTACAGGCTTCGTATAAATGTCTGCTCTAATTAGGTGGCACTCCCCTCCGAGGCGGAGGTTTTATCCAACACAATTACCTACGATGACCACATAATGTCTATGACTTATTGCAACTCTTTATCATGGTCGTATATCTATTGAACTACACGCACCCAGCGTGCGACGTCATTCGGTAGTTCTTCTAATACTCTCTCGCGAGACTACGCGAGTGGGAGATACCGGAACCAAAATTTACAGTTAGAGTTTATCGAGGTCTCAATCTGTCATTTTTTCAATATCAGACCCATGGTATAACTAAACGCCAGCCTTAGTTGCATGGGAATTGCCCAGAAAATAGTATTCTACAGTCCCCCTCTTTTATAACGTACTGATTGGTTGTTCGAGATAGTAAACTACCATTGAAAAAGCAGCATTGACAAGTGCCCAGTGCCTCCCCCTGACTCAGTCACTGACCGAGACAACGACGGACAGGTAGGCACACAGTCCTATTGGGCCTATTGGTACTATTTGTTCTTGCCTTTCCTTTCTTGATTTGCAGCCTCTGTAGGAAAGAAGACAAGGCAGACGTCACTAACTGGAGCCCTCTTTTCCCCTCTCCCCTCTCCTTTTGCAAAACTCCCTCGTGAGGGATATATGGGGAATTTATTTTGTACTACGCTTAATTTTAACAAATGATGAAACCAAAATGTTGTAGGTAATATTAGAGTGGGTGTGAGGTCTCTAGTTTGGAGCCTGTTGTTGTATGCTAGGCTACTCTGCACGTATAGCAATATGGAACCCCGGGATTAATGTATGGACAGAGCAGATATGAGATAACTCTCTCTGCCCTTGCTAAAGACGGGGTTGATTTTATCCTTGCAGAGCGGGGTCTCACATGTCCTGAGCCAGGTCCAGGAAGAGGTGAGGTCCATTCCCCGGACATTCTGGGTGAGTAATTAATTTAGAAACAATTGTAAACTAAGTGTGAAACTAACAGACTTGTAGCTTAGTAGGGCTCACCTAAATGTTTGTCTTCAACAGATGCTATTAAGACACCAGGTGCCGAAGAGGATTTCAGACAGTGGAAGGAACAATATATCCTTTACTACTGATGTTTCACTAGTGTGTTTTTTTGAATTATTTTTTCACACATTAAGTCACTCATAGGCAGTAGCATGAATGTAGAACAGAGGCCCTGAAGAAAGCCTTGGTCATTTTCCATTAAAGGATGAAACATGTTGGCCATCTCGCAGCTATTTGTTTACACTGCGATTATTGTAATGCACTGTTCTTGTTTTTAAACAGAAAGGGGCTTATGTCCAATAAAACGTTCTTGTTAAGTTCCCTATCCTTTTTTAATCACCACTTATATGTTTTTTGCACTGCACTTTCCCATCATATCAACACCATGTGGTAGAACTGAGTGATTGCGGGTTGTTACCCCAAGCCGACCAATGGGGTATGCTGGTTGTCTCATTGATCAAGAGACACAATACCCTGGTAGGATTACCAGATGAGAATATTGATCAACACAAGACATTGATGGGAATCCTCACTGCGGTTGACTGACAATCACAGGTGTTTCACAATTTGGTGATATGGTCTGTTAGTATAATCTGTTTTTTCCTGTGTACTCTATGAGACATTGGGATAACTCTAAGGAATCACTAGAGGATTTCTAGCCGTCCCTTTTCTTCATTTCAGACACCCCTATGGTATGCCCAAAGGGAGGGTGCATTGGAGGTTAAAGGTAGGATACGTCCTGGTTTGTGTGGCATGTCCTAATAGTGAATCACAGACATGTTCGTCTTTCTGCAAGGCTACCTGTTCCCTATAGGCCAGGATGGGCAGTTTGATTATTACATCTTATAATCCTAACTGATTCAGGGAACCAGGCAGAAATTCGAGTTTAGTGGTAGCCTAACGGCCAAAGAGAGGAGAGAGGAACTTTGTGTGCACTCTAATCAACTTGTGAAGGATCTCCAAGGGCTTGAGAAAGATCTTGCCTTCTGCTGAAGTCTCAGGGACAACAGATTTCACCAACCAGCTTGTCAAGAGTTCTTTTGGAAGTGCCTGCAGTTGTGTTGGGCTGTCTGAGGGACTGCGTGTTGCAAGGAGCTGGAAGCACAACTCACGAGGAAGAAGCGTGTCGCTGCCATAGCGGCTGTCGTCGGATCACTGGAGAACGGTGTTGCCGCTACAGCTGTCGCTTCACATCACAGAAGAGTTTCGCATCACTGGAGAAGCATGTCACCGCCGCAGCCTCTGTCGTCGCATCACTGAAGAAGGGTGTTGGGGCTGCAGCTGTTGCATCGCCGAAGCGTCTCGCATCACCGGTGAAGCGCGTCGCCGCCGCAGCCGATGTCGTCGCATCACTGAAGAAGGGTGTCGCCGCTGCAGCTATCTCATCACATCGCATCGCCGAAGTGCCTTGCATCACCGGAGAAGCACGTCGCAGGGCCTGTCGTGGCTCAGAAGAATTGTTGAGTCGCCCCACGGCCGTCGGGCGTGCATGCATTGTGTCGCATCAAGAAGACGCCATCTTTGTTTTCATTGCACTGGATCTTCATTGCATCACAGGGTTGCGGGTCACACCGCAACGGAAGATCAATAAGAAACAGACGCATCACTGTTCCTACGTGTAAGGAACCAACGCATCACCTTTTCTGCAACACTTTCGTTGTATAGCGTTACGCATCCTAAGGTACATTGAACTCAAAGTGTCGCATTTTAACATCTAAAGAGAACTAAGCTAATTCTACCATTTTAAGTACAGTATTGTGGATTTTTGTCGTTTGTGGTCTTGTGTTAAATCTATATGAAGAATACTTATTTTTAATATACAACTGGTGTGGTGTCAATCTGTAGTGTTGCACTGGGTTACTGTATGTGTTCACAAATGCTTAATAGACTGCCTCTGAGATAAGCCTGTCTGCTCGTGCCAAGCTACCAAGGGGGTGAGCAGGGGTTATTTTAGGAGTGTACCCCCTTACCCTGACTTGATGCAAGGGTCCCTATTTGTCAAAGGTACCTACCTCTGCCAACTAGAGATCCCCAAATCTAACAGAAGTTTAATCCATGGGAATTTTGATTTAAAAATGGCATAAGAAGACGAATTTTCTATAGTTTTAGAATTTTTTAATGTATGTGCTTAAGTGGTTTAATGACTTTGGGCCATATGTATCAAGATACCCATTTGCGATTCTCAAATAGCGATGGGAAGTTATTCTCAATTTACGATTCGCAATTTGCAAATCGCAGATTGAGAATAATTTCAAGGGTGCAGGGGTGTCCAAAGCACACCCTGTTGCACCCCTGAAATATACATGGGTGCACATGTCGCGCACATACATGCCCTAAGGGCATGTATGTGCATCACATGGCACTTTGAAAAATGCAAAAATGTGCATTTTTCAAGGAATTCGCAACTTACAACCAACACTTACCACTAACTAGAAGTTGGTGGTAATTTGCGATTCCTTAAGGGCATTTTGCTAATTTATTTAGCTACATACATTGCATTTAAGGAATTGCAAAATTTGCGATTCCTTAAATTCAATTGCAAAATAAGGAATCGCAAATTTTGCGATTCCTTATTTTGCACCAGTTTTGCTTCATACATTCCGTTTATCAAATTTGCATTTGCAAAGGCCAAAATACTTTGAATTTCGGCCTTTGCGATTGCGAATTTGCATGATACATATGGCCCCTAATGGTCTAAATAAACTTTATTTTTAAACTGAACTGATCTGAATGTGGTACATGGGAAACCTCTCTCAAATCACTGTAGCAAATGACGTGTATGAGAAGGTTCGGTATATCAGAATGCGGAATAACAGACAGTGCTGGGCATTATTCCCTCTTTTGAACTGTCAAGTACAAAATCAGGCCCAAATTGCGCATCCGCTAAATTTTACACCGCATGCTAACAGAAAATGTGGTGGGCAAGCCATGAATTTGCTTTAGTGCCTCATATTCCAGTGCTTTTTATTTTAAAAGTAGGCGCTGTCAGGACAAAACTGAATACAACATGTAAGTCGACAGAAAGAATTTCGACTATATTATGTTAAAATAGGATCACCAAAACGAAATTTTTTGCAACAACTGTATAAATAGTGTTTTAACTATTTGCAAAGTACATTGATAGACACATATACTGGTTGATAGCATATAAACAAATCAGGCAGCTATTTAGGCAGTAGCCAAGCAAACAAACAGCTCAGAAAGGCAGAAGACCAGGCTGGCTAAGAGACACATACAAAACGATGTAAACTGTTCGGCTAAAACACTTTGGAAAACAGTTTTATAGGTTGCAAAAGTATTTTGATAGATAGTTGACAGCTATACAGACAAACCTTTTAATAGTGGCTTCTAATGAGCCGAGGTAAGATAAATCTTGAGAGAAGAGTTGGTTTAAACCGAATCCTCTGTTAAAAATCGTACATTTTGTTCCTTCCCTTTGAAGTAGCACAAAATAATGAGCCCTTGTCCTGCAATGTTCATCGCCTTCACTGGATGGAAGTGAACATATAATTATATTTTTTAATGGAGCTGATAATGTGCAGCGACACTTTTAGCTTTGTGCAATAATGACACCTTGTTTTTTACATCGTCTTCACGCAGGAGAAGGTGTTTGAATCCGTTCTTCAATTATAAAAAAAAAGGCTAAAGGATATCTACATACTTGTTTTTCTATCTAAACATTTAGGGGCAGATGTATCAAGCGTTTTTTTTGTCGCAAACACTGCGAATCGCAAAATAGCAGCGTTTGCGACCAAAAAAACGGGAAATGCGATGTATGGAAAAAATCGCATTGCAAAATTAAGGAATCGCAAAATTTGCGATTCCTTAATTTTTCGCTACCATTTAAGGAATCGCAAAAAGCGATTCCTTAAATGGTATGAAAGAAACAAGAAAGTTTTGCGATTTCACACTAAGAAATCGCAAATTACCACTAACTTGTAGTTGGTGGTAATTTGCGAATTCTTTTACAAATGCACTTTTTGCAATTTGTAAAGGTGGCATGTGACGCTCATACATGCCCTAATACGCCATATGCGCACACATGTCAATTTCAGGGGTGCAGCAGGGTGTCCTTAAGACACCCTTGCACCCTTGAAATTATTCTCAATTTGTGATTAGCAAATTGCGAATCGCAAATTGAGAATAATTTCACATTCATTACTATGGGCCTCCTGGCACATAGAGATGAATGGGAAATTATTCCTTAATTGTGATTAGCAATTTGCTAATCGCAATTAAGGAATTTTAAGAAATCGCTAAAAAATAGCGAATTTCTACATGCATACCATTTTGCAATTCTCAAATAGCGATTCCTTTAAAATCGCTATTTAGGAATCACAAAAGGGTATCTTGATACATCTGGCCCATAGTTCCTTTCAGGGCCAGCTTTAGTACTGGTGGCACCCTGTGCAACAGTGTTTGTTCGCGCCCCCCCCAATTACCATCTCGCCATGGATTCCCTTACTACCACCACTTGACAATGCACCCCAAATATCCATAAACACTGTCTCTTAGATTTATTTAGTTTTATAGCGCCACTTATACCAGTTAAAGGTGTCAGAACACTTTACATCACACATACATTGTACAGAGACAATCATGCGTGTGTAAATCAGTGTATAGGAAATGTTACATAAGACAGAGGCCTACAAGGTGTAGGAGTCACACGTCATCCATACTGGTAGACAGTATAGTTTAAGAGTGCTTGGTCTGGAAAAGCACAAATTCAGAATTTAAAATGTAACACCATTGGCAGGGGTTTTCTTTAATAAAGAGAATTTATTTCCACCCAAATGAACCCTTTTTGCAATATTAGGATATGGAAAGACTGGGCAAAAAACATGTAGCTGTGATGTATTCTTTGCTGTTTGCAGCTCTTTGAGGACAGTTAATAGCTCACTGCTCTATATTAGGATTTTATCTTTTAAACTGCAAGCAACAAAAGGATCTTTCTGACAAAAGCGAAAACCCATTGACCTATTTATAGTGTATGCACTTTGTGATCTGAATGGGACATGTTCTTTGCAGCAGGCATATTAAAGTTCTGTGCTATGATGAGTCAAAACTTCCTCCACCAGACAAAGCTCTGGTCTCTCTCCAGGAAGAACATTAATCGCCAGAGTTACTGTGACATTTTTATTGATCCTTAAAAATTGCTTTTAAAACAATAAACATGGCGCCCCCAACCCAAGTCACCTCCCGGTGCGGTTGCACGGATCGCACCTCCCTAGAGCTGGCCCTGGTTACTTTTGAACCATTAATGTGTACTTAAATGAGTAGAAGCACAATGGCAAAGTTTTAAACATGGTAGGAGGTGGTCAGGGAAGACTTAACACTGAAATCTTGCAGAATCTGGTGATTCAACACAAACAAGCTGTTGTACTGATCTACAAATTGGTACTATCAAAAGACATAAGCAATATGAAATATCACACATAAAACAGAACCCCAAAACGAAATACAAAAACACCATCATGTACATTAATACAATAACAAACAAAAGAACAAGGGTTTCCAACACCAAAAAACAACAACCTCACATTGGTTTACATCAAGATCACAAAACAATCCTTCCAGTCAAAGGATAGGATATCACACTAGGTTTGGTATTGTCGACGACATTTTGACCCACTGTAGGATATGGGGTCTCATCAGGACTAAAAAGTGTGAGGGACACCTGCTAGAGTCAGGACACAGCCCAAACTTCCAATCACCAAAAAGTGCAGAAACGATAAACCTACTAACATGGCGACCCCCAAATTAGAAGGAACCCCATGCACATAAACCACAGCACAATAGCCAAGGATTGGTCAACCCCCACCGGTAGCCAGGTGTCACAACAATGGTCTGTGACCCATTCCTTAACTACGTGGTACTTATTGTGCTGTATATCAGAAAAGGCACATCCTCCTTCGGGTGAGATACTTGTAGGTGGTCTAATCTGGATAATAGAGACGTTGACACAAACGGCCGGCTTACAAGGACGGTCTACAACTATTAGCCTTGCCAGGACTATGGGAGTGTAGAGCGGGAATTGGCAACCAATACAAATATCATCCAAGATAATTATTGTGTCCTAAAATCATTTAGAAGAACATCATTCGATTGTGTGTAGATTTTTTATTAATAACTCCAAAGGGGCTGTATTTTTGTTGGTGATATTTATGAAATTAAATTCATATCAGATGATATTCTGACAACAATATTTTGGTCCCACACCGGCTTGTTACATGACTTATGTTCACTTGACAGAACCATTCCTTCTAAATGCAATCACCAATGCTCTTAGCATTTCTGCCAGAGCCTCATTTGGAGCCCCATTTTAACACCCAAAATAAGCCAAAACAAATGGTGAATTTAAACTCAAAATTTGTTCCCGCTAAAACTATTTTCCTTGTAGCCATAACATTTGCTTTAATTTGAGGCAATTGGAATTTATTTTCCACAACTACTGTGTCTTACTTTTGTCTCAGAAAGCTTGCATAACCAGCTAACTCTAGATTTGCCAAATTGCCATCCACTTATGATCTCTACCAAGAGATTTGTCTCACACGTGTTTAATGCTTCATTTGAGGGGAGCCACAGGTGCAGTGCCAGTAGAGCCTGGAGCTTTGCATGGTCTACAGCACCAATATTATATATGTAATTTTCTATCAAACTTGTATTCAGGTGGGCAATATCCTCTTTTTGGATTATGGTCCATAGCACTCTGCTGTACCACTACAAACATTAATACACAGAGTGGAAGTCGCCTCACTCCCTCAGCATAAAAAAGTTTCTAGAAAACATTTAAAAATATATAGTAACAAGAATTGAGGACAAGGATGAACCTTATGGGATAACCTTACAGAAAAGTTTTTTAAGCTTCAAAAAATGGCCTAGATGGATGGCTTGGCTGCAGTTAGAGAGAATATTTTCCTGCCATTTCCAGGCCGGATCCTGAATATCACAGTCAGCCAAGAGTTGTAAGAGGAAAGGGTGGTCACCTCTGTAGAATCCTGCTGATCGAATAAATTAATTGCGCTGCCATTGCTTCCACCTCTATTAGCTCACACATCATCCAATGTAGAGGGGACCTCTAACTCCATACCTAAACCTGGCTGGAAGCCTGCTTAATAATGATTTACCATACGTTTTTGGGCTACAGATAATTACAGTATGGACTTCTCTATGGAATAGCTGGGCAGGATATGGAAAAATGGATATCAGTCTAGAATTGCATAATTATTTAGTGCTAGAGAGGTTTTTTTAAAGAAAGTAATTCGAAATCAGAAGGACCTCATCCAGAAGACCCCATTATCTCCAGTTGAAAGGGAAGAGCTTTAAGTTTAATACAAAATACAATTTTGCAAGGGACAGTAACTAGAGAAATCAAAAGACTTTATCTCACTATTAACTTTATAAGCTCTGCACAGAAAGTGGTTAAAACTCCTGAATCAGATAAGTGAATCAGGTTTCTCCACAACATCGCTTTCAAACTCCTGTCTAGGGATTTGAATCTTGTCCAAAAAAAAATCAATGGGGGTTTGATATCATCTTTGTGGGGCTGACCCCATCCTAAGCAACAAGGGTTAAATCAAACATTCAAAGTCTCTAAAGATTCTTTTGGGTATGATGTCTGCATTATTGTCAGGAAGTGTGGCTGAAGGCAGCCATGGTTACCTGAATGTACCATCCATCAAGGCCTCCTGCATCACTACTAGATTAGCATGATACAGTGTTGCTGCAGTCAGCACCTTGCTATATGGATCTTGGATTTCCTTGCCAAGACTTATTCCTTTAACCACAGATGTTTAAGAAAGACATTGAAAATATAGAAGAAGCATTCAGAAAGTCATGCTGTTGATGAATATTTAGATGAACTCTTCTAAGGCTGAGGGTGTTACATTTACTAAAGGTTATACTCTCTATGAGCTATTTTTTTATTACAACCATTGTGCATATGAACATGAATCTATTGCAAGAGAAACAAAAACACAGAGATGTTAAGGCACATGTTTTTCCTGGTCTATGCTTAACTAGGCCCCAACATGCCTCAATTCTATCTTAGAAAAGATGGCTGCAACTATTACATAACAATAAGTGTGTGTTTATTTTCCCTCATTTTGGCACCTAATACAGACACCTGTGCATTGTTTATTTTGTAATGAAATATTGTTTTAGAAGAAATCTGGAGAATTATTTGCAACATTCAATCTTCTTCTTCCTTTACACTAGAGAAAAAAAACATCTATGAGACTTTCCATTGTGTATTCTAACACATTTGTTCAGTTATCTCTGATGACATTAGGTTATAAGGGGCGAACCTTGTAGTGGGCTACTGTTAAAATAGTAGCTTTGTATAAAGTTTTATAATGATGTACTGTGATTTGTCAATGGTTAGATGCATTTGGTCTACCACTGCTGACTGTGAACATTTCTAAAGCATTCTAAGATAAAATTCATGATGTCTGAATTTGGAGGTGAGCCATGACTGTTTCTGAGGCTCTGGGGATGCTGCCGAATCTCTGTCGATTTGCTGCACATTTGGGACTAATTTCCTGATTTTGCTAATTTATTCCTATTCCAGAGAGCCTTCATGGTAACTCATTTTCTCTATATTATGACTGATTGAACTAAGCAATATTTTTGCCTTCTGTATTGTGCCTTATTATTTTATTAAACCTTCATAATTACTTCCAAATTACTGATATCAAATACCTTTTTTTAATGAGTCCTTTCTTCTTTTTGACTGTATTTTTGCATCGCTGTATGAATCTTATCCTTATGGGACACATTGCCTCATCTTTTCTTAAGGTCAGTACAGTCCCCAACCTCGCATTCTGAGCACACCATAATGCAGATCATCTAAGTGATAGTGTCAGCGCATCCACAGTTTTGGTGGCGAATGCGGGCAAGAAAAGAGATAACATAATAGATCTTTTCTCAGATAGGTTTTGTTCCCAATCTGCATTCTATCTGCACACTCCAAAGTCCATGAATTACTGTATTTGCGGTGTTCCCGTAATCCGGAGCTGTTCCTTAGTGAAGGAGTGTCCGTACAAGCAAGGTGGAATGACTTGTGAGAGATTGTGGCATCCTAATGGTAGGATTGTGAGAATTGTAGTTTGAGAACATGGATATGTGTGAAAACATGGATTACACAGCATATGGGATTTTTAGTTATGTGCTCCTGAGTTATGGTTCCTTATGTGGTTTAATTAATATTATGCTGATGTTTTTGTCCTATCTATGAGTTAGATATGTTGTATTTGTTATTCCATTTGTTCAAATGAAAGGGAGCTGATTTTATTATTGTGTCAAATAACTTGTTGGATTTTCTATGTTTATTCTTGGTTAAGGTAATAAAATTCATCACGATCCAAGATCTCGATCTATATTGTCAGGGTAGTGTACTTTGTGAGGCATCACACTTGTATAGAGATAGGGATTTTCCTTAGTTATCAAAGAGCATTTAGGTGGAATGTGTTCTAATCTAGATTGGTCTAGGTCAATTCTTTGGGGCACTGGAGTAAACGCACTTGTGAGAGGTGGATTACCACTGGACGTGAATAGTGATAGATAGATGCAGCAGAGGTGCTGGTTCTGTTTCTATCAAATTCCAAAGCTGATTTTTTTTTGTTTTCTTAGTTTTCCTATTTTAATAGATTGAGCATAGAAGACTTATGTTGTTTGTTTAAGTGTGTTGTAGTGGTAAAAGACATTGTGTTGATTTCTATTCACAGCTCCTTCATGAGTTGAGTCATGTTGCAAGTGGTTGGATGAGGCTGAGAGTTCTGCAGGAATTGCTGTGATGTCACCATGAGTCATGGTGTCATTGGTTGTTTGCTGCTGCAGATCGTGCTGTAATTGGTTGACATTTGCTATAGCCGCACTGTGAGGGTTGTTTTTCATTTGTTTGTTTTTGTGTTTCTTGTAAACTGTTTGATTGGGGAAAGTAGATGCTGGATTTACAAAACCTAGAGTTCCTGATATGGAGGGACAAAAGATTCCTTCTGAAAACACTCAAGCTATTGAAATGATGAAGTACATCAGGTTTCATATGCATTTGGTTAAAAGACTGACATTGGTTCACATTTCGTATTTCAATACTAGAAAGCTTGGGGCGTGGACAGGCGTCCAAGGAGGATGGTCGCATCTGCGTAGAGCTCCCAGAACGGAGAGGACCTGTCCCGCGACACATAAATGTGAAGTGGTTTGCGGGAAAACGCCGTAGCACCGATGCTGCTCCTGTGGTGAAGACGTCCGCATGCATTTAAAGGGAAAGTAAGCATTTTCTACAGGTAAAGGCATTCCTGAGCGCTTTTCAGTGCCGCGGCCACCATTTTGGATTTCGCAACGCAAGCGGTGTATGCCTTTCTGCCTCACTCACTGAACATTGAGCAGCCTCATTATGCCCCACAGCTCTACTCTCAGCCCAGAACCTTAATGCCTATGCTTTCAACAAATTCCCTGCAATAATTCTTTTCATTGTTCTGTTAGCCCACATCTGCTGAAGGATCTTTGCAATGGCTGCCATTTTGAAATCGTTTTTGACTCACATCTAGGATACGACGCATTTTCCAGCCTCCAGATGAACCGTTCTTCCTTATCTCCTACTTCCTCCTCACTTGCTTAATTGGAAAGCTGGTCATCTCTCACCTAATTATTTTTTGATTCAGTTTGATGGTCTTCGTGAAGCAGTTCTGAGAGAAGATGTAGGCGGTCTGAGGCAACATAATTCAAGCACTCATGAGTTTTGCAGAACCTTTCCTCTGAGATAGTAAACACTTGATAACCTATATGATATATTAATTTATTTGTTTGCATATCTTTTATTATAAGAACTGTGTACCCCAAGCTGAGGCTCCCTTCTTTCTACGTCCACACTTCTTACATTACATTTTCTGGCTCTAACTCCAGACCTTGCTTCTGGGCTCATTTTCTCAGTACATGGGCAGAACGAAAGGCTCTCTGTACAGCGTAACTACACCAAAGCGCTCTTTTATTAAAAACTCTACACTCTTCTCACAGTTGTCTAAACTGGAGGATTCACAGTTGTTAGAGCTGGATAGCGCAAACTCAACAATGGATTCTACACCTGTGGCATCAGGAAAATCAAATGTTAAAAGGTTAAAAAAAGACCCTCCTTCGCCCCCTAAACCAGCTTCCTCAGTCTCAATGGAAGTGTTGCTGCAGGAGATTAGAGCACTTAGGCCTTTCATGGAGGAGACAAATTCCAAACTGCAAGCTCCCTCAGGTAACTGGATGCAACTAGATACAAGACTTACCGCAGTTGAACATAATGTTTCTTCCCTCAGCGACACTACTAAGAGTGTCCTTTTTTTGCTATCCCAAGTCATGACCCTCCAGAAGCAGGTCGAGGACCTTGAATATCGCAACAGGAGGAACAACCTACGTATTTATGGCTTGGGAGAAGGGGCCGAAGACACAGATTCCATCGCTTTTTCCAAATCGTTCCTCCCTAAAATATTACATATGCCAGATGACATTACATTGAACATATAACGTGCCCACAGATTGGAGCGAGCTTCCACTACTGCTTCACCTTCTCAGAGACCAAGAGGAGTCATCCTTTATTTTCTAGACCATAATGACTTGCTAAAGGTACTGACAGCAGCTAAAGATATTCAACCAATCACGTGATCTGGTTCCAAATTGTTCTTTGCGCAAGTCTACTCTATAGCCAAAGCGGGCAGACGTAAAGCTTTTCTCAACTTAAGACAAGACTTACGTTCCATGGGTGCCAGATATGGCCTTTTCTATCCATGTGTCTTCAAGGTCTCCTACAACAACAGAACAATGACTTACGAAGATCCAGTTCATTTGCAGAGTTTCATCAATTCGCATAGGATTGATTCTACGACTTCTTCAGGATGACCCTCACGTATATTACATGAACTATTGATGTATACATTTGCGTTGTTGTTGCTCTTTTAATTGTAGTTCTCATGCAACTAGTTTTGGGTTGTGTTGATGGCCTATCTTTAACAGTTCTTTAGTTTATTTGGCTCCTTCTGCGCTGTGTTGTTGGTTTAAATTCACGGTGTCATATTTATAGTGTTTCTAAGTCGTGTTCCTATTGTTTTTACTTTCTTAAATTTCTATTACCCGCTAAGTTATGTTTCTTGTTTCCTGTTTCACAGCTACGTTTAATCGTTAAATGGTTTTTCCCGAATCCTGCTGGACCCTCCCTAGATGCGTGTCTGTTCCATGTGGCTCCACACGCCTTCCCACTCACATTTCCATTTTGTAGGTATGTTTTAAGCTTTGTCCTTTGTTATCTGTGTAGTTTTGTCTTTGGTTTCTAAATATGTTTTGAACTTTACAATCAGATGTTTACTTGGTGTCTTTCTTACTCTTATTATCTTGCATATGTCCGTTAATACTTCTATATCAATTGCTGCAATTTTGACTGTCATCATTTCTTTACTCTCTCTTTTCTTACTCATTTTATTTATCTTCTCTTTTTTCAATAGGATATGTTCACTTCTCTGGTTTCGTCTTCATTTCTGGTTCTGGTTATTCGATTCTTACGCTTTTTCTTACTATGGTATTAAATTCAACTTTCATTTCTTTCCTCTCGCCTTTCACATTTTATTTAGCTCTCACAAGGAATTGGACCAATGTTTTATTCTTCTTGATCAATGTATTTCTAATAATCTATGTCTTTAAAATTGATTATTTGGAACGTTAGGGGATTACACTCTCCTATTTGAGGCAAAGAGTTCTGACCCACTTAGCCAAATTAGATGTCGGTATTGCATTTCTGCAAGAGACCCATCTCTCGGATGCTGAAGCATTAAAATTAAAAAAATGTTGGGTGTGGGAAGGTTTCTCTTCCCCAGGTGATGGTAAACGTAATGGAGTGATGATACTTTGCCGCAAATCCCTTTTGCACACACTTATATCACAAGAATATGATGTTGCTGGCAGATGGTTGAATGTTAAATTGTCTTTGAAGTGTGTTCCAGTCTCTCTCCCAAACATTTATGTTCCCACTTGTGGTGACTCTTCTTTCTGGCCTACATTGGCCAAGAAAATTACTCAATGCATAGAGGATAATTTTATTCTAGCGGGTGACTGTAATCAAATGTTGACCCTTTTATTGATAGGAATTGTAAAGTCCCTTTTGTTCCTAGTAAACCTCATAAATCTTTTGTTTTCACTATTACTCAGCATAAACTCCTCGATGTCTGGTGTCTCTGCAATCCCACCACTAGAGAGTACACCTTTTACTCCCCTACCCATCATTCTCAATCAAGACTTGATTATAAATTTGTCTCCCATACTATTTCACAAACTCTCACAAATGCAGAGATTGGACCCATTTTATTGTCAGACCATGCCCCTGTCTCCATTAGCATTGACATCCTACCCAAAAGTACAGGCCCCAGAAGATGGCATTTTAATAATGCCATCCTTTTAGATCCAAAATTTAGTACTGCCTTTACTACCTTTTTTAATGAGTTTTTTTCAACGAATCAATCTCATTCCATGCCCTTTTCTACCTTATGAGATGCATTCGAAGCCACAGCGAGAGATTTCATTATTGGCTTTGTTGCCAATAAATGTAAGATTGCCCGTAAAGTAACTATGGATCTCCTTCAGGTTATCAAGAGACTGGAGCACTCTTATTATACTTCAAATTCGAAGGATTGTTTAACAACTCTCATTAATGCCAAAATGCATTTCAATAAGAAATCAACGGAAGATGCTTCACTGTACTTGTTAAAATCTAGTGCAAAATTCTATGGAGGGAAAAATAAAGCAGGGAAAATATTGGCCAACTACTTAAAAATTAAACATAATAAACTGAACATTGAATCTATCTATGATACACAATCAAGCCTAAAATTCAAAGACGCTGATATTTTGAATGAATTTTCTCAATTTCATAAGTCATTATATGCTTCAGAAACACATCCCACTGACCACTCCCTTGTACTTTTTCTCCAATACCCCAAAACCTCAACATACTCTTCCAGATCTATCATTCTTGGAGTTCGATCTTACACAGCAAGAACTACTGAAAGCTCTTCAACTCTTCAAAAAAGACAACGCCCCGGGGCCAGATGGCTTCACTGATGAATTTTATCTCCACTTCTCCAAACTTGTAATGTCCAAATTGTACTCCCTAATAAATTCCTTTAATTTTTTAGGCGGCTCTTCTGGTTCCTTCTCAGGAGCTCACATTTGCCTTAACCCCAAGGAAGGTAAAGATGCTCAATACTGCAAAAATTATAGACCTATATCCTTGGTCAACATTGACTACAACATTGTTTTCAAAGCATTAGCCACACAATTAGACTCCTACTTACCAGACTTGTTGGGAAAAGAACAATCTAGATTCGTCAAAGGTCGCTTCATAACTGATAACACACGACTCCTTTTTAACGTTTTATCTAAATCTTCTCACTTAACACATTTCCTTGTAGCGATAGCACTAGATGTCGAGTAGGCGTTTGATAGAGTTGAATGAACTTATTTATTTCATACTCTTAAATGGTTTAGTTTTGGCCCTAAATGTGCAGCTTTAATTTCTCTTCCCTACTCTAATCCTCGTGCGGCTGTTTGTGCCAATGGTCTGATTTCCCCATTCTTTGATCTAGGGAGAGGTGTGCGTCAAGGTTGTCCTCTTTCCCCATTCCTTTTCAATTTGGCCTTAGAACCTTTTCTATCCAAATTACGCCAAACCCCAAATATACATGGTTTTCAAACACTAAATTCCCATATTAAACTTACCACTTATGCTGATGATATTTTGCTATTTATGTCTAAACCAAATGACTCCATCCCTGCCTTCTTAGCAGGAGTTCAAGCTTATTCCAATATTTCTGGTTATAAACTTAATAATGATAGATGCGAGATTTTGCCCTCAACTAAGTATACTTTTAAATCAGATTTTATTGCTTTTAACTTCACATGGAGTCCCAATCATAGTAAGTATTTAGGTTTACATGTTACCCCCTCAATTTCGGACACAGTATCTTTATGCATGAACAAATGTATACAAAAGATTTCAGACCTAGCTACTAAATGGCACCCTCTTTACTTGTCCTGGTGGGGCTGTCTGGACACTATAAAGATGATGCTCAATCCTATAATTATATACATTATTTCTAACATCCCTGTCCCTATTCCCATAAACAACTTTAAGAAGATTAACTCCGTCCTCTCCTCTTTTCTATGGAACAACAAGAAATCCTGAATGTCTTTACTCAGGCTAATTAAACCTAAAACAGAAGGTGAAGTTTACTTTCCCGATTTCCCGGCGTATCAAAAAGCATTCCTTTTACATCAGGCTTCTCTTTGGTTGCACGATCCCACAGAAGATTGTCCTTTATGGACTACAGTTGAGCGACTTTTTCTGCCCCCCTACTCCTTTGAGGAATACCTTTCCTTTTCACTCAAACCACAGGCCTTATCCACTCCCATAATCAAAATGACTTCTAAACTCCTGGTATCCGCATCCCTCACTGCTCATAGCACTATAGACTCCTTCATCAACTCAGCAATTTGGCACAATAAAAATCTACTTATTTGAAACAAACCATTCTATTGGAAGACTTGGCATCAGAGATGATTAACATGGATCCATCAGTTACTCTCACAATCAGATTTCATACCTTTTCCCTCACTTAGTCAATCTTTCAACCTACCAACCTCATTTATTCATAAATATAATCTACTTAAGACAGCTGTGGTGCACACATTTACCCAACTATCTAATATGCATATTTTTCCCCTCACTCCTGATCCTCCTTCATGACTTCATACCTTATTACAAACTATGCCCAAAGCTTCCTCCATATATAGGTATTTACACGGCACTGACACTGTTAGGCAGAAATCCAAAATGGAAGAGGCATGGGAACAAGATTTTGCGTTATCTTGGCCAGTGTCCTTATGGGACAGCTTATGGACTAAGATACGTAAATCATCCAGGGCAGCTAGTATAACCCAAACGCTGTTTTTTGTTTACAACAGACTGTTCTTAACACCGATTGCCTTAAGTAAAAAGTTTACGACTGTGCCAGATATTTGTTGGACATGTTCCTCCCCAAACGCTGATTTACTCCATATGTTATTTTCTTGTCCTATTGTACACACATTTTGGAAACAAGTATGGTCCTAAATCAACCAAATTTTTGGAACTCAATTTTCTTTTTCTCCTACTCATGTTTTCTTAGGAAGGTTCTCACCTTGTTGGGAACTTGGGAACTTTACTGTTAAAATTATTGATGTGCTTTTAGCGGTAGTATTTCAGTAAATTACTGCAAATTGGAAAGACTTCACGAAAATTTCTTTTAAGGCATGGTGATATGCTGTTTGCCATAATCACAGGTTGGACACCTCTTTTGTATATCCTATACACATGGCAGTAAAACGCCTCAATTTGTGGTCTCTGGTTACATTATACCTTGATGCAATTGCCAGATGATCTTTCCAACTACAACCAATCCAACAAGAGGTTCCAAAACCTCCTTAACCCCCAACTGTTCCTAAACTATTTGTTACTCCAATGTTGTTCAGAGTTAATCTTGTTGCTTATTTTTTCAATTTTTATTCTTGAGTCCGATTAATCTAACTTGTTGCATCTAAATATTTCATAATGATATGCATTTAATATTCTGAACTGTGTATTGACACCCTTATTCTCTCAATATATTTTTTTGGGAACTTAAAAAAATACTGGAAAGCATGATCACTTTAGGCATATAATGTGTGAGCGAATGCTACAGCCTTGACCTACATAATTGGAATATTAAATTATTGGATTGAGTGGCTAATGAGAAAGGAAAATAATGAAGAAGCAGGTTGCACAAACATTGAGCCAATAGTTAGAATCTATGTAGTGCATGCTGAAACAAGGAGTCTGTCATGTGATTTGCAATCTTTTGCATCTGGGGAATAAAATTGCAATGTGATCTGGAATCTGTCTACATTAATTCTTCCAATGTCTAATTTACCTGCACATCAGAAGCCAGCAGGTTTTCACTCCGCCTACAATTTTTTGATAATGACAATATCAAACAAAGAATTTGGAACCGGTCCAAGTACTTTAAAAATAATTATCTGTCTTCAACCTCTGTGTACCATTTGCATGGATCCTCTCTCAGTTTTTGGAAACTTGTCATGAAAACATAAAGATTACCCCTAGACCAGGGAACATACACATAATTCCCTCATGTACGTCCCTCAAATGAAACTCTGACAAAGCCATTTCCATTTCAGACTCACTCATAACCACGCTCACTTTATTACCTGTATCAATCTTTTTCTTTTTAGGGCAAGCATTTTTCTTCATTGTTTCTGTATTTTGTCAAATCCTTCCAATCTTTAACAGATTTAATCAAATCCTTTATATGCGCTCATAGAATTAGTAAATCCATTTTCTCAATTTCTGCTTCAATCAATTCCATTTCTATGCAAGGTCTTATGTCTTTAGATCAAAGTCATATTCTTCTGCTAAATGGTGAAACCTGGCAAAAAACATGTGCAAAGAACGCTTTTCTGAAATCCTAAAAATATAATCCTCCAACTACCCAGAGGAAGTGTGAATGTTTCTGTGCATGGCTGGCTACTGTTTTCAGTGGATTCTAAACTTTCCCTGATTATAGAGCCTTTAATAAGGTTCACTTGCAGCTACATAGTGGATCAGGTGCCATTTGATGATGAATACATTGAATTGAATTGAATTGAATTTAGTCTTGTAAAGCGCAGACTTAGCCCAAGGGCATCAAGGCGCTGATGTGGAGCAACCGGACACAGGAAAAATAGGGCTTAAGCAAAGGTATCAGGTAAAAAACAGTTTTTTTTAAGGCCTTGTGAAATAACAAAAGAGAGGCCTGACCGGAGATCTCTAAAGGAAGGGAGTTCCACAGTTTAGGCACGGCCGTGGGGAAGGCTCTGCCGCCCCATTTGACCTTCTGAAACCTAGGAACAACAAGAAGGTTTTTATGTAAAGATCGGAGGGGTCTACTGGGGGCATAATGCTGGACAAGCGACTTGATGTCTTCAGGGCTGGCATCATAAAAGGCTTTGTGGGTGAAACACAGGATCTTGAAAGTGATCCTGCGGTCCATCGGAAGCCAGTGCAGGCTCCTAAGCGTGGCCTTGGCTGAATTGTGGTTATGAAGATTCAACACCAGCTTTGCTGCCGTGTTCTGTGCCATTTGGAGCCGGTGGATAAGGCTCTTATTAATGCCCATAATAAGGGCATTGCAATAGTCCAGTCTGGAAGACATTAATGCCAAAGTGGCCTGTTTACGTGCATCAGGGGAAAGATAGTGGGAGATCTTCCTGAGAGTCCTAATAATACCAAAACAGGTGGAAACAGTCCTGTTCACCTGAAGATCTAAGAAGAGGGCAGTATCCACTATCACCCCCAGGTTTTTCCCGTGGGAGGCCGGGCAAGGGCACTCCCCGAGCACAGACGGCCACCACTCACTGGACCAGATTTCCCGATCATTCCAAAAGATCAGGACCTCGGTCTTCTCTCCATTCAACTTCAATAAATTCTCCACCATCCATTGGGAAACAGCCTCCATACAGTTCCTGAAATTATGGGTACAGTCCTTTACCGTATGTGTAATAGAGACCATTATTTGGGTGTCGTCCGCATATGACAACACCTCCAACCCAAATGATATCACCACACTAGCAAGCGGGGCCACATAAATGTTAAATAGCGTGGGGCTTAAAGAGGAGCCCTGTGGGATCCCACAGCGCAAGGGTTTAGGAGCAGAACCTAGAACTGGTGGACACACTCTGCAGCACCAGCTCTATTAATGCCTTATTATGACAAAGAATTCCAACTATGCTGTCAATAAAAAGCAGGGTGTGCTCTATCAGTCCTTACACTAAAGCATGGTGCTGTAAATTGGCCTGTCACTTACCTCTCTGCTACATTAAATCCAGAAGACTCATATCTTCCTCATTACCTGAAGTATTTAGCAGCTGTTTTTTCTGGCAATACAGCAAAGCAAGGTAATTGTAATGGGCTACACACTGATTGTGTTTGTTCCTCACTCAGTCACTAAACTCTGCACATGCTTAACAAAGCAAGAACAAACATTACTAGTGGCTGAGAACATACTAATCAGGAGATATAATACTTTGAATCCTGCAATGTTGCTACAGATTCCAAAAAATGATGAAGATAATGAGGACCCAAATCACAATTGCATCAATGTAACATAGTTGTGTATCAAACCAAGACAGACATCAAAGATTTTCCTCTTGCCACTGGGGTTTGTGTTCTTCCCTGCTGTGATGCCTGCTATTTCGGTTGCCTGGAGCCTACCTGCATCGCCCTACATGATCCCTCCTCACCTCTGATAGTAGAGTTCCGACCTGTCTTACCATGGTGGGGGCTTCCTGCGGCGACCTACCCTAGAATTCTAACTAGCTCACGAGTATGGGAAAACCCAGACCTACCAAATGGCAACACATGCCAGACAAGGCTGGTGCGATGGATTCTGCATTGAATGACAGAACTCTCACTAGCCTTCAACACTTGCAGCAGACCCTGCAAGCACACATGGTGCAATTTGATCAGGTACGCCAGGCTTTCCTGGATACTAAGACTTCACTAGAAGCCTGAATTGACACAGTATCAATAAGAGGTGAACTTACTACGTGCGGACCACTGCAAGCTCATGGACCTGGTGGTCGGAACTGAATATGCGCTGGTGATCCTTCACCCCTTCAATAAGGAATTGCAGGAACGCCTGAAGAAGGTGGAAGCAGAAGTTACCCTTTTATATCATAGAGTGGAGGATGCAGAGGGCAGATCTAGACACAAAGACAGCTACCTGCTAGACTTCCCAGAGTTCTCAGAGGGTCTAGCATGGAACTATGTCATGAGGAATATCTGGTGAAAAATGTCCTGGATGGTAAAGCAATGAATTTCTTTTCAATTGAGCAGGCGAACCCTACTCCGGGCTGCCCTCCTCTCCCGGACGCTCCCCCGTCCCGTTATAGCATGTCTCCTCAAATATCAAGACCATGACCTGCTCCTGCAGCGTTTTTGTAAAAAAGGCCCCTGGACATTTGAAAATGCTCAGATCTCAGCGTATCCTGATTTCACACTGCAAGTCCAATGTCGCTGTGACTCATTTCTGCGGGTCAAGCAATGCCTACGGAAGCTAGACATCAAATATGCACTCCTATTCCCTGCGTAATTGCAAGTTATCGATAATGATGCAACACACTTTTTCCACTCCCTAGAGGACGCCTGGATATGGCTCCATGCAAGAGATTTGCTGAAAATACCAATCACAGAGCACCCCGAGAATACCTGAACCAACCCCAAGCCACATCGACGCAGACGCCACCCACCAGGGCCACATCCTTCCAAGGACCAGGTGGCGGAAGAACAAGCTTGAGCGTTGGCGGAAGCCACCCTACATGGTGCAAACCCCTTCACCCCTCTGCGAGACAGTTCCCCCTCGGAGTCGGGATCGGACTCGGGTGACTCTCGCACCTCGCTGGACAGGGACCTCGGAGGACCGAAGAGGACTCCCAGGTCAGCAGATGATCTGTAAGTACTGTTACAGAGCTGCGTCCAGAGCCCAGCTTAAGTTGGCGCACCCGCCATTGCTTGCTGGTGACTTGTAAGCAGCACACAATGGGCACGGGACTGAGAGCTGTTTCTATTACTGAGCCCACACCACTGCTTCATTAGACATAGCTGACACGGCGTCACTACTGATTACACTCCTTTACTCGAACCCACGCCTTCCGCAGGTTCCTGTGTGGACTTTACGTTTTTATGTGATACTGCTTTTGTTTTTGTTCTCTTTATTGTTTATGTTGCTTGCCTTGGGGATGTTTACCTGGACGAGCCCTTCATGGCAGTTATCCTGGGGGATTTTTGTTTTCATTTTCTTGTTCTGTCTTTATGAGATGCTCTGTTTGGATCAGACTCACTTTGCGATACTCACCATCAGGTACTGGGCTTATTCCACACAGTACACGCATTGAAAGGTGGGTAGATGAACAGGACAACATGAAATGAAATTAAATGAAATGAAAATGAAATGGAAAAGAAGCTTAATAAAGCGCACTGCGGCCAAGCGGCTTCCTGGCGCTAGGGAAAGGACCAGACTCAGTGAGGGGAGCAGAGGGAACTAACCGGGGAAAGCCTGAGAAAACAGGAATGTTTTTAGGGCTTTACGGAAGTGGATGTAAGTGGGGATGGAACGAATGAAAAGAGGAAGACTTATAACATATACTACATTTCAGTCTCCCTGGTGCATGTTGCCCTCTATAGGCCTAATCTCAAGACAAACACACATGTTCCCCACTATCATTTAATGACCTGTAATGTGCAGGGCATGGCCACACCATTGAAATGTCATTGTATATTTGCCTATTTGAAAAGACCTCGTGTCCACATAGCAATGCTCCAGGAAACACACCTCATCGCCACTGAATTACAAAAACTCCGCGCACGTTGACATTGACAGGTATATGGCACCACGTCCATCTACTTCACCTGTGGAATTCTTATTTGGATAGCGCCGGGTGTTCCATATGTAGTGGCTACTCAAACGGTGGACACTGAGGGTGGATATGTAGTGCTTGAGGGTCACTTGGATGGCTCCCTCTTGGTCTTAGCTGCGATATATACCCCAGAGGCACGACAATGTGAATTTCTTGACTACCTCACCCCGGCTTGCTCCGTAACCCAACCTCTCCTGTCTTTTGGGGTAGTGATTTTAATTGTGTTCTAGATGTGGCTGTGTACCGCTCTGTGCCTTCACTCCGCGAGGTGCCATCTGAATGCGTGGCACATAATTTCTGCAGATGGGCATCCCACATGCGTCTACATGATGCATGGCAGCTCACACAACCAGTAGATCGTGAATACTCATTCTATTCTCCTGTACATGATGTTCACACCAGGATTGATCTCTTATTCTGCACACCTCACCTCAGCACTCAATTAACCGGTGTGGAATACCTGGCGCACATTTTGTCGGACCACTCTCCTCTGTTCCGCACAGTCCGGTGGGGCACTCCAGCCCCCTAATATCCACATAATAACTTCAACCAGTTTTTTCAGGTAGACCTCACCCAATATATAGAGCAATACTTTGCACTCAATGCCAACACTGCATCATCCTGTGCTATCGAATGGGATGCTCACAAAACTACGATGCGAAGCTATTGCCTCTGGGCCACTCGGGGTATACGCAGGAGACTCACGAAGACCTCCTGCTATCAAATGCAATCTTCGCCTACTAGAGGTGCAACTGACCAACAGGACAACAACTAATGCACAGCCTACACAATTAAACAAAGAACAATCTGATTGGAACAGATTTTCAAGTAAACACGATTACAAACAGTGTTTAACCTTCCAGCATGCTGAGCAGGATGCGCTGGGATGTCGCTGGCATGGGTAGTATGAGAGGAATACCAGCACGCTCCTATAGATGCAATAAGGTTGAGAGATGGCAAGTTGCTGTCCACACAGTTGGATATTAATGGAGTCTTTTATGGTTACCACAGTAAGCTCTATTCCGCCCCAGCTATGATACAGAACTGCACCCTGAGTGGCTTCCTTAATGCATTACAGTTACCTCGTTTAAACGCGCTACAGTGCACTGACCTGAAGGAACAGTTGCACTTAGATGAGGTGCACGCTACTGTGTCCTAGATATCCCGTGGTAAAACCCCGGGCACTCTTGGATTGCCTATCGAGCATTACTCAGCGTTCCTGGCCAATTGCCTCCTTCCAATTAGGCACAAACAAATGATGGACGGAATGCTGAATTAATCATACATTCACCCCAAGTCAAAAGACATGGGTTAAATCCATCATTTTTCTGCTCACCACGCCACCCCAGTTTGGACCTAGCTATATGCAAATCAGTCTTTACCCTGTGCCCCATGGGAATAGTCCAGCCCGAACTGCCAAGCCAGATCCTCCTGGGACCCGTTTCGGGCATCACCTTTCATCAGCTAGGCTAGCTTGAATCCTGTGGTGCAGTGAGCACGGGACCCACATCTGGGCATACCCATCCCACTTAGGGCACAAAGTGATACGCAAACAAATGATGGACGGAATGCCGAATTAATCATACAATCACCCCCAGTTAAAAGATATGGGTGAAATCCAGAGTTTCTTCTGCTCACTATGCCTCCCCTGTTTGGACCCAGCTATATGTAAATCAATCTTGACCCTGTGCCCCATGGGAACATTCCAGCTGGAACTGCCAAGCCAGGTCCTCCCTGTACCGGAAACAAGCATCCTGGATCCGGTTTCGGGGCATCACCCTTCATCAGCCAAAGCTTGAATCCAGTGGTGCAGTGAGCACGGGACCCACATCTGGGCATACTCATCCCACTTAGGGCAAAAAGTGATACGCAAACAAATGACGCACGGAATGCTGAATTATTCATACATTCACCCCCAGTCGAAAGATCTTGGTTAAATCCATTGTTTTTCTGCTCACTACGCTACCCCAGTTTGGACCCAGGTATATGCAAATCAATCTTGATCCTGTGCCCCATGGGAACAGTCCTGCCCAATCTGCCAAGCCAGGTCAGTCACGGACAGGAAACAAGCATGCTGGGACCAGTTTCGGGGCATCACCCTTCATCAGCCAGGCAAGCTTGAATCCAGTGGTGCAGTGAGCACAGTACCTACGTCTGGGCATACCCATCCCACTTTGTGCGAAAAGTGATACGCAAACTATTGTTGGACGGAATGCTGAATTAATCATACATTCACCCCCAGTCAAAAGATCTGAGTTATATCCATTTTTTCTGCTAACTAAGCCACCCCAGTTTGGACCCAGCTATACGCAAATCAGTCTTGACCCTGTGCCCCATTTGGAACAGTTCAGCCCTAACTTATTCAGGTCCACCCTGGACCGGAATAAAGCATCCTGGGACCGGTTTTGGGGCATCACCCTTCATCATTGAATCCAGTGGTGCATTGAGCACGGGACCCATGTCTGTGCATAACCCATCCCACTTAGGGTGAAAAGTTATACGGAAACAAATTATGAACTGCCCTGGCAGTTCGGGCAGGACTGTTCAAATTGGGCATAGGCTCAAGACTGATTTGCATATGGCTGGGTTCAAACTGGAATGGCATGGTGAGAAAAAAACAATGGATTTAGGCCCAGATCTCTGTACTGGGGTCAATGTAAGATATTGTTCTGTATTCTGTCCATAAATTGTTGTTTTTGTGCTGTTTCAATTATACACTCACTGATACACCCCGATCAATCTGGGTTCATTCCGGACCACAGTACATTCCTAAATGTCCTTCGCCTCTTACGCCTTCTCCACAGTACTCCTTCGGATGCTCATGACCAAGTGGTAGTGTTGCTGAACATTGAAGAAAGTGTTTGACACAATGACCTGGGACTATTTATTTGCAGTCCTCACTAGAATGGGGTTCAGCCCAGGTTTTCTGGATTGGGTACACACCCTTTACGCCACCCAAAAGTGCATGTTAAAAATGGACAGGTTATCTACAATAAATTCTTTATCCAGAGGGGTACGAAACAAGACAGCCCCTTGTCCCCCCTCATATTTGCCCATGCCATGGAACCCCTGGCCTGCCAACTCCACCATTACGCAGCAGACTGGGTCCTACGCGAATATGATTTACATCACATAATCTTGTTATTTGCCGATGATGCCTTGATCTTCTTACGTGATGTTGAAAAGCCCCTACCCAACATAATGCAGATCGTAGAAGATTTTGGCTTTCTACCCGGTCTGAGGGTCAACTGGCCCAAGTCTTGTGTTTTCCCACCAGTGCACATACCAATAACTGACCATTTAACACACCCAGAATCATGCCCACAATGGTGCTATGATACTGTCAAGTATCTGGGTATACATTTATATCACTCTGACTGTGATCTTCTAGAAGGTAACTTGGACAAGGTCATCAGCTCCACATGTCTTTCACTCCCCTTTTGGTGCTCGCTTCCACTGTCCCACTAGGCCAGGTCAAAATTTCCAGAATTTGTAATATTACCCTGCCTGTTGTATTGTTTTGCAGCTCTACCCCTTGTGCTCCCTAGAACCCTCTTCTGCAACTTGAACGGATTGCTATTGGAATTAATTTGGAGTTTGAGCCACCGACGGGTGTCTCTGATGACTCTACAGTGCCCAATTACAAAAGGAGGGATGGGGGTGCCCAATTCTGAGTTCAATCACGCCGCAGCACACCTTCAATGGCCCATGTCCTGGTTGAGTGCCCTGACATGCCCGAAATTCTCCCTCATCCGACATCCACACAATCCTACAGTGAACTGCAATTTATACTTGGCTGTCTGACTCTGCTATTCAACCTATGCCTACATTTGCTGGCTTTGCTATGTGCACCTTAAGGGCCACACCCTACCATATTCTCCCTCCATTCCCATCTGGGATTAGCCCCCATTACGCCTGGCACAGAGGCAAGTTGATTCACGGCCATGGAATGATGCTGCTGTTGCCCAAGCAGGGGATCTATATAACAAAGCAACACTCATGCTATACCCTGGGCTGACGGAGATGTACGAACTGCAGGTGGGACTCTTCTTATCTTACCATGTATTACGAAGGGTAGTTTATGAAACGTGGAATGACTGGGTGGCTGAACCGCCTTTGTCTCAATCTCTGTCCCTATTATTGACATCTGACTCCACACACCATGCTGCCACGCTCCTGTACTCTGCCCTTAACATTACTTCTCTTGCAATAGCAAACAACAACAGTTTGCGCAGTGAACGTTAGCTTTCATACAGAATGTTCAAGTCTCCGATAATATGCCTATGAAAATGTGTAAATGTAAGCAAAGTTATTTCATTGAACCTTATCCATACAAGCATTCAACCAAATGAGAGTCACATGTCAACATTCAACAAAAGATGTCAACTTTAAACATGAGCATGTAATGTGACCATAAGACAGCATTGGAACAATTTTGACTTTGGAACAGAGTTGGAGTGGTCTTTTGAGACTCAGAGTACTAGTGGGTCTTACCTGAATGTTGCCTATAGTGAATGAGGAAAACCACTATATCTATAGTGAGGAGAGAGTAGGACACACGGAACTACCTTACAACCACTAGAGCCCTGACCTCAGAGGGAATGTGTAGTTGTTTGTGAATGTCACATTTTCCTTTGTGGTGTTAGTGGTAAAATAAATTACCTCTTTTATCACAAAAGTGAGTATTTGTCTGGACAATAATTTGTTGCTCTGTGTGTTTTAAGTTTTGAGCCTATCTTCTCTGCCCTGTACCCACCTCACCTCAGGGAGCCTTTGACTGCTCAGACCACACTATTCCTGAGAGTTGAGTACTGGAAGTGTTCATGGCCCAGTGCTCAGGATCAAAAGTAGGTCGGGCCTTGGGACATCAGAAGTAAAAGGCCTCAACCCCCATCGTGGGCCCAGAAGATCCTACATGCCCCATGGATCTCTGAACGGAGTTCTGACAGCTAAAGTGCAATATTCTGAGCTGTAGCAGAAGACTTGTGTTAAACGTGCATTACCAGCAACAGAGTTATTCAGGGAAAATGAACACATATAGCCATGAGTTACATAGACAAATCAGAAGGAACCTTCACTAGGCGTCAAGCAGACTTCATAGTAGTAATCCTTTTTAAATCTACTGAAGTATATCTCGGTGATAGTCTGCCTTTTTCCAAATTGGGCTGAAGCCTATCCGACTAGGAGATAAGATAATGATAATGATAATGTTATTGTTTGGTTAATGAAAACCTTTACAATTTTCACTTTAAAAAAAAAAAAACAGGTCGTAGCAGCATGATTCATGATTAAGAAATCGAAAGAGCGTATCATGAAATGTGCACTCATTATATAAAAATAATTGATACATTAATCAGTAATTATTGTCGAATAGAGTGAATTGGCAAAATCTTATAACCATTGTTTTTTCAGACAGATTTCCAAAAGGTTTACTGATACTGTTGCTTTAGGTGCCTCAAACTGAGGTAAAAAGGGAGTAAGGATCACGGAGACTAAAAAAGAAAAGAATATTTGGGTCTCTGTTAAGGGACAACATAACAATGTTCGGTTGGTTAAAAACAGCAGCAGTAGTTTGATACTGATGAGTGTTGCGCTCCAGCACCTGCCTTCTGGATGGAGGTTGAGCTGGGTAAGTGATTTTCACTAGAAGGTGGGACTATAAGAGTCTTTTAATAGTGATGGTGAGGATTGCTGGTCACTTGATGCAAGGTTTTTTCCTCTGCGGCTTCCATGAATCGTACAAAGCAGCACAATAACTGTACGTCTTCACCTCCGAGGCATGCCTTCACTGCTTGTCTGCAAGTTCTTATCTCCCTGCTTAAAAAGATGGGCTTCAGTAACTGCCTCCCTTCAGTTTATAGTACTCTGCAGATGCACAGTCAATAAGTGTAATACACTCTCATTGACTTCCCCGCATAAGCGACATGTAGTCATTTCCAGGAGGGAATATGGAGAAGAGATGTTAGCATGCCCAATCGATAATGAAGGTATTTTTCTTTCTTTTTCCTGAACATAACTATTAAATACAAGCTAGCAAAAATATGGGCCTCGACAACTTCGAAATGGCCTGATGCTCTCCTACGTGTAATGATGAGTATTGGGAATACTCCAAACAAAAATACTGGTTACTCCTCACATGAAGTACTCATGGGGAGAGCTATCTTTATTCTGTGCATCCCCTCGGCAGCACTTGTATCAGTAAGTGATGACATTATGTTGGACTACTGTGAAGGTTTAGCTGATGTAGTGAGATCTGGCAGACATCAGGTGAATTTGGCAATGCCATAAGCAAAAGAGTTGTGTCTTGCTTAGCAACCTGGCGATTAATGCCAATAAAGATACATGTTCACAGGAATTGTCTGGTACCACGGTGACAAGCTCCATATCAAGTAAATCTTTTGACTAACACTGCTGTGAAGTGTGCTGGAACTTCACAGTGGATCTCCGCAGCTCCTACATAGAGGGTGAAGCCTGCAGATAAAGAAATGGTGACCACAACCGCAGATTTATAGTGTCAAGCTTGAGTTTGCTGCATGGATCCAAGGAGGGGAGAAGAAGAAGTTGCTCTAGCTGGTTCAGAAGTTACAGGGGTGAAGAAGACATCATCTACATTTAAGAAGAAGAAACATTTCCAAGTTATGAGCAACAAGAATACATTGAGACTGAAACTCCAGTTTATGAGAAGTTGAAGCTGAAAATTCTAGTCCCCCCCCCCAAAGAAAATGATTTATTGTGAGCTAAGCAGTGTTGCAGGGAAAAACACAAGTTCAGTCATGAATGGAGAAGAAACAGCAGTAGTCACAAGAGAAGCAGAAGAGGAGAGTATGTATTGAAGAGAAAAGTGGACTGAATCCATGAGAAGGTGTAAGAGATTGCACTGAACTGAGAGATCAGCTGCAGAAGAACCAGAGACATCTGAAGTTGATTCTGAATGTAGGGAAAGTGAACCACCTGTAGCTAAAAGACAGACAAGAGAGAGAGTTCCAAACAGAAAGAACACATCTCCTAAGTGGGCTTATCTAGCCTCAGTTGTTGCAGAAGAAGAGTAAGACATAGAAGCCTATCATTTAACAAATTGCTGCCAGTTCATCTCAGAAGAAGAATCACAAGAACCATCTTGAACTCAGTAAAAACGTTTGATGAATTGTTAAGCTGCAGTTTTGAAATGCATAGAATAAATGAACTTTTTTAAAAATACTTTTGTACTTTAGGGGGTCAATTCCGATTCCGGAAAAAACGCTCCGAATAGCTGTACAGAGCGTTTTTCCCGTACGAATCGTACCCTGCAACGTCCCCCGTACGTACGACGAAGTACGATTCGTACCAGGAGCTGGACTCCGTACGAATCGCACAGAGACCGTACGAATCAAATCCCAGTACAAACCTCCCTCGGAACCCGCTGTACGCGACATCCGTACGGTTCACGGCTGGTTTTTCCGACCCAGCAAGTACGATTCGTGTTGGGTACGCACCGTACAACGCTTTTTCTACAGGAGCCGAAAACATCCGGAGAAGCAGAGTTTGCCTCGAAACAGGTATGGAACGGCCCCCCCGGGTACGGTCCGTACACCCCATGATTGCAGGGGTACGGTACGTACCCTGGCGATCATGGGGTGTACGCACCGTACCCCGCGATCATGGGGTGTACGCACCGTACCCCATGTTCGCTGGGTGTAAGGTGCGTACACCCTGCGATCGCGAGGTACGGAGCATACACCCCATGATCGCAGGGGTAGGCACCGTACCCCTGCAATCATGGGGTGTACGGACCGTACGGTGTGTATGTGATTGGGTGCTTTTCTGTACGAATCGCCCTTTCCTGACGTGGACCGTACGAATCGCGTCCTCATACCGGTCCGGATCGTACTCGTCGGGTCGTACGGCATGTTTACGATTCGTACGGAGAGGGCTCCGGATACGAATCGTACGGACGTTTTTTTCCAGGATCGGAATCGACCCCTAGGTATCTGGATAAGGACAATAGGTGTAGGTGGTCTTGTAATCTATGGATTGAGAGAAATAACTAAACATTTAAAAAAATGAGAGTACCTTTTTTTTGTTCAAGATTTTCCCGTCTCATTTTGTTTTGACTTATTAGATGATGGTTGCCAATAGCAGACTAAGGTACTGTCAACATTTTAATATATTTTTGTTGATATTGATATTAATAATATTAGTTGCCCTGTTGTGTTTAATATCTCCAGTTGGATATGTTTCACCAACTTAAGTTGAATCAACCACCATGCAAAACTATTTAGTACACATGAAGTCAACACAAATATATTGATATGTAGGAAATGGTGTCTGGACAACATATTGAATCAAAAATATTGTGATTAAAAAATATTGTGTCAAGAATATCTGGCATTTTTTTTGTCCTCGTTTCCGACAAATGGTATGAGCTCGGGTGAGGAGTCACCACAGAATTAGTGATGACAATCTCCCTTTGTGCTACCTCCAAGTAAGTCAGGGACCACATCCAAGATTACAAAGGGGTTTGGAATGATCCTAATGCTCACTCCCTTGTTGGTTTATAGGTCATAATCACTGGACAGCAGAATCTCTCCCAAAATTAATGTTTATAGGTACCCACATTTCCACCCTTTTTGCAGCCTGGTAACAGTGATCAAGCCTATAAAAACATTGGGCCGAAAGCAGACCAATCTACGAACATTGGAGATATAGCCAACTTCCATTTTGTGTATTTTTTCTTAGTATAAGCAATATGGATAAAATAGGAGAGAACATTGTTTTTTTCGCAATTTCTTCGAGGAGCCTTCATCTTCTAAAATAACAAAAATCACCAGTGCATGGCTTACCTTGATTTCTCTGCTCAGTGTCTCAGATAGAGTCTTACCCACTTCTTGCCAGAAAGACTGGATATTGGGACACTGCAAGAACATATACTTTTCATTCCCCATCTCCAAACGATGCTTAGGGCAAGCCTTAGTTCCCAGACCTCCTAAACTTGACAACGTCTTCAGAGTCCAATAAGCTCTATGAACTTTCAATAAATGGTTCTTCCTGAGAGATGCAGATTTTACAGAATCCCAAAGAATAGATATAGATACATCATCATCATCAGACTTTATTCAAATTTTTCAATGCATACATTTTTTGACAAATAACTTAAACTTGCCTTACACAACCAAATCTTGTTAAAATATTATGTCAAATGGTACAAACAATGCCCGTTTGAATCAACATAATACAACCCTTCACGATCAAAGTCCATCATCAATTGCAATAGAACCACTAAAATAAAATGTGATTCCTCAATTCATAAAATCAAATAGAGCCTTCACATTCATTAACTCTTCATAAAGTACATACATTTTAATACATACAGATAAAACTAGATTTAAAAACAGATCATGTTTAAAATATATTTAATTGCCTGCATCACATCTACATTTTAATGCAGCCCACAAAAATTATTCTACCCCAAAGTACACATTATGTTCAACTAACTGTAGAATAATAAAGTGCTGGGCGACATTGTATAAAATTATATTTTCAGAGCCGGGGCACAATATAGGTTTTCCTTTGAGCCAAACAAAAAACAAAAAAATAAAAGATGCAAATTAGTCTGGGCAGACCTTCCGTTGCAGGGTCAAGGGGGGCAGAGAACTTACTGTATGAATGTTAGACGGAAAAACAAGCATAAGGAGAGTCATATTTGAATGAAACCATATCAAGATGAAGAGATGTTGGGAATTCGATTCTAATGACCAATAGTATTGAGTGCCAGGTTTCACAGGGAGCATCATATGATATAAAAAACAGAAGTTTTGTGTTTGTTGCATGCCCACCTGTCTCTAGCACCTTTATCTAAAAATAGCTTTTTAAGCTTTATCCTTGGAAAGCTACTGCAAGCAGATGGGGATTATAAAAAAGTGTACGTCCCAAAGTTGCAGAAGTAGAACTGACATAATTCAGCCAGGGAATCTTGGTAGCAAATGCAATTTTAAGCAATCCCTCAGCACCACCTGATTTTAATTGACAGAGTTTCAATAATTCCATATCGAATGCCATGAAATCAATAGTGCCAATCGGAAATTATACTCAATATATGGGAAACTCAGCTCGTTGTGACAAATAAAATTAACACAGCTTGAGGGCAGTGATGGAGTCTTCCACACTTTGCAAATGAGTGATTTCCATCACTCCCCAAATTGCTGCACCATGTGATGCAACCGCCTTACCCATTGCAGAATAAATACTCAATATATCTGGCATTGGCCTAGACCACAGCTTCTTCACAAAATTAAACATTAAAACAACATTTTTTCCAACAGGGCAGCACAATTAGGGACCATTGCCTTCCACAGGGATTTCCTGTCAAATAACACCTCCTGGTATGAGAAGGTCTCCACTACCTCTATCTTTCGGTTGGCTGCATAAAAATCAGGGGTTGGTGGTAAACTTTGCTCCACCAGCGGAGTTTACGGCGTTTGCACTCCACGTTCTGCTTGGAATGTGGAGTCTGGCAAAAAACTCCGCCTCCACCACAGCACAGCCGAGTTTACCACCTACAGCCGCCTTAACTTGTAAAGTTATGTCCTTTGTTGTTGTTGTTTTGGCAGCATAAGAGAGAATTGAGGAGCCGGGTGGCAGGGCGCATGCGCGGAGCTGGGTGGGGGCTCACAGTCACAGACCCAACCTGCAGGTTTCAGTTTTCATTCTGAACTGGCAATCTGTTGTGCGCCTGCTCTTGGGCAGCCAGCTACGAGTCCCATCGGTAGAACGTAGATGACCAGGAGGAGCTGCAGCCAGGGAGAAGGTCTGCGAGATGATCCACTGGCCCGAAACTGACAGGTAGGTGGTGAGTGCTTGGGGGTCAGGGGGCCCCTTGCGACAACTTCTGCTGGACCCATGCAGTGTTTGTTTTGTCCTAGCCACCGCCAGATAGCTTACCAGTAGAAGGTGGGACTCACAGGAGGCCTAGGCTGAGCTTCCGAGCATCATCCCCAAGCACATCAGCTGAGCCTCGGGCACCGGTAGCCCATCTCCTCATACCAGTGTCCCGCAATGGCCCCCTATGCTTGACCCACCTTACTCCGAATTGGAGGCTTAATTAAACTACATGCTGGGGGGTGTCTTTTTCGCAGAGCACGCCCCCACCCACTCCTATTTGAATTAACTCAAATAATTCCTGTGGATGCGCCTCTTGCTGTGCTTTCCCTTAGAGTTGCTATTAAAGTCATGGGTGTGGGGCACTTCCCTTCCCCTTCTCCACCTCTTTTACCCACCCTATACTCTCAGAAGACATGATGTGCTTTTGAAATCCTAATTAGAAGTCATTCCACTAATTGCAGGAGCTTTTCTGAGGACTGTTTAGAAGGAAATTCGACATGGATTCCTGCTCTTTATTGCCTTTTCTCTATCAATTTTGTAAACAGACAAATTAAATAAGTTCTCTTTTCCTCAGGAGGCTGCGATTTTGGGAACAAAGAGACCTTTTGTGATTTTGGAGAGAAAGCTTAGGATCCGACATAGGGCGTCAAGTTGAACTGTGTCAGATGTAAATAGTTCAGGCAGTCATATTTTCTACTTGTAGTTTGATGAATGTACATTCAAGCCATTAAAGATTGAGTACTAAAACTACCAGTATGCAAAGGGGAAACCAGCAAAGGGAGATTGGTTGTATGAAAGAAAATAGTAATAAGTTATTTGTTTTGAAGCCAAATAACATGTCTAATACAGCAAGAAGTGGGTGCCAGCCCTTAAATATGCGATTATTCCAAACTCCTGCATGTCCCTCTTCAGACTAGGGTGGAGCAGAGCGGAATTTCACAGAGTTTTTTTTCAACTTCGCTGAATTCCATTTAGTGAAGCTCCACGAGCTCTATCCACCCCTGATAAATCTCTGGAGGTTCTTAGGGGAATCCCTGAAATAAGCAGATGAGATTTGGATTAATTTACATGTAGTGCCAAACTCGACATAAACTTGGTATACTCCTCTATGAGACTTTGCAGCACCCTATGGGTCCTAGCTAGGAGCACTGCATTGTCTGCATATAGGAGTATGGGAAGGGGAGAAGCTTCAATGTAAGACACATCTTTAACACACTCTGCCAATGCCATAGTGATCCTGTTGGTTATAGAGCAAACAGGAAGGGAGCGAGAATGCACCCCTGTCTCACACCCTTCTGGATGAAAATGGGTTTTGTGCACTTTCCCTCCCTGCCATAGCAGACACATGAGGTTGCCTTATAAATGTGATCATGAATGTCTCAATGTCGATTTGCTCCATTATTAACCTTAGCTTTCTATGGACCACACAGTCAAATGTGGCAAAGAGGTCCATAAGAGCCATATACAAATTTCCTTTTTGCCACTGTGTACTTAGCCATTACAATGGCCAATTTTAGACATTGATCTATGGTTCCTTTACCCTTTCTAAAGCCATACTGAGCTTCAGTAAGGGCTTTCTGTTCCTCTACCCAATCTTCCAGTCTATTTAATAACAAATGTCCCACCAGTTTAGCAGTGTTATCAATTAATGATATAGGAAGATAATAGATAGGACTAGATCGGTCCCGTTTTTTATAAACAGTAAAAATAACTGAGAGATTCCAAGATTTAGGAGGACCAAGCTTAGCTATGACATTAAAAACGTTAGTCAGCAGATACTTGCATCAAGCGTGTTAACTCCAGCGCCGGCAGGTCTCTTCTCCAGGTCTCATCTGGCACGGTAAAGACTCCATCGACACCTTGCACTAGAATCCAATACCATTTTGTCATTTATCTTTTCTGGGGAGCACATCCTTCTAGCTTTCCTTCCCATTCCAAATTCCCTTTTTCCTCTTTACTTAAGCCTCATGCAAAACTCGCTGTCTTATACTACTTACATTTGAATAGCCTTTTGTTCGTGAGTTGAAGTAGAGTTTCCCAAGTCACCCGAGTATCAGCCTCAATAATCTGGCCCCATCTATCGTCACCTGCTTCCATCAAAGGTCTCGCTTGCTAGACTGTCTTGTAGGTATACAGGTTCCCCGGGTGAATTCCAGTTCGGGGCAAATTCAATGTAGTAAGGCCTCCTTAGTACCCGCCTGATCTGGACCCATAGCCTACAGGCAGCACTCAATCTGATCTTCTTAAACGAACTGGGATGGTCAATCTTATATCAAAGATGTATGTCCCCATACGGCACATTTATCACCTAGGCTTAAAACAGGGGAGTTATCTGCTGGGCCCCTCCCATTAACAACATTCTTAAGTTTTCAGCTGAAAAGCGTAACACTAGACCTTAAGTTCTGGAAATGCCAAACCATCTTCATATTTGTTCCTCTTAGGTATTTCCTGTTTAATCCTTTAGATGACCAGAGAAAGCCAATTATTTTGCCCTGACGTTTTTTAAGCCATTCAGCTCTAAAAGTTAGGGGAATCATGTTAAAGATAAAAGAAATTCTTGTGATTATCGCCATTTTCACCATATTAGTTTTCCAGATAATAGTGAGGGGGAGACACCCCCATACTCTAAAGCTTCTTGGTCTCCTTCATAAGCTTATTAACATTTAATTTGGGCGTTCTCTCCAAATCCTGTGCAACCTGAACTCCCAAATACCTTCATTTTCCTCACCGAGGGATAATCCCAATGAGTATTCTAAATCATTGCCTCTGTTTTTTGTTGATTTATTAAATATACGGAGACCCTCCCGAAACCTCCCAGACCTTGCAGAAAGGCAGAGAATGAGCCTGCAACATCTAGAGTAAATATCATTAAAAAAGGGTAACTCACGTTGTCAAAGGCCTTATGGGCATCAAAAGTTAAAACCATTACTGGAATTTTTTCTTCTATTGCCATATTTATTGCTCCCACCAAATCATGTGTCAGCTCATTGAGCTGTCTCCACTTGATAAATCCTTTATGATCTTAATTGACTGAGGCCCCTATCACCTTCTCCAATCTTTTTGATATCTAAATTAAGCCCATAATCTTCAAATCAGCAGGGAAAAAGTCAATTCTGGTAGCATGGCCATATTTTTTGTTGTGGAACGTGAAGCCTCTCCTTCCGTTTGCCCTCTGTCTCCAGATACCAACCGTCCCCTAGTCTTCCATCACCTGCCGCACATGTGCCCTCATCTTAGGACAATTCACTGTGCCTCTTGTGGCGGATTTATCAAGGCCCAGTGATACATTAGAGTTCCTCCTATATATATAGGGACTTTAACCACTAAAGGCTAACAATACAAGGCTCGTAGGGGATCTGGATCATTAATGTTTGAACCATAATAACCTAAAAGGGTGTACCATGCTCTACGTATCTAGACATTTGCTATTAACAACCGCCCTCCAGGGTCGGCTATATATTCCCCCAAGATTGCCTGAAAAGATCAGTTAATCAAAATTGCCACTTTGCGCAACACAAGTTATCCCTGCATGCAAAGCTACTAATCTATCTTTGCTTCCATAGAATACCCTCATGTTCCTTTTTCAATAGGTGTGTCTCCTGTAGTATTACTATTCCACTGTTTGCTTGTTTTAGCTATTCAAGGATTTTCCTGCTCCCACTTTTAACTCTAGATCATTCACATTCCATGATAAGAGCCACAAAAAGTGTACCTTAGTAAAATCTATCTTATATACTTCTGATAAAGCTCCTGAGAATCTACTCCCCTAGCATACGACTCGCTCCCTCCACTGACACTTTACCACATGCTCTTACAAGTGAGGACCCCCTTTTTTGTCTTTTTCACCCAGATGCTCCCCACCCAGTGCAGTCAACCCCACACTGTCCTCCACTATGCCTTACCCGTCCCTCCCTGGGGAACCCTCCCTGTTTCCTTTACGGGTATTCCTGCTGTGCCCATTTGAGTCCTCCACACCTCCTGCATCTAGTTTTAACTTTTAGAAATCTACTTCTGGTGCACTGCAATTTGTTTAATTACATTTTCCACCTCCTGTGGCTCTTTCAAACTGTGCATTTTATTGTTCCACATGAATTTCAATGTTGCGGGGAACTTTATTTGAGCAGTAGCTCTCAACTGCCGAGATCTTGAATATGCTTCCCCAGCTCCCATTGCCTCTCCTGTGTTGCCCTTGAAATTTCTAATTTAATGTAGAAAGTCCATTCACCGTTCCTAAAGCTGCCAGTCTGTAAAGCCTCCACTGTTCTTTTAAAGAATAAGATTTGAAATTAATCAAAATCTTTCTTGAATTTGTTTCTATTCTGGTTGCTTCTAAAAGTGTCCCGATGAATTGATTGGATGTCTGCAGCCAACTCACTGGGGTCTACCAAAGTGATACACTTCTTCAGGAAACTTATCAGGAAGCATTTGAGGTTCGTTCCTTTAGTACCTTCTGTGATATTTATTAACCTCATGTTATTCCTTTTTGCATTGTTCTCAAAAGACTCTATCTTATCGAGGAGCTCTTTTTCCCATGTTTTCAATGCATGTATCTCCTCCAGATTTATTACAACAACTGTGTTTAGCTCCTTCAGTGGAGCTTCCATAGTGTTCATCCTCTCCATCAGAGTGTTCATTTTGCCCTCTAGAGTCTCACAGTTCTCTTCTATTTTTGCTTTGTTGTTTTCTGAAAACCACAAGCATGGATATATTCTCTTCCATCAATGCTACCTAGAGACTTTCCACACCTAACTCTAATTGTGTTTGTACATTTCCCTGTGTTCCTTGAGCCTGTGACTGCAGACATTCAGACTGTCCCAGTTATGGCACTTTCTCTGCACTCGCTATTGCTTGGAATCTATTTGCAGTACTAATGGCTACTTTGTCCCTCTTTGTGTCCTGTCTGTCACCATACATGATGCAAGTGCTTCCCTATTGAAAATGCAAAGGGTTCGATAAACTGTCTTGGTAAGGTGGCCAGTGTCTACTCACGTCTTTGCTTAAATGTACTTTGAAAAATGACCTCAAAGAAGGGGTGACCTTAACGCTATGCTGTTATTTCACTGCACCTCCCAGATGTTTCCCCTGACTTATCTCTGTCTTCTGAGGGACAAAAAGCATCTTGAACCAGAGAGGGGCACTCAAACTATGAGTCAGAGGCTTTTATGTTCCTTCTGGATGTGTTATGGACCAGAGATTGAGAAGGAGGGTGTTACAGGGCCAGTCCATCATCGAAGCCCGAGGCCTTACGCTTCTATTCCCTCTTACAGGGGAGTCCATTATAAATCTGCAGTTCCATGCAGCATACCTGTTTTTAGCCTTTCCTGGATCAGCCCCGGCACTTCCTCCTTTCCCCAAAAGCACGGCCCTTTCTCCTTTAATCTACTTTTCTGACGAAGGCAGAATAAACAACTCCCGGGCGTTTCCTCCGCTGCTTGAAGTAGCACTTCTGAACTAGCTCATTAGACGCATGTTGACAGTCGCTTTCTTGAAAAACGTTGGTGTGCCTGCAAGCCAGCTAACCCTGCCTGGGGTTCCCTGGAAGGAAATCTGAGATGAGGCTCGCTGGTCCTTTCAGAGCCACAGTGCCACCTCTCTCCACCACACAGCCCACCACCCTCGCTGCGTACTCCTTCCCGCAGATGCTGCTGATCCGTCGCTGCTGTCCCGAGACTCATCCACACCTCTCTGAAACCGCCAAAACCACCAGGATTACAATGTGACCCGTCCCAACCAGATAGGGGGGTGGGGTTAAATTATTTTCACTTTTGGAGTGTGTTTTTTTTATGTTGTGTTTCAAAGTTTAGGGATATTAGCAAATGGTTATAAAAATGTATGTATAAATAATAGCGATAAACATATTATTTTATATGTTAATGTTTAATTATAAATATATTGGTTTTTAGTTTGGGTTATTGTGTTTTTAAGTCATTTATATTTTATTTTATAGATCAAAAATGATCTGTGTGTATGGATTATTGACAACGTTTATAACATTTTTATTGTCCAACACCTTGCATACATATTTTTAGATAGTAGTTGAAATAGTAAATGTCAGCCTTTTAGTGTCCAACGCCTTCCCCACATTGGTTTAGATTGCAGCGGGAATAGTAAATGCCCCCCTCTTTATTGTCCAACATCTTCTCCAAATTGGTTTAGTTTGGAATGGGAATAGTAAATGTCATCCCTTTAGTGTCCAACACCTTCCCCAAATTGAATTAGAATATTTTGGGAATAGTATATGTTACACCCTTAATGTCCAACACTTTACCCAGAATGGCTTATATTGGAGTGGAAATTGTAAATGTCACCCCTGTAGTGTTCTACAGCTTCCCTAGATTGATTTAGATTGAAGTGGAAATGTAATTGTCACCCCTTTAGTGTCCTACCCCTTCCCCAAATTGGTTTAGATTGGAGTGGAAATAGTAAATGTCACCCCTTTAGTGTTCATTTCTTTTTCAAAACGGTTTACATTGAAATGTGATTATTTAATGTAACCATTTTATTGTGAAATACTTTTTTAAAGTATATTTCTATGTAGTAGGAAAAGTTGATGTCATTTAATTAGTATTATTGGCATTTAGAAAGATAATTTAAAAAGTAGCTGGCTGTATATTTGTAATAAATAACAATCTTATTTACTTGTTTTCATAGAATAAAGATATATAACACATTTTTCAATTGTAATTTTTTTTTCAAAGTTTATTTAATGTGTATTTTAAACATATATAGTTCCAGGTAAAAAACATTTATATATAAATGAATAAAAAATGCAATACATTTTTATTATTAAAAAACAATGTAAAGCATATTTAAACAGTATTGGATGTTGTACATTTTCCTGGTTTTTCTTTCTTTTGTTATTATTTTTTTTTACATTTCTTAAATTGTTTCATGTACTATTTTTAACATCATTTTAATTCTATTCTATATTTGGCATTTCTAGAGCGAATGGCTACGCAAACGGGCCTCCCAGCACTAACAAATTATACCAGTGCTCATATTGGTGTACGGGGAAAGGCGACAGGAGTAAAACCCATAGACCGAGTTGAGATCTAGGTGTATATGTATATTTTTTTTTAATACAGGTTTTATTAGTCCAGTAGCACATATCAAGCAGCGCCCTGTAACCCAGAGGCAACTGCACAATCATTACAACCAATTCACATTTGCCTTCGACTGTTCAGTTCAAAGTCTTTCACCCCCTCAGGAGTTTCTGCCCCAAAAACAATAGCATAGAACAAAAACTCCCATATTCCCAACTCCCCCCACTCCCAACTCCCCCCCAAACCCCCCCCAAGGTCACACAGGTCCACCACTCCATCACCACAGTTATGCTGAATAATCATACACCGTAAGGCATCCACGGTCCACCCCACCCCACCATCGGCACAGTTCATTGTATTCGCATGCAGTCTCCCCTAACCCGGCAGTAACTGCTCATCCACCACAGGAGGGTCCAGCCACAGGCCCTGATATTCTGCCCACCTGTTCTAGATTTTATAGTGTTTGAGTGAACACCCCCTTGCCACAAAAATAGGCTGCTCCAGGCCCATGCAGAAATCAAGACAATTTTTCCAGACTGCTACTGATGGGGCCCTCGACGCTTTCCATGCCTGTGCAATGTCACGCTTTGCTAAGGTGAGCCCTAACAATAAAAGGTGTTGTTTGTACCTGTTACCCCCAACCCCCTCCATTACATGTAAAAGGGCCAGCTGCGGCGTGCGGGCCAACTGCCACCCCAGGACCTCTGAGAGACATGCAAAGACATGCTTACCTCGGATGATGGAAGGCCAGCCGTCCAAGTACGGGTGCCGAGGCGCAGTGCTAGGGCAGATGAGTTGCCGGAATCCGTGTGGGGCTAAAGTGTAACGCGATGCGTATTGAGTGTAGTTATGATACTTCTGTGATGGGAGTGGCCCAAGTGTGGCGAGGTTGATGGGGGCGTGGCTATGTGGGGCAGCAACGGCAAGCATGGAGGGACTAAGGAGAGTTTATGGAGAACAATGAACGTGCATGCGTGGAATTATAGGGAAAGCTTTAGGCAACGGGTTTCCGGGAAAGCAGTGGCGGCTGGTGACATTTGAATGTAGTGGGGCGTAAGGGCAGACAACCAAATGGTCCTGCTTGTCGGCTCGCAGCCGCCCGCTTCGCTCGCACCTTGCTGCTTCTGCTGCAATGAATACATGCACTAAATTCATTCTTGGCCAAAGTCTGCAGCTTTTACTGCGTTTTTGCTACTTCTGTGATGGTACCGTGTGCAAGTATTGCGACAAACTGTCTGTACTCCCGCTGAACTACCTGCTTCTGCCGCAACAAGCACACTTTTTGCCATAGCCTCCTGCCGTTCAGCGTGTGGTGCTTTTACTGTGTGTGACATCTGCACAACTGTGGTGTTTTGTATCATGCCCAATAGCACATTCCAAGCACAGCACTCAACATAGCCCCAAGTGATATAGTAAGCTAAGCCTTCACCACCTGAATAATACGCGTATTAACCAATGTGGAATGCACTAAAACCATATAATGGACAAAGTAGTCTTGAACCATCACAGGCACATGCAAGTAAACAATGGACCTCTATGCACGCCCGGAGAATGGAATGGACAGCAGTGACTAAAAGGTCTTCTCTCCACTGCCCCCACTAAAATGCTTCTACCCGCAACTAGCTGGCCCTCGCCTTGCTCTGCCTCCTATCTCTCCTCCTCTCCATTGCTCCATTTTAATTGTGCAGTCACTGTAAACAGGCCCTGCGACATTTCCAGCTTATTCCCCTGTAGGCCTCCTCTCCTTCCAGCAAGGTGTCCCTCTATTGCCCCACCTCCCACAAAGTCTCATCCCTTAACACATCCCATGCCAAATACTCCCTGGCTGCATCTGGTGCCTGCTCCCAAAATTCCCCCCTTTACTATGAAGATTGGCACTGGGGAGAGGGGGACCTATTCCCCACTACTTGGTTTGTTCAACTGTGCCTCCCAGGGCTATTGCCCCTGCCTACCCCCATGCCTACAGCATCTGCTGCTTTAAATGATAGCCTGGCCTACCTGCTCTTTCCCTCCCAGCTAGTAAGTACCTGCCAGTGCCAGAATCCTCTCCCCCTTCCAGCGCCCCTCACAGACTCCCACAAATGAGGGTCTGATGCAGCTCGGGCCCACATGACTTGTCCCCCAGTCCCTATGCCTCTAGATGCGCACACGTTCGTAGAGGCCCCGCCCACCGCTCCAGTCAGCCCTGCCAAGTGCAATGCATTAGATGTTAATGTAACACATTGTAGTGTGTGCCCGCGCATCACCGCACTAAAATGTGTTGTCACGCATATTTAGCTCCTCTGCAGTACTGCCTATGGTGCTTTTCTCTCCTACAGGAGGTGCCCTCAACTTCTGTTTACCTGTGTCGGAGGCAGTGCGAGCTGGGGCAGTATGAGCTGGGCCCAGAGACCTTTACTGTGGTTGCCATGGAAACCTGCTCTTTGGCCCGGCATTTTACACTTTATTAAACAGTGTCTCGACACACATCCAGCCGTCTAAGTAGCATTCAGCACTCATAGAGCAAACTTAATATAAAAATACTTTTTTTCCGGCCTGGGGGCAGGAGGAAACTAGCAATGGCTTGTGTATATCAACTTTCTCCTGTTTTGTTTGCTATGTAGTGAAGAGATTTTGTCTGTCATAGTCATTGAAATGTCACTCATAATTACACTGAAATTATGAAAATGTCACACATAGCAATCTGAAACCTTGGCAGCTATGTCCTGTCACCTGCGCTACAACAGAGCCGTCAGCTGTTTTCTTAAGGCTGTCGGCCCCTGTGTATCAGCGTTTACCCTCTGGGTTTCCCATGTGTGTATTCCCCCCATGTTGCTCAGCATAGCAGGCTGCCCGGGCACCACTTATGCCCAGCGGCCTGCCAGCCGAGCCCTCAGGACAGCTCTCCTCATATGGGAGCGGCCCCTCCATCTTACCTTGCTTTCCCTGCCACTGGGGGTCCTGCGCCACGCGAGCAAGCCACCACCGACCATGACCCCCGCTGAGGCCCTCCACAGAGGGCGGCCTCCATTCACCCTGCTTAAGCCAACAGATCAAGGCGACCCGCCTCTGCCAGAAAGCTCATTGCCTGCGCTACCTTTTTGTCTGCAATCATGGTCTGAGGATTAAATGCACTAAATGCTCAAAACACCACTCAATCACACGCCTCACTAACCCTAAAACTGAAAAGAAAAATTCTCCTCACTACACCTGCTACCAGCAACAATGTTCCCACTATAAAATGATAGCTGGTAACATAAAAAGGCGGTGTTTATACCCCTAGACTACGTAGTAGCCAAATAAAGTTGAAAAGCCGGACTGCTCCATTTCCCAAATTCTCCCTAGGGGCAGACCTCCCCCTTGTCAGCTGCCCCGCAAGATCCCATTGGCTCCTACATGCAGAGAGAAAACTATTCTACTGGACGTACCATTTGCTTTTTGTTTAGTGAAAATAAACTCTAGTCTTAAAATGCATCGCTCTACCCCACCGCTTTCTGATTCTCTCCCCCATCCCTGATCAAGAACAGAGAATGCCCCCTCCCTCCCCAAAGAAAATCCACTGACTCAATAACTGCAGCATCAAACTACAGCCCTTTTTTAATGGAGAACCAGTCTCAGACACCATGCAGAAAATCCTTGGCCCCTTCCTCCTGCACACGTTACTTGCCATGATGGTCCTGCTAAAAGCAAGTCTTCTTGGGGATGCTAAAAATACCTTCTTGGTTGCTAGAAATAGAAGACGGATGCTTTCCTTTTCCACTCAAGATTGCAGTATTGTGTAAATGTAGGTGATAATTAAAAGCAACAGAAGAAAACTCTAGTTCCCAGTGGAGAAAACGAATTAATCGAAAAAACCTCAGAAATCCACACAAGACATCAGCAGGCAACAGAAATGAAGAATCGGGAAATACTGGGCTCCAAACGATGACGGTGCAAAACAATGAAAGCAACAGGAAACAAAATCGAAATCCAACAGGGAGCAACAAGTGACGTTGAGACGCAACCCCAAAATCCCCAATTTTGGAAAAAAGATCTGGAAGTGAAAAACGATAATGAACAGGAAGTACTTTGCACCATATTGGTATGAAACTAAGTATTTATATGCTACTAATCGCAAACTAATCTCAGAGGGTGCTGAGAATTAAAAAAGAAAACAATCACAATGCGAGCCTGGAATGTTCTTGAATCCGGTGCCACCCTCCCTCACCCCCCACCCCACCCCCCACCTGCCAGTAAGCAGCCTGTGGAGAGACTTTGGCTCTGAGACCTCCCCGTTACCTTATCCACGGAAACAGTGACCTCCCCCTGCCCAAAAGTCTACAAGGTCCTTACTCTCCCCGCTTCGCCCCTCGAACTTGTCGCAACTTTCAATGAATGAATAAATATGGTCAGAGCTCTCCGGTGTGTAATATTGAACGGATTTCATCTGTACATATCACACGGAAACTTGCTGTCTGTGTATTTAAACTAGGTGTGCAAAGATTATGGGCAGCGAAGTTTAGCATATTTCTCGATTTTTGGTCTTTATTTATTTTATTTTTTTTAACTTAATTTTTTATTTTGCAATTTAATAGGAGGCAAACAGACAAACATTAAGATTGAGGAAACACAAAATTACATCAAAATAAGTACATAAACAAATTAGTAAAGAAAAGAAATTTGTTACAATCGGTTTTCAGTTGTAAATCAATAAATAAGTTTAAGAAAAGAAACAATCAGATAAGACAGTGAAAAAAAAATGAAAAGCACTATATCTCAGTGTAAAAGCCAGTCCTCAAATGGGACCCAATTCTTAGATGCGATTAAACGTCTTCCTATCCCCCTCAACAAATAAACAGAAGATTCTAATTTATACCATGCAAGCACCCTAGCTTTCCAATGACTAAAAGTAGGAGCCTCAGGGCTTAACCACTGTGATGTTATACATAGTCTGATCATAGCCATCACAATAAACAGAAATGAACGAATATATCTTGTTCTTTCAATACCACTTGAATATTCATATCCGGTGATAATTAACTCTGGTGTTAACTGGACCTGAATCTTAAGTACTTGATTAAGAAACACCTCAATTTCATTCAAAAATATATTCAAATCCGGACAGGCATAAAACAAATCATGTAACTTTGAGTTCTTAAAGTCCCAGAGATTAAAACAGATCTGGCTACTTCAAGTGGGAGTGTAAGATGTATTATTGGAGCATTGAATTTAGCGGCTAGTTTGATATTCTGAGCCTCCATGTCGTCTGGAAGTTCGGATAGCATATATTGATAAAGAACACCTATTCTAGATTTTTTCTTGATCAGTTCTACAAGGGGAATCTTGACAAACATATTAGTATTTCGAGAAAGTTGTTTATCCAGATAGCTTCTGACTTGCAAATACTTGAAAAAATTATTAGAATGAAGCTGAAATTTCTCTTTAAGAAAGGAGAAAGAAGCCATTTGCCCATCTTGGGCAAGGTCACCGATTTCCTTCAGGCCTAACAACCTCCATTTAAACATTAACCCATCCTGGAAAATTGATGATAACAAACCAGAAGTACTAAGTGGGGTATAATAATTGAGCTTGGAAATAGTAAAACAACGACAAATTTTATGCCAGATAGAAAACAAGGTCCAGCAAGTCTTAAATTTAATTTTCTTAAAATAGCTTGGTTCCATAACTCGCGTTAAAACCCCCTTAGCAGCATCACTAAGTACTATATCATAAACAGAGGGAGAGCAACTCAAAGGGATATTAGCTTGATCACCCACCAACGGCAAGCCAAAATGTTGGATCATAGCTGCCCAATAATAGTATAGTAAACTGGGAACAGACCAACCACCTCGATCCCGAGGTAGGTGAATCCACTTAGCAGCTCTTCTTGCCCGACGATATCCCCATAAAAACCGTTGGCATATTCTTTCAGCTCTGGCTAGAGTTACCTGGGGAAGCAAAAGAGGATGTATGACGTTACATCGCGAACTTTTACAACGCACACCGTTACAACGCAATTTTTACAACGCAGATACATTTACAACGAATGCTTTTACAACGCATGACATTACATAGCAGATGCTATTACAACGCATGCCATTACAACGTAAGTATAGGTAAGTATATTATTTTTTAAAAAAATGTAATTTACTAAAATGTAATTAATTTAACAAATTAAATTATTTTTTAATAATTAATTTGTAAATATATATACTTTAAAAAATAGTTTATTTTAAAAAGAACAATTATTATTAAAGAACTAATATTAAAAAATAATAAAATTATTAAAATTAATTATTTAAATTATTTAAAATTATTTATTTAAAAACTGAACCCTAAAAATACCCGTTACCCTGAACCCTTAAAATACCCCTGTACCCCATAACCCATACCTAGCCCTGAAACCTAAAAATACCCCTGTACCCCAAAACCCAAACCTAGCCCTGAAACCTAAAAATACCCCTGTACCCCAAAACCCAAACCTAACCCTGAAACCTAAAAATACCCCTGTACCCCAAAACCCATACCTAGCCCTGAAACCTAAAAATACCCCTGTACCCCAAAACCCAAACCTAGCCCTGAAACCTAAAAATACCCATGTACCCTAAAACCCAAACCTACCCCTGAAACCTAAAAATACCCCTGTACCCCAAAACCCAAACCTAGCCCTGAAACCTAAAAATACCTATGTACCCCAAAACCCAAACCTAGCCCTGAAACCTAAAAATACCCCTGTACCCCAAAACCCAAACCTAGCCCTGAAACCTAAAAATACCCATGTACCCTAAAACCCAAACCTAGCCCTGAAACCTAAAAATACCCCTGTACCCCAAAACCCAAACCTAGCCCTGAAACCTAAAAATACCCCTGTACCCCAAAACCCAAACCTAACCCTGAAACCTAAAAATACCCCTGTACCCCAAAACCCAAACCTAGCCCTGAAACCTAAAAATACCCCTGTATCCCAAAACCCAAACCTAGCCCTGAAACCTAAAAATACCCCTGTACCCCAAAACCCAAACCTAGCCCTGAAACCTAAAAATACCCCTGTATCCCAAAACCCAAACCTAGCCCTGAAACCTAAAAATACCCCTGTACCCCAAAACCCAAACCTAGCCCTGAAACCTAAAAATACCCCTGTACCCCATAACCCAAAATTAAATATATACTATTACTTAAATTAATTTATTTAATTTACATTTTAAAAAAAAATGATTAAAAAAAATAACATACTTACCAATACTTACGTTGTAATGGCATGCGTTGTAATAGCATCTGCTATGTAATGTCATGCGTTGTAAAGGCATGCGTTGTAACGGATCCTGCGTTGTAATGGTGTGCGTTGTAACGGTGTGCGTTGTAATAGTTGCGTTGTAAGGGTTGTTTCCCAGCAAAAGAGGAATAGACCTGAAGAGGTATAATAATTTGGGTAAAACAATCATCTTCAAGATGGTACAGCGCCCGTAAAGAGATAGGTGTAAATGATCCAGTCTCTCAAGTTTGGTATGGAGAGAGTCAATTACGGGAAGATAGTTTAAGTCAGGGATCTGGTCCACTTCTGGTGAAATCTGTACCCCTAGGTACATGGCCACACTAACAGCTGGAGGAAATGAAAGAGACATACCAGTGGATTGAATCACTTGAGTCTTTGTGATGTTAAGCTTATAGCCGGACATGGCACCAAACTGCCCAGCCATAGACTCTAGGGCTGAAAAAGAGGAATCGACATCATCGGTTAAGACGACCATGTCATCCGCATATGCTAATGCTTTACAATCCATCCCCAAGCCGTAGCCAAAGAGATATCCTGACAATTTTCAATCATACTTAAAAAGGGCTCAATGAATAAAGCAAATAGCAGAGAGGAGCAAGGGCAGCCTTGCCTAGTCCCTCTGCTAATGCTAAAATACCCAGATTCTTTCCCTGATATACGAATGGCTGCCATTGGAGAAAGATATACCGCTTGAAGGGCATGGGTAAACCCATCAGTGAAGCCTTTCCAGCGCAATACTGCCCATAAAAACCCCCATGAGACCCTGTCGAACGCCTTCTCGGCGTCCAACAGGATCACCCCGAGGGAAGCGCCCGTAACCTGCGCCCAATCAAGGAGGGTGACAACGCGGCGAACATGATCGGTTGTGTCCCTACCAGGGATAAACCCGTGTTGGTGATTAGAAACAAGAGGGGCTATAAATAATTTGAACCAATCTAAATGCTAAAATCCTTGAATAAATTTTGCTATCAGTATTGATAAGCATTATTGGCCTATATGATGCAGGGTTCAGCTCATCTTTTCCTTTCTTCTTTAAATAAGACGATGGTAGCATATCTCCAAGAATCTGGAATATCACCAGGTTGAGCCACCCTGAAAATAGTGAGCAGATCTTGTCTTAATATTGGCAGAAAGGTCTTATAGAACTCAAGGTGGATGAAATCAGGCCCAGCGGCCTTACCATTGGCCAGGGATTTGATAGCATTTTCAACTTCCTCCCAACAGATGGGTACTGATAATAACTGATTTTGTTCTTCTGTTACCGTTGGGGTATCTATAGCATCTAGAAATTCATCTAGCCGGGTCTGATTTCGGATAATACTGGGCTCCTCTGTGTACAAGCTGGAGTAGAAGCTCACAAAAACATCCAAAACACCGTTTGGGGTCTCCTGGAGGGCACCCTAATGATCCTTCACCCGAATAATCCGATTTGCCATAGCCCTTTGTTGCAATCTTTTCTCCAAGACCCTACCTGAATTTTCTCCAAATTCATACATTGACGTACGGAACTGAGTATATTTAGCTGCCAAGTCCTGATAGAATGGATCGAGCAAATTGGATTTCAATATAGCGACCGCCTTCTGACTCAGTGTCAACGGATGCTCTAATCGAATATTAGTACTTAATTCAAGTTCTGCTATCCTTAGCTCATCCAACCTGTTTTTAATCTGATGCTGGGCGAGCTTCCATCGATAAGATGCAAAGCTTTTTGTTTCACCACGTAGCGCGGCTTTAAATGCATCCCAGACAACACCATCTTGGGCGGTCCCCCGATTGATATCCATAAACTCTGAAATCCAGGAACTCATATGTTGCTGATATTGTTGGTCTAAAAGCAGCTTTCTGTCAAATGTCCATGACGTAAGCAATTTGGTAGGACGATCCCATGGCAAGTCAAGAATTATGGGGTTATGATCCGATAGCGTCCTTGGAGCAACCTCAATTTTGGCAGCTCCAGCACAATGATCAGACAACAAAATATAATCAAGACGGACCATTTTGCTGTGCGGAATGGAATAAAACGTATGCCCCTCCTAATCATGATGATGATAATGCCATTCATCAATCAAGCCATGTTCTACAGCTAATGTCTGCAAGGCTTTGAACACACGGGGCTTCCGACCAATACAGCTACGGTGAGTTGTCAGATCTATTTGACTAGACAGATTAATATTGAGGTCACCGCAAAATACCAATGGATGCGACCAGGCCACTAATTCTACATTCAAGTTCCTAAATACATCAGGGTCATCCAAATTAGGACCATATACTGATCAGAGTGAAAGAGGACAAGAGTTAACCAGTGATTCTGCAATCACCCATCGACCTACTTTATCCTCTTTAACTCTTTTCCAACAGCCAACCCCGTTCTTAAGCAAAATAGCAGCACCCCTTATCGTAGAAGTTTGTCGAGAACAGGCAACTAACTCATACCCAGGAAATCTTAGAAAAGCACGATTGTGCCATGCAGTGTGGGTCTCCTGTAGGCACATTACATCAGCCTGCATAATTTGAAGGATTTTGGAGAAGATCCTACGTTTCTTCACATCATTTAACCCACAAATGATCCAGGTACAAAGTCGGATTCTATCCCCCATTATTTAAAAATAGTATAAACCAGCACACACATGATAATGATACAAAGATAGTTCAGTTTTATAGCACTAAGATCAGAGAGTATTTGCATTAGTACAATAGAAAATGTGCTTACGCCACTCAGGTATAATTCTTGCAACAGATAATGCCTCCTAGACACCCCCCACCACCACCAAAGCAACTCCCACCACCCTAACCCCAACCACCCAGGAACCCAACCCCGAGCATCTCCCCCCTCACCCCCCTTGTAGCGCAGCAGGACTGTAATCCTTATGACGGTTTAGGTTGGTGATCCCACCGCTCTCCTGGATTCAATAACCCCCCCAAATACAAACTACGAGGCAACCCGTCTCAACTTAAAAGATTTAAGCAATCACAGAGTTCTAGCAAGAGAGGAGTATCCGGGTTGACTTATGGCTCAGAACATCACAAAAACGGACCCGATCCCGGGTTAATAAATGAATTGTAACAGTTCTAGCTAAATAGAGCCCAAGAATTCATTAGCAAAAACCTCAGATTCGAGATATTTCGTTTGACCTTTAATAATCACTTTTAACTTGGATGGGAAAAGCAAATAAGCCTGAGCACCTTTCCACTGAAACTTCGTAATCAACTGACGAAGATGCCATCTACGTTCAACAGTCGCTGGGCAAAAGTCAGGCCGTACAAAAAATGGACAACCTTTCCCCACCCGTTTTTTATCAGGTCTGGCCAAATCATATATTTTCTCATGAGCCAGAAAATTATTAAAACATATCAAAATTGCACGTGGAAAGTTATTTTTTTAACCTGATGGTGATGGAGATTGGCGCTTCTTAAATGGAAATCGATGTGCACGCTGGATTTCCAAATTCCAGTCCCATTGTGTAACATCCGGGAAGGCCTCGGTAAATAACTCAACTACAAATTGTCGGACATCATCACCTTCCTTATCTTCGTCAATACCAAGAATTCTAAGATTGTTCTTTCTTGCACGATTTTCTAGATCCGTGAGCTTCCACAAGATATCTGCTCTTTGCTCCTTAATCTCGGTTGTCAGTCCCTTCTGAGCAACTATTGGATCTTCAAGGACAGAGATCCGCTCCTCTGCTTCTCCGATCCTGGAGGCAATATCCGTACATGTTTTTACCACCCTTCGTAGAGAATTTTGCATTCTGCAACATGCACCTTGAGTACGTATATTTTCCTGATGTGTTTGCTCCCTGTGCATTACAATAGTTTGGTAAATTGTTGAAAGAGTCATTTCACCAGCCGTTTCTATTGTAGTAGATAAAGAATTATCAGGTGCATGTTTGATATTTGCGACAGATTGGTCTAAAGATGTATGATGTGGATCCGCCTCAGTTGGGGCTACAGACAGAGCTGTAGGTTGAAGAACGTTACGAACAGTACCGGAAGCGCTTCGGTCCTTAGAGGCCTCACTTAGGCGCCAATCCCCAGATTCACTGTCATAATCAGACCATTCCAACTCTATTTCATCATCCGATGAGTGGTCTGACATAGAGTAAAATTTATCGGTAGCTTCGGTACCCTCCGACTCTTTTGCATCCAGAACAGCTTCTGTAGATGGGACCACAAGATTAATACTATGCGACAGAGCAATGATTGACCATGAAATAGGATGAACTACAACACCCAACATGCATTGGGAGGGAGAAGTGGCATCGATCCTGGAATGGTTAGCGGATAATTGTACAGTTGAGATACACAGAGTCCCATCGCCAGTGACAGAATCCTCATTAACAGGTTGTATGGTATCAGAACTGTCAGGACACAGCACAATGTTAGCCTGTAAGTCAGAATTTGCATGGACAGACTGTGGTGATGATAACAATTGTGGAGCTGAAAGAGTAGGAGCCACTGCCACCTCCTTACCAGCAACAACTTTTTGATTATTTAAAGAGTCCCGCGGCTTCTCTGAGGTTTTCGAATTTCCACTGGCATCAGGAACCTGTTCCTTAAGGTTTTGCCAATTAAACAGATCTGGCAATGTCTGCCCTTTCCTTGATGTTGCGGAAAAAATAGACGCTGGTTTCGTTGCAGTCAGCTTTTCAATACCGCCACCGGAGGGAGCCAGGGATTCTTTCCCTTCTACATCGGGAGCATTTCTTGTGGAGACGCGGATTTTTGTGACAGCCGCGGCTCCTTTCACGGGCGGCTTCGGAGGCATAATGAGGAATACAGGAGACCGACCACTGCCCGGCCAAGAATTACTTCGATAACCGAGGCGGAGCAAAGCCGAAGCCGGAGCCGGAGCTGAGCAATGACGAGGGCGGGAATGGACAGGAGCCCACCAGATAGAAAACAGCTTAGCGGTAAGACCCGCACGAACAGATTCCAGCCGGGGGAGAAGCGCATGCAATAGGGCTCAATTATGCTCAACAAACACCGGGATAGGGACCCTTGGGGGGAGATGAAGTCCAGGAGTACGGAGCACCAGCCTAGTCGGCCGCGATCACGGCCGCCATCTTGCGCAGTTCGTTACTATCGGCCCTTATTTATTTCATTGTCGTTTTTTTCTCTCACGAGTATTAGTTGGTGCTGAAACAAAATAACTCACACTCATTTAATTTTGTTATACACAAGCGCTTACCTTGTGTAACTTTTCCTCACTGGTGTCTCAAAAGTCACAAAGAGAAAGTCCAATTACACTTTGTGCAAAAGGTGGAAACTGCTATGTAAAGCGCTCTGATACCCTATTTATCGGGTCTAGTTCAACTCCCAATCCCACCTCAAATTTACTATGGAGTACAGAACCAACGACCTCCCTTTTCTTGATGTCACCATCCATGCGGAGGATGGTTTGATTGGGACTGCCCTGTACCGCAAGCCCACAGAACGTTAGACACTGCTCCACTACACAAGGTATCACCCACGTGGCCTCAGGGAAGACGATTCTTCAAGGATAGTCCAGACTCCAACTACACCACCAGAAGCACTTTCCACCCTCCATCCATTTTCAATCCACCATCCTCAGCGATGCCTCCTGAGTTACTGGCCTTTGAAAGACTGGTACTTAGCGAAGTAGCCGTCCTACAAAAACAATTTGAATACGTCCCCTACAATCTCCCCCTAGCCGAGAAACAAGCCCTGCAACAACTTAAGGAATGAGCGGATTTAATCATCAAACCAGCAGACAAGGGTGGGGGAATTGTAGTGATGAACCAAGACCAATATGACACTGAAATAAAGAGACAACTTTCCAACCCACTCCACTACCGCAAACTACCCAGAGACCCATTACCAGAATTAAAGACCAAGATCCAACTAGTAACCAACCAAGCTAAACTGGATGGGATTATCACTCAAAAGGAACATGCGTTTCTGAATAACCAACACCCTCGGACCCCTGTTATCTATGTCCTCCCGAAGATTCACAAGGACAGCACCAAACCCCCTGGACGACCGATCGTCTCAGGATGTGGGTCGATCTTGGAACCCCTGGAAAAGTATATTGATGCTGTCATCAAGGTGTTCGTCCCAAATACTGCAACATACATCAGGGACAGCATGGACCTCATTAAAACCATAGAGGACCGACCATTTGACCCCAACACAGAACTCATAGTGGGTCTCGACATCGAGTCCCTCTATACCAACATTCCCCATGAGGAGGGACTCTCAGTCATCAAGAATATGCTGGAATCCAGCCCACGTCCGACCCAGATTCCAACCTCCTTCATCATGAGCCTCCTACGCATAGCCCTTGAGACAACTATTTCCTTTACAAAAATTACTACTATCTACAAATCAAGGGAGTCTCAATGGGTGCTTGTTTTGCCCCTAATTTTGCAATCCTCTTCGTCTCTAACCTGGAAATGACACATATACCCACCCCCACCAACCCCTACCAGACACAAATACTTATACAAATACACAAATACAAATACTGGCGATATTCTTTTGCTTTGGGCAGGCAACTCTGACACATTGAGTAGTTTCGTGGAATGGCTCAACAACTACCAATCCCACCTCAAATTTACTATGGAGTACAGAACCAACGACCTCCCTTTTCTTGATGTCACCATCCATGCGGAGGATGGTTTGATTGGGACTGCCCTGTACCGCAAGCCCACAGAACGTAACACACTGCTCCACTACACAAGCTATCACCCACGAGGCCTCAGGGATGGCCTTTCCTTTGGTAAATTTCTGCATATACGCAGAAACTGCAAATGGCGAAAGGACTATTTTAAAGAATCACACATCTTACAGAACAAACTGAACTCTAGGACAATGGTTCCCAAACTTTTGACTCCTGAGGACCCCCATTGAGTCACCACTGGAAGCCGGGGACCCCCAAGCAATTTGTATGAGTTAAATTTCAAAATTAAAACAGTAATTCGAAAAAAATACACACATGTGCACACAAAACAAATACTCAAAGTACTAAGGATTTTGGGGTCAGATGTACGACCATTTTATTTAGCGCCTCGCAATTGGCGACACATTGCGAGTGGCAAATTGCGAGTCGCTAAATGAAATGTACAACAGTGTGTTTAACACTGTTTGGGATTCCGAATGGGGTCGCAAATTGCGAGGTTCATTAATATTAATTAGCCTCTCTCAATTTGCGAGCCCATTGGGAATGCCGGCCCTCCCAGGGATGGTGGCCTGCTGGGCTCTGCAGGCCACCATGTCTCGGACTGCTTTTAAATAAAGCAGTTTAAAAAAAAAATGCAGCCTGTTTACCATGCATTTAAAATAAAAAAGAAAATGAAACTTTTTCGTTTTATTTTCTAAAGGCAGGCAGAGGTCCCTGGGACCACTGCCTGCCCGGAAAAAAATAATTTTGCATGCATTTGCAAAGGGGGAGGGGTTCCCTGGGGACCCCATCCCATTTGCGAATGCATTACCATCTACTTGAAGTAGGTGGTAATTGTGACTGTTTTGCGACCGCAAAACATTTGTTCATAGTTTTGAGACTCCCTATTTTGAAGTGAATGTCCCTTCCAAATAGCAAGTTGCAAAACCTATTTAGCGAGTCGCAAACAAATTGCGACTCGCGAAATAGGCTATGTACAGGGCTCAAAAGGTTTTTGCATGCATAAACGGGTGCGCGAACCCGTTCGCACATATAAAAACAGATCGTACATCTGGCACTTAGTATTTTATATTGAAGTAAAAGCCCCTCTTTCACATGTATTTCATTTGTTTTATAGCATCTCTCATACCATTGTAGGATGTCAGAGCACTTTACATCACACACATATAGAGACATTGAATCATGCATGTAAATCAGTGTGTATATAAAATGTTTAAAGAGTGTTTGGTCTGGAAAAGCACAAACTCAGGATTCAGAACATAACAGTGGCTAGCACTGACTTTAACATTAAAAATGCATTTCCTCCCAAATAAATCTTTTTAGCAGAATCAGGATAATAAATAACTGGGAAAAAATATAAGTTAATAACTGGTACAATGCAGTTTGCAAGCAGCTCTTTGATGACAGTTTATAGGTCCCTCTACTAGATTATGATTAGGGCTCCCGGTTTTATGGTATTTATTTTTTTGCCATTTCCGTCTGTATTTATCCATATTTATTTTTCAGCCATTTTTTCTGTATTTATCCACATTTCTTTTTGCCACAAGCAAAAGACGACGCTACAGCTAGTATTTTTCCACATTTATTTAAATTGACAATGCACACATGCGCTCAGTTGTTATTGGTCAACACTATACATTCATTTGAAAACTTTGCCTTTTGCAAAATGTCCCAAATATGCTTAAATGTGCTATCACAAGCCTTTTGTCTCAGAGCCTTGCAGTTTCTGTCATTGGCAGAATGCCACATCCTTTCCCCCACTGAACACCATACTGCCCCACTGAGAGAAACTCACACTGCCTTCAGCTGCAACCCAATTGTGCCCCACCAGCGCTAAAGCTGTCCCTGGCTATTACTATGAGGATTGATGTTTTGTGTGTGCAGAGGAGAACAATCATTTGCAATGCAATAGGTCTTGCATTTACGCTAGTTTAAGCTATTGGCATTGTAAATGACAATGCCTTTTATTTATCTGTTTTAAAAAAAATATATAAATAAAAGGCATTGTCATTTACCATGCCAATAGCTTAAACTCGGGTAAATGCAAGACTTATTGCATTGAAAATGTTTGTTTATTACTCCTTTGTCTGCCTATAGCATGTTCCAGGGAGACTAGCAAGCTTCTTGTAACACTACTTGAATCGAAAACACTTTCATAATATCTTAACATGTTTGTTGTATTCCAACAGGCAGGCTGCATGAAGCAAAATTAAATGTTTCATTAAACAACACAGAGTGCATGTGCATTAAATAATTACAAACGATTTTTCCACTATACTGCTTCCATTTTGTAAGTATATAACCAATGGACATTGTAACGGGTCCTTTCCGGGCCCTGTAGTCATGTCATTAACTTTTCAGGCAAAAACACTCATTGATTTCTGAATAATTAGTGTAAAAGCGTTAAGGTAACCATGTTGTTCCTGCTCACATTTCATATGCTTTACTTAATCTTGCACTCCTTATGAGTGTTTGCTTTTTCCAGGATGTTGTTACTTTTTTTTTTCAGACAGCATATTACTCTTGTGTAGTGCATAATTTGAATTGAGTCACATCCAGGGGCCTTATTTATGAAGGCCTTGCGCCGCCGGTGCGTCACTTTTTCCCATGTTAAAAGTGACGCACCGGCGGCGCAAGGCCTTCATAAATCTGCCCCCAGGAGTTTATAGCGGGGCACAATTGGGTTGTAGCTGAAGGCACTGCAATTTTCTCTCAGTGGGTTAGTATGGTGTTCAGTGGGGAGAGGATGTGGCACTATGGCCAGAGCTGCTGAATATGGAACTGGGGAACCAGGCTCAGCCGTCATGCCTAGTCAACCAGACCACTCTCCAGAGGGAGCACATTCCCATGCTAGACCTTAGAACGCCACGCCAGACCTTAGAAGCCCTGGTGTCTTAGCATCAGCAGGTTGGCCCTAGCAGTGGCAAGTGTGAGTTAACCTTGAAGGCCTGTCCACCACAATCCATACTGACGTTCACCTCCAGTCTTGCGGGTAGGCCTACGAAGCAGCCTACCCTAGAGCAACAGCCACTATGTGAATGAGGTCTCAGGACCCTTGAGGCCAGTATTCTTCACCCATTGGTACCTCCATTGGCCTTGTTTTAGCAGTGGTAGTGCAACTCACCATAGATCAGCAATGCAGGATTTGCACGTGCACCAAACTAAGTTCGCAAATGCTACAATGCTTCATGCACAATCACTTTTAACACATGCTGCCTCCTTTGTGGCCACTGGAATTATGCAGCAATGGAGGACAAAATTATGTTGCAGTGTTAACTAAATTATACAGCAAAAAAAGACTGTATCGTAATGCTGTACGTTTTCTGATACCTTATTATTTTGACATCTTTACACATATTAACAGTCTCTGCAAAGATTTTGCTTCATCTGTACCAGTGTAACATACAAATGCAGCAGTGAGAACGGTGACCAGTCAACCTTTGCAAAGGGCCCTCTCCTTTGCAGCAACACAAGTCAAATTTTTTGTAACTTTTGATCTGTTTGAGCTACAAACACGTTTTTTTGTTAAAATCGTCAGATTATGCAGCAGATGATGTATTATGTGGCAAATATGGCAGAGCCTAATTATGTGGAAAACATTTGCAAACTAGGATATTTTGCCATTCATGTTTGAACTGCTTTTGTGGAAAATTGGAGAAGTGCTGATGATAGAAACTGCATGGCTCAGAGACATATGGCTTGTGATTCAATTTTTAAGCTTATTTGGGACATTCTTTGATTAGAAACGTGTCCCAGTTTGTGAATGTATTTTAATGTCGATAAATCATATTAAACCTTAAACATGTGTATCCATTGGTTGAATTAAATTATGTAATAAGCTGGAACTGGTCACTGAAATCCCAAACAAATACTAAAAACTGGGATGGTTTGCTCTTTCTGGCCACACCTCTGGCTCCACTCACTGACCCATTCCTCCGGAAATTCCCACCGTCTGATTCAAACTCCCACAGTTTCCCTACTTTTTGGTACCCCACTTCGACCACTGGAAACAACATACTAGGATCCTCCATCCAAAAAGATAGCAATACTTCTCTCTGACGATTGCCAAAGAGCATGAAATGTGTACATGAAAACTTCCAGAGCATGATTTCAAATTATAATTGCTAACTAGCTCGAGGCTTTTCTAATAGCTATATCCGGCGGGCCCACTTGGCCGGTAGAATACGGAGGACATTAAACACTACAAATACAAGAATTCGTGGGGAAGGAAGATCAGACCGAATAAAAGACAAGAAGCGATATTTTGGGGAGGGAGCAATCAGATTGTGCAAGACTTTGTAAAATTATATTTAGAGTCGAGTGTCTCACAGTTTGTGCAATAATCCTCTCTGAATATGAGGGAGGGGATGTGGTATAACAGCCAAAACTGCCTACTTTGGAACTTAAGAACGAGGTTCGAGGCTCAGCGCCGGCTCAACATCCTTAGATTCTGGGCAAGTCAATTAATATCCCCGTGCCTACAAAAAATGAATAACTGTCATGCGTAATGTGATTGTCGTCATGTAAAGCGCTCCAAAATCTTCGGGTTCTAGTAGCTTTCAAGCACTAGAATTGCACGAGAGACTGTGAGTGACACTAGTGTGTGTGCAAAGGAGGTCTTGCTGTGTAGCGCCTAAACAGAACCATCTTCTAAGAGGAGTCACTGAGCTCCAGACAAATAGAATTCTCACATCCCTACCCCCAATGATAATGAGGGGAGCAGAGCGGGTTTGGCCCTCTTAAATCCATCAGCATAAAGCTTTGCAATTGAGCTCTCTGCATTCTCTGTGTGAGCCGTTCTTTTTGCCAGATGCTTTGTTTAACTAACTTGCTGGGAGGGGTTTGTCTCTTCTCCCGTTGTTGAACTCTGCGACAAAGGTGGCCCAGCACCCTGCCGCGTCTCTGTAAATGGTCTTTCAAAGACCTGTGAAGTGCTCGGGTGCGGCTGGCAGCTCCGTGCCTGCCCGGGAAGGTGTCTCAACCCGGGCTGACACCTCTTAACCCTCTACGGAGGGGGAGACACCAGATTGCAGCAGAACAAAATGTACTAGTATTTTCCCGTTTTTACATATAAATACAGATAAAGGAAAACTTGTTTTCCGTCTGTATTTATAAGTAAATATCCGTAAAAACGGAAAACCGGGAGCCCTAATTATGATTGTCACTTATGAAGTGCACAGTAACAAAAGAATTTCTGTGACAAAAGCAGTAACCACGAACCAATACACATAAAATACTGCTTTTTAAGATGCATGATACACGTTCTTTGCAGTAGGCACATTAACCCTCTGTGCTACATTAGTTCAATCAAAGCTGCCACTGGACAAAACTCTCCTCAGCTCCAGCAGGTACATTAATCACTGGCATTCTCTTCACACTTTTATTGTTGCTGGAAGGCTGCTAATTATACAAGAAACATTTCTGTGCTTTTAAAACTGTTGCCTACGGACCCCCTGGGAATGTGTCATGGACCCCTGGGGGTCCGCGGACCACAGTTTGGGAAACACTGCTCTAGGGGTTATCCTGCACGACTCGTACAACAGGCACGCAAAAGGGCATGGTACTGCCACCGAGACGATCTATTAACACCCCAACCTAGAAAAACCAACAGCCGCATTCCCTTTGTCACCAAGTTCAGCCCCTCAAGCAACCACGTCAAGAAAATCATTACCCGTAACTGGCCGATCCTTAGGGCACAAGGTCCTTTCCTTGAACCCCCATTGTTCTCTTACCAGCGCGGCCAAAACTTTGCTAATCACCTTGTACATGCAATTACCTAGCCAACCAAACCTACTAAACCTACCATACTCACAGCAGCTTGGGGACTACCACCGGTGATTGGACACTATTGATGCCAATCCTGCATTGTATGTGACCTGACCCTCAACACCAAGTAGTTCAAGCATAACAACAAGACCTATCCCTTGAAAACCCTCACGAACTGCAGATCTCAAAATGTGATCTACGCGATCCGCTGCCCCTGCAACCTGCTGAATATCGGCCAAACGACACAGATGATTAAACAGAGGATTGCCCAGCATAAGAGCAGAATCCATTGTAAAATTCTGACCGCACCTCTAGTGTCCCACTACATCGAGAAAAACCACACTGAACTTGAAATGATGTGGTAGGTGATTGTACAACCAGTGTTGCCCCTTAGAGGAGGCAACCTCTTGAGCCTCCTAAACCGCCGAGAATGTAAATGGATTTCCATCTGTGACTCGGTACACAATGGGTTAAACACTCTTGATGAGTGGAACAATACCATCTGACTTGAGCTTTCCAATACTTTTCTAATCCCCAAGCAATTTACCTGGCTATAGCCCACGTCCTCATCTGCCTTATTCTGATGTCCCTTGATTCACATATGTTTGGACCCACACCCATCTGTCGGCTATACTGTACCCTGACCAGGTTTTTCTGCCGTCTCCCTTCAGAATCACCCTACACTGGACCAATTTGGCTTTTCCCATCCTGTGCACAACATCATACTTTGGCCCCTCCAGCTACAACCACACAGGGATCCCCTCTGGATCTGACCATTAGTCCTTAATTTCCAATTCTACACCATATGACACCCTCATTTCCCACGGAATATTCACCATCATTGCATACGTAAAACTGCCTTTATCACGTGGTTTTTTGATTATGATTCTCTTCCCAAATGATTAAATTAAGAGAATATTTTGTTTAAGGTTGGTTTTTGTCACGTATTTTTCATGCCTCACTTCATAATCAGTCATTTCTTTTGATTATGTTCCACATCGGTTAACACTGCCATAACTCACATGGCACCAACATTGCTTTCCCTGAAACCCCTTGCCTAGAGCTTTTCCTAGAATTCCTTGCATGCGCGTTCATTGTTCTTCATAAACTCTCCTTAGTCCCTTCATGCTTGACGTTGCTGCCCCGCATAGCCACGCCCCCGCCCACCTCGCCACACTTGGGCCACGCCCACCCCGGAAGTATCATAACCACCCTCAATCCACATCACGTTATACTTTGGCCCCACATGGATTCCGGCAACTCATCTTCTCCAGAACCGTGCCTCGGCACCTGTACTTAACGGCTGGCCTTCCATCATCCGAGGTAAGCACCCGGTACCTCTGAGTGCGACTTCACTTCCCCCCTGTGGTCCACCATAGCTAAACTTTACTTCGTCCCTCTCCGATTATTCAGATTTCGGCAGTCATCCTCCGACGAGGGGCCCGTTTCCAGACTACCCCTCCACCTGACAATCTTACTCCCCACAAGACGGATTCGTCCTCCTTGGCCAGCTCGGGGCTCCGAGCCTGTCCCCTAATTTCGCCAACAATTGTGAGTTTATTACACCCAGTAATTCCTCCCACTGTCCCCCTTTTTGAATACGGCCCGTCCTCACCCTTCCTTCCTCCCTCTTCTTAGGACCCCGGCAGTTGAATTGTACAGCTGTACCTACTGCCCCGTGGATGTCTGTGTTCACCTTCCACACTTGACCGGACCTCTTGCACATACCTCCGTGGACTCCTGCCCGCCCACCTTCCGGAACCCCAGTCCTCTTTTCCCCACACAGCACTACCTGAACACAGCACTACCTGAACTGGCAACCCGGTCCTGATGAAGATCCTGAACTAAATAGGATCGAAATGCTGTCGACCCTTTTTACAGCGCGACTTGTGGCGCACCAACAACTTTGGTTCCCAACACTAATAATTATTACTTATTGATCGAGGAAGAACCATTGCCTTTGTATATATTGTTTTTTCACAGTGTCACCTTGCGTCCCTCGCTGTATATACCCACTTGTCACTCGCGCCGTCACTCTTTGCTTCACTATCACTAGTGCACAAAGCCCCCGCCCCCCCAGTGTCGTTCCAACTGTTTTGTATGAAATGTGTTTTTTCCAAAATATATGATGCTAGATGCACTTTCTAAAAACTGAAATTGATAGTCTCTCTTCCTTTTTCCTGTGTTCTCACAATGTCTTGTACAAACATCTTTATTTTTTCCTGCTTATTAAATCCGGTTGAGATATTGTTGTCAAATTACATATTGGTGTACAGCATAATTTCCAAAAGCTTCCTAAAGCTTAGATCATCTTTGATCCTCCGTAGTTTAACAAGCAGTGAGTTCCATAGTTTAGGAACCAAGTAGACAAAAGGACTACCACCACTTCTTGATTTACTGATCTTAGGAACTGTCAGTAGACAAATGTCCTATTGGGGATGTAGGGGCAAACCAGATGTTGTAATAGCCATAGGCCCTTGCTGTGCAGAACTCAATTAGCCAGGCATAGGATAGTTGGACGTTTTTGATGATAACAGAAAGGTTATTCCAGATCCTGAGACAGAAAGAGTAAAGGCTTGTTTTTTTCTATTCTTTATTGACGTAATTTGTCTCCAGTTTAGGTATGTCCTGGCAGGCCTAGTCCACCAGAGGTGCATAGCTTCTCAGCCAAATAGGCAGTAAATCCTGTTCTGATGGCCTCAAAAGTGATACAGTTAGTCTTGAAGGGGATGCACGTATGTTGGGGAGCTTCTGAAGATCCATCAGTATTGGGGTAATGTTGTCAAAATTCTTCAGACTTTGATGAACTGCTGATGAAATCATACAAAGTCAAAACAATCAGATTCCTTTGAGCAAATTCCTGTGAACAAACAGGTTTCTATGATGAATCCATGGTTTCCCCTTGTTAATTATCATTCACAGCAAGACTTTCCCCTTAGAAAATTGCAAGCGGTATATCAAGATCAACACTAATACAACAGTACAGTTAGAAATAGGCAAGTTCAAAATGAAATAAAGAGCAAATAGAATTACGGGGGCATGCATTCCTCATCGAGCGAGATGGCAGCGGGTTGTTGAGCTCCGTCATGAACCGCAGCTAATGTTGACTTTTTAGCCACCATTCAGCCGCTCCTGGTGCCCTAGGGTGAATGTTTGTGTTCCCATTTACCCTTGCAACATTGCAAGCCAGTGGGAAACTTCGGAGGAATGTCTTTTGTGCCCCGGTGCCGCAGCAATGAATTCCAATCAAACAAGGGCAGCTGCAATTTCCTCTACGTGCTGTTCGAGTCCTCAATTATCTGCTGTCTTCTATCACTGAGTTTGGGTAAACTGACTAATTTCAGGATGATGTGCCTCTTGGAATGCAAATGTTACAGCATAGTACTATATTATTATTGAAGGCAGTTTCTGCAATGAAATTTCTTCATTACTGATGTGAACTGTGCTTCTCTATAAATGACCACCATTTTATGTGTGCAACACTAATTTCTCCAAGTTGATGACTTTCCTTGCTGCAACCTTTTATGCTTATGTTCTCTCATCTTTTTTTCTTTTGAAACGTATCTCATTTCCCTAAAGGACCACAGGCTGTATTTAAAAATATTGCATAATTTAAAAGCAAACACAGACATGGTGGTCTGCTGACCCCAGCAGTCCACCATTCCTGTGATGGCAGAGAAGTTTGGTGGGTTGCAAATTGCGACCTACCTCTTTAATATGTATGAGGTAGGTCTATTTGTGACCAACTCAGAATTGATAAATGAATCCAAAAAGTTCCATACGTAAGGAATAACAATTTTCTAATTGTAAATCACAAACAAGTGCAATTAGGTATTCATTATTCTCATTTTCATACATCTAGCCTATAGGAAGGGGTGTTTTGGTGTCCCTGTAAAGAAGAGTAGTGGAGAGAGGCCCGTGCTGTGATCGATTTTATGAGAACAGGTATATAGCATTAGAGCATGGCCTTAAATAGCATATATTTTACGCAAAGACATGTGAAGTTTGTTATTGCGTGATGGGAATCATAGGATTAAGATGTGTGAAAATCATCATTTAATTTAAAAGAATTGAGTCTGTAGCTTCAATTGCATAGAATCAGTTTAGGAAGTTTTTTTTAAAGTGATTTGTAACAATGAGATACACCAGCAGACATTTTATCTTGGTGGAGATTATGTGCTGATTATTCCCTTTCGTTTTGGTTAAGATCAGAAGCAAGGAAGTGCTGCGCTCAGGTAAGGTAAATTTACATTTCAATAGATAGATTGAGAGTGGCATAGTTTATTGTAAGAGGAAAGAGGAAGGAGGTAGTTAGAACTAGGATAGTACTTTTATGCATGTTTTGAATGTTTTAACCAACTTTTTAATTTCTATGCAGGTAGCGGTTTTAGGCCCACGTCAAGTGGATTTCTTTTTTGACACTTTTGGTTTCTGAAAAAAATCGAAGGTTCAATAACAGAGATGGCATGGATGGATGAATCAATGTTTTGGACAATTTGGAAGTTTTGCTTAATGTTTTTTTACTTTATGCAGGATTTCTGTGGATAATGGATTACAACGATGGATTTCTTGTGTTTTCTGGCTTAGTTTTTCTGGAATTTTTTTGGGGTGTGTTTTTTAGGTGGAAACAGTACCGTTTGCAATACTATATTTGCTGTAAAAAATAGCTGTGCCAATCTGTGTACCTTTTTGATAGTTTGACTCGGGAATTGAGTTACATTTTGGATTATGGATTTGTTACTATGGATTTAGGATTGCACAAGACTCTTGGTGAAATGTGGGATTGTACGCAAGTCCAAGATCCAAAGAAAAAAGACAACTGAAGGTAGGAAATCTGACTTTTTTTAAATGAAAAAAAATGTGAACAATGCTAATTGAATGAGTAAAAATGAAACACAAAAACATCAAGTAAAATTGAATAGGTGTTAGTGTAGGTTAGAAATGTAGCATGTGTGCAATATTGTCTAGGTAGTCTGAAGCCACCATCAACGAAAATTGTTAAATTTGACCCATAGTCTGACTTTTCTTTTGTTCTTTTTGAAATTTGTGTGTTCAGACTACCAGTCAATGATTTCGCTATTCTCATCTCTTGCAAACTTTGCGCCTACTTCAAAATTTCCAAAAAAGGATATGTTAAGGTAAGGACTTCCGCTTGATTTGTTGAAGTTGTGCCATTCCTCTATGGGATTATTTGTTTTTGCTCCTCCCTCTAAGCACGTCTTGTAACAGTTCCACCACTTCACATAAAAACGTGGCTTCCTCCTGCGACCTGACCTGCTCAGATGGCCAATTCATGTGTCCTCAAAGTAATTTAAAAGGGGTGCCAATTGTTCTTCATTTGTAGTCAAATATTCTGATTCAGTAATTGATGTGTAGTATTCATCCACAGAGTCAGGAGGAAAAAAGCACAGGGCAATTAGTTTTTTAACTCAAATTGCAGTTTACTGTCTGATATGTAATCCTCAACAATGGATTTTTTTTATTTTTCTCCAATATGCCTGTGAAAATTGAAAAAAACATTGTTGAATTTGGGTATCTGGATACGTTTTGGTGATGGTGTTAATCATGGGTAATTCAAAGTCAATTAACACTTTTCAAAGACTTTTGTCCAGGGTTTTAGATTTTACCACTGTTAATGATTCAGTTTATGTAGAGGTTTGCTTATCAGGGAGTAAACTGCACTAAATGAACTAGGGTGTGATTAAAGTAGGCATGAATAGTGTATATTTGGGGGAATGGGTGGGGTGTGGATTTAAATGTCCCATCCATCATCGAAATATGACTAGTCTCCAATTTCACTAGGTTATGGTGTGTGCTAAAGATTAGTATTCGTTTTTGAGAGTTTTTGTTGTCATGCAAAAGAAAGGTTTCATTAGTAACAGTGACAGTTAGTTCAGGAGGAATGTTAATATCAGAGTATGTTTGGGGTGTAACACGTTGGAGGTTACTTGCCTTTTTTTAAATCTATATTTCTGCATAAGTTTGGAATTGTGGGCATACAACCTTCTACATGCATAGAAATGTTTTGGGATACCGCCCTCAAAACTGCGGCACATGGTTCATTGGAGGTGGATGCAATGTCTTTCATTTGATTTCTGTTTTCTCTAACCTCATTCTCCATTGCAGAGACAGAGTGGTTATGCTCTGTGATCCTTTCAACAGTGTCACCAAGAGTAACCGCTCTGCCTGTGCAATGGTATGAGCAATATTGCACACACCTCCAATGACACCTGGGCTCAGTTAATCTCTACTTACAATAAACGTAGCCACTGTGCTACAATAATCTATTGCCTCTGTTGGATGTCATGTATGTTGCCTGTCTTCCATATGTCATCTGGAATTTTGTCTAAAAAAACTTCAAGAAAGTGATTATGTGTGTTAATTATTATTTTTCTTTTATTGCAACCTGTGAAAATTAATTTTTTTGACTTTGCTTTTTTGAGCTAAGATTTTTTATGGTCTGCTGTTGACTCATGTGAGAAGAAAAATAGGTTTTATATATGGGTAATACAATTTTCCTCACCTTATTATGGTTTTATCATTAGTTTGCTCCTGGTGGTTTGGCTGACTTAGTATTCTCCCTTCTGGATTATGTTGGGTATGTCCGAAAGATAAAATTGAGATTAACAGAGCTCTTTGAAATTAATGTTTGCTTACCCTGCTATCGCCATTTCTTATTTGTTTTTAAAGAGATTTTTGTTTGTGTAATGCGTAATGTTCTAGTTAGTTTTGGCTGTATCGTTAAGGTTTCCAAATGTTTTACCTCTGAAAGGCCTTTTGCTTGTTGAGTAAGTGCTGGTGACAATGGGGAAGTTAAGCTGTTTGTTAGGTTCATCCTGTTGTTATTTGCAGATTTTTATGAAACTGTGAAGAAAAGAATATTGATTGTATGTTCACTGTTAAATGATTACATTTCTGAAAGCTGCAACTGACCAACATCTTTCATTTTGTACCTCATCACTGCCCAGCACCTTTCCTGAGGCAAACACCTGGTAGAGTTAGAACAATAATTTTTCCCCACCACTGTCCAGCACCTTCCCTGAGCCAAACACCCACTGGAGTTAGAAGAATAATTGCGCTCCCCCACCACTGTCCAGCAGCTTCCCTGAGGCAAAGTCCTGGCGGAGTTAGAATAATAACTTCACCCGCATCTCTGTCCAGCACCTTCCCTGAGGAAAACACATGCCAGAGTTAAAATAATAATTTTGTCCCCCATCACTGTCCAGCACCTTCCCTGAGGCAAACACCCAGCGGTTAGAATAATAATTTTGCCCTCCACCACTGTCCAGCACCTTCCCTAATGCAAACACCCAGCGGAGTAAGAATATTAATTTTGTCCCCCACCACTGTCCAGCACCTTCCCTGAGGCAAACACCTGGTGGAGTTATAATAATAATTTCTCCCCCCACCTCTGTCCAGTCCCTTCCCTGAGGAAAACACTTGGCAGGATTAGAATACAAATGTTTGCCCCCCCACCACTGTCCATTTTGCCCCCATCTCTGTCCAGCACCTTCCCTGAGGAAAACACTTGGCGGAGTTAGAATATTTAATTTTGCCCCCCACCACTGTCCAGCACCTTTCCTGAGGAAAACACCTGGCGGAGTTAGAATAATAATTTTACCCCCCACCACTGTCTACCACCTTCCCTGAGGTAAACACCCGATGGAGTTAGAATAATAATTTTGCCCACACAACTGTCCTGCATCTTCCCTGACGCCAACACCTTGCAGAGCTAGAATAATATTTTTGCCCCCAATCTCTCTCCAGCACCTTCCCTGAGGAAAACACTTGGCGGAGTTAGAATGATATTTTTGCCCCCCACCATTGTCCAGCACCTTCCCTGAGGAAACACATGGAGGAGTTAGAATAATTATTTTGCCCTCCACCACTGTCAAGCACCTTCCCTGAGGCAATCACCCGGTGGAGTTAGAATAATAATTTTCCCCCCCACCACAGCCTTGCATGTTCCCTGAGGCAAACACCTTGCAGAGGTAGAATCATATGTTTGCCCCCAATCTCTGTCCAGCACCTTCCCTGGGAAAAACACCTGGCAGAGTTAGAATAACATTTTTGCCCCCCACCACTGTCAAGCACCTTCCCTGAGGCAAACACCTGGTGGAGTTAGAATAATAATTTTGCCCCCCACCACTGTCCAGCATCTTCACTGAGACAAACACCTGACGGAGTTAGAATAATAATTTTGCCCTCCACCACTGTCCAGCACCATCCCTAATGCAAACACCCAGCGAAGTAAGAATATTAATTTTGTCCCCCACCACTGTCCAGCACCTTCCCTGAGGCTAACACCTGGTGGAGTTATAATAATAATTTCTCCCCCCACCTCTGTCCAGTCCCTTCCCTGAGGAAAACACTTGGCAGGATTAGAATACAAATGTTTGCCCCCCACCACTGTCCAGCACCTTCCCTGAGGAAAACACCTGGCGGAGTTAGAATAATACTTTTGCCCCCATCTCTGTCCAGCACCTTCCCTGAGGAAAACACTTGGCAGAGTTAGAATAATAATTTGGCCCCCCACCACTGTCCAGCACCTTTCCTGAGGAAAACACCTGGCGGAGTTAGAATAATAATTCTACCCCCCACCACTGTCTACCACCTTCCCTGAGGTAAACACCTGATGGAGTTAGAATAATAATTTTGCCCACACAACTGTCCTGCATCTTCCCTGACGCAAACACCTTGCAGAGCTAGAATAATATTTTTGCCCCCAATCTCTCTCCAGCACCTTCCCTGAGGAAAACACTTGGCGAGGTTAGAATGATATTTTTGCCCCCCACCATTGTCCAGCATCTTCCCTGAGGAAACACATGGAGGAGTTAGAATAATTATTTTGCCCCCCACCACTGTCAAGCACCTTCCCTGAGGCAATCACCCGGTGGAGTTAGAATAATAATGTTGCCCCCCACCACGCCTTGCATGTTCCCTGAGGCAAACACCTTGCAGAGGTAGAATAATATGTTTGCCCCCAATCTCTGTCCAGCACCTTCCCTGGGAAAAACAACTGGCAGAGTTAGAATAAAAGTTTTGCCCCCCACCACTGTCAAGCACCTTCCCTGAGGCAAACACCTGGTGGAGTTAGAATAATAATTTTGCCCCCACCACTGTCCAGCACCTTCACCTTCCCCAAAAAAGTGACCTATTTAAAGCACAACATTTTATTTTGTTTGGGCAAAATAAATTATATAGTATCCTTACAGATTATTGTCAACAATTTATAAATGTTGTTGGTGTATGATCAATCTGAGTAGAAATTTTAAAAAAATCTATTGTTATTTCCGATTTAGGGTTTTATGATAAAAATAGATGTAGTTTGATATTCACTTATGAATGGAAATATGTATTCTGGATTATATGTTGTAGATTTGGGGCTGTTTTTGAAGTGCTGTAACTAATGTTTAAATAAATGTAAAGTATATGAATTATTTCTTTTCATTATACAGGTGTTTTGTTTTAAACGTACACTTTCTTCAGTCAGTAGATGGCAGTGTGTAATTCAAAAGTTTGAGATGTCTCCTCCTACTCCTGCTGCATGTGGTCACCTTGGAAGTAAGTGCATCACTGACCACAAAATGGTGGTCAGCTTCTTTTGTACGTTTTTTAGGGGTAAACAAAAATTTGAAAGAAAATATGTTTGGAAACGATTTTTCCGTGTGATTCGGAATCTGCCAAATGTATATTTAAAATGTGTTATCTGAAATATTGGTTTAAGGTTCCGTTTCAGAATGTCATCCATTTTGAGTAGATGATGGGTCGGCTGCTGTAATGGAAATAGTTGAAGGACACCTGTTTTCTCTACTTTGTATGCATTGCATGTAGATGCTGTTTTGGACACTGACTGTAGAATGTATTTTTTTAAACACTAAGGGGGTCATTAGGATGGCAGGCGGACTTTGCCCGCCCGCCATCCTCGTGCAAAACGGGACCGCCCGCCATAGGAGCGGCGGTCCCGCCTTGAGCATTAGGATGCGCCCGCCACACAGGCTGGCGCATCTTGTATTTTTACCATTGCGGCGGGCGGTGCAGAAAGCGCCGCCTGCCGCAATAGTAAAAATGCACGTTGTGCATTTCAAAGCACAACATGACAGGCATCGCGCACTGCCTGCCATGTTGCACTTTGAAATGCGGGGGGGTACCATAGGTACCCCCCATGTGCACCCCCCACCCCCCGGACTCCCAGGGGGCCCGCAACGGGCCCCCGCAGGGAGTCTCCGCATGCCGCCACGGAAAAGCATGTCAGGAAGGGCATCCTAATATGGCTGGCGGTGTCTGATAGACACCGCCACCATATTATTCCTTTTCCGCCCCGGCCGCAAGGCGACCGGGGCGGAAAAGCGGCGGACGGTCGTTCCGTCCGCCGAGGTCCCCCCGCCTTCCTAATATGGCGGGGGTCTTTAGTGCAACGATGTCGGGCGGATTGCCCCCGCCAGGCTGGCGGTGGCTACCGCCAGCCTGGCGGGGGTAATCCTCCCGACATCGTAATGGGCCCCTATATTTGCATAGAAATTAGAGTTATTCTTTTAAAAACAATTGTAAAAACAAATTGAACAACATAACTATTATTTGAATACCTATTTATTTGTATACTTTGGTATTAGAAATAATACACAAGTATTAAAATAAATATATGATTATTCATATACTCCCCCACCCAAAACACCTTTTTCCCTTCCATCCCGTTCCAGAGGATGGATGAAAAAAATTCACAATTTTTACTGTAACATAGGAATCTTACTATGCATGGTAATGGTATGCGTTGTATTGGAAACATATGTTGGGTGGGAAACATGGCGGCCGCAGGCTAGACGCGGCTCGCTCGCTCGTCAGGACCTGAGACCTTCGAACCCCTGATGACGGATACGCCGTAATAGGAGATTACACTTCAGTGGATTTATTGTGTGGGGCTTCAATATCGTCTTTGGTTTCACACTTGATTCCTTTATGGACTTTAAGCACGGGACTGCATCGGATGCGACGACCGTTTGTACGGAACATCTCCGCCCCGACTCTCCTTTCTACTGGAGGCGGGCAGCCGTGGAGATTAGGCGCGGCCGGGCGGCCGCGGCAAGGAGAACTCACACGGCAACGGCGACTGGAGGTTTGACCGGTGAACTGGTCGAAGCAGGCGGGAGAGGCAGGGGAGCGGAGAGGGTAGCGCCTGGAGCTACGTGCCTGTTCACACTGGAGTCAGTGTCAGAGACGGAGAAGTCTGAAAGGGCGGAGGCGGACCACGGAGCACAAAACGAGAAAGCAGAGAAGCTTCGCTTACCTAATCAAGGGGGGATTTCTTATCAGAATCCAAGTAAGCTTTTCAATTTATTTGGCGAGGCGCCCGGTGAAGCCCTTAATAATAAAAAAGTGTTAGAGTCTCAAACAAGGATCAACAGAAGCAAAACAAGAGGCAGAGGAGGATGTAAGGAGTGCGGGTTGGAGAAGGAACTACATTTCCCAGAGTGCATTGTAGTGGGTGACAGGAAAAAAAGCCCGGCAACTAAAAAGAAAGCACCAGAGGGTGGTAAAGATAAGCCCAATACATCTAAACAGTCTAAAAATAAGAACAAGAGTAAGAAACTCAAAGCCCCTGGGGAAATAACTCCATCCCTGCGCTCATACTTTAAGGCGCTGCCACAGGTGTTACAGCTCACATAAGATATGGCAGATGCTCTGAAAACTCAACAGGCCAAAATGTCTGGGCAAGATGAACAAATAGAACAAACTGAACAAGGGGGGCTGTCCTCGTGCTCGGGCCTAACTGACCCTACTCTGTTGGGGGAGGGGGGAGTATTTGAAGCCCCTTCTGATGATGGTCAAAACATTTTTGCAGAGCCACATATCGAAGACAGAGTAGAGAATCAGGAAAGTGTTAAACCAAAGGACACATTAGAACCGGATGGATTAACCAAAACTAAAGTGGGTAAGAGTAAGAAGGCTACCCCTCATAACTTAGAACCAGAGATTGGAAATGCGCTTGAAGCAATTGTCTCATCAATCTCAGAAATGAGAGAGGAAATAAGGCAGGACTTCACAATATCTAAGTCAAATCAAGCGGAGATCAGAGATACTTGTGAAGAGCTGGGGCAAAAACGTGAAGGCCTCTGCGAGAGAACGGAGGCACTGGAAAGCTCAGTGGGCAAACTGACTACAAATATAGAAGCAGCTAGGTCCAAAATTTATACTCTACAAAAGGATGGGGACGAGATGAGAGAAAGAATTGAATTGTTAGAAAACTATTCTAGACGTAATAACATTCGACTTCTCAAGATACCGGAGGGCAAAGAAGGTGGGGACCTTAAGAAATTCATTGTACATCTCATAAAAGATACATTGAATCTGGAAGAAACGATTGAGGACTTGGAAAAGGACATCCAGCGAATACACAGAGACCCTTTTCGCTTGAATCCTGCTAGGGTTAAGCCACGGAAAGTCCTAGTTAATTTCTTGACGTATGCCCTCAAAGATAAAATTCTGAATCTTGCCTTAAAAGCGGGCACCATAAAGGGTCCAGACTTCGTATATGAAATCAGATCAGATCTTTCAAAAACTACCTTGGAGAGGCAATGGGAGCTGGGGCAGCGTATGGGTAAATTTAGGTCACTTGGGGCAACGGTTCAGATGAGATTTCCGGCCTTTCTTAAGATAATGTATAACAATAAGATGCACAATGTTCGTTCTATCCATGATGCTGATGAATTGTATGAATCTATCAGAGACCATGCTCAAGCTCAGGCTCAAACGCATAAAACAAATTAAGGAAGAACATGAGCATGTACAGGAAAGTAATAGAATATGAGTCTAATAAAAAAAACATTAAAATAACTAAGGGTGATGAGAAATAAAAAAAAAAAAAAGGAAAATTAAATGGGATGAGGTGATGAAAGGGGAAAAATATATATATATATATATATAAATTAAAAAAGAAAAGAAAAAAGAAACATATATAAACTAATTAAAAAAAAAAAAACTTTATAAACACAAAGGGAAAAGTGATAATTTAGACTATACACACTCACACTCACACTCACTTAATTTGACACGGCTATGGTTTGTTTTCACGAAAGGTGGTAGAGGGGCGAAGGACAGGTTTCCGGCGGGTGGTAGTAGGCTCAACACCGAGCCAGAATAAGTAAGGGGGGGTTTCCAGGGGGGAGGGGGGGGGGGGGGGTAGGAAAATAAAAAATCCTCATTTGTTAGCCCAATCTAAGTATATAAAATCCAACCGTTTACTGCAGGTAAATAAAAATATTCTAAAATTAGGTAAATTTCATTCTCATAAATTATGGCAAACTTAATTTTCATGTCCTGGAATGTCAATGGTCTGCGAGTGCAAGCTAGAAGAGACAGGATTCTACAATATCTTAGAGATTCCCAAGCACAGATTATTTTATTGCAGGAAACGCACCTTCTTAAATCTGAGGCCAATACTATATTAAAGAAACATAGATGGATAGATAAATTCTGCTCCACTGATCATAATGCGAGCGTAAGGGGAATCATCTTTATCTTTAAAAAATCAGCAAAAGCACACATTTTAGACTGTAAAGAAGATAAAACAGGAAGATGGTTGATCGTCAAAGTTTCATTTGAGGGTCAGAACAGAACATTGGTGGGTTACTACGGTCCAAACTCTGATGATTCATCACATTTGGATGCCGTAAGGAACCAATTGATATCTACTCAAGATCCAATAATCTGGATGGGAGACTTTAATATCGTTCTTGATCCAAACTCCAAACTCCAAACCTGCTAGCCTTTAGAAAGGGTTTGAAAACTTGGCTTTATAGTCAATGATAGGTCTGCTTCCTTCTTCATCTTTTTCTGTTTTTCAGCTATTGGTCAGAAAGCGCCGGGACACTCCCTGGAGTAGCCGAGCGCTATATAAGACACCCATAACATTAACATTAACATTAACATTAACATCTTAATTTGGATAAATCAACTAAATCTAGAGCTCCTAGTATGGTAAAATCTAGAGAGACTCTTAAATCAATTATAAAACATCTAGGGTTAGCGGATCTGTGGAGAGAAAAGGTAGGCAATAAGCCAGGAGTATCCTTTAGAAATAGTAGGTTCAAACATAAATCAAGAATTGACTACGTTTTTTTTTAGCTATTATCTGAAGGATACCCTAATTTCAATTAATTATCTTCCATCACACTTATCAGGCCATTCAGCGATAGTATTCACCTTAAAAAGAGATAATATTGTTAGACATCATTCCTGGTCTTTGGACCGCACTATTTTGTTAGAGCAGGAAGAGGTCAAGTTTCTCTCAGAGGCACCTACATCCTTTTTCAATATTAACAAATTCTCTGCTACTCACACAATAGTCTGGGAGACATTTAAGGCCTTTTTAAGGGGGCAGATCACTAACAGAGCCTCTTATAGGCGAAGGTTATATAACGAAAAAATTAGTCAAATTGAAGAGGACATGAAACTTTTAGAACTAAGACTGGATTCGATAATATTATCTTCAGATCACGAGAAGCTGGCTGATTTGAAAAATCAGTTAGAAAATACTCTGCAAGAAAGAGTAAATAAAAGGTGGGAAGTGAGTAAATCCTCCATTTTTGAGTTCGGTGAAGCCTCAGGCAAAATTTTGGCGTGGAAAATCAAAAGTGAGAAAGCCCGTAATTATATAAGAGAAATTAAGGTGGTAGGGGAGTCAGAGACTAGATCCACTAATCAAGACATAGGAAGGGAATTTTACGAATTTTTTGAGGAGATCTATAAAGAAGATCTCCCGAATGATCAACACGCAGGAGATAGATGGCTAGATTCCATCATACTTCCAACTTTAACAATAAATCAAAATTTATCCTTAGAGAAAGAGATCTCGGAGGAAGAAGTCCTCAAAGCAATTCGCCACTCAAAAAAGGGGAAAGCAGCAGGACCGGATGGCCTGCCAGGAGAAATATACAGATCCCTAGAAACGATTGTAGTTCCAGAACTCACAGCACTTTTTAATGGAATTCTACTAAACGGTGATATACCTCCTAAATCTTGGGGAGAAGCCATTATAGTGCTTATTCCTAAACCAGGGAAATCCCCATTGGAATGTGGTTCATACAGACCAATATCACTTCTTAATAGTGATTATAAACTTTTTACAAACATCATTTCTACGAGATTGGCCAGCGTCATTGGAAGCATCATACATCCTGATCAAAAGGGATTTATGAAAGGCAGACAGTTAGCAGAGCTAACTCATGAACTCGTGGGGGCTATAGATATAGCAACTACCGCCTTGTTACCCCTAGCTACTCTGACCTTAGATGCGACCAAAGCATTTGACAGAGTCAATTGGCTATATCTTAATGATGTATTAAAAAAATTCAATTGTGGAGAAGTCTTCTGTAGAACAGTCAAATTACTTTACAATACACCTTCTGCAAGGATAATGGTTAATGGGGGCCTGACGGATGCATTCAATATAACTAGGGGTACAAGGCAGGGCTGCCCGCTTTCCCCACTCCTTTTTAATCTATATGTAGAACCGTTTGCGCAAAGGCTTAGGACAGAGACTAACATTCCATCTTTCAGCTACGGAGAATGGGAAAAGTGGGTAGCTCTATATGCGGATGATATATTGATATGTACATCTGATCCAGTCATGGCATTCCCAGCTATAATTACATGTGCAACAGAATTTGGACAAATATCGGGATATGATATAAACTCTAGTAAGACAGAGGTAATGGTATGGAACCTTCCAAATATCCAGTTAGAGGCAAAAATGTCGACAGTTATGAGATATTTAGGAGTTAGAATAACACAGGATGTGGATAAAATAGCATCAAATAATTTAGAAAGAATACATTCGGAAAGCAAGAAATTGCTAAAATCCTGGTCTCATCTACCACTCTCTATAACCGGTAGAGTGAATCTAGTTAAAATGTGCATCCTCCCCAAGTTTACTTTTATTTTTAACACAATCCCATTGGCATTTGAGTTGAAACAATTGGAAAAGTCACAAAGACAAATTAACTCGTTTATCTGGAACTATAAAACAACTAGAATATCATGGAACAAACTAAGAAGAAGAAGGGAAAAGGGGGGGCTTGCACTTCCAGACTTGGTCTACTATTCATGGGCTTTTCAAATGTCACACTCGAGAATGTTATTGAAAACACCAACTAACTTAAATTCTAATTCCTTGTACAAAGCAATAGTATTGGCGGCAAATCAAACACCTGAGGGATATATGTTTAAATTTGGCAACTATAAATTTAAAAAAAAAATTAAACTAAAGATGGCACAATCATGGCCTAAAAATTGGTATCATATAAGAAAAAAAATAGGCCTGTCATATTATTCTACGTATTCTCCAATATGGGACTCACCTGGCTTACCAGCATTCTTGAATGATAGGTTATCAACTATCATAAAACAAGCAGGGATCGCTAGATGGGGTCAATTGATTATAGACGGAAAATTAATAGCCTGGAATGCATTACAAGAACTGGTAGGAATAGAAATTTCTAGATTTAAATATATCCAACTAGATAGCTGGTTGAGATCACAAAGCAATACAGATCCTAACATCGGGAAAGCTAATACGCTTGAACAAATGCTGGTAGAGCGACCCAGTGCAGGTAAAGAAGTAGCCACCTGGTATTGGCAGATGCTAGAAGAAAACGATGGCGAGTTTAAATTACCGAATGATTTATGGGGGGCAGCGACTGACACTCTATGTGATGAGAAATGGCAACAATCTTGTGTTTTATTATACAAAACGGTAAAACCTGCATGGCTAAGACGCAATCACTTGTTTACAATTCACCGAGCTTACATAACACCATTAAAATTGTCTAAATTTCTCCCAGACGAAAAAATGTAATAAGTGTAATATGGCTGAAGCCAATGACATACATATGTTCCTAGAATGTCCAGATCTATTGAATTTTTGGGAAGAGGTGAGGAACACTTTGAATTCGATGCTACAAACATCTTTGTTAATCACTCTCCCACTTGTTATCTTTGGAATAGAAGACAATATTAGGGGTAGGGAGAAATCTTTCCTTTTCTATGCGATCCTACTGGCAAGAAGACAGATTTGTATTCAGTGGACAGAAAAAACTCCCCCTTTACATTCTCGCTGGTTGTCATCTTTATCCGAAACATCTAAAATGGACCTCCAAAGAACTGCCAGTGAACGTAATTTGGCCTTTTGGGATCTTTTGGTTAACTGGAAGTGAACCCGGGTTTTTTTTTTCCCCCCCCGGGTCCGATGATTATGCCATCAACGCTCTTGGACCTTGGGCCAGCTCAAAATCGATTGGGTCCTACAGGTTGAAAAATACCTAGATTAAGCTAAACATACTCCTTTTCAGCTTTGGGACATACATACCATTGGGTATTCCAAATCACGCTGTTGAGATGTGCAAGGAGGTTGGTTTGACCCTTTTCGGAAAAGGGAAGGCAAATGAGGACAAAGAGGAAAAAAAAAAAAAGAAAAGAAAATGGTATGCGTTGTATTACTATGCATTGTAATGGTATGCGTTATAAAGCTTGCTTTATATAACCCTATGAACAAGCGTTGTATAGGCTTGCGTTGTAAAAACATGTGTTGTAAATGTATTTCGTTGTAAAAACTGCGATGTAAAAGTATGTGTTTTAATGGTATGCGTTTTAACGTCATATAGGCATACAAGGAAACAAATGTGGGATCTTAGTAGACGAGAGCAGTCTACTAATATCCCACATTTGTTTCCTTGTATGAAATTTTTTATAAAAAAGGGGGGAGGAAATTGTATTTTTTTTCTTGATTGTCAGATGTAAAAGGATAAAATCTGGAAACTGTGTAATTTAGAGTTCGTGGAACTGTGTAATATTGAGTTTGCACTATTGAAATTTGTTAATCCATATATACATGTACTTGAATTTAGATAATGTAAATTTGTTCATACATATTGTGAACCTGGTAGATGGGAACAGACATCGTCTCATCAGCTACACATCTATTATCCGAGACAATATCAACTATATAAGAAGATTTCCGAAAACTGGACTTTCCATTACCTGGTTGAACCATACGATTGTGCATGTGAATACTCTCTGTATTACTTTGTGAAGGTATAAAATCAATTACTATTGTTCATCAGTTTATAATGGTATTTATTGGATTAACATGTGAACTTATAACTATGTGTAAATCGTACTGTAGCTCCTTTTCCTATTCAAAATATCCTCGAAATAGCTTGTTGTAAATACGCCTTTCTCTAGTCAAAGGGGATACACTTTCTATTATTACAAAGTTGTTAATCCTGCAGCAATTAATGTAAATATGTGTGTTTTCTTTTAAATGTATTGATTGTGTCTCACTGCATGTATGAAAACACATTTTAAAATTGCATTTGTATGTTTTTTTAATAACCCTGAAGAAGTCTCTTTGCAGAGACAAAACTCGTCGGCTATGATCTTCCATTCTCATGAAAATATGAAATATAGAGAAAATTCTTTCGAGAAAATCACATCAGTAATCTGGACATTCTTTGTGTGCTCACTGGTTCATGAATAATTGATGTCGAAATAGTTATATTTCTTTAAATAGTGCTGAACCCTTTTGTGTTTAATGTTGTAATATGACTTGTTCCTAGTTAAGGGGCATAAAGGGGAGTGCTCCTTGGTTTGTTGCACTATAAGATACTTGAAGACACTTTTCTTTTGTCAGGTGCGGTCTCAATAGCCTCTACCCTCATTTCATTTGCATTTACTTCAATAGATCCTTTAGGCATTTACACTCCTGCAGCTGAAACACCTCTGGAATGTGTAGTATTAAGTACTGATGTTCAATTAAAGTATTTTCTTTTGCTTAAAGGACTTGCACAGCGCTGGGCAATACTCTATTGTTGATTTTTTTCTTCAAACTCATCATCCCCCTTGGATTCCAGCCTATGGTGGCCGGATGACTTGAGTCAAGCCTGCATACCCAAGGATTCAGTTAGGAACCTAGGGGTTCGCTGGGACAGTTACCTCTCTTTTAATGCCCAGGTGCAAACAGTAGCAGCTTCCTGTTTTTCCAAGATGAAAACAATAAAAAGGCTTATCAACTATCTGCCTACCGACTGCCGTAAGACTGTGGTTCACGCTCTGATAATCTCCCATCTCGATTATGCAAATGCGCTCTACCTAGGCCTTACGGCTGGTCTATGTAACGAACTTCAGACTGTACAAAATGCTGCAGCCCGTCTTCTTGAAGTAATCCCCCCCAGACAACATATTACCCCATACCTTCGCAGACTTCATTGGCTCCCCATTGCCAAGAGATGTGAGTTTAAAGCTATGGTCCTGGCTTACAGAGCCATGAAGGGTAAAGGACCAGCCCACCTGAAGTCTAGCCTTCGTCCCTACCACAACTCCAGAACGTTGCGCTCGAATTCCCAACTTCCCGATCAGGGGGGAAATCGTTTGAAGTCGGCGCTTCTCAGCGCTGGAATAAACTTCCATTCTCCCTACGGGCATGTCTGACAGAACCAGCATTCCGTAAATCTCTCAAGACCCACCTTTTGGCCTATAACAAGATACCTCACAATTACTGTTGCCATATCCATTAGCGCCGGGACGCCCCGTTGGGGGAGCTGCGCGCTTTACAAAACACACAAATAAATAAATAATTTGTTTGGCTGTTGAACTCTGAGCTGTTGACCCTAGACTATCTCCCTGAGAAGGTTTTGACTTAATGCCCTTGTTACCCTGAAAGCCAAATGAAAAAAGGATTCTGCCTTGCCTAGTTTGTACTGCCACAGTAAGACTGATACCAGACCACCAGTTGCAAACAAGCTCAACCACCAGGCTTGGCGCACAGTAGCCGCTGTCTGCCCACGGCCCCCCTGAAAGGGACCGTATATTTTCCTCCCCATTAAATGAGCATTTCTATAAAAGTGACACACTCTATATGCCAATCCTGAACCATCCAGAGTTAAAGGTGACAGGCTTCAGATCCCTAATCTGTCAATTCCTAAAGATGACAAGGTTTGAGTCTTCTGAGACATCTTTTCCTCCAGGTGAGGAGATGTGCATGACTGTCAATACTTTGATCCCATCCACTGTGAAAGGCCCAGGCTCCATATCAATTAATCACATGCATTGATGGTAATTGAATGATCAAGACTTGCCTTGGCTGTACAGGTCCATTTTTTGATGAAGTTAGGCTTGCACAGGTGATTCTGGCATTGGTGACTGACATAATAAGGCTTTCACTAGTATTACTTGTATGTTGGTAATGAGCTTCTAAGGCTTGCACTTCAGCACTGGGCCATCAATGATAATTGTGTACCAAAGGCTGAACCAGCAGTATTGACAGTAATGGGATTGGATTACTAAGGTTTTCACTGGTGGTATAAGCACTCCATGAAAGGCGAATAGATTACTAAGGCATTTCTAAAGATACTTCGAAAGAAGGTGACTGAGCGAATACGATTTGCAAAAGGATCTCCGAAAGATCAATACATGGACAGACAAAAGACTTTGTTTATGGATCAATAGATGGTGAAACAACGTTTATGCAGAAAGTGTTGTTTTTTTATTTGGAGAACCAAATCATTTAACAGTGATGTCTCTCTGTCATATCTTTTTTGCATGGCCTCTTGGGTCCTCTGCATTGGTCCTCTTTCTTCAGTCATCAATGTCTTTCTGTGCAATTATGCTCGGGAGGGAGAGAGCAAAACAGCACCATATATACTATGATGTGGCAATGTTTCTCTTTCCACCAGCACTCTTCAAGCTTGACTTGCCCCACAAACATATCTTTGCACCTTAGTGCAAGAGTGTTTGTGCTTTATATTGGAAGGGATTCGTTCCATTCGAGATACCACAGTTAGACATAGTTTCAAAAGTTTCAGACGTTGGATATTTGCTGTACAGTTCAGCGAATAAGCAATGTTAGAAGAGCAAGGAGAAATAAAAACATTTCTCCTTTGCAACTCCTGCCTGAAAGAAGCATTAATTTTTCGTGCAAAACCCTTGTCTACCATTTTTAGTATCTAGGGATTTGTGTCAACATTCATGGGTGTTGCATGAGAATACCTACGAGACACTCATGGCACCACCCCATAAAATGCAAAATAATGTAGTGCAAGGGATACTTTGTGTTACTTTATGGCTAGTTTCCAGCGAATGTGATTTCGTACCTTAGAGAAAACCCTAAATAAAAAGTTTGCACTGGTTTGCCTCATCTTTGCGAGGCAAACCTGGAGCAAATTGGAAGTGCAAATATGGGTTCCAACAGTAACACCATTTCTCCAACCTTACTGAAGCTTTGTTGATTGTGAGAGGCCTACTTTGAGCTCATTCACCTACAAATCTATTTTTATACTGCCAAAACTCCCATTAATGCACTGACTCTGGGGTTTGTTCTGGGAATCCTCGAAAATTTACAGTTTGGAGCTGCCTTCTGTTTCCCCCCACCCACCATTAGCTCACTCTCCTTATCCTCATGTCATTGAGACTGAAAAACAATGTAGGACCTACGGACTTTGAATTATTTGGTTTGCAAAAAGGATGTATTTTTAGCCAATGAGAGCCAATGAAGATTTTAAGATGTTTGAGAGTGAGTTGTATGGCACCATTTAATGTTCAACTTATGAAAATTTTTATAGTATGCCGGCCCACTTTTCTCTAGATGTGAAGCCACTGGGTTGTTCTTCCATAGTACATGATTTTTCAGGCTTGTGTGTTTGTCACTGGAACAGAAATTGTGGTAATGTTCTTTACTTAAAACAACATGAACTATTGTTAAGACTTTGAATGGAAGTACTGACAATGATAGTGAATGAGTTAAAAGCCTTTCACTGCTCATATTGCTCATACTGGCACTGTGGTCAATGCAAGGATTTTCATAGGCCTCGTTTTTTGCATTCTCTTTCTTCTAGCAACAGGCCCCTTAATAAGACTACTTGTGAAATCTGGCACTCTCCTTTGATGATTTTTAGTGGCTCTTTAAGTATTGCTGAACCATAGTATGGATTAAATATTGACAGTGTTAGCAAGGCTTGCTATAGAAGGATCACCCTTCATGGAAATTAGTTATTTAAGCTTTCGGTTGTGATACCATTCTCTGATGGAGACTACCTTAACAAGGTTGGAACCTTTAGGACGCTTACACAGCTAGCACTTATGGTAACGAGGGTCACTGAGTTATGAAACTTGGGGCCCGATGTAGGTAAATCTGATTTACCGACTCTAGAATACCGAATTTTACCGATTCGGTATTCTAGATTCGGTAAATCAGATGTAGGAAAAAATTCGGTAATTTTTACCGAATCGGTATGATTCGTAATTACCGAATCGGTATTTACCGATTCGGTAATTGCCATTGATTCCTATGGGCCTTGAGGCCCATAGGAATCAATGTTAATTACCAAATCGGTAAATACCGATTCGGTAAAATTACCGAATTGTCAAGGGGGACAGGGTGTCACTTTGACACCCTTTTGCACTCCTGATTCTGGCTTGTGTGCCATGTGGCACACATACATGCCCTTAGGGCATGTATGTGTGCCACATGGCACAGGTGTACATGCACAGATGTGCATGTACACAGGAATTCGTTATTTACCATGAAATAGTATTTCATGGTAAATAACGAATTATTAAGGGCCTGTGGCACTGTATTCAGTGCCACCTACATCTAGATTTACCGATTCGGTAAATTTACCGATTCAGTATTTTATCAAATCAGTAAATTTACCGAATCTGTAAATTGTGAGCCCCCTACATGTCAAAAACCAAATACCGGTCGGTAACGGCCGAAATCGGCCGTTACCGACCGGTATTTGGTGACCTACATCGGGCCCTAAGGGTCTTAGTCACAAAAGCCATTTTGGAGTGCACAAAGTAGGACTACTTTACAATATCAGAAAAGCAATTCACAAACATCTGGCTGGAGCTCTCTGCCTCCACCTCTCCTATCTTTTCTGTACGAAGAATCCCCCCATGGCGGAGATCTCTGTACACACAGATATACAAAGTATTATTATTATTATTATTATTATTATGATTGATAATATTGGTAATAATGTACTTTATAATGTTGTTTTTTAAAACCTTTCACAATAATAAAAATATGAATACATAGATTTCAAATGTTAATTAAATTAAACCTAATATATATTATATTTTAGTATTAATATGATGAAAACTATAAATGCCATGACAAAATCAAGACAGTCGTCTCAGGTTTTTCTTATATTGTCTGTCCCTGTCTAAGATACAATTCGTCTTTACTGAATGTTTTAATAACTTCTTATTTTCTGTTCTACTCACCTTAATGAGAGTGGAGAATGCTGGTAAAGCATGTTCGTTCAGGGTTGAGGTTGGGTGCTGTTGGTTTTGTTTCCTGATGAGTTCAAGGTTTTTTTCTTGGGTAAATAGTTCAATGTATTGTACCGGCAATCAATGAAACATCCTTCATCTGGAATGTGGTGTTGAGGACCTGAGGTTATATATTACTCAAATACAATTTAGAAAGAGTTCATCTAGTTTTTCCAATAGTTTGTTTATTTATCCCTATAGCCTTGTAACATATACCCTGAGTCAGTTTGGTATTATTAGCTGTAATCGTGGGTCCCCTATCTCTGTCACAGTATTAATCCGAAAAACGTGTACCTGCTCCAGTCATATTGGTGGTTTTATATGTATAATTAGTTAAATGATGAGACCAGTTAAACTTTCTTTCGCATTTGGACACCTAGCTAAGGATAATTTACTATGGTAACTAGTCTTGTATGTTCAAGACACCAGTTATAATTTGTAGCATAATTGCCAAAACATATACTTTTATCATTTAGAAAATTGATTTTTATTTATTGCACCTATTTTTCTTTTCTAGTCAGGTTAACTGACGTTGTAGTCCATTTTTTGAGTTTAAAAAGCTTTATTGAATAAAGTTAAACAATGTAAAACATCATTACAAATGCGAGTAATATAAAACAAAATAGAAAACATCCACTGAAAAAGAGCAAAAACAAAAATATACCCCAATAAAGGGGAAAACATTATACCAATAAACTATGTTTTTATATATTTTTGTAAAAGGGAAAAAGAGAGGAGAGAGAGGGGAGGGGAAGGGCGGCAAAAAAATGCAGTAACACGAAAGCTAAAGTTGACAAATACCTATTAAGGGAAAAGATAAAACAACCAAATAATCAGGCAGTATGTCTAGAGAGATAATCAGTTAAGGGAGACAATAGTAAATCTCTTTTGATTATTAAAGTTACAGATGTAGCATGGGCATGATCAAGTCTGTGATGATGGCACAATAAATTCCACTAGGCAGTATAAGCAATGTTTGTTGTATCTTTCCAATTTGTAGTAAAAATTTGAAAAGAAATGGCAATAAAAAGATCAATACATTTACGAACATGACAATGAACATTCCATATGGGAGCCAACCCACCCAGAAAAACGTGAGCAATATCAAAAGGAACATCAGTAAATAAAATAATATTAAGTGTAGACCAAATACGAGACCAAAGTATTTTAACCCTAGGACAATAAAAAACATATGTATTAAATCACTGTTATCATATGAGCATGACCAGCATTTCTTAGAGTCCAACAGTCCAAATTTACACAAATCAGAGGGGGTATAATAAAGCCTATTATAGAAAAAGTAAAAAGTCTGTGTAGTACTAGCTGAGCGAGAGACAGTGTGTACTTTGGACAAAATAGATTCCCAGAGTTGTGGAGAGAAATCATGACCTAAATCCAGCTCCCACAAAAGTTCCAATTTCGACTTGAGCCTATCAGTGGGAGAAGGTGATAGTAGTTTGTAAATAGCTGAGGCTCTAAAGGGACTCGTAAAATCTGGCAGGGGGGAGAGGGGGGAAGTAACAGAAGAAGAGGGAATGTCCTGTAATATGATAGTAGATAAGGTATGAGTGAGCGAGTGAAAGTGGGAAGAGTGCTTAGTAGTTATACCAAAGGAATCACATAGATCCTGGAAGGTTCTTAAGGAATCACCGATGAGCAGTTGGCCATAAGTAATAATGCCTTTATCAATCCATTCCTTCCAAAAAAGTGCTTTGTTATTAATCTTGAGGAATCTGTTGTACCAAATCGGAGTGCACAAGTGGAGGTGAGATGGAGAAGAGAAAGAACAAAAAAGTAAAAGTGAAAGGGCTTTGGAATGCTTAAAAATAGGGGATAGAAATCCTGAAGGAGGCTGAGATAGACGGGTTGCTGTGAGGAAAGAGAAGGGAGCAAGTTGAGCCAATTCTAAAGAGCTCCATGCCGTTGAAGGAAAAGGGAAGGAATCTGTAAGAAAAGGCCAAATTTGTTTAAGAGTAAATGCAGAATGAAAACGTGAAATATTAGGAAAATTGACGCCGCCAAGGTTTTTAGGCTGTTGAAGACGGAAAAGTGAGACCCTAGCTTTGCAATTGTTCCATAAGAATTTCACAAAAAGGATATTAATGGATTTAAAAAAATAATGAGGAAGAGAAATAGGGAGCATGGAGAGATAGAAATTAACAATAGGAAGCATCATCATTTTAATAGTTGATAAGCGGCCCCACCATGAAAGGAAAAGGGGGGACCATCGTTCAATGAGGGATGAGAGTTTCTTAAGGATATCAGAATGATTCATTTTGATGGTTTCTCTAATGGTGTTAGCATAAAGGATACCCAAACACTTGACAGATCTAGGATTCCATTCAAATCCTGAACCCTCGAACATATGAGGAAGGCAAAACTTATTAAGGGGAAGGACCTCCGACTTATCAATATTTAATTTATAGCCAGAGACCAAAGAGTTGTCGTTAAGTAAAGACAAAAGGGCAGGTAGAGAGGCAGTAGGATTAGAAATGTAAAGTAAAATATCGTCGGCGTAAGCAGTACATTTGATATCCAAATCTTTGTAAACGAAACCAAAATAGGAGGGAGACCGTCTTATTTTTTCCAAGAAGGGTTCCAACGCGAGAATGAAGAGGAGAGGGGAGAGAGGGCAACCTTGTCTGGTACCTCTATGAAGGGAGAAGTAATCAGATTGAGCACCATTAATCCAAATAGAGGTTTTAGGGTCAGAATAAAGTGATTGAATATACCGAAGAATGGTGGGGCTAAAACCGTGCCATCGAAGCACACCAAACATAAAATCCCAATTGACACAATCAAGAGCTTTCTCAGCATCAAGAGTGATCGCAGCAATAGGGGAATCCAACTTTGCAGCTAAACGAATGATATTTAGAAGGGTTCTCGAGTTATCAGTTTTTGACCTACCTTTAACGAAACCTGACTGATAAATGTTTACCAGATCAGGAATAACTGTATTGAGACGAATAGCCAAGATTTTAGCATAAATGTTGCCGTCTGTATTTATAAGGGAGATTGGCCTATAATTTTTACAGAGGGTGGGATCTTTGTCTTTTTTGGGAAGAAGACAGAGCATGGCCCGTGTAAAGGAACCTCTAGATTCGCCTGTGGCGAGGAAATGATTAATTAAAGTAAGTAAGTGTGGCACTAAAGCTGTTTTAAAATGGAGGAAAAATCGCAATGTAAATCCATCCGGACCAGGAGTTTTGTCTTTGGGAAGAAAGGAAAGCGCAGCGAGAATTTCTTTTTCTGAAATGGGAACATCTAGGGAAGAAAGATCAACCAGGGTATCAGCAGGTTTACGGATAGAAAGAAAAAAAGGAGTCTATTTGCTCAGAAGAAGGATTGGATTCTGGTGTGTAAAGGGAAGAGTAATAATTAACAAAACAATCAAGAATCCTAGCATCCGAAGTGTGAGGAGAACCCTGAGAATCTTTAATAACAACAATCTTAGATTTCTGCTTTTTAATTTTGAGATAATTCGCAAGCGATTTACCAGCATTATTACGTCCTCCGTACATTTTAGCATTAAATTTGAGAAGCTGGTTAGATGCAGAATCCCAAGAATGCTTATTATACTGCATCTTAGCTTCGATAAGGGAGGATAGTGAATCAGGTGAATTAGTAGTGAAGTAAAGGTGTTCGAGGTCTTTAATTTGTTTGAGAAAGTGAGATGCTTGAGATAGGGCTTTCTGCTTTTTACGGGAAACAAAATCAATAACACAACCGCGAGCAGCGGCCTTGAAAGCATCCCAAAGAAAGTGGAAATCTGAAGTAGTGTCTAAATTATTATGAAAAAAAATCGTCCATGAAATGTGTGAAGTGGTCAGTAAATTGTGGATCTAGCAATAGTGAATTATTAAAGCGCCAGCGGCGAGATGCAGAAATGGGGGAGGGATAATCCATATCTAAAATAACAGGTGCGTGATCAGAAATGAGAATAGAGCCAATTTCAGAATTAGTCATAAATTGAAAAGCATGGTGAGAAAGAAAACTGTAATCAATTCGTGAGTGTGAACATGCACTGGAGAAAAAAAAGAAAATTCTAAGGAGTCAGGATGGGATGTTCTCCAGGAATCAATTAAGCCTCTAGAGGAAATGGATTTATGAAAGGATTTTGCATTTTATTGGGGACATATCGTACTTGAGATTTGCGATCCAGAAACGGATCCATTAATTGGTTGCAGTCACCCCCTACAATCAGGTCATCACCCACATTGGAAGAAAGAAGAGAAGTAAACTCATTCCAAAAGGTTAGGTCAACACCATTAGGGCCATAAACATTGCAAAGGGAAAGATGAACATTGTTTACAACAGTCTCTAAAAACAACCATCTACCATTAGAATCATGAATTTCATTTTGTACTTGAACAGAGAGCGATTTATGAAATAAAATGACAACACCATTTTTGTTGTTAACAGCCGGAGAACAATAAGCTTCTCCGACCCATTGTTTACGCATCGACGACAAATCTTGTGAAGAAATATGCGTTCTAATACTTGACACAAATCTGCAATATATAAAGAAAAGTAAGTGGTTCTGAAATGCAATCCATAATTTGTTTTAAATCAGAGTGTTAGATCGCTACCGTTACATGATTTTATAGTGCTGAGTGGAGCTCCATTATAAGCAACAGGATGGTGTGACAAATGCCCCAACCATGAGGTTTTGCCCAAAATATATTTCTGTTGAATCTCTCAGATGATGTCGAATAGTCAACAAAGCATGCCAACAGCTTATTTTCTTTACATTGTAAGGACTTATTTACTATGCAATGTTTGGCTATGATGTTGTCAAGCATTGAAGAGTGTGATCTGAAACCTTGTTGTCTGTGCAATTGAATTATGATTTGTTTTCTTTAAATCATTTTTAGATGTCTAATTTCACTATCCCTTTGTTTTGTTGGCATAAGATGTTTTATTATTTTCATATACAAGCGGTTATGTTTGTGCACTTTGCAGTCTAAGGATTGATACAGGTTCTGCAGTCGCTGTGTGGCACTTGTTAAGGATAAGAGAAAAAAGAAAATATTTTTGTTGTTAATTCTCACCATTTTACTATCCACATATCCGAGGTTGTCTCAAATTGTTAAGCAATATTGCCTGCATGAAATGCTATTCCCACAATTTTCTCACTTCAGAATTGAGATTTGAATCCCATTTAATAGTTTTTCATGTGATTATTATTATATGCTCTTCATCAATGATGTTACCGGACTAAAACCAGTTGAACAATTGGTTTATTTTGATATACTGAGGTTTATGATCACTCTCAACTCTGCTTCCTATTTTAAAGCAATACACTTTTGAAATTCTAGGGTATGAATAAAGATGTAGTAAATGATGGTGCGTTTCCCTATTACTTGCAATGTGTGCTAAGCTAGCTGGTTTTGGTTAAAACTCCCATCCAGATGCCAAAGTCCCAAATCATAAAAAAAGAGGGAGGGCTGTAAAATTGAATAAATTTGTTCGTCTGCATTTAAATTGAGGGTTTAGTCCTGCAAAGATCCAACAGCATATCTTAAAATCATTATTTTACAGTCCTGAAATGAAATATGTGTTGACAGGAATACTGTTGATTCGTTGAAAATTTTGATTTCAGTCTGCGACAGTTTACTTTATCTTGATTTGTAGGATTGGTAACTGTTGGGAGTGGAATAACAATTTTCCTTTTTGTACTGAGATCATTGATTAGTTTTGTTTTTAGATTAATGGTCCCGACATGGAGATGGTGGTGAAAAACCATACCAAATTAGGAGAAGTCGCACTGACTTTCTTCTACCCAATAAAAAAAACAAATCACCCAAGTAGGAAGCCCCCCCATTCATGGTTTAATGATTGGTGCCGTATGGCTAAAAGAACGTTAGTAGAATCAATCAAGGCCAATGATCGCCTGAAATTCAAAACAGCAAGGAAGGCATACAAGGTGGCCAATTTATGAAGCCAAAAAGGGGTGGGGACTAGAGAGGTGGGATGCATTGAGAACTGCCCTCAGGGACAGGGATATGAGGACCTTTTGGGGTGTTGTCAATTCTGACAGCTCTGGACCCAAGACATAGGTAGATCCGAACTTGGATGAGGAGGTCTGGCGGGAACACTTTGAATCCCTCTACTCCAAGGAAGACTTGCTGCCTGGTGTGTCAGCATCAGGATGTCATATGGGGATTGATTCTCCCCTACATCCTGATTTCATTGATCACCCCCATGACAGCAGCTCCAGTATCAGTATAAGCTTAAATGAAATCAAGGGAGCCCTAGCGAAAATATCTCCAGGCAAAGCGCCAGGCCTGGATAAGATTCCCTTGGACCTTTTCCGCAGTGAGCCAGCTGTCTGGGCGCCGTACTTCTGGGTTTTATTCAACGCTATATTGCAGGGTATGAGGATCCCATCCAGCTGGCTTGGTGCGGAAATAATCCCAATTTTCAAAAAAGGCCACCTCTCTTGCCAACCAATTACAGGCCAATTAGCCTGATTGATATTTCTCAAAAAATCTTTGCGCGCATTCTGCTGCTCAGGCTACAAGATTGGATGGAAGAACAGAAGATCCTGTCCCCTTTACAGGCCGGATTCAGGGAAAAATTATCTACCCTGGATCAAGTAATCAGATTACAGCTCTTGTACTGGAAAACCGTGTGTCTGGAGGGCGGCAGTCTCTTCCCAGTATTTGTGGACCTGAGGTCAGCTTTCGATCTGGTCCAATGGAAAAACTGTGGACAGTCCTCCATCAAACGGCTTCATGAGGACAATTTCGCTCAAATCAGGTTTGGTAAGGATGGTGAGCTAACTGCTCCCATTCCGATTAAGCGCCAGGGCTGTGTCCTTGCTCCCACTCTTTTTAGTTTATATATTAACGGTTTTAATAGATTCACTCCTGGTTGAAACAGACCTAGATGCACCCAAGCTAGCCTCCCGACTGATCCCAGCAATGATGTTTGCCGATGATACGCTATTAGTATCTAAATCGCCTATGGGGTTACAGTGGATCCTTAATAAATGTGAAGTTTTTTGCAGGAAATAGAGGTTTAGAAATTAACCTGCAGAAAATCAAATTGATGGCGCTTAATAGTTCCAAGAGCACACGTTACAATCCCTTATTATATGGCAAACCCCTCGAAAGAGTTTCCTCCTTCGTTTATCTGGGGCTTACCATTACAGATAAAATGGATTGGGTGGCACATATTAAAAAGTCATCCCTAAAACTGGCTCAATCATCAGGTGGGATTATGAAGGTCTTTTGCAAGTCCACCCTGACACCAATTAGCCCAGCTGTAGAAAACTACAAGGTGCAAGCTCGGGGAGGGGTGTTATATGGAGCCGAACTATGGGGCCATTCTGGTCCCGAGAACTTACCACAGGTAGAGAACAACTTTCTAAGACATCTGTTGAATCTCCCACAGAGCACCCCGCTAACCCCACTCTGTTTAGACTTGGGGCTTATGGCAATTTCAGAAGTACTGAATCTCAAACCCTTAATGTATTGGCGTCGTTTGTGGTTGTGTGACTTTGTTAAAGTTTTCAGGTTCATTGCAACTCCAGACAAGCGCTGCGATTCTTTAACTAAGGCCCACAATTACCCAGCAGCCCAGCTCTATTAGGAAAAGAAATTCAGCAAGTCTATAAACAGGGCGTGAAAAGCACACTTCATGCTTGTAGACTTGCTGAATTTTTCTTCTTAACAGAGCTGGGCTGCGGGGTGATTGTGTGACTTTGTTAAAGATTTCACGCTAATTGCAACGCTTGTCTGGAGTTGCAATGAACCTGAAAACTTTAACAAAATCATACAATCATCCAGCAACTCAGCTCTGTTAAGAAGATTCAGCAAGTCTACAAACACGATGTGTGCTTTTCACGCCATGTTTGTAGACTTGCTGAAATTCTGAAGTTCTGAAGTTCTGAAGTTTCAAAAAGAGAAGGGAAGCAAGTGTTAGTGAAGACAATACTCCCAACAGATGGATCAGTCATTTACACACTTGCAGCTGCCATCTGCTCAGACCTGCATCTTGGCAAGATAAAAAATATTGCCAAGGCCTAACCAGCCTTCCGCCCTCCTTAGTTCGTTCAGGTGAGCACGGTTATGTGGACAGTAGCGGCTCCTGGAGGGAGTGCTACCGGGCGGTGACGCGGAGGAGGGGCAGGGTGGGGTTTAGTAAAATTCGAAATACGGCCGACCGGAGGTAAGTAAACAAATAAATAAATACTTTAAATGAATTTCATTGCGAGCGCTGCATCGCCAAATGCGATGCAGCGCGTGCACCAAAATTAGTTTTAATTATTTATTTGTTTACTTACCTCCGGTCAGCCGTATTCCTGATTTTACTACCCCCCGCCCTGCCCCTCCCCCGCCCCACATCACCACCCAGTAGCACTCCCTCCAGGAGCCGCTGCTGTACATAGAGCAAGCGTTTAGAAATTACACGATGGCAAAAAAGGCTCCTTATAGAAACCCTCAACGTAGATATGCAGAGACGCTACTTCTGAAGCATTGCCATACCACACACGCTGTCTTCTCTGACATATCTTTTGCTCTTTTTTCTTCCGCTGCCCAACTGCTCTTGCCGTCTCCTTCTTTTCTTTTTCTTCTTCCTCATATCAGTCCCGCTCCACGTTTATCCACTTTCCCCTTCTCCCCATCCTATTCTTGTCTCCTTTTCCCTCTCACTGCCTGTTCTTTGCTTTCTCTCCTACCGGTTTTCCATTCTCCGTTCTCCCTCCCAGTTCTCCAAAGCCTCTGGCTGCCTTTCTATCTCCTTCCCTCTCTTACCAATTTCTCTATTAACCCATCCCCATTTCTCGTCTTTGCACCCTGACTTTTTTTCTACTTTGTTCCTCTCTCCCCCTTTCTCCGCCACTAAATCTTATTTCTCACTAATCTCCTCTCCTTTTCTTTCAGGCTATGCTACGATTTTGAAAACACATACCACTATCCCTGAATATTATATGGAAGCACATTTAGAATTTGGACCTGTGTGCTTCTGTGGTGTCGGTGACCTGGCCAAAAAGGACATGAAAAAGGTGAAATTAGATCATAAATCCAAAACTGTTCTAATCAGAAATAAGTTTGGCCCCGGCACTGAAAATCCTTAAGATGTTCCTGTGCATTTGTTAAAGTTTTCATGTTAATCGCAGCACCCATCATGAGCCGCAATAACACGAAAACCTTAACAAATGCACACAATCACCCCGCAGCCCAACCCTATTAAGAAAAGAAATGCAGCATCATAGCTGCCAAGGTTTCAAATTGCAATGTGGGATGTTTTCATAATTTCAGTGTAATTATTAGTGCCATTTGAACAGGGCCAGCTTTAGTGCTGGTGGCGCCTGATGTGACAATGTTTGTTAGCGCCCCATTGACCCTCTCCGCCACGGATACTCTCATTACCAAACTCTCAAGTCTCCATAACCCCTCTCTCTTTCATATTTATTTTGCTTAATAGCGCCACTCATGCCAGTGAAAGGTGTTAAGCACTTTACATTGCATACACATTACACAAAGACACTGAATTATAGTGTGTAAATCAATGTATAGGAAATGTTACATCAGACAGAGGAATAAAATATCTCTTCTTAACAGAGCTGGGCTGCTAGGGTTTTAAGCAAATGTTTAGAGTGATGTTTGGTGATGCACACACGCGCTGTGTGGTTCCTGGTGCACTGCAGCGCACAGAGAACCTTCAATGCCGCACACAGTGGAAAAAAATAAGAGGGAACATTACTCCTGACCCTTGCCCATTGGGAGACAGTCTAGGCTGCCAGCTCAGGTCCAGCGGACTCAGCAATCATTACAAGCATGCTCCTTAGCACAGAGTGATCACTACACACATCAGGATGGTCCTTGTCTCAACCAACAATCACTTCCACCTATTTCTGCTACACCCTGCGCTGTCCTTACAATATCATGGAAATGGGGAGATCCTTTCTGTCCATCGATCTCGTGGACAGGAGGCCACCTTGGAGAGTGTTTAGGGGCGAGGGTAGTTGGCAACTAGCTGTTGGCCAGCAACATCCAGTTAAAATCCACCATGTTATTCTTTTTTTTTGTTATATATAGCGCAAACTCGACCCGCAGGCATCAGAGCTCTTTACATGAGCACCAGTTACATTACAGACGGACACATTAATTTTTGTTAGGCCCGGGGAGAGTAAGTGATTTGCCCAGAATCACAGGATGTTGAGCGTCCCTGTCAAGACTCGAACCCAGTTCCTCAGCCTCAAGGTCAACCGCTCTAGCTGTTTTTCCACATCTTCTCCTCTAGTCCGCTTCCTAAAGCATGACAAGCTCCAGGCCACCCCACGTCTGTGGTTGATCCAGTTTCAGTCCCTCCTCCCCAATAGTTCCTCTTGTTGATATCCCAGTGTTGAACCAGCTTAGTATGGTTCCAATCCCTAAAGAGTCTTGAACTCCTGAGGGCACTGCCCCAGTAGTTATACACGCAATGGCCTTTGAAGATGCGATCAGTTCAAAAGGCCACCTTTGAAATGCACCGGCCCTCTCTAAATTTTGTCCTGTCTGCCATCCTATCCCAGTAGGCTTGATCAATATCTTTAGTGGGGCCAATACCCTATCCCTTGGAATGCAGGTGCCAATTCCATCCCCTCTTATCTGTCCCAGGAAGGCCCCTGAGACTCAGAGGTCTACAGTTTCCCTTAAGCACCTAGTTTATAGCTGTCTTATTAGAAAAGCACAGATGTATCTGTCCCCCCCCCAGGACCCAGATGTAGATTGGAGACAGGCTGACATGCCGACTGAGGCCTGAGCACAGAGATTCCTACTTTCAAAAAGTAGGATTCCCACATTAGTATTGCTGAACTCACTCATACAACCGAAGAGGATTTTTTATTACTAACTCATCAATATCAAAGCAATATACTGCCTCATTTCTGCATGTAGGAAGTACTGCTCAATAGCCTTTGCACTGGTCCCTAATGTCAATCCAATGCGGGAAGCAGGCCATACCGTACCAAAAACACCACCCGGTGCCATTCACTACCAGTATATGTAGCACACACGCTCACATGACCTACCTCTTCCCAACACTGCAACCTGGCCCCAGGGAGTACTCTGATGTAGCGAGAGGCATGCAGAACCTTGGCAAGTAGCCTTTTGAATGCCAAGCTGAGTAAAAGTAACTTACACACGGACCCTGCCATGGCAAACCTGTGGCATGTTTGAAGAGCTGCAGGGCCCACAAAGGTGCATTTGAGTTTCATGCCCTAGGTATATGTCTTACCCTAGACAAAGTCCTATGCCAGCAAAACAAGGTCCAAACAGGCGGTCGGAAGCCAAAAAGGTCAGGGAAGACAATGCCAAAAGATGCCAGATCTAACACCAAGCATAAGCCAATTAGTGGAGGTGGGCACTGAGCCTCTTCCTTGAATGTCCCTGCATTCTTGCTGTGATCCTCACAATGTAGTTGAGAGTTCGCTCCCACTCAACCCTCTGGAAATGCAAGCCATACTGAGGCGCCTTCTCTCTGTCCCTGTGCAGAAGCTCCCCTTCAGCCCTACGGGCTGATGAGTCTTTGGAGTAACTAATGGAAGCCCCCTGCTGTGAAAATTGTTACATGGGTTCAATATGGGCACAGTAAGGTGCAATAGGCACATTTGTACCTGGTATTTTTAGTAAGTTTACTTAACAGTAAAACGGCGCACTCTGCCCTCCCCCAGGATGCTAGAAGAGCAGACTCAGCTGCCAGCTTCCCAGCAGATAAATAGCCTATGCTGTCTGATGTTTTGGAGGGGATACAGACCAACTTATCAACTTGCTAAATAAATCCCAGTCAAAAACACATCAGTCGGCAAGCACAGGAAGCACGCTTGAGGCTCTATGCCAGAGTCGCCAGGATTCGGGGGCAACTGGTATACAAACGAAGGGAGGCAGAGTGGCATGAGTGTGACCACCTACTTCCGTGGTTCCGCAGAAGCAACATAACAACATAGTGTTGCTTGATGGGAAGAGCCTTCAGGCGATTAGTAGTAAATGTGGGATGGACAAGGGGTAACTTTCTTCCAAGCGGGTGGATGCAGCATTCCAAGAGTGGCAAACATCAAAGGTCTGGAACCTGAAGTAAGACAAGGTCAACTGGCATGATATGTGCACTAATCTGCCACAGTCAACCCAATAGCCCACACTTTCAAAGACAAACATATAATCATCGAGAGCACGCTTAGAGCACTGTTGCGCAGCCCATGGTGGAGATCCTAGTCCACACACATTGAAATACAAGAAAATGTCAGTGAAGTTAAGGGAAATCGAGGGTGAGGGTTATGAAGGGACATGCTAATACAAAATACACCCCACATAAGAGTAAGTAAAATGCGATTCACAAAAGACACGTTTAAACCTACTACTCTAGCACCACCACCAAAACAGTCTTCAAGGTACTCAAGTCCATCTTTTAGGTTAGGGAAGGGGTTAGGGCTGTACACACATCTCCCCATAAAAGTATAAGTCCATGGGTATTCACAAACAACCCTTCTATTGTTCTTACAGTCAAAAAGGACACAACAAAGTAGTAAATGTACCCTAGCTCCGAGTTGGAGTAATTGTATCACCACACGTGACCAAGCACTGGTACTGCAACACACTCCCATAGAAACCATTAACCCCTTGCATGCGGCGCGAATTTTCACGCTGTGCAGCCCATTTGAATAGTGGGCGGAATTCGGACGGCCCTTGGCCGTCCTCCGCACATGCCCATCATGACGCATGACGGCCGGGGGCTGTCCCGAGCATGCAAGGGGTTAAAGGCAGGAAGCAACACTAACAGAAATAGAAATATTAAGTAAACATGTTTTTAAAATGAGGAATGTTAATGTTTTAAATATAAATAATACAATTTTAATAACATACTGTAAAAGATCGCTTATTTATAAAAAAAAAAATCATAATTACAGATGAAATAATGCTTTATTTGCATCCCAGATTGTGACACATTCAACTCAAAATGATATTGTAAGTTGAATCTGAATTCATTTTCACAAGAAGTGTACTGGTATGCTTTACCTCTGAGGCAAACAGAGAGCATGTAAACAGATGTCTATGTTGAAATCTAATGCCAATTACCCTTCTGGTCAGAACGTATGCTTCCATCCAGATGTCACAGGCCAGATGCCTGACAAAGGATTGGTGTCACTACAACGCGGTTTATAACAACGCATTCCGTTACATCGGAATTTTTACAACGCAGGATCCATTACATCGGATGCCATTACAACGCATGGCATTACATAGCAGATGCTATTACAACGCATGGCATTACATCGTAAGTATAGGTAAGTATACCTTTTTTAAAAAAAGTGTAATTAAGTTAATTTAATTAATTTAATTTAATTAATTTAATTAAAATACATTTTAAAATAGTAATTAATTTTATTTAATAAATTTAAATCTATTTATTTAAATTAATTTTAATAAAAATTGTAATTAATTTTATTTAATTAATATAATTAAATTAATTTAATTTAAATATTTTTTTGATTGTAATTAAATTAAATTATTTAAAATAATGTATTTAATTTAAATATTTTAATTAAGAAATGTAATTAATATAATATAATTAATTAATTTTAACCTAAAAACACCCCTGTACCCCAAAACCCAAACCCTGCCCTGAAACCTAAAAACACCCCTGTACCCCAAAACCCAAACCCTACCCTGAAACCTAAAAACACCCCTGTACCCCAAAACCCAAACCCTACCCTGAAACCTAAAAACACCCCTGTACCCCAAAACCCAAACCCTACCCTGAAACCTAAAAAAACCCTTGTACCCCAAAACCCAAACCCTACCCTGAAACCTAAAAACACCCCTGTATCCCAAAACCCAAACCCTACCCTGAAACCTAAAAACACCCCTGTACCCCAAAACCCAAACCCTACCCTGAAACCTAAAAACACCCTTGTACCCCAAAACCCAAACCCTACCCTGAAACCTAAAAACACCCCTGTATCCCAAAACCCAAACCCTACCCGAAACCTAAAAACACCCTGTACCCCAAAACCCAAACCCTACCCTGAAACCTAAAAACACCCCTGTACCCCAAAACCCAAACCCTGCCCTAAAACCTAAAAATACCCAAACACCCCAAAACATATACCTCAGTACCCCAAAACATATACTCCTATAATCATACTTATTTAAAAAATTACTTAAATTATTAAATTTAATTTATAATATTTAAAAACATAAATAAATATTTTTATTTATTTTTATTTATAATTAATAATAATTAAATCAATTATATAATATTAAATAAAATAAATAAAAATTATATACTTACCAATACTTACGATGTAATGGTATGCGTTGTAATACCATCTGCTATGTAATGCCATGCGTTGTAATGGCATCCGATGTAATGGATCCTGCGTTGTAATAGCTGCGTTGTAACAGCATTACGACGTAAAAGTTGCGTTGTAAGTGATACACACCCTGACAAAATACGTTCTTCATTATATTATGTCTAGAGGGCATAGAGTTAGATGATTTTTCTGCCCAGTATACCTATATCAGTGTTGGATGGAATGGGAGGAAGCTTCATGCATTTAATTTTAAAATCAAACATAGTAAAGTCTGCAACAAAAGACCCAATAAATGTTACACAAATATATATCTTAACAGTAGTATTCCTTTATTAAAGCCGCAATGGCCAGTAATAGAGCTCTGTTCACTGTGCTGAACTGGAATGCATTTCTTTGCTATCCTTGCCGAGCAATCCGTTGCCAAATTATACCCCCGACAATTCAATTTGTAACATTATGAAGGAAAAGTTCCTGTGCTCTTTCTCACCCAAGGCTTAATTATAATGTGATGGGTAATGGAATATTTGAAAAAAATATTTAATCCTGATTTCTTAGAGCTTTCATAATGTAGGGGTATGAGGAAGATTGAGGAAGATCTACTTCCATTACCTCTACACTGCTTTCGATTCAATACACAGTTCCATTAAGAGGAATTGTTGGAAATGTCCCTTTTCAGGGTGCTTTATCTTGACTTTTTGCTTTCCTCCTTTCCAGTTTTCCACTGCTCTGGATGCTAGCCTTAGGACTTGAACGCGTTTAGCACTGCGGTGCAGTGTCAAAGAATTGTGCTCATCAGATACATACTGTGGATCGGTGTCTATATGAATGGCTGATTCGAGTTAGCTGTAAGTGCCTTGTCATGAGATAAGGCCTATACCAGGGGCATGCATCTCGAATGCGCCTCAGTGGGCCTGCCACACTGATTGTGCCATCCAATGAGGTAGCTCATCTATCATGTCACAGCTTTGCCCTGATGAGGCCTGTGTGTGCGGGTTACTGTTAGTCGACTTGGTCTTTACAAATGTGCATACCTAGGTTCTGCATGTCTCTTGCGATATCGTAGTTGTCCCTGGTGACAGGGTGCAGTGTTGGAAAGGGGTTGGGGAGGTGTGTGTATGTTTTACCTGCAAAAGTCATGAATGATACCGGATGGTGTGTTCGGTATGATGGGGGCCTGCTTCTCATATTGGATTAGCACAGGGGGTGTAGGGAAAGGCTGTTGAGCATTATTTCCTACTGGTAGAATAGTAACAGTATAGTGGTTGGTTTTGATGGGTTCCTAATGGTGAATACTCTCTGGTAGTAGAAAGGGGTTCAACATTACGGTGCTGGAAATGTCACTTTGGGAAAGTGGGTATTTCGATGGTCCGAGCTCTGTGTGCCTGGCGGCCTATCTCTTAATTCAAAAATAGGTGCTATGGGGAAAACCACATCTGTGCATTCCTGAAGTTTCACAGCACACTGTATTTTAGTTTTTTTTCTTTTTATTATTGGTGCTATTCTGCCTCAAGGAATAGTTTGTGAAACAAGTGTGATTAAGAAAGCACTTTGCAGGAAGTTTTATAGAACACTAGGAACCTTTGGGGAAAGAAAGATGGTATACAATCTCTTTAAAGCACGTTAGGTTTGTAAGTACAAAAACTGAATGGAATTTAAATGCAATTTCGCACAGATGTAAATTGTTGCTCAAGCATATTTTGGCAACATGAGTGGCAAATTATATGGTTCAAAGGGGCAGGAATATTTTTCAAACCTAAAAAGAATGGCAATGCAAATATTTGGGAGGAAAAGAGTGGTTAAGTGATGTCCCCGACTTAATTTATAATCAAAAGCAACCAGGCACAAACATGGGCATTGCTCCTTCATAGGTGGACAATGGCTTTGCACAGAACCTGTGCAAGAGAAGGTGTAGTGCGAGTATGGCATGGGTCAAGGTAAGTTCAGTTGAGATCTGTCGTTTGTGTGCACACAGTAGCTCTGTTTCATTATAGTGTCAAGAGCAGTAACTGGCTAGGCAGCACTCCCGCCCCTTTGACTCTGGCAGCCAGTGATGGCGGATGAAGATGGTGGCATTGCCCAGTCAAAATCACCCTCCATATGCAGCATGTGCAGGTCATAGCACTCTTGTTGTGGTAGACTCTAGGAAGCTTCTGCTCTTTGTTACTGTTATAGGAACACTGCTTTTTTTTAGAAGTAGAATAGAAGAGCAATATTTGGAAAGGGAATGGCATGTTCTGAACACCATCATTTCATGGAACAGTTGACAGTAACAAAAGGTTTCCTTGTAAAACAGAGTCATTCGATATTGGCGTATAATGAGAATGTCACCCATTGGAGAAGGTAATTCACAAAATGATTAGTAATTATTAATAGAACCAGTAATATTTCCTTTATTTAATAGAACAAGGGCATGAAATATCATGAAAAAGAAGCCTATATTTTTTATTTTAGCCCATGGAGCATGAGAACCATGTTCCAGTGTTTAATCAATTAATCAATCAATCAATCAATCAATCAACCAATCAATCAATCAATCAATCAGGATTTATGGAGTGCTGCTTATCATCCATGAAGGTATCCAAATTCTGACAGGGTGAAGAGCTGCTGCTGAGGGTTATCCATTGAACAACCAGGTCTTCTGGCCCTTCCTGAACTCCTACAGGGTGTAAGCTGTTCAGAGCTGGAGTGGGAGTTTGATGAAAAGGTGGGTGGGTGGGAGAAAGCACGGCCGCAACTCCTGCAGATGCGTGGTGTGTGAGCCAAGGCGAGAGATATGGAGCGCAGCTGTCTGATGGAAGTTAACTCTGTGGTTGAAGTAGGCTGGGCCCTTGTTGTAGTGGGCCTTGTAGGCATGGTTAAGTAGTTGTACTGGCAATGCTTGTTGATGGGGAGCCAGTGTAGTGCTTTGAGGTGGGGGATGATGTAGGTTTGCCTTGGGAGGTTGAGGAATAGCCTTGCTACTGCATTATGAATGGTCTGGATTCTGTTCAGAAGTTGTGCGGTGATCCCCACTTAGATTGTGTTGCGATAGTCCAGGTGGTTGGTAATGAGTGTCTGGGTGATGGTGCCTCTGGTGTTGGTGGGGAGCCATTTGAATATTTTTGTTCAACATGAGCAGGATAAGGAAACATTATGACGAGACGGCATTTATCTGCTTCCTCAATGTAAGCTTGCTGTCCAGTATGATGCCTAGGTTCCTTGTGTGTTCTAAGAGTGTGGGTAGGGGGCCAAGTTTGGTTGGCCCCCAGGAGTCATTCCAAGGGGAGGTATTGCTCCCGAAGATGAGTACCTCAGTTGTGACAGTGTTGAGTTTGAGACAGTTATTCTGTATTCCGTTGTCAACGCCGGTCATGTACCTTAGAAAGTTTGATTTGGTGGTGGTGGGGTTTGAGGACAGGGATAGGATGAGTTGAGTGTTGTCCGCATAGGATACAATGTTTATCTCATGAGCTCTGACAAGGGTGGCCAGCAGGGCCATGTAGGTGTAGAAAAAGGTGGGCCGTCATATGACCCTTGTGTGATGCTGCAGATTATGTTATTTGGGCCTGAGTAGAAAGGCGGTAGGTGCATGCTCTGCATTCCACAGGTGAGAAAGGATGAGATCCATTTAAGGGCTTTCCCTTGGATTCCCATTTGGCGGAGACCCTGAAGTAGGGTGTAGTGGGACATGGTGTTAAAGGCTGTGGAGAGGTTGAGGAGGATCAGGGCTGTGGTCTCTCCTTTGTCTAGAAGAGCGCTAATGTCATCAGTGGCTGCTATCAGAGCGGGTTTCGTGCTGTGATTTGAGCAGAATTCTGATTGGTAGTGGCCCATGAGTTTGTTGTTTTCAAGGTGGTTGGTGAGTTGGATGTTAAGTACTTTCTCCAGAACTTTTGCTGGTAAGGGGAGCGGGGAGATTGGCCAGTAGTTTTTCAGTTCTGCTGGGTCTGCTGAGGGTTTTTAGGAGTGGTTTAATCTCTGTGTGCTTCCATCCCCCATGGAAGAGAGCGGAGGTGAGGGAAGTGTTGAGGATGGTGGTGATGGAGTTGTTCTCTAGGTTGAACATATGGTGAGGACATGGATCTCTGGGTGCTTATGAGAAGAAGACGCTCATGATGGTGGCAGTGGCCTTTCTGGAGAGTGGGTCCCACGCAGAGGTTATGTCTAGGTTGCGATCGATGATGGTGGGTAGTCCCTTGATGTTGGCCAGGTGTGGTTGAGGGTGGAAGTGTTCATAGATAGTGGCAATTTTGCTGTGGTCCTGGGAGGGGGGTGATGGAATTTTATGTGACTGTGGGGTTGGAAAAATTTTTGATGATGCAGAAGAGTTCTTTGCTGTGGTTGGAGTTGGCATCGAGGTAGGTGGTGAGAGCGTCTTGGAATTTTTCAGTTGTTTGTGATAACTGTTGACAGCTAGTTTGAAATTTTCTCTGTATTTTCTCCATTGTGGTGCACCAGATCCTTTCCAGCCATTTGCAGTTGCGTGTTGTAGATTTGAGTTGAGGGTGAGCCAGCTGGTATGGTTGGAGGGTCTGTCCTGTTTGGGGAGCTTGAGGGATGCGACTTTGTTGACACATTTGCAGTGGTGGCTGCTGTAAAATGAAAGTGGGGTGGCGGGGGCGGTTGGGGCGAGTAACATGGAATTTAGGGGGAAACCATTTTTAAAAGCGTACCTTTCACTGCTGCTGTCTCTGACGGCCACCTTGATTCTTCAATCCCAGCAGTCTCTGGGAAGGCACTCTGCTCTTATGCTATGAGAGCAGCGCAAAGATTGGTCTGAGTGGCCTGGTCTGCTGCTCAGACACTGCCTGGAATATAGAAAACAGGGTTAAACCCACTAAAGTCAAAAGGACCTGGGTAATTATCGGTAAGGGGTTTTGTCACGGACATCATTTATGCAATATGGGCACAGAAAAATACAGAAGACATGTTAGTGGCATATTGCCCAAGATTCATTGCATACTGCATAACATCAACACATAGCCTAGGTCACCCTAGTTCAAGATACAATTAAGAGGTCATTGACAGTAGTAGTTTCCTTACTACTAAAACACCCCACTATAGAGATTACGTTGGCACAGGATTGCTATTGGTGGCCTGATAAGTATATAACTCCATTTGAGCTACCTCATGCACTATATGAAAGGCGTACCTATAGGTTCTGAGGTCCCTCAGAGCTTCTTGTCAATGGAGATCAAAATCCTAGTGATTATTAATTCCTTTACCTTCGAATTAGGAAAAGAGGATTAATCATAAAAGCACTCGTGCACAGGGTCTTGAATGTAGGGTGTAGTTAACGATATCAAGCTTACCACTAATATTAAAGTCTGTGGCAGTGAGAGAGGATCAATTTTGAACGACACTCATGCGAGTACTATGATAACCGGTGCTATTCAATTCAAATTTGACCAAATGTGATAAGTCTGTACGTGGGGAAAAGGAAATAAAGAGATTGAAAAACGGTAAGTTATGCGTATGGGTAATGGTACCCGGGTTCTTGACAAGGCACAATTTCAGAAATTTTTTTGGAAGGGCTTACCACTAAAATTCAATTGTTTGGCAGACAGAGTGGATCTATTACATATAGGACCCATTCAGGTGCGCCGCTACCTATTCTTTTCCAGTTCCAAGTAAAAGCAACAATTGTGGTAGGTCTGTCCCTAGTGAAACAAATTTGAAAAACTTGATAATTAGTGCACGCACCTGATATGGTACACTTTTTTAAGCAAAGGGTCTAGCGGCGGATCCATTTTAAAAGAACATACCTCGGATCACTGAGGAATTCTTGAGGCATCTACCGTTTGGATTTCATGAGTGATTCATTACATATTGGTGCTATAGGAATGAGGAAAATGGCAATGATTAGAAAAGATGCCGTATTTTCACACTCCAACTAAATGGAATCACGGTACGGTAAAAAAAGGGGGCTTACCGCCTGTATTTCAACGAAATCAGGTAGAGAGTCAATCGTGTGTTTTAGACAGAGGCCCCTGCAAGACAGTAAAGGAACCACTAAGTTTTAGAACGCCCGCTATTACATGACGCGTTTACTAAACAAATCAAAAGATGCACTGCACGATTTACCTTCAACGAATTCAGAGGACCCGGGAAAAAAATCCAAAATGTTCCGATGCACCACGCTCAGCCACAAACAGCGTAGCTGCGCTTACTTCCTGGTTTGTTTTAAGGGGGTGGAGCTACATCCTTGATCGTAATGAAAATTGAAAAAAGACTCGCGCCACACGGTCCGTTTTGGTCCCGGTGAATTCATATTTTTAATTCAGTAGACAGGCAAGAGTAAATACATTTCTCATCAGGAATGGACCTCATGTGGGTATAGCGAGCACAGGCTTGTCTCAGGGTTGTTAAGATAAAACACTATATAAGACTTCATTAGTAGGAAGTGTATTGGAGTTTCCTTCATTCGACACAAAGGGACCAAGTTACCAAATTAAACAGACTGAAAACCCACCCACAAAGAAACATTCGACCTATACGATGTTGGCCATCTAAACATTTCAAGATTTTACATATACCAGAGTACACGATGTTAAACATCTAAACATTTCAAAGTTTTACATATCACAAAGTACATGTCATGTCCAAAAAAGGTTGAGTGCACCTGTCTCATAGGATAGTGTAACTCTTACGATTTATTATATGAATGTTATACATCTATACAATATAAGGGTATGTCGTACCACAAGGGATTGGGTCGTCCCTGATCTTCAAGGATAGTGTACCTCTATCCAGATGCATGAATTTATGATTGATGACATCACAGATCTAGGAATATAGTGTTATAAACAGATTATGAACCAGATTGCTCTAAGGAGGTACATGAATAATGCTCCCCCAGCTGTGCAATGCTCTTGCACAAATTCAGGATACCTTTGATTATCACATCAGTACTATTTGAGGACATAAACTCAAAGATTGGCTAATTGTGCAAAACTGCTTTCTGATTCGTTTAGGCCCTCAGCTACAGAGTTGAAGATATGTATCCACTTCATCTCTCTTATGTTTAGAATACTAGACACATCGCCGCCCCTTGGACCTAGTGTTACATGCTCCAGAACCACCCATTTCAATGTTTCCGGCAAGTGGTTGTGTTTTTCGCAATGTTCAACAAGGGGTGCCCCTGGTACCCTACATCTGATTCTGCTACAGTGTGACAGAAATCTTACTTTAACACACTGCTGGGTCTGTCCCACATAAATGAGATCACATGGGCAGATTATGCCATAGATCACATTCTTGGTGTTACAATTTGTGTGGCTTTTGTGAGTGTGTTGGTGGTTTTTGTAAACAAAGTCCTTAGATTGGATAGTTGAAGGGCAGGCTTTACACTTTCCGCATCTAAAATGTCCAACAACAGGTGGTTGTTTCCAACATGAGGCCAAGGTAGGTTCAGATGGGCACTCTAGGAAGGATGAGACTACATAGTCTTTCACATTCCTCGCTTTTTTGAAAGCATGCATCGGTACATTGGTGATCTCCAAGTCATCAGCAATAAGGCCCCAGTGTTTGTTTATTGTCTTTTTGATGGCATTACTCTTGGTTGAAAAAGTCGTTACGCAAATCATGCGTTTTTCTGATTGGCACATACGTGTTGTAGGTTCCAACAGGGTTTCCCGATGGCAAAACCATGCCCTCTTCCTGGAGCGCTTAATTAGCCGTTTAGGGTAGCCTCTCTCTATTAGACGTTCCATCATTATGTCTGACTGTTGCATGTAGTCTTCTTTCCTACTGCAGTTCCTTCGAACACGAAGGAACTCTCCATAAGGCAAGTTGTCTCGAAGACTGCGTGGGTGATGGCTTGAATATTGCAATAATGAATTGCGTTCCGCAGGTTTTCTAAATAAGGTGGTAAATAATGTGCCATCCTCTACCGCAATCGTGATGTCTAGAAAATCAATCTTATTGTTGCTGGCTTGTATCGTAAATTGAATGTCTGGAGATCGCAAGTTCAGCCAGGAGTGAAAGCGTTCAAGTTCGATGTTATCGCCCTTCCAAATCATCAGCACATCATCAATATAACGCACCCAAAGTTGTATATGGTGCCGAAAAGGGTTGTGATCACAAATAACAAAAGTATTCTCATAGAAAGCCATGAACAGAATCGCCAGGTCCGGGGCAAAGGCTGCCCCCATTGCCACGCCCTTCGTCTGTAGGTAGAATACGTTTTGAAAAATAAAGAAATTCCTCATCATGGCGATCTTTAGTAAAAGAATAATGAATGAGGTAGGAACTTGTACAGGGGCTTCGCGACTATCCAGAGCTACAGTGGCCACCATTAAGGCCTCTTCCTGGGGAATGCTCGTATATAGCGACACAATGTCGCAGGTCACCAATAGTTCCTCATCAGGATTGAATGGTTTCTCATCTACCAGCGTTATGGTGTGTGTAGTATCTCTCAAATACGTTGAAGTTGATTCCGCTAAAGGTTTGAGAAAAAAGTCCACATAACGGCATAGGGGCTCCAGAATCGATCCACATCCAGAGACGATGGGTCGTCCCGGGGGATTGTGTATATCTTTATGTACCTTTGGTAAGGTATAAATAGTTGGTATGCGGGGATGGCTTTGATTCAGGTACTGGTATTCATGATCCGTTAGGAAACCTTGTTGAACTCCTTCCTGCGTTACCCTCTGGATTTCAGCTGCCAGGTCTTTTGTAGGGTCGGATATCAATCTTTTATAGCTAACGCCATCTCTCAGTTGGCGCCAGATCTCTTCTTTATATTTTGCTACATCCTGGATTATGATGGCCCCACCCTTGTCGGCTGGCTTCACCACGACATTGTAATTGGATTTTAAGGATTCCAAGGCTTTTCTTTCAGTCTTGCGAATGTTATACTTCACATAGGTCTTCTCACTCAAGATCTTTTTAACTTCCCCAGTGATGATATTTTCATATGCCAATATTCGGTGGCTCACTGCCTGGAGCATACAGCTTTTCTCCAACCTGGCTGTGAACACAGCCGCGTTAGAGAAATAGAAGTGCGGAAGTCATTTAGCTGGCCTAAGATGGCCTGCCAAACTTACTTGAGCACTTCTAAGTGCCCACCACTCCTCGCTTTCATGGCCCAGCCCTGCCCCACCCTACACAGGCATGCCAGCTAGTCACAGAAAAGCAAAATTACATTGTTTTATTATCATTTTATTTTTCTGTGACTGACTCTGGCGAGTGGGGCAACTCCATTACGGAGGAGCCGCCCCTGCACATTTGGTGATCCAGGTTTAAAGTTCTTGATGGCTTCCTCAAGTTTGGAGGAGGGGTCTGGTGGAGTGGTGTTGAGGGTGTGTGTCTAGAGGTTATCAGATACCTTGCTCCAGCTCCTGTGGGGAGGGCTGGAGGGGTTGGCAGTGGTGTTGGCTGTGCTAAAGATGTAGAAGTGGATAGTCGAATGGTCCTACCAGGTGATTTCTCCTGTTGTGGCTGTATATGATTCTGCGGCTAGCTGAGAATATGAGGTCCAGTGTGTGCCCAGCAATGTGAATGGAGTCGGTGACCAGTTGTGAGAGGCGTAGTATGTCCATGCTCTTGAGAAGGTTGGATGTGTTGGTTTCAGTAGCGTCATCCAGTTGGAAGCTTAGGTCCCCTAGGGAGAAGAAGTATTTTGAGTTGATGGCCAAGGGAGTGACAAAGTCCAAGATGGCCTGCAGAACGTGGGGTGGTGTCCGGAGGTTCTGTAGGTGAGAGTGCCTCTGATTGTGGTCTTGCTGTCTGTGTTGTTTGGAGGTTTAGGTGTTCCATGACGGGAATGGTATTTTCTATACAGTTGATGGATTCCTTGTGGATAATGGTTATTTCACCTCCTTGCTTGTTGGTGCAGTTTCGTAGATTATCTTGTATCCTTCTGGTGTGGTGGTGACAATGTCAGGTGCTAATGCTGGGTAGAACCAGGCTTCTGTGAGGAAGCTGATGTCCAGAGTGAGAGAGAAGATGGTGCCAGATCTCATTGGCATTCTTGCGTAGCAATCAGGAGTTGATCAGCAGGCAGTGAAGCTGGCCTGTCGTGGATGGGGTGGGAGCAGGTTGGGGTGCAGGGAATTTGATGGTGTAGTGGCAGGGGCAGTAGCGGCAGGATAAAGATCCTGCTGTGGATCATGGCAAGGCGCTGAAGCAGTTGTGGTTGTGATGTCCAGTGTTTAGGGCATGAAATTTAGCTCTTGAGTAGCTGTAGGTGTTAGGGGGACTCGGGTCCTGGCACTGGGCGTGGTCCATGCTCAGATGAGCTTCATTAAGTAGGTTTCTGTGTGGTGGGAGGGCTGCTCGGCAGGGTCAGCGGCAAGTGGGAGGCAGGAAGCGGGAGGGAGAGGGCAGAAGGGAGGAGAAAGTTTGGCTGAGATTGGGAAAAATCTGAAAATTTCAAGAATTAGGAGCCTGAAAACAGAATAGGTTAAGGGGGAAAGAGGAGGCAAACACATTTATTAGGGGAAAGAAAGAGCGGGTAAGCGAAGAGAAAAGGATACATTATTGTGGAAAAGAGGGTTAAAAGAAGGAGAACACAACTCGCTTGTGGGAAAAAGAAGGCAGTTAAGAGGAGAAAAGAGGATTAACACAAAGCTGTTTTGGTAAAAAGAGTAAGTTAAGTGGAGAAAAGAGGATTAATACAAACGAATTTGGGGGGAAAGGTAGTTAAGAGGAGAAAAAAGGATTAACACAAGGTGGTTTGGGGAAAAGGCAGTTAAGAGAAGAAAAAAGGATTAACATATGGTTGTATTAGGAAAAAGAGGCCGTTAAGAGGAGAAAGGAGGAATAACACAAAGGGGTTTTGGGAAAAAAGAAGGAAGTTAGGAGGAGAAAAACGGATTAACAGCAGGTGGTTTTGGGAAAAATAGGCAGTTAAGAGGAGAACAGAGGACTAACACAAAGCGGTTTTGGGAAAAAGAAGACAGTTAAGAAGAGAAAAAAAGGATTAACACAAGGGGTTGTAAGAAAAAAAGGCAGTTAAGAGAAGAATAGAGGATTAACACAAGGGGGTTGTAAGAAAAAAAGGCAGTTAAAGGAAGAAGAGAGGATTAACACATAGCGGTTTTGGGAAAAAGAAGCAGTTAAGAAGAGAAAAAAGGATTAACACAAGGTTGGTTTGGGAAAAAGAGGCAGTTAAGAGGAGAAAAGAGGATTAACACAAAGTTTTTTCTGAGAACAACCACCAGAAACCACACTAAAAGGCTGGTAAGGAAACATTCAGCTATTTATCCTCTTTGTATTCAATAGAAATGTTAGGGGCACTGCATGAGGGGTCAATGGAGTAGACTTGTTTTATCAGCTTGCCTCCAATTCTCTTATATGGTGTTGTTTTCCTGGTATCTCCATGCCTCTCAAGCAATCATAAGCTGCAGTGTGGTGTAATAAGTGCCTCATGAACTCATTCAAAAAGTTCCAGCAACAAAACCCAGTGGACAGAAGATCTTCATCCTGACTTGCAGATTGGAGCTCTTAAGTATGCTGACACTCCCACAGATCCTGGCCATAGTGGCTGAGCTAGCTCTAGTGATAGAGTGAAGGTGACAGCAGTGCTTCCCTAAACCACCAGGCCAAAGTGGAAAACTCTGGTCACCAGATTTACTCAAATAATTCAGATGGCATTCTCATCATTTTAAGGGGCAGCATCTGGGGCTTGGTGACGGAGTCCATTGTGTGTGCTGATGCATGCACATCTGAAATATTATTCTAGTGATAACAAGGGTCAAAGCCTGGGTCCCTTCAGGAGGGGTGATCTAGCAAACTAATTTGCCATATAGAGGTGAGTGGAAACTTAAGTGAGAACAATTGACCAGGAAGCACAATTGAATTATTGGAGCAGTGAAACCACTTGAGTCAAGTGAGAAGTCCTTGGGTTCTTTCTCAAAGTGATCTATGAAGTTCAAGAAGAAATGGCAATTTAGAAGGCTCGTCATGGCTAACATTTAGGCTTTACACTACAGAAAGCAGATAAGAAGGATAATGAAGCACAGCAGGTACCTCAAGCTCAGGTTGCATGGGAAACCGGACAAGAACAATTGAGACAATCGAGATTACCCCAGATTCCAGACAACTTTTCCTCTAAATCGGAAGTGTGCACAACCAAGACAACTTTAAAGCTAGTTTCAAGGAGATTAAAGATGATGTTGCCTAATTGTGGCCTAGAATTGATCAAATTGAGAGGGCAGTGGATGATCTTTTGAAGGAATGATAATATATGATGAACACAGTCCAAACACTTCAAGAACAAAACCTGAGAGTCCAATTAAAGCATGAATATTTATAAAACAGATTGTGGAGAAATAGCATTTACTTAAGAGGACTACCAAGAGAATTGTTTGTGATCTCCTCCACTACATGCCCAAAAGATCTGCCACTGAACATGTTTAGAACTCAGCAAGTGATCAATGGAGGTGTCAATATAGAGCAACTTCTAAATATTCTCATGAGGATGCATTTCTTTGAGGATAAGTAGGAACTTATGAGTTTGGCACTCATTCTCTCCCTCTCAGAGAAGACACCCAACAAAAGATACAAGTTCAGGACCGGCAGGTGTGGCACGGTTACAACGAATTTTTTACAACGCACTACCATTACATCGCAACTTTTACCACGCAAACCATTACAACGCATTGCGCTGGGGGGCGCTCTAGGATAGGGAATGTATTTAATATACTATCCAACACCTCCCTGCTATCCACGGGGACTGGAGTTGGAATAGTAAATTAAATAATTCACTATCCAGCGCCTAAAAGCATTATGCGTTGTAATGGACTGCGTGGTAAAAACCGCGTTGTAAAGGCATGCGTGGTAAAAGCATGCGTTGTAGTGACACCAATCCGGACCGGCATGACCGAAGTCGCTAACAGGATGAAATCTAACTGTCTCAAGCTCAATACGGGCAAGACAAAAGTAGGGATCTTCAGCAAGAACACCTAACCATGGGTTTCCAACTGGTGGCCGGCCACACTTTAATCTCCACCTACACTGCACGCCAGGAGATTTCGAATAAACAGCACACTGGATGCGACTGCATATGTCAACACTTTCACTGAATCCTGCTTCCACACCCTGAAGATACTGAGAACCATTTTCAAATGACTCCCAAGCAACAGAAGAAAAGCTGTCATTAATGCCCTAGTCACCATCAAGTTGGAATATAGGAACACCCTTTGCACCAGGATCACCAATCAACTCACTAGAAAACTACAGACCATCCAACTCGGAAGCCAGACTCATCCTCATCCTCCTTCACAGAACTCACATTACACCAACCCTCAGGAAACAACAGTGGCTTCCAATACACAGTTCTGCTCAATTCAAACACCACACACATTCAAGGCACTCCACAACTCAGGCTCCACCTACCTGAACAAACGCATCTCCTTCCAGTAATCATCCAGACACCTCCAGAGTGCACGATTGCTAACTACAACCATCCCACCGCTGCTGGCCCTGTGGACCCTTCCCCCTGGACAGCCCCTCCCCTATTTAATGGTCCAGCCTTTGCATACCTGGAGTCCCCTTCTTGCTATTATTTTAAAATTCCCAGCCCCGCTAGGTGACTCTTCATTCTCTTAGTTTAATTTAATTTGTAATTACATTTTCGCCCGGTTTTCCTGCTGCTGCTGCCCTTGCGGCCCCTCCCCCCTGGACAGGGGAGCACGAATAAGACCTTGACATGTGGTCTGGTCCAACTCTCTCCCCAGCAGCTCCGCAGTGTCGTCGCAACGCCCCAGTATTGAGACCTCCTCCTGGTGAGGGTTTGCACCTGCATCCTGATTCCTGCCTGCCTCTGCACTGCTCCAGCCTCCACCTGCCTGGTTTCCCCTTCTTGCTAATATTTTAAAATTCACTGCCACACTAGGTTATTCTTCATTCTCTTATTTTAATTTAATTGTTAATTTAATTTTCGGACGGTTTTCCCTTTGCTGCAGCCCCTGCGGCCCCTCCCCCCCTGGACAGCCCTTTCACCTCCCAGCCTCTCGAACCGCCCCCTCCCCCATTTAATGGCGGCCGCTGCACGGCCACGTAGTGGACACGCGCAGCGGGTGCGCTGCCGGCACCCTAAAGGCAAGCCCATCTGCGCCTGTCCTCGACCCAATCGCGGCCAGCACAAGGAACCCTGGATCTACGACCCCCCACTGCTACACCTCTACCACCCTCCTCATACTCAACCCCTGAAGTGACAACAACTGTCAGAGAGCGACGCCGAACACCACCCATGGCCAGCCCTCTTGCATACACTGCCGCCAAACCTTCACCATCGACAACTCCCCCACGACCCTTCAACACACGCAGGACACCCGTACCACCAGAACCCTGAAATGCATCCTCCTCAACATTCACTCCTTACACAACCATGCTGTAGAGATCAGGGACATGCTCGACACCCTCTCGCCAGCCGTCGCCTTCTTCACAGAAACATGGACCAATGCTACCTCCGCCCCGACATCGCCAACGCCTTCCCTGATGGATACAAGATCCGGAGAAAGGACTGCCATCACCGCCCAGGAGGAGGCCTCGCCATTGCTCACAAAAAAAGCTCCCTCCGACTCTCCACCTTCAGCACGAGCGGCCCCCTCTCCGACACAGAGCACCTCCACTTCCAGATCCAGACCAGCCCCAGAACCACACTGCTAGGGACGCTCGTCTACAGACCCCCCAGGCCTCACGCCTCTTCTGCCACCACCATTGCTGACCTCATCGCACCCCACGCCATCGCCTCCAAGGACTACATTCTCATCGGAGACCCGAACTTCCACCTCGACAACCACAGCAACCCCAACTCCACCACCCTCCTTGACAACCTCGCCAACCTCGGACTGAAGCAGCTCGTCACTACCCCGATTCACAGAGCAGGACACATCCTCGACCCCATCTTCGCAGGAGGGACAAACATCCACTTTAGCCACACCATGCAGCCCCTCTGGACAGACCACCACTGTGTACACTTCACCTTCAACACCACCACCACACTCAAACCCACCCCACGCCTGCCATGGAGGAACTGGAGTAAGATCACAGAGGAACACCTCGGCATCACCCTCCTCCATGACCCTCCCCCCGCCGCCACGACTGATGCCAACTTCGCAGCCAAAGAACTACACCATTGGATCTCCAGCTGCGCAGAAAAGCTCACACCCATTTGCCACCCCATCAAACGACGCCCCCTGAAGGCCCCCTGGTTCACCGCCGACCTCCAAGAAGCCAGGCACTCTTGCAGATGCCTTACGAGAAACTCTGGAGGAACAGGAAAACCACCAAAGATCAGAACACCTACAGGAACGCCATGACTGAATACCACCAGCGCATAAGAGCCACCAAGCTGACCTTTATCAAGAACAAAATCTACACCAACACCACTCTTCAACTTCATACAGCAATTCACCAAACCCCCAGCAAAGCCACGGATGTCGCACCATCCCAGGACCTCTGCAACAAGCTCAGCTCCTACTTTCACCTGAAAATCAAAGCCCTCTATGACAACTTCAGAGAACAGACTCCAGACATCACCCCCCCTCTCCACCACCAACAACTACACACCATCACCACCTGGAAACCTGCTACCACTGAAGACACCACCACAACCATAAAGAACTCCCTCTCAGGAGCCCCCATGGGCGCCTGCCTGCCACACATCTACCACAGAGCTGCCGCCACCATAGCAACCGAGCTAGGCCGGACCATTAACACCTCCTTCGAATCCGGCATCTTCCCCGATGACTGGAAGCAGGCAGAGGTCAAGCCCCTCCTCAAGAAACCCTCAGCCGACCCAACAGACCTGAAAAACTACCAGCCCATCTCTCTCCTTCCATTCGAAGTCAAAGTCACTGAGAGATTCGTCAACACCCAGCTGACCACCTTCATCTAAGATAACGCCATCCTGGACACCTCCCAGTCCGGATTTCGCAGCAACCACAGCACCGAGACCGCCCTCCTTGCTGTCACCGATGACATCCACATGCTACTCGACCAAGGCAACACTGCGGCCCTCATCCTACTAGACCTCTTCGCAGCCTTCAACACCATCTCACACCGCACTCTCGCAACCAGACTGCACTATGCCGGTATACAAGGGACCGCCCTTTACTGGATCCGCTCCTTTCTCTCCGGCAGAACCCTAAGGATCAGACTCCCAACCTTCCTCTCCGAACCCACAGAGGTCAACTGCGGAGTACCCCAAGGATCCTCGCTCAGCCCCACGCTCTTCAGCATCTACATGGCACCCCTCGACGCCATAGTCAGACAGCATGGGCTCAGCATAGTATCCTATGCCGATGACACCCAGCTCATCTTTTCCCTCTAGAAGAACCCCGGAGACACCAGACTCTACCTCCAGGAAGGAATGAAGGATGTCGCAGTCTGGGTGAATAACAGCTGCCTAAAGCTCATTCGGAGAAGACAGAGGTCCTCATCCTTGGACCCTTCTCCACCACCTGGACAACACCTGGTGGCCGTCTGCCCTCGGAAACCCACCCATTCCATCAGACCACGCCTATTACCTCGGCATCATCCTAGGCTCCTCCCTCACCATGACACACCAGACCTTCAAGTGGATCTCCCCGAGTGCAGAGAGACCGTCACAAAATACAGCACACATACAAAGAGGGAAAAATGAGGAGAAATAAAGGCATTTATTTGTGTTACGCCTCCCCTGGGGATGCGTAGTAGTTTTGGGGCATTCCCAGGTCTACCACTTATGGTAAATCTGGGAATGATCTATAATCCATGGGTGTTGTGTGTGAACACCCATGCACCACCCATGGAATGTCTCCCTGGGGCAGAGTAATGCAATGCAGCGATTTGCGCTGTGTTGGGTTACTCTGGATTTATCAAGGCCCTCAGGGCCATGCAAGGTGGCCTTGCGTTACTTGATAAATTACACTTAAGGGTAATGTCACTTTTGCACCCCGTTGTGTGGTGCAAAAGCAACACAACTCTTTGATGAATATGCCCCATAGCTTTTTTTAAATATATAATTGTTGCATCCAAGGGAGAGGAGAGTCAAATACACTAAATACATTAGATCGCTTTACAGACTCGAGCCAGTAGGAAGGTCCAGTGATAGTTGCAGGCAACTGATTTGTCACTTTTGAACCCCTTGATAATAGCAAAAGATCTATTACAGAGCAGGAACACGAGTACTGGTCTATTGTTTTCTTGTCCTTCCCCCATTTTAAAAGTAGTCCCCTCTGCTCTCCATGTAACTGTGCTAACCTGTGCTAATGGTCTTAAATCTTGTAACGGCAGAACTCGTTTAAATATCAATGGCTGACAAACCTAAAAAGAAAGTGTTCGAGTAGAATTGATTACATACTAGTAAATTTGCACTTATGTGGAGATGTAATTGACATGGAGGTTTTAGAGAGATGGGACAGTGACAGCAATGCTTTCCACTTCTCCATGAAGGACATCGTAAGGGTGGGCCTGGCTCCAGATAGGTATTTGCTATTTAAGGAATTACAAGCCAGGAATAGTGAACGATTTATCAAATGGGTTCAAGTGGAGCGAAGACCAGAAATATTAGAAACTATCCAAAGAGCACTGACTGGAGTGATTGAAGAACTTACTGCTCTAACCACTAATAGTAGGAGAACAAACTATATGGCCAATATACATACAACCTTATTCGTCCTTTTACATGGGACGTTTCAGAGAAGTGTAAGTCTAAAAAAATTAATATAGGCAGCACATGGTTCAATAAAAACGTAGAATTGCCACATCCAATTTAATCATGTCCACTTTGCTGCATTATATAAAGATACACAAGAGCCTGACCATAATGGGGTATCCCGGGATGAGGCGAACACTGATTTGGTTGATGCTCAGTTCATAATTGAACTCTAGGATAAACCATTGGCCTAATTACTACTTTGGCAGTCCTACAGCGGGGGCGGCAATGCCCAGTCTAGGACTGCCAAAGCCGTCGTGTGACCGTCCGCCATACTAGGAGTTAAATCCTGGTCTGGAGTGCGGTACTGCAGAGGTCTAACGGCGGCTGCTGTTAGGCTCATAGAGAAGCCTAGCAGGCAGAATGCTGCCGTAAGAGCGCTGACTACACCTTCCTCACAGTGTGGCATACATGCCACCCCATGAGGAACTGGGGGTGCAAATCCAGGGTGGCACTACATATGCCCCTCTCATGCCTCCCTGGGCCCAGAAGCAGTAGGGGGCCCTAATAGGGCCCCCTTAGTTGCCTCTCCACCACTATTTTCATGGGGAGCTCACCACCATGAAATTGGCGGTGGACAGGCATCTTGTAATATTGCTGCCCCTGTCAGCACCGCCTCTGCTGCATTGGGTCCTTAATTCCAGTAGTGCCGGAGGTCTCGTGGTGATCCAACTGCCACACTCAAAATACCACGGGCAGACCCGCAGTGGGGAGGTGGTTGGAATGCCACCACAAGTACCGTGGTCCTCTGCCGTACTTGTAATCAGGCCCTAAGTGCTATAAAAAGAATAACCCCAGGGAAAGCACGAAGCCAGATAGTATACCAGGAGACCTATACCTAGGTGATCCTGATGATTGGTAAATCTATATAAATTTACTAATGCATGCAATCCTTGGGGGTGCACACATTCCAAGCACCGGATTTGATGCAGAAATAGTCCCAATACACAAGAAAGGGGATAGAGGCATTAGATCGAACTAAAGACTGATCAGATTAATTGACATCTTTGAAAAAGTTTTCTTCTAACAGGTTCTTGACATGCTACATCAATGGGTGGATGACAGTAATATTCTCTCAAATCTGCAAGCTGGCTTTAGGAAATATGTTAATACTATAGACCAGGTCTTAAGATTTTGCCTTGTGTTTTGGAAAACTGTAGTTCTAAATAATGGCCATTTGTAATTTGCCTTTGTGGACCAAAAATCGAATTTTGAGGTTTATGGAGTAAACCTTGGATAGTCCTAGAGAGGATGGGGGTACCTAGTAGTATTTTATCAATACTCATTTGCTTGCACAATGACAATTATGCACAGGTGTGCTGGGGAAATCAGAATTGACAGAGCTCAACCCAGTTGAAAAAGGAGTGAGACAAGGATGTGTCCTAGCACCAATGCTTTTCACCTTGTACATAAATGATGTAATATTGGGGCATTTGTGAAAATGACTCCCCAACTTTGGCAGGTAGCAAAGCTCCTGTATTATTATACACGGATGACGTACTCATTGCTCAGAAACACCTAGAGGTTTGCAAACCTTAATTAATCACTTTGTGGATTTCTGCACTGAGCGCGGATTGGAGATTATTCTATCAAAATTAAACACATGATAATCAAATCACACAGGGGGAAGATATTCATTGGAAGTCAAAGCCTTGAAAGGGTTAGTGATTTTGAATATGTTGGCACCCAACTAACAGATAGCATGCACTGGGCAAAGCATATTAGCAAGGGTTGATTAAGACCCCAGTAGAACATTTCTGGTATATTAAAAGTTTTTGAATCGACAACAACTAGATCAGTGTCCCTGGCACTGCCTATCTATAACATTAAAGCCATGGGTGGCTTACTATATGGGGCTGAACTGTGGGGTGCTTACAAGTCAAATGATCTAACCACACTTAAGAATAAATTCTGGGCTCCTTGAGTAATCTCTTCCAGAGTACACCACTTCTCCTGCTGTATTTGGATTTGGGAATGAAGCCACCATTCGCAAAGGGCAATGTAAGATTTTTGTTATACTGGCGTAGACTGTGGCATAAACATGAATTAGAGCTGCAGTGCATAAAGGTGTCTTCAACTATTGAAAGGCTATCTCTCCCGTAGACTAACACTGGGTATCCTTTTACACTTAATACGTGATAACTTCGGTTTGGGACCAGAGAGAGAAATGCTGCTTCCACTTAAATTAATTGTAATTTAAAGTCAGATTTTACGTTATTATTCTGTAAATGCCACTTTTAGAAACTTGCCCTTTTCCTGCCTAAGTCAACAGTGCCTTACAGCTAGTGTTCAGGGTCATCACTGTGAATTGCTCTCCTTTCTTGCATTGTGTATTTCCTTCAGACATGGAGCAAAAGGTCCTTGGATGTGGGGCAAGGTGCTGCTCTCCTAAACAGGATGTCCTGGTGGGTTGTACTCAGCCCTTCCTGAGCTTCAAATGGTTGCCTCAGTGCTTGCCTATCCTCTTCTGGCGTATAAGGGCTGCCTGCCACTGACAAATACAGGTCATACCTAGTCATGCCTACCCTTTGTTGCCGAAGACAGTTTGATGCCAAACCCATGAAGCAGGAAAGGTTAGACAAAGAAGGCATCCCCCATGAACAGGCTTGGACCTGTGGAAGATTTAGAAGAAGGAATGCCCTGCTGTTTGAAGAAGAAAGACTGGATATGCTTGCCTTGAACCCAGGCTCCCCCGAAGTGACTCCAAGGGTATGTTGGCTGACTTCCTGTTTGTGCTACAGAGATACAAGAAGCTTCCAGGTGCCACTTCTTCAGCCCAGCTGATCAGACCCAGCTAGATCTGACGTGGTCCCTTCTGCCACCTCTGTGGGAATGAGTGCTGAACCCCCAAGTGCTGTCCACAAGGCCCTGGCCCTGGGCGGGAGCCAGAGTGTAGTCCTCCCTGTGCAAATGATGGATGCACCGTATCCAGCATGTCACAGCCCGATGCAGTACCTCACATCACGGCACCTTGCAGCTCCTGATCGGCATTTTCACTGGAACTGACGCAGAGTGGTGCAGACCACCACAGGAGCTCACATCACAAAACCGCACAGCTCATGATCACAGCTTTACCAGAACGGCAGTGCAATGAAGAGTGATGCAAAGCCCAGCAAAGCCGTGCAGCTCATACCTGAAGGCATCAGCAGATTTAATGTCGACCAATGCAGGTACCCGCAGTGCTGAGCCTCTAAGAGCTTCACCAGATCAGAAGCCGAGCAATTCGGAGCCTCGTAGACCCAGGCTGCACAGATCTTGTAACAAGAACATAATGGTACAACACACAGTGGTTCTCATAAAGTGGAGATCTTATCTCATTTGTAGGGACTCTAGGGATGCATCATATTCACATTTAGAGTAAACCTGCATATAATCATTTGTTGTAGTAACGTGAGGTGTTAGAATTGTGAAATGTATTAAAATGAAAAGTGATGTATTTTAGGCCCTTAAAAAGTAACATGAAGAATCAACATAGAAATGAATGTAATTAGCAGAAATTATTATTATGAAGAACCTGTGTTGTGTAACTGATCACCGTTTACGCATAAAAGTGCTTATTAATCATGTCATTTCATAAGTAGGTAAATGCATTAGTTGAAAGTGCCTTAACTTCATGCAAATTCGTAAAGCTTATATGATGCTTTCTTATGTTAGCTGAATTTTGGAGGCCTGAAATTCAAGTCTCTGAGAATCTCGTTTTGGAAGTAACAGTTTAAATTTCATGTGTGCTGTGAAAGATGTTCTTTATCACGTTTTGTGTTGCAGGTGGAATAAGAGCTCTCACTAGATAGAATCATGTATTTGTTTTACTAGTTAGGCAAGGAGAGAAGAAGTGAAAATTGTGTGGTTTGAGCCTATAAAGGAAGTTTGTTGTTCTTCACACAGGAGAAGGCCTGGGAACCAAGGACAAATTGTATCAAGGAAGGTGCACCGTTTTGCTGTGGAAAATCACCTTCAGGATTGTACCCAGGGCAGATGTCTTGACTTGCACTGTGCCCTGTGAATGCCATCTACGGATAACTTGTTGAAGTTAGGGATAGGTCACCACTTCTTCCTTTTCTTCGGAGAGAGAGCATCCGAAAACGAGCTCTGTCTTTGGTAGCTTTATGCTACATAACCCATTGATCGTGGAGAGTCTTCTTAGGGAGACTCCACATACTTTCACCTTTTATCCTTCCCTCTGAGAATGGTTAGTTAGGGATGTCTCCTTGGTGCTAGAGTAGGGGCATATTAATACTTTTTACTCACCAACCCCCGATGCAGGGGCATTTGGAATCATGCTTCCCGATTTTCTGTATCTTACGTCTTGAATTAATCGTATTGTTTATGCTGCGCCGTCTAAACTGGATGCACAGATTTGGCTTTATGCTGGATTCCAGTGTACTTATCTACTCTCGTGTTGAGGTGTCTCTATGTTCAGTTATTTTTAGCTGTGTAATAAATTCACTAACCTTAAGTAATTGTGCATGAGTTATTATGTATGAAAGGGAATTGTTGACTAATTGACTGTTTGCCTAACAACTTTTCTCCCCTTTACAATTTCATGCTGCGAAAAAGAACCATTGGATTTTGACTCTAGAACAGATCTAGAACATATGGGCCTGCCCCTTTCAGTTCGAATCCGGTCCTGTATCTGGCACACGCTCCATCATGGCCGGCCTGAACTTGTGACATATTCCGGTCCAGGGCAACAAGATCACAGAAGTTGGCGCTTTGCGCTTTTTGGAGATACTTTCCCTAGAAACTATAAAAACTGATAACTCTAGCTCTACTTATTGGATCTTAACTACTTTAGTGTCATTTTATTGAAATCTATATTTTTCTACATTTGTTTGGGATTGTTCTTGTGTTGTGTTTTCACTTTATTGCTGTTTGAATAATGCATAAATACTTTGCACATTGCCTCCAAGTTAAGTCTAACTGCTTTTGTGCCAAACTACCAGAGGGTTTTGCTTATTTAGTACCTTTTGTAGTTCGCTATGATATTGTTTAACAATTAAGTGGGGCTGTTATCCCTCTCAATTAATAACCCAACTTCTCATAACTGCCTCAAGAGAAACATATTTGCTGCACCTCATTATTCCCCTTTCTTGGAGCCCACTTCATGTAGACCGAACATCTTTGAGTGAGATATATACATTTTCTTACATAATATCCCCAAGGTCTGCCTTCCAAATTATTTATTCCCTAAGTCTTCAGGTTTTTTTTTAAATGCAGCTGTTTCTCAGTGTCCTGAGGGAAAGGGGCAACACTATCCAGCGAACAGGAGCCTTGGCACAAAAAGAGCAGCCTACCACTCTTGCTCTCCTTCCTCAAGGGACAATGGCAAAATTGAGATCAGCTGAACGTAAGGAGTTGGAGGGATGGTAAGGGACTGGAAGAATGGGCAGGATGGGGGAACCCTGGGAGTGCCGAAATTTACGAGTGACACACAAGGTCTTAAATTGGATGTGCTTATCCATTGGGAGCCAATTAAGTTTATGTAAAAGTCCAGAGATAGAGCAGCATTTTGGGAGAAAGAATAGCAGCCTGGCTAAAGCATTTTCGGTCAGCTGGAGTCTTCTAATAACTGACGTGTTGGTTCCCAGATACAGGATATAACAGTAGTCTAACAGGGAGTGATTTATTTCCGAAATGATGATTTGTCTGGTGTTAGGTGGAAAAGACCAAGGATGGATTTGAGGCTTCTCAAGAACTCAAAACAGGTGCCAAGAACTGATTTGGCTTGAGCCTCAAAGGCCAGTGTGCTGTCCAGTATAGGAGGGGACCAAGGGAGAAGGCCAACCAGTGATCACCCTAAAAGTGGGTATCTTTTTTTCCAGTAAAATTACTGCCATTTTGTTCTCATTCAAGCGAAGGCAATTGGCGCTCATCATCTCCACAACAGCTAGCAATCCTCTTTGAAAGTTAGCCAGGTCAAGCGTGAGATTATATGTGAACGAGAGCACAAACTGAGTGTCATCAGCATAGGATATTAGCACTATCCTGGTCGATTTGATAACCTCTGGCAACGTTTGAATATAAATTCTGAACCAGGTAGGGCTTAGTGCAGAGCCCCGGGGAACACTGTGGTGTAAAGTGTAGGAACTGTAGGGGATTGAAGTGACGTGTAAAGAGCGTTCCGATAAAAAAGATGCGAACCAGGACAGTGCCATCCCACCTATGCCAATGCAATGTAAGCGCAGCAGTAACATTTTAAGAGACACTGTATCAAGTGCAGCACTCAGCTCAAGCAGAATCAGTGCTGAAGATCAGCCTTCGTCCAGGGCACAATGGAGTTGCTCGGTAACCACGAGGGGAATGGATTCCTGCTGTACCCTGGCCTGAAGCCATTTTGGGGAGATATCCAAGATGTAGTTATCATCCAGGAACTTTTCAAGAATACCATTAAAGTGTCTCTTTCTTACCTTCGCAGGAAAAGGCAAAAGGGAGAAAGGGCGGACATTTTCATGATTGGTTGCATCAAAAAATGGTTTCTCCAGGAAAGGGATAATTTTGGCATGTTTTCAAGGACTGGATACATGGGCTGACGACTGGGAAAGATTGATCTCTTCTAAGCAGGGCGGTCGCAGGGGGTCATGGAGCTTAGGAAATATTTGGTTTGAGCTGATCTACAGGTGAACAAGATTTAATTTGACTACAAAGGGTAAGCAGCTCAGGCAGGCACCGGAGCGGCAACAAGTTGAGTGCTGGCATAGAACTGCTAGCAGCAGGCGATGCTGTATTGTTTAGTCTCACGGTGGGAGAAACAGTGGAAAAGTGCAAATAAATATCCTTATCTTGCAGATGAAACATTCTGCTAAATTCTCACAGTGTGCATTCCCTCCTAGCCATTACTGTTCACGCCCCTTCTGCAGGAGGCCTCAGGAATGGCTAAAATGTTCCACTGTCTTCACAAGCTGATTCTTGCATACTGCTGTAATGCGGCTGCCCCCGGCCCGCTCAAGGGCCACTCAAGCGGACGGCCCTCTGGTGCCATCTGGGCACCAACCCACCGCCCTCTCTAATGCGGGGACTCAGGGAGGAGTTCCCCCCTCCTTGCCTGTGGTGCGCTAGGCGCATCACATCCGGCGCACAGAGGATTGGGGGAAGGTATATAGGTCTTCCCCCACCATCCTGGCGTCCTCTGTTGTGCCGGACACGCCATCGCGACCCTTGCGCCGTTTCGGACGTGTCCCCGGGAGCTGCTCTACAGCGGTGAGTGCGTATCTTTCCCCCCTCCCTTCGAGGCTAGGCGGCTATGCCCAGCTCCTGTTGTGGCGGCGGCCACCATGGGGGGAGGACAGCTCCCAGGGGCTAGAGCAGCACAATAGGGGTGCCAGAACCTCATGGCAGGTTCCTGGAAAGCCGCGTTGGCATCCCGAGAGTCCTTCGGGCGGTTGTGGGCCTGAACAACTGGGGCCTTGCCTTGTTACGCTCCACCCTGAAAGGGGCGTGAGTAATAAGAGACCAATGTGTCACGTGATCCGGAAAGTGGATCACCCCACAAGGTGTAGCACTGATTGGGTTCTCCCCAGTGCTGCTTGGCTCATCAGGGGGGCAGGCAGCACAGTATGGTTACAGCTGCCTGCCCTTGGATCGCCCCGTAAGATAACCCACCATATTGCATAGTTTTGTATGGAATAAACCTGCAGCAATATTTAACTAAACAAAAGTTGTGTTGTGTATTTATTTAATTAACATGCATGCTATGCGTTTTTGTGGGTGCGGTGTGTTGCCATTGGTGGCACTATGTCTTCTTGCTTAATAGAGTACTCTCACACATGCACAGGCAAAACACAGCACTGGCCAAATATAAATGCAAAACGTAGTATGAAACCTTGAACTAGCAGCGAGTAGACACAGTCAACCACTTCCCATCTGCGTGCCATACAGCTAGCATGTGTCTAAGGGCCCTATTATGATGGCGGACGGACTTGCGTCCGTCCGCCACCCCTGAGTAAGGGGGACCGTCCGCATGGGCAGAGGCGGTCCCTCCATGGCAATTAGGATGTGACCGCCACCCTGGCGGTCACATCCTGTATTTTTTACATTGCGGCGGATGCTGCTTGAAGCAGCACCCGCCGCAATGTAAAAAATGAAAGCAGTGCATTTGCATGCACAAAGCGACAGGCACCGTGCGGTGCCTGCCGCTTCATGCACGCAAAGGCAGGGGGGTACCATAGGTACCGCCCATGTGCACCCCCCAGCCCCCCTTCACCCAGGGGGCCCGCAACGGGCCCCCAAAGTGAATGTCCGTATGCTTTTCCACGGCGGAAAAGCCGCCGCGAAAAAGCATGTGATTCCCTCCATCCTAATATGGCTGGCGGTGTCTGATAGACACCGCCAGCCATGTTAGTGCTTTTCCGCCGCGGTCGGAAGGCGACCGCGGCGGAAAAGCTGCAGACGGAATTCAAGACCCACCAGCCATCCTAATTTAGCGGTGGGTCTTTGGAGGCTCCGCAGTGGTTTTCCCGCATCCTCCGGGCCGGCGGTGGCTTCCGCCGGCCCGGAGGATGCGGGATAACCGCGATCATAATTGGCCCCTAAGTCTGGTCACCTCTGCATCTCTTCCTCTCATACCTCACAATCCTTCACCCAGAGCCCTCAGCCCTTTCACTTGGGATCCCACTACCCACTGAGACTCACTGATTGTGAGGATGTTGGAGCACGGTCTGAGCAGGAGAATGAAGTGTGGGTGGGGGGGAGTGCAACATCCCAAAAGGGCTTTCGCCAATCACATCTAACCATGAAAGAACAGAACATGCTCAAGCATCACAGGGTCAAGCCTGAAATCTCCCACTCAAGCTATTCCCAGGATCGCCAAATGAGAGCAACGGGCAAAGATAACTGTTATTACTGAGAAAAGTAATGAAAGAAGACAATTGCTAGAAGTTCATGCTGTCGAGAATGGAAAGCATCAGAGTTGTTGGAGTTAGAATATTTGCTATATTTGTAGTCTCAGCCTGAGTTGTGACCATACAGTAATTCTCCTACTCTTCCTGCTGGTCTGCATTGTCATGATGTTTGACCTATTACAATATTATCTACCTTTACATTAGGCACAGGCAACCACCTGAGGCTATATATCACTTCATTCAGGCCTTTAGCTTCACATAATTACAGAGGGGAAAATGTGCATTAGCTTCCGTGCGTTCCATTAGCAGATTTCAGACCCGAAGGTTAAAATAAAATTCTCGTGTACATGGTGGGAGTATAATTTCTGCTTCAGGAAGTGCTCACCTCCTGGAAAAGTACATTTACTGAGATAAACACGTTTGTGCGAGGATAAGCTGAGCTGCACACAAAGAGGATTTAAAACACCTCTGAGGCTTAATTGTACTTTTTTATGAATGTTACGCTTTGACCCAGAGATACACGAAATATGCTTTTTTCAAAGTGTCGTCGTTCTGTAGAGCCAGGGGACTTTTTTCCCCTTTAATTTATGTTTGACTGTGATAAAAGATAAATCGAAAAAAGATTTTGCCGGCAAGGATTATATGCCATAGAGGAAAGAAGCAAAAACGCAGCTCTCGTGAGCTGTGTCGGGCAGAAGAAACCCTACCAAATCTCATGCTCTAAACGTTTGACAAACATTCACCTTATATTCCATGGTGGTCATGTACTAAGGGCCGTAGTCTAGAATATCGAGTGATGTTCGTCCATCCTTGTCGATGAAGATCTTGACATGTCACACTGATTGGTTGACTGGGCCCTGTTACCGATTGGTTGACTGGGCCCTGTTACGGAGATGACAAAGCCATCCGATTCGGGCTTTGAACCTCCTGTCACACAGACATGTGATGACACTGTGGTGATGGTGGGCAGCTCTGGACTTGCCCACCTTACCCTTTCCTTGAGCCTCAGCAGTAGCCTCGCCTCTGAGGTTTGGCAGCCATTGTGAATGCTTCTGCTCCAGTGAGCAGCCATGACAACGCGGGCATTACCCCGCGCTGCCATTACGACGTTGCTTTTACAACGCAAGTCGTTACAACGACTTGCACTGGAGGGCGCTGTTGGAAAAGGAATAGTTTAATGTTCTATCCCAACACCTTCCCTACTGTAACGTGGGCTGGAGTTGGAATAGAAAATTAAACTATTCCACTATCCATCGCCTACAGTGCAAGTCGTTGTAACGACTTGCGTTGTAAGAGCAGCGTCATAATGGCAGCACGGGGTAAAAGCCCGCGTTGTCATGTCATACATCCTTCTGCTCCGTGCTGGATGGCTCAGTACAAGGGTTTCCCAGCGTTATTGATCTCGCGGGACTTCAGGGAGGCTTTCAGCATGTCTTTGAACTGCTTCTTTTGTCCTCCATGGGTGCGTTTTCCCTGAGTGAGTTTTCCACTGAAGAGCTGTTTAGGGATGCGCTCACCTGACATTCTGACAAAATACTCAGCCCATCTGACCTGGGCTTGCATCTGCAGTGTATGAACTAACGTCAGACTGGCTCTGGAAAAGACTTCAGTATCCAGCCCTTTCCCCCAGATGCATCAAGCATCCATTTTGCGATTCCTTATTAGCGAAAAATAAGGAATCGCTAATAAGGAATAGCAAAATGCTATGCAGGAAGAACTCGCTCAAAAAATAGCGATTTCCTAAAATTCCTTAATTGCGACTCGCAATTTGCGAGTTGAAATTAAGGAATACCTCCCCATTCATTCCTGTGGGCCCCATAGGAATGAATGGGAAGACATTCTCAATTTGCAAATCGCAATTAGCGAATCGCAAATTGAGAATGCAATTTCAAGGGTGCAGGGGTGTCCAAAGGACACCCTGTTGCACCCCTGAAATTGATCTGTGCACCCTACTTGATATTTGGTACTTCCACATTTACTAAGGGCTTATTTACTAAGGTGGATCCAATGCTTTGGTAATTTTCAGACAGGGACACACAAGGGTCATAGGAGAGGACAGGATGGGCCACCTGGCAGGATGACTTGGAAAATCTGCACCCATTCCCACTTGCACTTCAAAGGATTCTCCCACACACACACACAAAATAATCTGACAACAGATTTATGCCACCCCAGGCTTCTTGGGGCCTTAACAGGAGAAGGGGGTGCACTTTCCACGGCCAGAGGTGTGGGTTCTGTAAGAAATCCACCACACATCAAAGGCTAGCACCAGGTATAAATATTGGACTTCCCTAGCCACTTTTCAGACCACTCATTGACCTGAGGACATTACAGAAGGACTGCCTTGCTGTCAGAGGACTGTCCTGCTGCTTCAGGACTGCCTTGCTGTCTGAGCAGGAAGCCTAGACCTGCTTACCATCATCATGAGTGACTCTAAGCGTCAGTTAGTTCTACTCCTGTTTGAGCTACAGGGACAGAACACATTCCAGAAGCCTACCTGCAAATTCCAAGCTAACTTGCTGCACTGGACCTGCAGCTTGTCCTGCCTGAGTCCTGCTTGCCTCTCCTGGCGTGAGTTGCTGATCACCAATAGGTGCCCCCAGATCTTGGACTCTTGGCTGGCATCAGTCGGAGCTCCTCCCAAGAAGTAATGGTGCAATCCTGAAATTTGGGCTTATCGTGACCAAGAAAAGGCCCCTTTGAACTGAGACTCGGCCGCCCCTGATGACCGCCTTTGTGAAATTTCGGTAAAGACCTGCTCTTCGCATTATAGCAACAGCCAGCAGCAACCGGTGATGCGTGATCTGCACTTTGCTCTACAGCAACGACAGCCCATGATGACCACAGTGCAACGCTCCAGCTACAATTGTCTGTGCCACCCGGCCTGCTCTTCGAGCTACAGTGCTACAATGATGACCATGCATGACGCTCTCCCTGCTCATCACAGCCTCCTCAACCACGAATTAAACTCTTACACCCACATGCATCATTGTAGGAATTTGCGATTCCTAAATTGCGAAAATTAAGGAATCGCAATTTAGGAATTGCAAAATCCTATGCATCAAGAAATCGCAAAAGTTTTTGCGATTCCTTAATTTTCTTTATTTGCAATTCCTTAATTACGAATCGCAATTAAGGAATCGCATTACATTGATTCCTATGGGCCTAGAGGCCCATAGGAATCAATGGGAAGGTATTCTCATTTTGCGAATTCGCAATTAAGGAATTGCAAAATGAGAATGCAATTTCAAGGGTGCAGGGGGGGTCCAAAGGACCCCCCCCTGCACCCCTGAAATGTCACGTAAGTACATTTTACTCACACACATGTCCCAAGGGCATGTGTGTGTGTTAAATATAAGTTTCAAAAATGAACTTTTGTGCATTTTTAAAACTTTTCGCAAATTACCATGAAGGTTTACTTCATGGTAATTTCCCCTTCCTAATTGCGAATTCGCAATTTAAAAAAAATCATGCATAGCATTTAAGAAATCGCAAAGTTTGCGATTTCTTAAATGCTATAGCGATTTAAGAAATCGCAAAAAATTGCGATTTCTGAAATTGCGAAAATTAAAAAAAAATGATGCATCCCAAAAAAGGTTTTTGCATTCGCAAACGGCCGAATTTTGCGATTCGCACCGTTTGCGAATGCAAAAACGCTTGATGCATGTGGGCATTAGTGCTGGACTTTGAGAAGGTAACTCTTTTAGCTGGATTAATCTGATCTCTGTATCCGACCCACTCTCTACCACGGTCGGCCTGAACTTGTGACCTTCCCTCAGTCTAGCACCATGATAATGACAGTAAGTGGTGATCTGCGCTTTTAGGGGGTATATTTACACGCTTTTTCAAAACTGAATATCTCTGGTTCAACTTATTGGATTCCTGTCGTTCTGGTATCATTTTATTTTTTGAAATCTACTATACTTTTTCTAAATTGTTTTTGTTCTCGTGTTGTGTTTTCACTTTATTATTGTTTGTGTCTTGCATAAATACTTTAAACGTTGCCTCTAAGTTAAGCCTGACAGCTTTGTGACAAGCTTCCAGTGGAATAAGATCAGGAAAATGTAATCACTTTTTTGGTTCACTCTGACAACTATTGTGTTTGCGTTCCTGAGTGGGGCTTCCACTCCCCCTCCCATTTAATAACCCAAATTCCTACACCTATTGAAGTTGGACATTACCAAGAAATGGCTCAGCCAGTGACCCTTTGAAAATCACAGTGCAGAACAACTATTGTTAGAGCATGAGTTGATAGAAATGTTCGAAATGTTCAAAACGTCCTGCCTGTGATACAAAAAACTCCTGGACCTATGTTGAGTTAATTTTAGAAGCGTAGTAGTAGTGGACCCAGATGTAGGAGCCACAAAAGATGTGAAAAGGTAGTAGAAGTAAATTAAGCTACTTGAGAGACACTTGTCTCCTCCCTCTACTCTTCAAAGGTGTTTGCTGCCTCCACAATCGTGCTTCTTTGCAGCTCTTTGTAGTGGTCTGAGCTCTGTTGCCTCCTTATAGTTTGCTCCTTATGCTTGTGCCTTATACTTATGTACCGGAAGGCTGGTAGGATGATTGGGAGATATTTTGTGGATAGATGAGCACCAGTGCCCATGGACGCTGCTAAGTGCGCCAAGCGCAGAGGGTGCAGACTGGATCCAGAGCCCTCCTGCCCTGCCACACAGCCTGTCCACTCTGACTCGGGCTCCCCAGGGAGGATTGACACAGCAGTGTTGGTGCCCAAGAGTTCTCTCCTAAAAGTCACTGCCCAAGGAGACAGGTACTCTGATTCTGTCGTCGTTTCTCATCTATCGTTCGTCCCATGACCCAGACTCCAAACTCTGAACTCTGGAGCTCCAGAGCTCTGAGGCGCCAAAACTCCAAACCCCAAACTGGCTCCAATCGGATAGCACAACACGCCTCTACCCATCTTCCGCGTTTCCTGGTTTGAGGGATCAGAGTAGCGTAAGAGGGTGGCGCAAGCAGGGTCGAGCAGAGCCACGAGTCGTGAGAGAGGAGGATGTCAGACTGCTACCAAGAGCTGTAAGATGTTCATGGTATCTGTGAACTTCTCAGGTATAGGAACTGAAATACACTATAAAACAGCGCATTCTTAATGGGGTGCCATGTTCTAGCCAAGCTGCTTTCACTTGGAAACGGGGCACAAAGAATAAAATGTATAGAGACCCAGAATCTGTTAGAATTATTGGAAGGAAAAGTAGATTAGCGGAGAGGTGCTGGGCTCCAATTCACATTAAATTAGTAATCCCACCCGAACTCTATGCGCCAGGTTTGCTTCTAAAAGCTGTCATCCTGCGCAAAACATTAGCAAATCTGGGCATAACTGGACGAAACTAAGGGGCATATTCTCAACGGCCAGCGATAATTATCGCTGCCCGTAGAAATATTATCGCTGGCTATCACTGAATATTACCGCCATGATAATGCTATATTTACAACGCATAGCGCTATGGCGATAATATTTCAGCGATAACGGTGTTTTCAATGGAACATTGCTGGTTTTCCAGCGATGTTCCATTCAAACCCCCTTTGAAGCACAGCCAGGCACTCAACCCAACAGATGCCACCAGCACGTAGGCCACCGCCATAAAATTGCAAAATGATTCTGAGATGCTCTTTTCTCCTTGCTCTCTCTCCTCTCTGTCCACGGTCGGGGCTGGGAGTCCAACGAAAGAAAAGCAAATGCAAAGAAGGGGGCGATGGAACATTACCAGGAGTCAACGTCGAGAAGCGGCGCGCACGATTGGCGCATGGACTAAGGCTAATAAATCGCACCGGACCACCAAGGGCGTTCTTCTTTCTCCCCTCTCTCTTCTTCTTCCTCTCTCTTCTTCCCATGTCTATGTAATGCTCCATGTAAATATTTTTTCAATAAAAAATTACGGAAATTAAAAAAGTAAACAGCGGCAACATTGCTGATACGACCCTGTGGTCGCAGGCCCGGTTCTAGAGGGTGGGCCAGGTGGGGCAGGCCCACCCAAACATAAGCCTGGCCCACCCAAACATGAGCCTGGCCCACCCAAACACGAATCTTGGCCTTTGCAGCGAAAGGTGAGCTGTACCCCCGCCCACTCGTGTAGGTAGAATAGGGGCATGGCTAAGGGGACAAATCCATTCTTTGGCACCAGTGCTGGAGAAAAGGAGTTTGTTTATCCTGATGCACCTTTCCTGGCCCTCTTTAGCTACTTATCAGGTCGGGCTGTGAGACAGATTTCCAACCCAGCAGGTAAGAGAATGTGTGCCTATTCCGTTTTAAAAAAAATCTGCAAAGGCACAGCAAGACACATACTTCATGTATGCTCCGAGAATGTGTGGCTATTTGTTCATATTTTTTAAATCTGTGAGGGCCCAGCAAGACACATACTTTGTGTATGCCATGTATATTTCACTTAAATTATTTTGTATCATTTTCATGACTGGGTCTGCCTCAAATGCAAGACAACAGTACAAATGTCCAGATAACTCTGGTGATTAATGGTCCTGCTGGAGAGCAATCTTTTGTCTGTTTCTAGTTTTGGGATGCAGATAAACTGTAGTTTATGTGGATAGCTCAATGGGTTACTTTACTGCCTTTGTCACAGAGATCCTTTTGTTACTTGCAGTTCAGAAGTTACAGATCTAACATAGGACAGTGACCTATGAACTGTATTCAAAGAGCTGCATACAAACCTGAATGGTATAATTAGAAATTATTTTGTGTGTTGCAATGTAGTTAGAATTTCCCCAGTCTTTCATTAGTCTAATGTTGCTATAAAGAGTTTGTTTGGGCAGATATACATTTTTATCAGTAAAGACAAACTCTAACCACTTGGGTATGCTTTAAATCCTGAGTTTGTGCTTCTCCAGACTTATCCCCCTTAAAACATACTGCCCACCAGTATGGGTGACATGTGATTCCTACACCTGGTAATCCTCATTGGCTTATGTGACATTCCTTATAGGCTGATTTACATATTTGTATGATTCATTGTCTCTGCATAAAGTGTGCGTGATATAAAGTATTGTGAAACCCTACACTATGAGTAGCGCTATACAAAACATGAAAAGCATATGAGAGAGTCGCTATGGAGAGATGAGGGACACTGGTGGAGGGTGGTAGTGAGGAGTCTGTGGAGGAGGTCATGGGGGAGGGGCTATGGAGAGATATGGGGCACTGGTGGAGGGTGGCAATGAGAGAATCCGAGAAGGACATCCTGCGGTGGAGGGGGGGCTACAGAGAGATATGGGGCACTGGTGTAGGGTGGTAGTGTGAGAGTCTGAGGAGGAGGTCATGAGGGGGAAAGGCTACAGAGAGATGACGGGCACTGTTGGAGGGTGGTAGTAAAGATATGGAGAAAGAGGTCAGCGGTGAGGCACCAGTAAAGACTTTCATACCAGTGCTAAGGCCGGTCCTGTCATTGTCTTTCTGTTTTTGTTTATTTAATTAGCAGTCTGGTCATTAGGGCCACTTTAGAACATATTTTAAAGTGTGTGCTAATTATTAATTATATTTACTGGTATATTTAATGTTTTAAGTTTGAGGGGGATTTTACTAATGTTTTTAACCAGGAATAATGAAAAAGGATCCTGATGGTGGCTGATATGGGACTGGGGCCCAAGGTCAGCTGTGAGATAAGGTGCACAAGAGATGGATGGTATAAAATGGATAATCAGGGCTGGAAGGGAGTGTGCTGCAGAGTCTGGGGTCAGGTGGCGTTAGTAATGAAGAGAGATTCTCTCTGAAGGCTGCCAACGAGGGAGGCTGAGTAGTGTTACTTGCCTGATACTCCCACCTCAGAAACCTCCTCTTCTCATCAAAGGGACCTTACCTGGGATGCATTTTAAAAAAGAAAATTGAAACGTCTGTTTCATTTTTTAAGAGCAGGCAGCTGTCCGTGGGACCACTGCTTGCTCTTAAAAAATATTTTCACATCCTTTCACAAAGGCGAAGGCTGTATCTGGCAACCCCTTCCTCTTTCCGAGTGGCTTACCACCTACTTGGAGTAGGTGGTAAACTGCAAGTGTTTTGTGACTTTAATTGTGATTGCAAAACAATGATATATACAAATGCGGCTCGCTATTAGGAAGGGACGCTCCTTCCTAATACCGTCTTGCACAATAGCGTTTGAACATGCGAGCAGGGCAGGGCCACGTAGGCCCCTGGCTGGGTGGCGTACTGACCAATCACAGCGCTGCTTGCAGCATTGTGATTGGCTATGGTGAGGGAGCCTGGCTGCCTGCTTCCTGTTTTTTTTAATGAATATTATTAAATTTAGCCCCTCCCCACCAGACCTCTGTGCGCGATCCCCCGCCAACCCACCATTCCTCTCCCCCACCCCCTCCCGCGAGTCGTGACTGCCGCAGTGGCCCACCTGAATGCACCCTTGGCCCACCCAAATAAAAATTCCTGGAGCCGGGCCTGTGTGGTCGTATTAGCATAATCCATCTTCCATTAAAAGTATGCCTTAGTCAGGAATTTAACAGACGTTAAATTCCTGAGTTAAGTCTGAGGTAGCGCGACTTTTTTTTTTTCGCTGCACCTCCTTGTTAATATCGCAAAGCTTCCTTCACGATATTAACATGTGTTGTTTTCACAGCCACGCCTTCTTTGCATCTCATTAGCGATGCGAGGCGAGGCTGTGAAAAAAACGTGCTCTACATAAAGGAAACACGCGCTAGCGCGTCCTTGATGATATTGCAATATAATTATCGCCGCTTTTCGCCCCAAAACGGAAGCTAAAGCGGCGATAATTATATCGCCAGCCCTTGCTAATATGCCCCTTAGCTTCTACCAGGTAGGATTACATGGAGTTGCCCCAAAACTAGTGTGATTTTGCACATCAGGCCGTATTATGGTCTTGTATTCTGTGCTGCACTGAATGAAATTTGCATAATGTTCATCAGCTCTTCCATTAACTCGAAAAATTTGAGTTAGTGCATGTTTGGCTGGCAAGAGAGCTCAGTATTGGAAATTGGCAATTACTACCCTGTGAATTTGAGCTCTGTTGTCTGCAGCCAATGCACGAACAACCTATTTCAAGTTAATGTAAACCTCAGAGGACATGAAGAAGAAAAGCACTTAGAGCCAGATGTATCAACGTTGTTTTACACATTCTGTGCCTATGGGAAAATGTGTTCGTGCATTTGGTCCTATAGCCCTTCTCCCCTGGCACAGTGCAGAAAGCGGGATCATGATAGGGCCCACCTCTTCCGGGTTACACACATCAATCACTCTGTCATGTGCACTGCCTGTCAAACACAAAAATATGTTCACTGGCTTATAGATGTTAAAACGATATTTTACAATTTAAGGATGGCCAAAATGCCGGTGAAAATTCTACTGGCATCAGTGCAATTCGGGTCATCCGGAAATGTTAGTGCAATATGTCCCCCAATTGGCAACATATGTTTGACCAGATCGTGGTCTGCGGAACGTCTCAGTTTACTAACAACTTTAGTTCTATGGTACATCCAGGCCAAACTGTCCTTATATGGAACAGCAGCAAAAAAATGTAAAAGCAGGCACCAGATGGTGTTGACAAATATAACTTCAAAGGACTAAAACAGTGAAAGTAAGCATAATTATTGCAAAGTTCAAGTGGTGCAATCAATGTTCTGTTGTTTCCAAGTACGTGGTCGCTAGGCAATCGCTGCATGCCCATTAGCTGTTATAAAATATGTAGGCGCCCTCCATAAACTGGCATAGAGGAAATAAAGATGTGATGATGCAAGTTTCCTGATAATTAAATTTAAGAACGTGCCCGATTGATTAATTCTGCGCTTCGTTTCTTTGACTTTCCTAATCCCCCTGATGCAGCCCCCGTGTTATTTGTTTTCCTTGCATCGAGTAATGATTTGGGGGTGTTTTAGAGGGCCCTGTATGTGCGAACTCCTAGATCAAATTAAAAGAAACAGTTCAACTAACTTATAAAGAGGGATTAAGTTCTTAAAATACAACAGACATAGCTGGTGTTTGATATGTTGGTGACTCAAAGTAGTGATCACAGGTAGAACGACCATAAATTGGGGTAAAGCCAGACGACTCTTGCACAGAAGTCTTTAGGACAGGTCTCCTTCAGGTTCAAGGATGTTCTCCTGCACATGTTCACAGTCCTGCTCATTAGCACCACTAAAGGTAATTGATAGGCATCCCCAGCATCCTCCTCTTTTGTTTAGTTTTGACGTGCAATGCTGGCCCCTGGGGGAAGTGAAGGTCGAAAGCAAGACTTCCCCTGGGGTGATTCATGCAGGCCTGAAAGGATGGGGGGCAGGCCAAGTGAGGGGAAGGGGAGGGTTTTAGGTTGGGTTATAAAGGTGTCAGGAGAGGAGTATCTGGCCTCTTCCTGACACCAAGCAACACTGGGAAGAGTTAAAAAAGTTAGCGGGGAAAGATTAACACAGTGAGGCTTACCTTGGTTGTGGAGAGGCGTATGAACAGGCAGGATGTCAGTACCAGATAGTGAGGTGTTTCGGATTGCCCTGATTGTCCTGGGTAAAGCAGGTAGGGCCAACCTCTTGCAGCCTGGTGTCCTTGACCAGGTCTGGGTCAGGATGCGTTGCCCGACACGGTTGGCGTTGGGCGAGGTCGCTGCAGCGGTGCCTACTTGTCTTCCCGAGCCGCTACCTGCAGGGAAAGCATCGGCAGGCCCCACTTTGCCCTGTGAACTGAAGACGTAAACGATTATCCTAAGAGATTCAATCTTTTACTGTGAAGGAATTTATGACCCATAGTTCTAATTGCGGATATCTGCGCATGCACTGTTGGCCGTACAGTTCCAGGTCCTCAGAGCTCATTTGAGCCCACTTTCTTCAATTACACAGCCTAACTCACTAAGCTGTATTTCTAAGTGCTCTTTCCAAGTCCTGATGAAGACCCCAACCTAAGGATCCAATCACTTGAACACACAAGGGGTCGAAACGTTGACAATCAACACTACCATACAAGCCCTGATGACTGTAATTTGTTAAATAGTGTCCCCAAGAGCTATGTATATTTACTGGAACAATTGACCTTTAACAAGCTGGATAGGTCTTGTTGTATGAATCTGATGTATATATGTAACTGTACCTCTCCTTTGTCCTCTACCTTTACCCAATCACTACGAACCCAACACTCATACCCATCCTTCCCTTTCACTGAGCACTTTTTGTTTACATAGGTATATATGATGCTAGAGCAACTTGATTGCCGAAAATGCTTTGAACATAAATTGCATGAGATGCAAAGTATGCTCAACTAACGTTGTGAATGTCATTTATTCCTTTTTTAACAAAACTGGTGCTACTGTGACCATTTATGTATTACACTGCATGCAGGGTGCCAAACGTGACACAGGGGGAGCAAAGCTCGGGGCAGGAGGAAAAGACTCTCAGCGCGGCTCCCCTTAGAAAATGCTCTAGGCCTAGCGGAGGGAGGGAGGTAGGGCTTATCACCGCGGAGCCAGCGGTACTGCATGCAGGCACTTGAAGTGCTCAGAGGTTGTGGACCTCCCAGGGGGAATCGGGCAGATGGATCTCTTGGTGAGGCCCCCCTGGGGGTACTGAGAGGCATATGACTGGGCCCACAGGCCTTGTATTCAGAAAAACAATAATAGGGTATGTTTGGGCAAGGGAGGGGAGGGCTGGTTATTGAAAGGGCTCCAAAGGGGTGTTTGGATGGTGGGGCAGATAACCCAGTGGGGATGAGGGGGTCCCCCACAGCAAGAGATACCCAGCGCAACAGATGGCAAGGAATTGACCTGGAGGCGCATATAAGGGAACAGCGCTTCCTCATACAGGAGACAGAGGAGCGGTGGGCACACATGTTTGAGGCCAGGAAAAGGGAGGTTGCCCTCAAACCTGTGATGCCAAGTGATCCCAAACTTAAGGAAAAACCGAGGAAGGGAAGGAAGGGTAGGTGGGTATGGGTCCCTGAAAATCAGGCTAGAGAGGGAGATAAGGTGACAGCCGTACTGACTGTGGAGCCTCGTGGAGCATGAGACCTCCCCAGGTTGGAGCAGCCTGGTGGGGGAGGGAGGAACAAGATCGGTAAGCGAGGCGATTCCATCAGGACGCACAGCGGCCTGAGGGCATTGGCACAAAGCAGCAGACTGGTCCGTGGCGGCCTGCTCTCTGTGAAGAGCACATGCACAAGGAATGGCGGCAAAGGATTGCCCGCCTCAGAGTGATTTGTCTGTATAGTGGAGTGGGGCAGGAACCTGTGTGTGATGAGGCTGAAGGTGATGCAGAGCTGGTGCTTGATTATGAGAATGATAGTGATGAATGGGAGGAAGGAGATCTGTGTGATGACGAGGAGACAGTGGGGAGACCTGGGGCAGCGGCGAAGACAACCAGAGAAGTTGGTGTATTTCAGGTGGCAAGCACGGCCAAGGAGAGTGCCAAGCCCATGGGGTACCCTAGCAGTGGAGGTCGACGAAAGGACAAAATCGTCAGCAGTAAGGTGATGCAAGGTAAAGGCGAGTGTTGGACAGCATGGGATGTGGGGTATACAGGCACTAAGGAGAAACCTTGCAGGTCAGTGGGGGTGAGGTGGTGGGGGAACCACAGAAAGTGTGGCCAGGCACAGTCGTGGTGCCTGTGGAGCTAAAGAAAGGGACAGCGATAAACTGCTGGTAGGTACTGGGGTCCAGACAGAAGGTACAGTAGGGACAGATGGGAAGGAAGAAAATGTGGAGGATAAGCATAAGAAAAAATTGTCCTTCGTGGGTTTGGTGATGACGTTGGGGTCTCATTTGTCAGAGAAGACCAAAAATAGAATTTGTAAACATGAATATGTTGATGTTTTCAAGCTCCTCCATAGGGAGATTCAGGCCAAAGAGGAATCTTAGGAGGAGGAGTGGGAGTTGACCAGGAGACCAAGGGTGCCCATTAACACCGATTTCTTGATTTATGCTAGCATTTACTGCAAGCGGAATTTAGATAGGGCAATCGCTTTGCTGAAATGCATGGAAAATATTCGCATGGCACAGATGCATTTTGGGGATATGCCTGGTTGAGCTCTTATGAGCCAGGGCCAGCATACCCAGATAAGCCATGGGGGGAGGTGGATTCGGAACTCTGGATGTATTGGATGTCGTCCATCCAATCCTCGGCTTCAGCTCATACAGCCAGAGGCTTGCTAGTGAGATATCGGACCTTTCAGTCCCGTCCCGCTCCGCAGGGAGCGGAGGCAGGATATCTACAGCAAACAACAGGACCCACCACGGGGGCATGCTGGAACTTTAATAAGGGATTCTGCTCCATGCACCCCTGTAAGTTCAACCACGAATACTCCAAGTGCGGGGATGCCATCCTATCACACAATGTTTCACTTTCGCCACCCCGGCAGAATGGTGGAAGGCCTCTACTGGCTGGGGGCAGTCTGGATTGAAGGCCCCCTACACCAGTTAGAGTTAAAGCTCCGGACCCATGCCTCTCATTTAGCCTTTCAAGGAGGCGGCATTGCGGCTGCAGTGGGGTTTCACTGAGGGGTTTCGGGTGAGGTAACAGGGTCTGAGGGAGCGAAGATTGATGGACAACTTGAAGTCAGCAAGAGAACTTCCACATGTGGTGGCAGCGAAGCTAGAGATGGAAGTGCCGGAGCACAGGATTGCTGGTCCATTCTTTGATTGGCAACTGGTGGATTGGATAATTTTACCTTTGGGAGTGGTGCCGAAGAAAGAGCAGGGGGAATTCAGGATAATTCACCACCTATCCTGGCCGGTCCATGATTTCATTGCGGAAAAGGATACCAGGGTGTTGTATTCGTTGTGGGTTATGCTATCTGCCTAGTGCGGAGGTGCAGGTGGGGACCAAGTTCTGAACAACCAAGTATAATGCCTGGAAACCGTTCGGGCTGACGGAATCGGTTCTGAAAGGCTTTCGGACAGGTCAAGCCTTTCCGGAGCTGATTTGTACAGCTCTAAGGACTTGGTTTTCTAAGGAGCGAGTACGATGACCTTTTCAGACAGCCTTTCCGAATCGGTTTACCCGGAACAAAAAGGCTGGCGGAATCAGTCTTTGGGGTCCCTTAGCAGTCCCCCCTTCACCCGGGGGGCCTGTGGCGGTACCCATGGGACCCCCCTATCTAACCATGCACAGTGTGGCAGGCATCATGGGGTGCCCGCCACAGGGTGCAAGGTTTTCTCCACCCACCCCTTTCTTCAATGGGAGCCTGTGTTCACGTTTGGAACACAGGCTCCCATTGAAGTCAACCAAATCGTATCCGGATGCATATGGATGCATCGTACTCGTTAGCTTGGACTCCCCTGTCAGAGCTATATGAAAATCATTCCTAAATTGATTTGGTCTGTATGCTTTCCGAATGAGATCGGATTTGGGCCCACGGTCTAGGAGAATCCAACTGTCGGTCGGAGGCTTCCCATATGACATCGTAATCAGTCCCTAAATGTCTTGTTTGATTGGGTGATTGTAACAGAGCTTCTGATTCACATATCAAAATTCCTTCAAAAGTATTCAACTACCTGCACTGTTAATGTGTCACATGTTATGTGCAATAGGTCTTTTTTTTTTTTTTTTTATTATTGCCTCAGATTGGTCAAAATAACAGAGTACATTCGACACATACAGGAATTCATTTCAATACATTAAAGAAAAGATAGCAAAAAAAATAAAAATAAAAATAAAAATAAAATAAAATTAAAAGAACAGCTCCGGAATCATGTCTCTATATATTCTTTAAGAGCCCCCCATGTCAAAAGGCCAACCTTTTTTTTTCTAGTCCCTTTTAACGCGTATAAATTCCATTCCAATTCATATACATTAAATAATTTTCTTCTCCAGAACTCAAATGTAGGTGCTTCCGGTTGTAGCCATTCAGTAGCAATACATATCCGAGTAATAATCATTAATACAAAAAAAAATTCTTAAATTCCGACAAATCAACATTATCATTAATGGATTGGCTCACGCCTGTTAACATGAGGGCTGAGGAGATTTTTATAGGATGATGAATAACTTCCGTAATAAATCTTTCTATACTAGAAATGAATGCCCGCATTTTAGAGCAATTATAAAAAATATGCATAATATCTGCCTCTTCCTCCTTGCATCGAAAACACTTCCCATCGTATTGTGGGCCCCACGTGGCCATACGTTTGGGGGTATAATATAGTCTGAACAAAGTTTTGTATACCTGAGCCTTCATATTAGCTGACAGACATAGCTCTTTGGCCATCAGGATAGTATCCAAGATGTTCCACCCATTTTCTTCTATCTGAGCCTGCCAAAAGGTGTTATATTTATCCAAATCGTCAGGTTTGTATTTGACAAAAAACCGATATATTAGGCCAATCTTTTTCTTTGATTGTATTGCCTCTATTAAACTGATCGGAATCGGTTTATTTAATTTCTTTGACCAAAAGTCTCTGAGTTGGAGATATTTAAAAAAACTGACATGAGGTATCTGATATTTACTATTCAGATCAGAAAAGGCTCTGAACGTACCATCCGTCTCTAATAGGTCTCCAATTCGCACCACTCCTTTCCTGTTCCATTCTTTGGCCACGTGATCCCAAAATATAGAGGGAAGTATCCTCTTTGCTGAGAACGGAGTATAGTAAGTAATTTTTTCCATTTTTATTAAGGATCTGATTTTTCTCCAAACTCTGTATACTGATTCAACCACCTTAAACCTAGTATGCTTGTAGTAATTACCTTCCAACTCTTTCAATAAACAGCCCTTTGCGTGTTCTCCCAATAGTAAGTAAAAAATTGAGGGGGACTCTGCTGGGTCTTCTATTTGTTCTCCAGTCAGGAGAATTCGCATTCTTTGTAAGAAGCACACATAATAATAGAATAAAAAATCAGGTATCCCCCGCCCTCCTCTCTCTATCGGGAGTGTAAGCCATTTCATTGCCCGTCTTACTTTCCCGGGTGCCCATAGAAATTTTGTGCATGAGGATTGCAGTTTAAATATATAAGTAGTGGGGATTTCTAGAGGAATACTACGAAATACATAAAGTAGTTTGGGTAATATATTCATCTTGATGATGTTCCCTCTTCCAATAATTGAAAATTGAAGTCGCCGCCATTTATCTAATGATTGCTGAATTTGCTGTGATATATTGGCCCAGTTGGATTCCACAATCTCTTTTGTGTGTGTTTTTAGAATAATGCCTAAGTAAGTCACCTCAGATGTTGCCCTGTTATCGTTGAATTGAATGCTATCTGAACAAAGTATCTGCGTTTTTGACGCATTCAATTTATAGCCAGAACTATTTCCGAACTCTATAGCCAACCGTTCTATCTCTATGATTGCCAAATGGGGATCAGTAGTAACTATGGCTATGTCGTCCGCATAGGCAAATATAGAATGGGGTATATTAGCAGCAATAAATGGTTTAATAAGTGGTGATTCTAGTAATTTGTTTAAAAAAGGATTAATGAATAACGCAAAAAGAAGTGGAGAACAGGGGCACCCCTGTCGGGTACCTCTTGTAATAGTTATTCTTTCTGACTTTTGACCCATGACAGTAACTCTAGCATTAGGAGATCGATACAAAACCTTAATAGCTCTTATGAACTTTGTGCCAAAACGCATTCTCTCCATGACTTGCCACATATAAGCCCACTCTACGCGGTCGAACGCTTTCTCAGCGTCAAGTAGTATTAGAGCTAGATTTCTTTTCTCGGTTTCTGCTATGTCTATTAGCGTAATCACCTTATTAATATGTGCTGTTGTTCCTCTATTAGGGATAAATCCATGTTGGGTCAATGAGACTAGCGGTGTTATTATCCTGGACAAACGATTTGCTAACATCTTTGAGTATATCTTGCTATCGCAATTCAATAGAGATATTGGTCGATATGAAGCAGGTAGCTCCGGGGGTTTCCCTTTTTTTAAAAAGACCGCAATTAGGGCATCGTCCCATGATTGTGGAGCTTTCCCCAGTTGTGCACTTCTAAAGGTCTCCAACATGATTATTTTTAGGGGTTCAAAGAAACATTTGTACACTTCTGCTGGAATAAAATCAGGGCCAGCTGCCTTACCATTAGAGATACTTTTGACTGCCTTCTCTAATTCTTCCATTGTAAAGGGTTGCTCTAGATCCGTCTTTTCCCCATCCGTTAACTTTCTAAAGGTACCCCCATGCAAAAAAGTGTCAGATACTAGATTGGATTGCTTCGTATATAAGTCTGAGTAAAATTGATGAAATATTTCTAATATTTTCCGTGGGTCTTCATGTGTTAAGCCATTTTCATCTTGTAATCTGGCAATTTTACCATTAGATTCCTTCATTTTTAATTTTAAAGCTAGAGCCCTACCTACAGCTTCTCCATACTCGTATATGTACCTCCTATATGTTAGATATTTCCGGGCTATCTCCTCAGACCAGATTCCTGTAATGTGCGCGCGGCATTTGGCGACTATACCCTCAAGCTCTTGAATTTTAATTAAATTATGGTCTCCCTTCTTAATCTCTAGCATTAAATTTTCTTCAGCCTTAGAGAGATGAACGTATAGATCCCCCATTTTTCTTCGCTGCAAGTTCTGATAGTAAAGCCCGTAACTCGTTGTTTCCCCTCTGAAACAGGCTTTCCATGTATCCCAGATTATCTCAATATTTGCAGAGCCTAGGTTATTCTGTATAAATTCACTAATCCATTTGTTTATGACCTCTCTATATTCTCCATTCAAACATAATTTTCTATCAAACGAGAAATTCTTAACCTGTTTTAGTTCTCCTATATAAGGTATCTCTATAATCAAGGGGGAATGATCCGATGATACCCTAGGATATAGCTGAATTTTTATTTTAGAGTGAATTGCAGTAGAGGTAAAAAAATAATCTAAGCGTACAAATTTCTTATAAGGCGAGGAATAGTAGGTGTAGCCTGGCAGTGTGGGGTGGTTTTTAGCCCATATATCAACCAAAGCATGGTCCTTCACTAAGTCATGTAATGCTCTGAATACACGGGGCTTTCTACCCTTATATTTCTCTATTCCATTCTCAAGTTCATCTCCCATCAAATTGATGTTTAAATCCCCACATAAAACTAAGGGGGATCCCCAATTAGCAAGTTCCATATTTAAATATTCAATTATTTCCCCTTCATCCAGGTTAGATCCATAAATAGAGCAAATCGTAATGAGTACCCCCCCTATATTTAGCGTGACTGTGCAATAGGTCTGTATAGTACAAGCATGACTTGTGGAAATTTGGCAGCAAACCTGTGGGAGTAAGGATTTTGTCATAAGTAAATTTCAAACCTTGACAATGTGGGTCAATGGAAAAAAGTATCAAGTCATGGGGTTATCTCAGTCAACATTCCAAATGTAGTCCATGTAAAAGTAATCAGGGCAACTATTGGTTCAGAAGACACGTTTTGGGAACATCCAATGATCTGCAGGTCTACATGGATATTACTCTGTCCATCAGTTGTATTGCCACAGTAACTCTTCCCCAGCCTGGGCCATGGCCCAGACTAGGCACTAATAATTGTCAGGTCTTGCTGTCTCCAGGCTGAGCATTCTGATTCCTTCTGAACAGCACATTTTCACTGATTCAATACATACAAGTACATCTTGTGGCCATCCAATAAGTGACTTCAAGGTTATGCAGCACTGTGAAAGAGTATAGGTAGCTCCCAGACAATTGTTTGGCGAGCCTTGATCTGGGCTTAGTGATATGTGGGACTCTACACACAACTAACACCATCCTCAAATGCTTCATACAGTATAAATACAGAGCTCATGCTGTAAAGCCTATATATTTTGGCACATTTACCATTATTTGATTAGCAAATATATCATAGGTACCATTAAAAGTATCGAGGTGTAGATATGTGCATACAACACAAGTAGGATCTAGGGCTTAACACACAACACACATCGTAATGGTGATGTTAAGCACACAAAGTACACTATGTACACAATCCATGACATGATAGTCCTATGAAGGGCAAAACCAAAGGGGATGATGGATGGAATGTTGAACAATGCAAGCACTCACCCCCAGTGAACTGATCTGAGTTTAATCCATCATCATTCTTTAGCTCACTCCACCACCCCAGTTTAGACATGGCCTTATGCAAATCAGTCTGACCCTGGGCCTCATGGGAACAGTCCAGCACGAACTGCCAAGCCATGTCTTCCCTGGACTGGAAACAAGCATCCTGGGACCGTTTTTTGGCTAATCAGCCGTCATCAGCCAGGCTAGCTTGAATCCAATGGCAAAGTGAGCAAGGGACCGACGTCTGGGCATACCCTGCCAACTTAGGGCGAACAAGCCATGTCTGAACTGGGGTGGCTTGGTGAGCAAAATAACGATGGATAAAACCCAGATCTGTGACGGGGGTGAATGTTTTGCCATTGTGCAACATTCCATCCATCATCTTGTGTGTTTTGCTGTTCACCCTATGTGGGAAGGGTATGCCCAGACGTGGGTCCCGTGCTCACTACGCCACTGGAGTCAAGCTATCCTGGCTGAAGATGGCTGATAGCCAGAAACCGGTCCTAGGATGCTTGATTCCGGTCCAGGGAATACATGGCTTGGCAGTTCGGGCTGGACTGTTCCCATGAGGCACAGGGTCAAGACTGACTTGCATATGGCCATGTCTGAACTGGGGTGGCTTGGTGAGCAAAATAAGGATGGATTAAACTCAGATCTGTGACTGGGGGTGAATTTTATGCCATTGTGCAACATTCTGTCCATCATCTTGTGTGTTTTGCTGTTCACCCTATGTGGAAAGGGTATGCCCAGACGTGGGCCCCGTGCTCACTACGCCACTGCAGTCAAGCTATCCTGGCTGAAGACGGCTGATAGCCAGAAACCGGTGCTAGGATGCTTGATTCCGGTCCAGGGAATACATGGCTTGGCAGTTCGGGCTGGACCGTTCCCATGAGGCACAGGGTCAAGACTGATTTGCATATGGCCATGTCTGAACTGGGGTGGCTTGGTGAGCAAAATAAGGATGGATTAAACTCAGATCTGTGACTGGGGTGAATGTTATACCATTGTGCAACATTCTGTCCATCATCTTGTGTGTTTTGCTGTTCACCCTATGTGGAAAGGGTATGCCCAGACGTGGGTCCCGTGCTCACTACGCCACTGGAGTCAAGCTATCCTGGCTGAAGACGGCTGATAGCCAGAAACTGGTCCTAGGATGCTTGATTCCGGTCCAGGGAATACATGGCTTGGCAGTTCGGGATGGACTGTTCCCATGAGGCACAGGGTCAAGACTGATTTGCATATGGCCATGTCTGAACTGGGGTGGATTGGTGAGCAAAATAACGATGGATTAAAGCCAGATCTGTGACTGGGGGTGAATGTTTTGCCATTGTGCAACATTCCGTCCACCACCTGATGTATTTTGCTGTTGACCCTATGTGGGAAGGGTATGCCCAGACGTGGGTCCCATGCTCACTACGCCACTGGAGTCAAGCTATCCTGGCTGAAGACGGCTGATAGCCAGAAACCGGTCCTAGGATGCTTGATTCCGGTCAAGTGAAGACATGGCTTGGCAGTTCGGGTTGGGCTGTTCCCATGAGGCACAGGGTCAAGGCTGATTTGCATATGGCCATGTCTGAACTGGGGTGGCTTGGTGAGCAAAATAACGATGGATTAAACCCAGATCTGTGACTTGGGGTGAATGTTTTGCCATTGTGCAACATTCCGTCCATCATCTTGTGGGTTTTTCTGTCCTATGTAGGGACCACAAAATGCTGCAGCGATACTTTGAATTCGCTCTAGGACTGTGAGATAATTACCTGCTTGTATGGTGAACCATTGAGCTGGCCATACAGTTAAAAGGACCTCTTCTACAAGTTTCTTCAGCTCCTCTGGAGAGAAGGCAGGAGCCTACACACCTGCTTGGCCTGGCATGATTGCTTGCTCTCACAGGTGGCAAACAGCAGCAAAAATAGAGGAGGTGTTGATAGCAGCAGTGTCAGGAGGCAAGTGAGTTATTTTTCAAATTGTGGCGTACATGTATGCCACGTATGCAGTCATCAGCATAGACGGACACAGCCATTGGGCCACAACTGTCACAATCATAAATGTTAGCCTATGGCTGTGTCTGCTGTCGATAAAACCGCCCACCACCCTGTTGACTTCTGCCACCGGTGGGAGGTTAAGTATGTTCTACATGTAAGGTCAGGGGTCTGCAATTATAGCGGTTGGAACTACAGTATTAGTGACTGTTAAGAGTATCACCAACACTACAAATGTGTTTTAACATGCTTACATTATGTTTTACTCTATTACTCTATAATTTCCTTTACACAAGTATTAGTGTACTGCATTATTGTGCATAAACACTATAGTACTGCGGTTTACTGTACACCAACAGTGACAAACTTCTGTGAGTACAATTCAATATTTACAATATTAGAGTACTCATGACACATGTTTGGATGGATAATGTGTACATTTCTGTAACAAACACATATGAAGACAACAATGGGGATTTTAGGTGGATGTTGGACGGTAGACAATTATTATGTGAATTATGCGTAATGCTTTCTAAATTAGTTATGTACTGTCACATTCCTTTTGGCTTACTCTACTTATATGTTACTCTGGACACTGTGATCAATGTTCTAAAAATGTTTCTATTCCACATATAGGGGTGGGCGTAATTTGCGTAATTGTGTTACGCAAATCTCCGCGAAACGCAAATAAATCTCCGCGAACATGCAAAAATTCTGCAAACACGCGGAATTGCGTGTTCGCGATGCTTTTTTACTGTTTGCAATCGCTGTTTGCGTGCTCGGGGGAAATATCTCGCGAACACGCATTTCAGAACGCGAACACACAAAAAATATCGCGGAATGCAGAATTTTGGGCAATTTCGCGTTCTCAGCGGAATGCGAAATTACCCAAATTCCGCGAGCGGAACGGAATTTACCGCCCAGGCCTAATATGGGTAGCGTGGGAGAGGAGAAAGACGACAGCCTCCAATGTACCGCCCATTTCCAGACCTTCAGATCATGGATGAAAGGCAGGTCATCATGAAGTTTTATTTAAATAGGCAAACAATACAGGATATATGTCATCAGTTGGAGCATGATCTCCTGCCCCTAAAAACACTAATCCCACAGTATTCAGACAAAGGGGCTGATTTCGATGTCAGTGGAATTGTTACCGCCTGACACCAACTTGGTCTTGGGGCTGATCGTCACCAGGTCAGCGGTCCTGACCGGCCCATTACAATGCGACTGAACACTGCTTGGTCAAATGCTCTCTTTTATCAATGGGAGCTCGTGTTACGCGGTAAACCGCCGTAACATAAGCTCCCATTAAGAAAAGGGAGGTGCAGTTGATCCCTGCACCCCGTGGCAGGCACCTCAAGGTGCCTGCCACAAGCTGCAGTGATCAACAGGGGGCACTATGGGTGTCCCTCGACCTCCAACTGGAGACCATGCACCAAAGGGACCCCTGCTGTGGGCCCCCAAGCACGATTTCCAACATGGTTTCCATGTCAGACAGGCCGATATGGAAGCGATGTTGGAAACCGTGCATTGTAATCTCAATGGCGGAAAGACCCGCCCTTGAGATTACTGGCTGGCTTCCGACTGGCCAAAGGGCCAGCTGGAATGGCCGGCGAGTTTACTTTCTGGCCGCCTCCATCAAAATGAGGCAGACGGAAAGGAAATCACGCAGGCCATTACGATGTAACCCCGAAGGCTCCGGCCGCAGGTAGGAGCCTTACTTATCGCATTGTAATCGCCCCCAAAATATCGAGTTGAAAATATCGATGTACAAGAATATCATGTTTAAAATATCGTGGCATGGAAATATCGATGTCAAGAATATCGATGTTAATAATATTGATGGAAAGGTAATATTGATTTTTAAAAGATAGAAGTCATTAATATCAAGAGCATGTTGTGTATTTTAGTGTATATTTTAATGTCTATGATGTTGTATAATTATAATTAGTTTTTTTAATAAATGTGTTACATTTTTACATTTTTACTAGTTATTATATTTAATTAAATACAATTTTGTGTTGTTTATTTCTGTAGCGGGTAGTGGGTTTAATAGGGGTAGAGGGTGGGAAGTAGTTTAATTTCAACAATTGTATGATTATTTTTTATTTAAAATTATTTATTTTATTGATATTTAAATATGTTAACTGTGTTATTATTTTTCGAGTAAATCTGATAGGTTTATGGGGTGAAGGGTGGGAAGTAATTTATTTTTAATTAACTATTAATTAATTGTTGATTAATATTTATTGATTAATTCAAAATTATACATCTTAATTGTGCAGTTCGGTGGATTATAGGGGTAAGGGTCGGGAAGTAATTTATTTTCAATGTATTACATTTTTTATTATTATTAATTAATTATTAATTAATATGTCAGTTGTGATTTAATTTGTTTTGGTTTGTGGGATATAGGGGTAAAAGGTGGAAAGTAATGTATTTTTAACAAATTAATAATTATTTCGAAATTAAAAAGATTTAATTATTTGATTTTTAATTAGTTTATTTGTTTAATTTTCTTTTTTCAGGGGTGGGTTTTGGGGGGAGTAAGTTATTTTTAATGAATTAATTCTTTGTTTTTAAATACCATAAATTAATTCATTAACAATTAATTATATAATTATTTTTTTGTTTGATTGTAGGTGTGTTATTGGGTTCTTAGGTGTAAAGGTTGGGAAGTTATTTGATTCTAATTAATTTATGTTCAGTTTTTCGTAAATTATATTTGTTTAATTGATACTTTATAAAGGTAATTGTATAATTAAATTAATTGTTTTAGATTGTACATGTGAGATTTGGGTTTTGTAGCAGTATGGGGTGCGAAGTAAATTAATTTAAATTAATGAATTTTTTTCTATTATTATAAATTAATAATTTGATAATTAATTATGTTAGTTGTGTGAAATTATTTTTGATAAGGTTTATGAGTGTTATTCATTCTGTGGGGGTATATTGTGGAAAGTACATTAATTATATTTAATAATTATTTTTAATTAATGATTGGTTTGTTTTTAAATATTTGCATTACTAGTATAAATATGTATTTTTTCTTAAAGCATTTTTTGGGTGCAGGTTGAGAGTTTTGTGAGGTTGTATGGTGGTAAGTAAATTACATTTATACAATAATAATAATTATTAAATAAAAAAGTGTCTGTATGAAAATAAGTTTTGAATTGTATTTATAATATTATTTGTGAGAATGTGTGTTATATATTTAACATTGTAATATGTTATTTTTTTTTAAAAGAATTATAAAATGTGTATATTTTTAAATATATTTAAATGTTTTCAATTTCATTTGTTTTTGAGGTAATTTTATTTTGTTTAAGATATTTTGTTGCTTTTTGTTGTTGTACTAATTGGAGTGGGAATAGTCAATTTTACCTCTCTGCAATCCCACACTTTCCGTACTGTTGAATTTGCTAGAGTGGGTATAGTAAGTTTTACCCCTCAGCTATCCAACACTTTCCCTATTCTTGTATTGACTGAAGTAGGAATAGTAAATGTTACCCCTCCGCTATCCAACACTGTCTCTACTGTTACACTTATTGGAGTGAGAATGGTAAATTTTACCATTCCGCTATCCAACACTTTCCCAAATGTTGCACTTATTGGAGTGGGAATAGAAAATGTTACCCCTCTGCAATCCAACACTTTCCGTACTGTTGCACTTACTGGAGTGGGATTAGTAAATTTTTCCCCTCCGCAATCAAACACTTTCTCTACTGTTTTAGTTCCTAGAGTGGGGATAGTAAATTTTACCCCTCTGGTATCCAACATTTTCCCTACTGGTATACTGACTGGAGTGGGAATAGTCAATTTATCCCCTCCATAATCCAACACTTTCCCTACTGTTGTATTGGCTGGAGTAGAAATAATAAATTTTAATGTTCCGCAATCCAACACGTTCCCTACTGTTGTTTTGGTTGGAGTGGGAGTAGTAGATTTTACTTTTTAGTATTGCAGCAGTTTCCCTTCTTTTGTATTGGCTCATATGTTTATAGTAATTGAAACCTATTTGTAATGAAATATTTGTACTACTATTTCATTTATTAAAGGTAGATTTGTAAATTTGATAAATTGTTGTATTTTTGTGTTGCGTGAAGTGGGAATTGTAAGTTTTTCAATATATTTAATATAATACTTTAGGTACTTTTAACCCCTTCGACGCTCATGACGAGCTCAGCTCATCATGGAGTTTCCATTGATTTCAATGGAAATTACATGGAAGATTATCAGGGACCTTAGCATCCAAGTGGTTAAATACATTTTTGTGGGAATAGTATATGTTTTGAATTTTATATTTCATTTGATATTATTGGTATACTTTATAATATTTTGTTTTATGTTTATTTAAAATTATAATATTTTTACTGATTGATGTTTTTTATGTGAAAATATTTGTACTACATTTTAAGACTTGTAAGTTGTTTAGTATTTTAATTTAATAAAAAACACTTATTTTTTACAATAAGTAATATATTAGTGTATATATATCTATAGAGAGAGAGAGAGAGGGAGAGAGATAGATAGATAGATAGATAGATAGATAGATAGATAGATAGATAGATAGATAGATAGATAGATAGATAGATAGATGATAGATATTTTTGATAATATTAAATTAGTTATTAATTTTGAAATTATAATATAAAATAAAATTAGTAGGTTAAAAATAGTTTTTCAAGTAGATATAAAATAATTATTGTATATGTTTCAACTTATTTTACTTATTTTACATTGAGTTAATTTGTGATATTTGTTAAAAGATATATTACATGTATTTTATGTTGTAGATTATTGTAATTATTCAAAGTATATAATATTTATTAATTTACTTTATACATATTTAAATAACAATATTAGTACATTAATAATATTAATTACATAGATATTTCCCCCAAAAATCTTTGTATTTACTATTATAAAGATATGATGATATTTTTGTCATTGATATTTTAGTAGCCATATTTTTGTATCGCGATATTGATCGGGGTCGATATTCTGTCAGTGAACAAAATCCCACATGTGTCCCACCTATTGTGAGACTTATGGCAGTATTGCATTTTCTGGCCACAGGTTCCTTCCAGTACACTGTTGTTATAACTGGTGATATGTCACAAACAATGTTCAGTGGTGTAATACAAGGCGTGCTTTCACCAATGATTAAAAAAGTTGACAGCTATGTCCATTTCCCCAGACATGAGGATTTAGCCAATGTGAAGGGCGAATTCTTTGGATTTGGTCGCATCCCACATGTGGTTGGAGCCATTGAATGCACACATATTGCTTTAGTGCCACAGCAAGCCAGGTAACAAATTTATCAGAACAGGTAGCACTTCCATGCTATCAACATGCAAGTTGTCTGCTTACCGGATTTGTACATCTCAAACATCTGTGCTCAGTTCCCAAGATCAGCCTGTGATTTCATCATACTGTGGAACAGCACCATACTGCAGCTGATTTCACAACTACTACCTTAGAGAGGGCTTGGCTTGTTTGTATGTATGATCTGTCCTAACTTTGGGGGTCATTACGATGGTGGTCCCGCAAGTGCAATTACAATGCGACTGCCGCTGTGGCTGTCACATTGTGCATGTTTACCCTTGCGGCAGGTTCTGCTGATTGCAGCACCTGCCACAATGGTAAGAATGCAAGTTTTACATTTCCTTGCACTATATCGCAAGCACCACGTGGTGCCTTCCACATAGTGCTGGGAAATGTTGAGTGTCCCTGTTCAAGGGGACCCCCTACGGGCCCCCAGAGTACATCCCGCCAGCCTGTAAATGGCGGTTGGACCACCATACACAGGCTGGCAGGGATGCAGCATCCTGATCTGGGGGACAGTACCCGCTAGGCACCGCCACCATTTTGTGGATTTGGGTGGGTCCAACAGGCAGTCGTAATGATTGTCTGTGTCGGACCCCTGGGCGACGAACTACCCATCTTCCAGCAATCTGACCACCATCCTTATCTGGGGGGTGTAGAATGGCTGTACGATGGTGGTGAATCCGCCACCGACAGGCTTCCAGTGGTGTATTGACCGCTATCATAATGACCCCCTTTGTGTGGGTGATGTCAGGCAGTATGATCACAAAGTTTGGAACTTATTTTTGCACCTATGTCTTTCTTCCATCTAGGAGACAGCGTTCTCAACCGTCCATGTTTGTTAGCACTGCTGAGGAATCCAACTACACCAGGGAAAGTCCACTTCAACGTGGCCATGGAAGAACACTGCAGCAAGTGGAGCAGGCTTTTGGGCTCCTGAAGGCCAGCTTCAGATGTCTGGACAAGACTGAGGGAGCCCTCCTCTACTCACCCAGGAGGTGTGTGAAATCACTGTTAGACTTGGCCCTTCTGGCAGGTTCACCCCTAAACTTTTTGCTTTGATATGTCACTTGGTGTTGGTTGTTTTTGGCTTCTGCGCACTTTACTACTGTGTTCCAGTGTAAAGTGCTTGCGCACTCTGAGTGCGTGTGGTGAGATTGGCCTGCCCTCCCATAGGAATGCATGGGAAATGTATGTGTCCCTGGTAGTTCCTGATGCGTGGGGAGTGCAGGGTCGAGTTTGGTATGTGTGAACTCGTGAGAATGAATGCTGCGCGATGATGTGTGCGGCGTTCATGTGTCTAGTGTGGAAGTGCCACTTCTAGAAGTTGGCATGTCTGTGTAATAAATGGGAAATTACTGTCTGGCTTGTGTTTGGCTGAAGCTGGCTGGTGTGCCTGGCTCCAGGAGTCAGGATGGGTCTGCCCCGGTGGTGAGTGGAGAGATCTGCATATTGATGGCAGGGAAGAGTGCACCTGGGACCTGAATAGGGCTGGGCTTTCTCTACACAATGCTGGCTCCGCCCCTGTGGTGTCAGACCAGACATTTGTATGTATGTGTTGGTTTAACATGATTGTGATCCTGAGTTAAACCTTGTGTACAAGTGTCTGCAACATATCCATGCTTACATAAGTAGCTTGTTTGGCATTGTAAAGCTCACATGGGAGTTCATATATACATTGCTAGATGTGAGAAATACTACAACATGCAATAAGATTCTGACTAGTGTATTTATTGCAGGGAACAAGCAGAAAATAAACATTGTGGAAAACCAAACAGGAAAAACCAAAATTGAAGCAGACAGTCATAGTGAATACAACCATAGTTGTAGATGCCAAATTGCTTGAAGTCCAAAGTCCAAAATACTACTCTCATTAGAAAAGGAAAAAGTGTCCAGATGCAGTCCACAAACTGAATGTGTTGCACACACTGGAGGAAATTAGGTGCAGGATTTTTTTACTGAAATTGTTGGGTTTCTTGTCATCCACAACTCCTGGATATTTAATAGTGCAGGGATCCGTCGCTGCTGAGACAGAGGTGTCTGAAGTGGTGTCTTCCTCTGACAGGGCTGCCCTTCCTGTGGCTGATGCTGATATAGCTGGGCCAGATGTAGTTGGACCACAGGAAGAGGTAGTTGGTGGTTGAAAAGCTGTGCCTACAGAGGGTGGTGTGGATGTCCTGCAGCACCCCAATGAGCTGGCCCATGTTGGTGGTGTGGGTGGATTGCTCCTGGTTTATGTCCCTCTGTAGCTGTTTCCTCTCCTAGATTTCCGTTGGTACCTGGCCCATCATGTCTCAGGATTCCTGATAGGCTCCCAAGACTTGGTCGATTGTGGCTTTGGTGTGAGTGGCCCCAGTGGCCTCACTCAGCGGGCCCACAGTTCCCCTCCCGAGTACCCTGCCCCCATAAACCTGTTCCCTGGGCCCATGGCGCACCCTCCACCTGGTTCCTGGTTCCTCAGTGAGTGGGTTGGTGATTGTCACCTCAGGATCCAGGACTAAGGGGCACAAGATGTTAGTAACTGTGCTAGGAACACAGGTTGGTGGACTGTGGTTGGCTGAGGTGTTCCAGCTCGGGTGGGGGCTGTTGTTGTGGGCATAGTGAGACTCCGAGTTGCTGTATGCTCAGGCTGACCAGATGTGTCTGTTCAGTGGCCAAGCTCTGCCCAGGTGCTGTGACAGATCAACCTGTTGAGAAATAGGGAACATCCTTATTGGTGGAAGTATGGTATATACAGCCAAATGTTTTGTGTCACAGTAAGTAGAGACCTAGGAAAAACAAATTGGTAAAGATTACTATTGTGATTCATTTCCATGGTATTGCACTTGTTAAGAAGGCATTTTGAGCATTCAATATATGTACTAGAATTGAGCATCTCATTAGATGTGTTGATATATTGAATTTTGGAATGAACATGACATATCCCAAACCTTTAAGCCAGCACAGTGGAGATTTGGTTCTGACCGACTCCCGTTCGGCGGTTAGACATGACCGTTCGGAAGGACTCCCATTTACTTCAGGGGGAGCCTGTGTACCGGCACACAACACAGGATCCTATGGGGAAAATGGGTTTCTGCAAAAAACCTTGCACCCTGTTGCGGGCACCCAGTGGTGCCTGCCATACAGTGCATGGTTTTACAGGGGGCTCCCTTGGGTACCTCCACGGGCCCCAATCGGAAGCCTCAGGATGAAGGGGGTCCTGCTAGAGCTTTTTCGTGTTAGACAGACCGAGTTGCAAAGACTGTCAGAATCCAATATCGGTCGGTCAGAAACTCTGTCCCTAGGGCTGTACGGATCAGCCCTGACTGGCTTGGATTCTCCAAGAGTCGGTCGGAACCGATTCAGAATGACTAAACGGTTTCCCTTCCGACAGCAAGTCTGCAATGGGTTTCGACACGGTCTAGGAGAATCCGACTGTCAGTTGGAGTCTTTCAGCACAACATCGTAATCGGCACCTTGGTTGTATATTTAGCATTAGTTATCATGTGAACGGTGCATAGTCAATGGGTCACCTGACACTTCTGATCAGCAAGTAGCCTTAATGCTTTACAAATATTTGATGTACACACTTGGTATGGTGTCACTCATGACATCAATATTTTCAGTTGCAGAGCCCAGGACAACATCAAGCAAAGTAGGCAGAAATGTCTCTAAGTAGAGTACTGTTTGTAGATTGCTCAGTCCATGAGAAATGAGCAGCAGTTGTAGAATGTGAGACAAGTGAAAATGGGCAAGCTCACTATTGCATCAGTATTGTTACAGAAACAGGGTCTCATAGTAGATGCAGTCAATTCAATCTCTACTTACTAACACTTGACAAATGGTTAAGTCCATGAGAAGTGCAAATCAGTTGTAACATGTGAGACAAGTGAAAATAGGCAAGCTCACTATTGCATCTTATTTTCTGTTAAAGAAACAGGGTCTCATAGTAGTTTCAGTCAATTCAATCTCTATTTGCCAACAACTGACAAACGGTTAAGTCCATGAGAAGTACAAATCAGTTGTAACATGCGAGACAAGTGAAAATGGGCAAACTCACTATTGCATCTTACCTTCAGTTACATAAACAGGGCCTCATGGTAGTTGCAGTCATTTCAATCTCTACTTGCCAACACTAGGCAAATGGTTAGTGTTACATACCTGTTGCCAAAATGCAGTAGGGCTTGGCCATACATTTGCTCATTGACAGATATCATGGGTCCTGGGATGGTAATTCTATAGTAATACACTTACAGACAGCATTGCAACATATGCATGTAATGGAGATTGATACCTGTGATCTTATATTCAACAATACACATTGAAATTGACAATCAAATATATTTGACACATGGGTACAGCATGTTAGCAAAGTAGATAGAGAAGGCTATAGCAAGATCTGAGATGAGAGCATACAAGACCTCGAAGTTTTGTGACAGTTAGTCAGATGTAACTTATCAGACTCAACTTTCCCAGCTATTCCTGTCAAGCCCTCAGAAAGAAGGATGGCCAAGACCTTCTCCTCCCAGGAAAACCGTTGTAATGGGGGCTGGGAGGACAATTGCTAATCTTCTGGGCCTCAAGGTGACTCTTGCAGGCCAGGAAATGGATCTTTGCCCTCAGGTTGTGCCACATTTTCCTAATTTCTTCCCTACATGGTACCTACAGCATTTACTTTCCCTCCTATCCTGGACCACAATTCCATACAGTAGTTAATATAACATACTTTGCCCTTTAGTGCGCTCTTTTCTCTATTGTTGGGTCTGCCTTTATTCTTACTGCTCTGTTTCTGTCTCACTGTGTTGTGTTTTGTCGGTTTCTGGCTGTCAATAAAAGCGCCGGGACACTCCATTGGAGTAGCCGTGCGCTATAAAAGACTAATTTAACAATTTAACATTAACATGTTTCTACTGAGAGGAGTATGTTGGACTTGGGCTCCAAACAATTGTGTCTAATCTCTTATGATTTCCTCCACCATGACTGACAACTCAGTCTCTGAAAACGTGGATTTTTTGGGCATAACATAACTAGGAATTAAAGTGGGTGACACTGACTATCAAAAAATAACAAAGGATAATAGTACAAAATGCAAAGAAAGTGTGTGGAGAGTGTTAAATGGGGTAGGGATTAAAGGGAGGCCTTATGGCTCCCAAATTGCTGCTCTGTCTTGCTGTAACGCAGTGGAGAGACAAAAGATCATGGTCTGGGATGGGGTGTGTTTTATAGTGTGATTTGCACATGTGTTCACTTGGCAAATGTACATCAGCTGTGTTGTTTTTAAATTCATCCAATGGGCACTGTTCTGGTGCACTGCTTAGGACGTACCGCACGGCCTACTGCCATCAGGGAACCGCCGCTAAGGGACCACCAGTAAAACTGTGTTTTCGTATTTGACTTGGCAGGAAAATGCTGCCCTGACGACATCGGAGTTCTCATTGCTAACATTGCTGTCTGCAGTGGCCCAGGTGGAAACCACTACGCTGACAGCGGCCGTCGGTTCAGGCTGCATGCATTGTAATACGGTAGGCAGAAGATCGCAGGCTCAGCAGTCTTCTTGGGGCTACTGATGTGGTGATATGGCGGTACGACTGACGAACTCGTAATCTGACCCTTAGTTTTGAAAAAAAATCTTAATCTACACATATTGGAAAAAAACAAAAAACAGGTGGACATACATTTGAGTTTAGACAATATTGTCACATTTCATAGATCTATGTTAATCTCATATTCTTCATCTTGTTAATGTTCCTCCAATTGCTGATGGTGACTTTTTTGGCCATTTCTTAAGGGATACTTTATTTACAATCAGATGAAGACTCTAAATCTCTTTCATTATTCATAGAATTTTCAAAGTAAATACAATGAGCAACAAAGACTAGTGGTTTATGTTGCCTGCAAATGAAGAATTTACTTTCGTTTCAAGTACATATATATAGTACTCAAGAATTGACTAATTGTTATGATCATGAATATGTGCTATATGACTTCTGAAGGAAAATGATTATTCATTGGCAATTCAGATCATGCGCTTGCTCTCTAAAAGTTTGGAGATTTGATCTATCAGCTAAATACATCGCTAATTAATTCTTGTCTTTTCACACGAAATTATAATCAAAAACATATGAACACTTAAAACTGCATTACTGATGCACTTACAGCATCTTGTGATTTACCCTGCATTTCTCAAAAAGCCAAAAACCTCTTCGGAAATTCTAATATTTTAAGGTCAAATATGATTTCTTGAAGTTGGCACGACCCTGGTGATGATGGTATTCCTGAAGAGTCCTATAAAAACGTTTCCTCAAGATTAATTACTTATTTACTAACATTTTTTAAAGTCAGTTGTTTTGAGTATTTCATAATATAAACAGTAAAGAAAAGCAAAAGACAGAGGAACACTGCTCAGTTAGTGACAGTAAGATTAAATGCACATTGAGAATTTGAGGATTGTTTTCTTTTGTCGTCAATCTTATAGTAATGTAAAAGGGGAAAGGAAAGAGGAAATGAAATATGAAGTAGATACAGGTAGGGGGTAGTGAAAGAAGTGAAGTACTGAAAATAGGGCGATCCAAAATGAGTGGTTCCATGATCTTACCCACTTGAATGGGCACAGAGATTAATGGATTAGTATTTCTTGTGAAAAATGTTTTTTTACAATTGTCAGCAGTAAATACCTCCATGACGGTTGAACGTATTGTAAATATTTATCTAACTGATTCGATAGGGGTGTATAACTGGAAAGGAGATGCTTGTTACCCTTAACCTAAATCAAGCCAGGGAGGTATCCGGTACTCCCCGAAATATTTCATAAAACCTTTACATTGCAGGAGCCTGCCTTATAGCAAGGAGTCATACGTTGCTTCATTGTCTATATTATTTCACACAATTTTGCACATTATATAATGTAAATCCTAATTGTTTTAATGTATGTGTTATCTTATGTGCTTTTATGGCTTACAGCCGGAATAAAGTTTATAAAGTAAAGTTACCCTTAACCGGTTCACATATGCAAAGACAAGTGACCACCATAAATTAATCGAAATCATCTGTGCTTGTTTCAAGTTAGTAGGATGTTCTTAGTCACTATGGCAAGGAGTGAGCCTCGGAGTAATATGTCATCATTGTTGAGGTAAGTGACCTTAAACGAAGAGTTCATGCCGGAGTCCAGGCACTTAATAGTTGTGTTGGGTGAAATGTTAAGGTTGGAGGTGTTATGTTATGTTAAATGGATTCCTGTAGCACACACTTATCTTCTGATGGGTGACAGAAGAAAAGTTTATTCTGCAGGGGTGCTGGCCAGTAGCATATAGTGTTCGGTCTACCTTAGAGAGTAGTTTTAAATTACACGTTTGCCAACAGCAACTAATGAAGACATCAAATAATGGAGAGCTTGGTGGATGTGGCAGGGAAATTGCAAATCATTTGTGCATTCTGAATGAACTGCAGGCATAATAAGCAACAATCAGCTATACCCATGTATAGAGCATTATCGTTATTCAGGTGATTAGAAATCAAGTGCCTTGACTATATTTCTGCAGCCCTGAATGAGTATCCAGGTACAAATCCTGCATAATAAGTGCAGGATACCATAACAGAAACCACATACAGAAATAACGTGGTCCTTCATCGAGAGAGTGCCATCCATTATAATCCCTAAATTCATAGCAGCTTTCTTGGAAAGAGGAACAGGGTCCAACATACTTGTCCACTAGGTATCATTCCAAATCAAAGGTACTTTCCTAAAGAGGATCACCTCAGAAATTGCCCCACTCAACTTCAGGCAATGATTTTGCACCCATGTGGCTACTGATTTCAGACACTTAACCAAATCACACCTTGAAGATAGTAATAGATACACTTAGCTGAGCATCATCAGCATAAAATATGGTTTTAAAGCACCAAACTCTAACATTGTTGGCCATAAGGGCCATATACATATTAAAAAGTATTGGACTTATTGAAGAGCTTTGAGGGACGCCACACATAATGAACACGGCCTCTGATTTGAATGGGCAGAGATGCACAGACTGATATTTTTTTTTTCAAAACTGGTTTTATTGAATCGCAGAAATAAACATCCACAGTGCTCCGAGCCCCGGAGGGACTGTGACTACAATCACGGGTCATGCTGTGCGATACCTTTAGTGAAAAATTCCCCCCCCCCCCCTCCACCCCCCCTAACTACCCAACCACCCCCCGTCCTGCAACACTCCGTCTCCCCAACACTGCTATGAAAAGCATACAATCCAACATGAAAAGAACCGAGCCCCAATATGCCCTCTACATCTGCCCTTCCTCGTTCCCTGGCGGTGGTGGGGGCTCCAGCCACAATCCTCGATAGTCCGCCCACCTCTTCCATATCTTATAGTGTTTTGTGGGACAGCCCCTGGCCTCGAACACCGGTCGCTCCAGTCCCATGCAAAAGTCCAGGCCTTTCTTCCACCCGGCCACTTTAGGTGCCCCAGGGTCCTTCCAGGCCTGAGCCACATCACGTTTGGCCAGTGTGAGTCCCAGCAGTAACAAGTGCCGCTTGTACACATTCCCACCTACCCCTTCAAGCACATGAAGCAGGCCCAATTTTGCCGTGCGAGGGAGCTCCCACCTCAGCACCTCCGACAAACAGTCCCACACACCCTTCCAGAACCGCGCCAGGCCACAACATTCCCACACTGTATGCAACAGGGTGCCTAGCTCATGGCCACATCGCAAGCACGCCGGGGACTCAATCAGCCCTGCCTTCCACAATCTCTCTCTGGTATAATATGCACGTGCAAGTATTTAAATTGTATTAGCCGTAAACGGACTGCTATTGCTGCTCCCCTGGGGGACTCAAGAGCCTCCCGCCAGTCCTCCTCCTCCAGTTCTCCCACATCCCGCTCCCATCGATCTCTTAAGGGCTGTAGGTCTGAGGAACAGTGCGTCACTAATGTTTGGTATATTTTGGATATTTTACGTTCCTCCAAGTCCCCCATAAAGACTTTCGCTTCTATCGGGCTGAATTCGGGTAGTGTAGCCAAGCCCTCCAGCGCGGGCGCCAAAGCATGTCTAAGCTGTAGGTAGCGAAAAAACTGGGTGCGGGGCATATTGAACTCTGCACTGAGATCCTGAAAGGTTTTAAGCGTGGTGCCTCTAAGAACCTGGCCCAGAGTAGAAATTCCTATTAAGTCCCAGCTCCTAAATCCTGAAAGGGACATCAGGGCCGGCAGTTGCCCGTTATGCCAGAGCGGGGTCTCCCCAGTCAGCTTTCCTCACCATCCCATGCGGCGCAGTGCCTGCCGCCATATCTGGAACACCACTTGCGTTGCTCTAGGCAGTCTCTTTTGCAGCTGGGGTGAGTATAAGATCGTATGGAGGGAATCAGGTTCCATCAGAAATCGTTCTAGGGCATACGCCGGGTCCCCCCCGTCACAGTACCACCAATCATTCAGGACCACCAGATGCGAGGCCTGGTAGTACGACAGAATATCCGAGGTCGCCAGTCCCCCACAATATGTGGATAGAAAGCAGGTTCGCAGCGCTACTCTCGCCGCGCCACGGGCCCACAAAAAGTGACCAAGAGCCGAGTTGACTAGTCGGAACCACTGCGGCGGGACCGGGAACGGGTGGTTTTGTAGTTGATATAACAATCTGGGAAGGGCAACCATCTTGAAGATGACTGATCTACCAAAAATATTGAGAGGCATGCGGGACCAGCAATTCATTTCCTGCTGCACTTTGTCCCATACAGGAACTACGTTGCGCTCCCAGGCTATAGTCGGCATAGTGGTCAGGAACACTCCCAAGTATTTAAGGCCCCCGACCGCTCTCTGCAGTGTCGAGGCCCACGGCCCGACCTCGAAGTGGTCACCCAAAGTCCATAAGGTGGACTTCTGCGGTTTCAAGCAGAGTCCGGAGACCTCGCCAAAGATTCTCATGATGTCTAGAACCCGCGGCCCGGAGCGGTTCACATTGGTAAGGAAGAACAGGACATCGTCCGCATACAGTGCGATTTTGTCCGATGGTCCCGCCTGCCACTCAAACCCCTTCAGCTGTGCATCAATCCGGACCCACGCCGCCAGCGGCTCCATAGCTAGAGCAAACAAGTAAGGCGAGAGGGGGCATCCCTGCCGAGTGCCGCGTCCTATCGGGAAGGCCGCCGACACCTCCCCCGCCACCCTCACCGAGGCCGTCAGACCGGTATAGAGAAGCTTGACATAGGACAGAAAGTGGGGCCCTAAGTTGAGGTGCGGAAGGAGGGCAAATAAGTAGGTCCAACTCAGGGAATCGAAGGCCCTGTCGATATCGGCTAGCAGTAGTGCCACATGATCCCCGGTCCCACTCATCGCTTCCACAGCTACTTGGGCTCGTCTAATATTGTGCCGCGTCGCCCTGCGGGGCATAAATCCGGCTTGGTCCGGGTGGACCAACTCTGATATATAGGGAAGAAGGCGATTCGCGAGTGCTTTAGCAAGTATTTTGGCCTCGATGTTCAGAAGAGAAATTGGCCGATAGGACTCGTGGCGTTCCGGGGGCCGACCGGGTTTACAGAAGACAACAATTTCCGCATGCCTCCAGTCCGCCGGCAGTAGGCCCTCCTCTCGCGCTGCCTCCAGGGCGGCTTTGTAGTGCGGGCCCAGCTGTAGGGGATAGCGTTTAAAAAACTCACTCGGGAAGCCGTTGGGCCCGGGGGCCCTACCAGCATTAAGTTCCCCCAGTGCCGTGCCCAATTCATCGGCCGAAAGAGGGGCCTCAAGGAGCTCCCGCACATCATCAGAGAGCACGCGGGGCGGGAGATCAGCTATAAATTTATCAACATCAAGTGCCGAGAGAGGGTCCCGCTGGGCGCACTGCGCCGCAAAGTAGCCAGCGAAGCTGTCCGCAAGTTCCTTGGGAGCTGTAATGGAGGCCCCGGTGTCGTCTCTAAGGCCCGGCAGGTCCTGTACCTGGAACACCTTTTGGCAGAGCCTGTGAAGCATTGTGCTGGACTTGTCGCCCCATTGATAAATTCTACTCCTGGTCGCCAACCAGATCTGATGGGCCTCGTCTAGCTGGAGAGAGGCGTATGTCTGTTGCGCCAGCAAAAGTTGCCCTACGTCTTCTAAGCGATTCGCCACCCCACATTGAGTTTCCAACCGCTCCACCTCCGCTGCTGCCGGCACCAGTTCCTCCCGTCGCTTGCGACACACTGCCGCGCACCAGGTAATGTCTACCCCGCGCAGCGTGGGTTTCATAGCCTCCCAAACCGTCCGTGTATCGGAGACCGTGCCTAGGTTTTCATCCCAGTACTGGGCAATAGCCACCTCTAGATGTTGTTGATACGCCTCTTGCTGCAAATGCCAGGTGGAGAGTCTCCACCGGAATGGGCGCCTCTCCCTGTCGAGGGCGACCTCCACAACCACGGGGGAGTGGTCTGAAAGTCCCCGCGGCCGGATAGCCGCCGAGACCACCCTGGAAATGACCGCCGCGGGAACAAAAATGAAGTCCAGTCTCGAAAATGAGCGGTGGACCGCCGAGACGTACGTGTATTCCCTCTCATGTGTATGGACATATCGCCATGTGTCAACCCAGTTCAGGCCATTTACCATGCTGTGTGATTTAGTGAGGGTATCAACAGCGGGATCTCCCCGGAGTCTGAGGCGATCAAGTCGACACTGCATGACATCGTTCCAGTCTCCCCCAATCACCGCAAGGCTCTCAGGGATCTCGGCCCACACTGTGAAGAGTTTTTCGATGAGGGCCCACTGCAGCGGGGGTGGAGCATAGACATTCCCAAGAACCATGGAGTCCGAGCCCACCGTCCCATGCACAAAAATATATCGGCCCTGGGGGTCTGTCCAGTGTTTGGTGTGTGTAAAGGCCAGTCTACGATGTATCAGCAGGGCCACCCCCGTGGAACCTCTCCCAAAGCCCGCGTGGTAGACTTGATCATATCCATATCTTTGTAGGCTCAGTGCTTTGGTACCCATGAGGTGTGTTTCTTGCAGCATCAAGACATCTACATTCTCCTTCATCCCCTGTCGCAACACCGCCCCCGCTTAATCTTGTCTAGCACACCCCTCACATTCCAGCTCATCACTCTCATGAGGGCACCTACTTGCGCCCGCCTAGGGTTTTCAGCCCCTATCTAAGCGCCGGTGAATTCGTACAGCAGGCAATAGGCTCAACAAACGTGAACACCACAGCAGCATCTTTCGAGACAATCGTGAGCAGGACAACCCTCTGCCCCCACCTCCCTCAGGCCTCAACCCCCCTACCCCAACTGCAATCAACGTCCCACAACTCCCCCCCGCCCCCACCCCATACCTCAATGAACAATGAAGTACCTGTCGCGGTGAAGCTTGGCACCCGCCCCCAACGTGAGACAGACCGCCCACCCCACCAATGGGCCCCCATCGCTACCCAAAACCCACTAACAACCAAACCAAACAGAGGGGTCAAGTCCGCCCTCCTTAAGCCGTCCCCCCACCCGAGTCCCGAAACCATAAAGTTACTTGTACAAATGAAATCCTTTGCTTCGATCCGCCACAGCTGTTCACATCAGGGGGAGTGAATCAACTCCCCACAAATCTCAATGAAGCCATCGCTTGCCGTTGCGGAAGCTAAGACGCCGGATCTTGAGAGTCTGGAGCCCCAGTAGTACCCGCTGCTCCATCATCCGTGGAGGAGTTTTTCTTTGAGCGGGACCTCCAATTACTTCTGCTGCGCGACCGCCGCGGAGTCCGAGGGGGCCCGGTCGTGGAGGAGTCTGAATCCCGACCCGGCGGGGGTGTGCACTCGAATGCGGACCGTCTCATCTGTCTAGGCGAAGACCTCCTCAGGTGTATTAAAGAACAGAGTCCTGGATTGAAACACCACCCGCAGGCGGGCTGGATGGAGCAGGGCATACTAGATTTTCAGACCCCGCAGCCTCGCTTTAGCCTCAGTGAAGGATTGGCGCTGCTTCTGCACTAGCTTAGTGTAGTCCGGAAAAATGAGGATCTTATGATTGTCATAGAGTAGAGGGTCCTTCAGACGGGCTTGACGCAGGATCGTGTCGCGGTCGTGATAGTTAAGGAGCTTGGCTATCACAGGCCGAGGACGTTCTCCCACCGGCGGCTTCTGTGTCAGCGCCCTGTGTGCCCGTTCAACGATAAAGCAGCGCGATAGGGACTCTGGCGGCATCCAACTTTCTATCCAATTGGTCAGGAAGGCCTCCATGTCACCCTTCTCGCAATCTTCTGGAAAACCCACAAACCGTACGTTATTCCGTCGGGCGCGCCCTTCCGCATCCTCTGCCCTCAGGGCAAGGCCCCTCTGGATGCCCTCCATATTAGCCACCTTCTTCTTAAGGGTCGCGACATCTTCCTCCACCCCGGTGATCCTAGTTTCGGCTTCCGATATGCGGGCCACTGCATTGCGTAGGTCCTGGCGCAGTAATGTCACGTCTGCTCAAACCGCCCCAATTTTTGCATCCAACATGTCCCGGGATTGCGTGATCGCCGCCATGAGGGCAGCATTGTCAGGGACCGATGTAGGAGAACTCCCAGCCGCTCCAGCACCCCCCGGCGGGCCCGTGAATTTGTCTATGGTGCCCTCTTTGGAGGGGTGACCGCTGTTGCCTCCCCTCGTCATGGCTGCCAAGTAATGCGAAGGCGAGGTCCAAGACGCTATCTGTAGGGCCAACAAGGTGTAAGAAGGCCCTCCTTGGCCAAAACGCGCCACTGCCTAGGGCGCCACACCCCTGCGTTCCGGCTGTACCGTCACCGGGTTGCCTCTCCCTCCAATAGCCAGGAAATGGGCCCACGCCAGGACCAAGGCCACGTGTGTCGTACCGCAGGGCGCTCTCCAGGAGGGGGGCCACCACCTCTGACCCGCAGGCCCACTCCACCAAGCCAGGCTATAGCCCTCACGGGACCAATCCACTGCGAGGCAATATATCGCCAGGCTCCCCTGCCCGTCTCCTCCTCTGTGGATCGGGACCTACCCAGTGGCCCCGTAATGATTCTGTGCCAGGGGAGGATAAAGTTCAGTACACCGCCGTGGGGGACGTCGGAACTGCGCCCCTTGGCAAAGTGTCACCCCCCCCCCCACTCGAGCAGCTCCAAGGAACGCCACTCGGCTGCAGGCGAAGGTATATGGGGGGGGGGAGCCAAGCTGTGTCGCCAGGGGAGGAGGGGGGGCACTCCACCGCCCCACAGCACGGCCGCCGCAACCTCGCGGCAGCCCGCCCAGCAGCCGATCCCGCATGCGAGCCAGAGGAAGATGCGGGGCGGGGGCCTCCAGTAGATTATCCACGGCCCCCTCCCCAAGTGCGACCCGGGTACCTACTCCTCCACCGCCTCCGCGATCTTGATGGCAGGGACCGGCTCCTTCCTCTGCGGCACGCCGGCCGCGCCCCACTTCCGGTCCGCTGTAGTCAGGCGAGAGCCCCGGCTCCACTCGTGACCACAGGCCTCTCCACACCGGGGCCCAAGTCGCCGTACAGCAAGTCTGCACAGCCCGCAAACGATCACCGCCGCTTCGCTGCAGGGTCCGGTGGGCGAATCCGTCGGCTCGGGCTGCTCTGGGTGAGGGAAGCAGAGGATAACGTCAGGATATTAGATCGGCGGGACGGAGCTCTCTCAAGCTGCGTCCGCCATGATCGCCGCCTTGGCCACGCCCCCCGCACAGACTGATATTTGACCATCAAGAAGAATCAGTGCAGACGGTTGAGTACAACCCAATCTCATGCACTTGTTTGATTAAAAGGTAGTGGGACACAATATCAAATGCTGCAGAGAAGTGAAGGAGGAGGAGGACAACAGGTTTGCCCTTATCCACTTTGCATGTGATGTTGGTAGTTACACTCAACAAGGTAAGTTCCATACTCAGGCTGGCTCTGAAACTTGTTTGTCGAGCATCCAGCAAAATGTTCTGATCTACATGTGACCAAAGCTAGAAATTTTCCAGTTTCTCATCTACTTTAGCTTGATAAGGGGCAAAAAAATCGGGCAATAGTTTGCCAAGTTTTGAGCAACTGCTCCTACTTTTTCAACAAAGATAGCCCTAGAGAATGTTTCAAATCATGTCAGGAAGGAAGGTCTCAGCAAAGAGGCATGTTGAGAAAAGACATAGGGGTGGTTTACGATGTTGCTAGGAAAAGCTCCAGATGGGATTCTGTATTACAGAATCCGATTTGGAACACTTGTTTCTACCGAATCTTACAGATTTCCCAACAACCGATTACGATGCCCGGAAACCATTGGAGCAGACCGAATTGGTCCTGAAAGTCTTACAGAAGCGATTCAATGACCAATTCGGACAGCCGCACCGATTCGGTTTGCCCAAGACAAAACAGCTGCCGGAATCTGTCTTTGACGGCCTGTTGTGGGCCCCCTTCAAACTGAAAGTTACGAATGTAGCCGTGGGTTACCCAAGGGACCCCTTTTCCAACCATGTGCAATGTGGCAGGCACCATGGGGTGCCCAACACAGGGTGCACAGTTTTTCCCAACCACCCCTTTTTTTCAATGGGAGCCTGTGTTCTCGCTTGTATGCACACTAAACTGAGGAATGCCCCCACTAGTGTTCTGACTAGTTGTAATCCCGGACCACAATAATTTGTAAGATAATTTATCCTCAGTGATATTTTTCCACCCTCTATATTTGGTGGTGGTCCCCTGTTGGGTATTAAAGCATACAATGTAAGAGAAATTGAGCCTTTATTAATTAGTGGTCCAAACCAGTCTAGAGCATCTATAAAAGTCACATGGAGTAAGTCAATATTGGTAAAAAGGTAAATGTAACATGGGACCAGCTCTGAGAGTGTGCCATTCAATCGTTGATGAAGGTTTAGCAGCTCCATCTCTTTCTTGAGTTTTGTGGTTTGCAGGTCAGCCTGATTTTAATTGTTAAAATTAAAATCACAGATGAGCAAAAAACACTTACATTTTCTTGCAAGGGTGATAAGAATTTGGCTAAGTAAGCAGTACAATCTTTTTTGGTGCAGATAATCTATAGATTATAACACCCTCAATGCTACTTGAGAATATCAAGTCCTATTCCAAAAATTAAGCCTTCAAACTCCTTTGACATGGAAGAGTCTAAGATCCTACAACTAATGGTATCTTTTTAAATTAACGCTACTGTGCTCCCACTTTTCTCCTTACAATCTACTTGAATTATGCTGTCGTTCCCTGGTACGGTAATAGCTAGATCTGAGTTAGAGTAATTGCTTGATCAGGTCCCAGTTATAAAATATTAGTTGTGAATAGTGTCCCAAATTGGAATTTTTAGGTACCGAGCCAGCATTAAAAAATATGCTCCTTCCTGGATTTTTAAGAAGGGTGGCATTAATTGAAACAGCATTCAAGGGTGACCCGCGAAAAGTAGCGCCTCGCTTTCTTAACAATTGATGGGGCAGGGAGAAGGAGGCAAGGTGTAGAGGTAGGAGGAATATAACAAATACATTAAAAAACACTTACCTGCTGCTTCGCTGCTGGTCACCATCTCATGATTTTTCTCCTCCGGGTCCCTGCACTCTGTGCAGGCCCCTTGATGCTGTTCAAGACACTCTTCTCATGAAAGCAGCTCCATGGTTGGCTTGTTTAACGCTCACTCAGGGCCTAGGATCCTGTTCCTTTACTCCACCCAGCTGTATAACACAGCTCGGGTGGAGAGAGGTCACAGTGTGCATGATGATTTGGACGGCATTAAATAGCCGGACAAACCCTCATGTGCACTTTACAGTGTGCACTTTTCCCCCTGAACTCCTCATGGCCCGACCCCACCCAGGCTTGTCTGCCTGCAGCAGAAAGAAAAATAAAATGGTTTTAATATCATTTTATTTTTCCTGTTTTTGTTTGCTGCTTGGCACTCAAGCAGGGCGGGGGGGGGGGGGCGTGACGATCCTCCGCTATAGCGGAGGAGCCGCAGATGCCTGTGACTCAAAATGGTTTCATTGTGATACAGATCTTGTAACTGAGCTTTTGTCTCCTCTGATTCTTCTGTCTTGCCCCTCACAGGTAGGCAGTACCAATGGCAGCCCATGCAAGAAAAGCGATCAAGCATCTCAGATGGAGAACAAACACAATGCTTAAACGTAAGGCTCCAAATAGCATTCAAATTAAGCATTTGTTCTAGAATGTAAGTGAGTTTACTGTCCGGTTCTGAGTTCATCCAACTAGGAATCCTGGCATCTGGCATTGGCTAGGTGTGGACAGGTGCAGACAGGCTTTTCCTTGGTGTGTCTTCAGCACCCAAGCGGTGAGCTTGCTGCATGTGCATGCCATGTAGAGGAAGGTCTAGACCATGAGTACTCACAAACTTTCTCTCGGGGCCAAATTTACAGTGTGGTTTGTGGCCCAGGGCTGCACCGGTAGGGGTGGGGTCAGTGGGGGAGAAGGGCGGGATGGGGCTAGAGCAAAAAAACATGGGACCATGAGGTTGAACACAGGCCCACCAGACTCAGCATACACACATCTTTCTCTCTCTCTGTCTCCCTCCCTCTCTCTATCTCTCCTTCCCTCTCTCTGTCTCCCTCTCCCTCTCTCTCTCTCTCGGTCTCCCTCTCCCTCTCTCTCTCTCTGTCTCACTCCATCCCTCTCTCTCTCTCTCTGTCTCCCTCTCCCTCTCTCTCTCTCTCTCTGTCTCTCTCCCTCTGTCTCTTTCCCTCTGTCGACCTTTCTCTGTCTCCCTTACTCTGTCCCCCTTCCTCTGTCTCCCACCCTCTGTCTCACTCCCTCTGTCTCACTCTGTCTGTCACTCTCCCTCTGTCCCTGTCTCTGCCTCTATCTGTCTCTGTCTGTTCCTATCTCTGTCTGTCGCTGTCTCTATCTCTCTCTGTCTCTGTCTTCCTCCCTCCCTCTCTCTCCATCTCTCTCTGTCCCTCTCTCTCCCTCTCTCTCTCCCCCTCTGTCTCCCTCTGTCTCCCTCACTCTGTCTGTCTCCCTCTCTCTCTGTCTCACTCCCTCTCATTCCCTCTGTCTCCCTCCCTCTGTCTCCCTCCCTCTGTCTCCGTCTGTCTCCCTCCCTCTGTCTCCCTCTATCTGCCTCCCTCCCTCTCTCACTCTGTCTCCCTCTCTCTCTGTCGCCCTCTGTCTCACTCACTCTGTCTGTCTCCCTCTCTCTCTCTCTGTCTCCCTCCCTCTGTCTTCCTCCCTCTGTCTCCCTTCCTCTGTCTCCCTCTGTCTGTCTCCGTTTGTCTTCCTCTGTCTGTTTACCTCCCTCTGTCTCTCTCTATCTGTATTGCTCCCTCTTTCTCCCTCCCTCTGTCGCCCTCCTCCCTCTGTATGTCTCCCTCCCTCTGTCTGTTGCCCTCTGTCTCCCTCTCTGTCTCCTTCTGTCTCTGTCCCTCTGTCTCTCTCCCTCTGTCTCTCTCCCTCTGTCGACCTTTCTCTGTCTTCCTTACTCTGTCCCCCTTACTCTGTCTCCCACCCCCTGTCTTCCTCCCTCTGTCTCACTCTGTCTGTCACCCTCCCTCTGTCCCTATCTCTGCCTCTATCTGTCTCTGTCTGTTCCTATCTCTGTCTGTCTCTGTCTCTATCTCTGTCTGAATCTGTCTCCCTCCCTCCCTCTCTCTCCATCTCTCTCTGTCCCTCTCTCTCCCTCTCTCTCTCCCCCTCTGTCTCCCTCTGGTTCCCTCACTCTGTCTGTCTCCCTCTCTCGCTGTCTCCCTCCCTCTCATTCCCTCTGTCTCCCTCTCTCTGCCTCCCTCCCTCTGTCTCCCTCCCTCTGTCTCCGTCTGTCTCCCTCCCTCTGTCTCCCTCTATCTGTCTCCCTCCCTCTCTCACTCTGTCTCCCTCTCTCTCTCTGTCTTCCTCCCTCTCTCTATCTCTCTCTCTCTGTCTCCCTCACTCTGTCTGTCTCCCTCTCTCTCTATGTCTCCCTATCTCTCTCTCCCTCTGTCTCTCTCCCTCTGTCTCTCTCCCTCTGTCTCCCTCATTTTGCCTCCCTCCATTTGTCTCCATCTGTCTCTGTCTCCGTCTGTCTCCCTTTGTCTGTCTCCCTTTGTCTGTCTCCCTCTGTCTGTCTCTCTCTTTCTCCCTCTGTCTGTCTCCCTATGCTGCCCGTGTCGCCCTCTCTCTGTCTCCCTCTGTCTCCCTCTGTCTCTGTCCCTCTGTCTCCGTCCCTCTGTCTCCGTCCCTCTGTCTCCGTCCCTCTGTCTCCCTCCCTCTGTCTCCGTCCCTCTGTCTCCGTCCCTCTGTCTCCCTCCCTCTGTCTCCCTCCCTCTGTCTCCCTCCATCTGACTCCTGCCCTCTGTCTCCCTCCGTCTCTGTCTCCCTCTCTCTATGTCTCGGTCTCACTCCCTCTGTCTCCCTCCCTCTGTCTCCCTCCCTCTGTCTCCCTCCCACTGTCTCCCTCTGTCTGTCTCCCTTTCTGTCTTTCTCTCTCTGTCTCCCTCTGTTTGTTTCCCTCTCTCTCTGTCTCCCTCCCTCTCCCTCTCTCTGTCTGTCTCCCTCTGTCCCTCTCTCGCCTCTGTCTCCCTCTATCTGTCTCCCTCCCTCTGTCTGTCTCCCTCCCCCTCTGTCTGTCTCCCTCTCTCTCCCTCTGTCTGTCTGTCTCCCTCCCTCTGTCTTTCTCGCTCTGTCTTCCTCGTATTTCAAGATGTTGAAATTGCACTGGGTAAAAAAATCTTTATCACAACACAGAAGAGCAATATCATTCTTAAAAAAAAACTCAAATTAAAATACATTCTATGGAAAGGAAAACCTAGTAGGACAGTCTCCCCCTGCCGTAACAAATAAACTGCAGTCAAACACTGTTTTTTTCAAAATGATTGAGGTGGGCGCACCACACCTTTGCAAATATGTGTATTTCTAAAGGAATATCTTGATAATAGCATTTCACACTGAGCGACGGCACCTCAGATGGAGATATGCTAGAGGAAGGAAGGCCTAAGGCTAAATTTTAAGTAGACTTGGGAAACGGTCCCAACCGGCCCACTAAATAAAATTAGAGAAAAAAGTAATTATCACACAAAGTGGCCGGAGCTAAAAAGGAACGCAATCCTATTTCAGCAGATTGAAAGTGCACAGTGTATAGAAATCTGTTGTTTCAAATTTGTCATATTTTGCACCAGTATACTTCTTCTTGATTACAGATATATATTATGCGTATCAGGTACTGTGGAGTTGATTGGCTGTGCCAACATGTTTGGAGTTGGGAGTTGGCCTAACTTGTTTAATATCCTGAAGATAGTTTGAGCAAGGGATCCTATAATCTTGGATTTAAAAGAGGCAGGCCAAATGTGGGACCAGCCACCTGGAAGCAGAGGTTTGCGATGTCTTTTCTAGTTTACTGATGAAGGGTATGAGTTTAATTTAGGTTTGATTCTAGAGGAATCAAAACATTTTGAAGTGGTTTTACCTAGTTTGTAGAGCCTGTCTAGGAAGTTCATAATATTAGGACCGACTGTGGTAAATAAATAAATAATACCTCTCTTTTTGACTAGACGTATATCATAACAGATAGCTCAATAAAATAAGAGTCAAGATTCGAGGTAGTAGGAGTTCTGCAGGTTTATTACAGCATAAGGACAGGAACAAGACAACCTGCATGGGAATAGGATGACAGGGCCCAGCAGCTGCTGGGGCTGGATCTGGGATGAGCGCGCTGGCTTTTAATAACAATACATGAGCATATATACATAACGCAAACACATAGCATTACATTGCAGTAGGCGTAGCAGTGGGTGGAGCAGAAGGCGTGACGCGTAGCAGTCGCGAAAGATAAAGGCAAAAGTAGGTGTAACTGGGCGTATACATAGACATGTGGTGCAGACGTAACAGGATATGTCATGAATGGGGCGGAAACCATGGAGGGGGCTACCTAAGGAGCCGGGACCTCTAACCTGATGGTGCGCGCAAACTGGCAATGACGTATCACTAGGAGAAGCTGGGGGCTATGAACTCTGTGCTAGGAGCAGAGACTGAAGTCTGGAGGGTCGGAGCGACATGTACCTAAACCCTATCTAGTATCTGATGTTTAGGGAACATGTTGATATAAACTAGAAGTCAAAAGGGGAAAGGCTAACAGGCTCTAAGACTGGAGCATGCATTATTCTACATGTAGTGCGTGATGAAGAATATTAAATGACCATTGAATGCAGTATTTCTCTTAACATGGAGCCCTAAAGGCTAGACAATGACGGAAACTATTGATGCGATTCAGTAGTTTAGGAATGCAGGGAAGGAGGGCTGAACTGATAACTGGAATCATAACATAGTCTTGGCAGACTCAGAGACTGAGCCAGGCTGGACCGGGCACTGCGAGGCAGGAAGTAAGTGAAGGGTCGAGGATACAGGTGGGGGCTGTATCGCTCCTCAGCGAGGCTTCAGGAGACAGGAACTGAATCTGGTGTCCGGGCCCTTTTGAGGCCTAGAAACGGGGACTTTATAATGGAATAACGTGCACACTGAGAAACGTGGCAACGTAGCTTTACATAGGCCTGATATTCGTAGTATTCACGAGGACTAGAAACTGGCATACTAGAGGTGGACACAACTGTAATTGCGTCATTAATCGAACATGGGGAATAACATATGCATATTTAATCATGCACACATAACATATGATGGATGACACGTAGGGACACAGAACATGGCAAAATTTACTTTTCCACATTCCCTCCTTGTCACTACGTTTCCATCAGGAAACATCAATATTCATGATACCATCTATCATTTCATACAGTATCATTTGCTCGTCTCGAATTATCCTGGAACGGGATTTAGAACTGGGCTTGGGACTAGGAATACAAGAGGTAGCACAAATGCCGCAAATCGCAGGGCCACATTGTATACAGAGGCAGCAGCTGAATATGATCGCTACTGCAATACCTAGAAAGGACAATATTTTCCATCCCCATGCGGAAATTATATTCCAGAACCAACCGGACCATGTCCAGGTGCCTGGATCTTGGTGTATCAGATGGGCAATTTTATGGAGCCTGGTTATAGCTGAATAGACAGACGGCGCGTTATTTGGAATAAAAATGCAGCAACTAGATCCGATGACTCTACAGGCCCCGCCCCTATCGGCCAGTATGACGTCAAGGACGAGACGATTCTGTAAAACGACAAATCTCATAGCAGATTGCTCTTCAGTTAAGTTACCTAGAGCAGAGGCAGTCTCATTTACTACAGCTTCAAGGGTTCTGGTTAATCTACGGATTAACTTACTATTCTGGACAGGTCCTATAAAGAAAAAGAAACCTTTATTGAAATCTGTATATTGTTCTAGAGTAGTTTCAGTATAATCGACAATTGGGGACTCCCTTCTATGTCTAATGTGTACTAGATGTGTGTTTCTGTGATAATCAGATGGGGCTAGAAAAACTGGTGGCAGTAGGAAGGCAATGTAACAGGTTCCCTCCCAATCGAGGGGCAGACGAATATATGCGGTTTGACCACAAATAAAATATGAATGACGTGAAGCTTTGAAAATAGATTTCCCACTGTCACTATACTTGACAACAGTAGTACAATCACTATGTCCTACATGTACGGAACCATTATTTCGGACACATAATTCGCCTTTGACTGGTAGTACTGAAATAGCAGGTAAGTCTGGAGTAGTATCAGACTGAACATTCAAGACCATGAAATTCGACGAATAATTACCTAAATTATACACTTCATTTTCTAGATCTAAACCTGTTCTGTGGGGAAGACCTTGCTTGTCTGGAAAACATGTACTGTTAAGAAAAGACATATCTGTTGAGGATGACGTTAACGTGGACCATGCTCCACACGAACCATTATGTGAAAATGGATAAGGAAAAAGTGGCAGAACTCCCTTCGGCATCTGAAAAGGGGGGAGTCGACCACACACCCAACAATTAGTAGCATTGCTGGTCTGGTGTGAGTAATGTAACATGCGGATAAATGAGTTATTACGCATAGCGAGGCGGTAGGACAGTTCATGAGGGGGCAGATCACTAAACGTGTGCTCTACTGTAGCATTAGCAGACTTATTTACATGTGAAACTGGGAAACATAGGTAAAATGCATAACTGGTGCAGGAAATCATAAGGCTGGAAAACAATATGAAACATAGAAAAACGATACATCGGATTGAGTTTTGACTAACTCTCTCACTATGGGGGTCTATTTTATACATGTCAGAAACAGTCTAACCGTTTCACCTAGGGGAGGACTTAGACAATCAAACTGACTGACTTATTTTACTAGACCGTAGTTTCTGTTTATACTCCTGCTGCGGAGTTTTCTCTAACAGGGGAGGGGTTGTAGCAATGTCATTTGCGGGACAGTCCTTGAGAACAATATTCTGGCAATCCTTTGAATCCTGGGAAATGTTCTTTAAGGCGGGTTTCAGTCCATTAAAAAGTTTAACATGAGAAAGGTGTACCCAGCCTTTGCGTCCTTCCAACTTCACGGCTGTGCGGGTAGTGAGGAGGACCTGTCGGGGGCTCTTTCCATCGAGGCTCCAGCGGACTTGATCTGTCAAAGTTGCGGACCATCACCATGGATCCTGGAACGATTTCATGCGGTGCCACCTCGGTATTGTCTGGAAATGCGGCGGCAACCTGTGAACGACATGAGTTGAGGGCAGACATCAAGGAAGCTAGGTAATCTGTCAGCATATTACTTGAAACATCGGTAATACTTCGGGGTCTAGGAGTACCCCACATATTAGGGGGGCGGCCGAAAACGACCTCATACGGGGACAGACCTGATCTGGAATGTGCGACCATGCGCATATAAAATAAAGCGACTGGCAGAGCTACTAGCCAGTCCACACCTTTTTCTTTACAAACTTTGGCGATGCGGATTTTCAGGGTCTGATTATGTCTCTCAACGAGACCGGCTGCTTCAGGATGGCGTACACAATGGAACTTCCACTGGTACCCTAACAAAAGGGAAACGTGCTTCATTAACTCTGAGGAGAATGGCTGGCCGTTATCAGAATATACGACCCTAGGGAGTCCATAACGAGGGAAGAATTCACGAACCAGCTGCTTGGCAGTGGTCGCGGCTGTGTAATCTGGGACTGGATATGCTTCTGTCCACCTGGACAAAGCGCATACAACTACAAGGACATACTTGAAACCTCGACATCGCTCCATCTGAATATAATCCATCTGGAGGACTTCGAAAGGGTGGTCAGGGGGCTGGAAACCACCTTGTTCCACCGGGACACTTTTACCTGGATTGAACTGACAACATATCATACAGGTACGGACTTTCTGCTTGGCTGCAGCTCGTAAATGCTTGTTGAACCAAATGTTCTGGATACTGTCTAACATAGCTTTTTCTCCTAAATGTGCTGGACTATGTGCGGTATTGATAATGACTTGAACCATAGAGTCGGGGAGAAACCATGTGGCTCTACCCTTTGTTAACCATCCTTGATCTGTCTGGACCCCTCCTTGTTCGGACCATTTCTTGATTTCATCGGGAGTAGCATGTAACTGGATATCTATGACATCTTGTGTAGGGTCCTTAACTGTCATGCATATAGTCGGATCTGGAGTGTGTGTCATGTTAACTGGAATGTCTAGAGTCTGTGCTGTAAGCTTGGCTGTGCGATCTGCTAGATCATTACCTTGGGAAATAATGTCAGTGACTTTCGTATGTGCTTTGCATTTCATGATAGCAATGGATGTCGGTAAATGTATGGCATCTAACAGAGCTTGAATAAGGAGACCATGCTGAATCTTGGTTCCATGAGAAGTCATGAAACCTCTCTCCTGCCAGAGCACTCCGAAGTCGTGTACAACTCCAAATGCGTAGCGTGAATCTGTGTAAACATTAACTTTCAGGTTCTTGGCGTGTATGCAGGCTTGTGTCAGAGCAACTAGCTCTGCTGCTTGAGCAGACAGGGTGTCAATACGATGTGTTTCAATAACTTTAGTGTCAGTAGTCACTGCATACGCGGCTACTAGTTCTCCTGTACTAGTTCTCATACATGAACCGTCCACATAAAGTGTCAGGTCGGGATCTGGTAACGGAGTATCTGTCAGATCTTGTCTTGGCTTTGTCGTAATGTTAACTACTTCCACACAATCATGTGGGTCAGGATTTGATTTAACTGAGGGTAACAGTGTAGCAGGGTTAAGGATGTTGCAGCGTCTGATTTATATGTGTGGCTGGAACAGTGTCAATTCATAACCTGTTAAACGTGCAATTGTCAAGTGTTGAGTTTGTGTTCGGTTTAAAAGAACTTCCACAGAATGTGGGACTTGTACTGTCAAGGTATGTCCTAAGACTATGGAATCACTTTGTCTGATAGCTAGTGCTGTGGCTGCAACTGACTTGAGGCACGCAGGCAGAGCCTGGGCTACAGGATCTAATGTGCTCGAAAAATAAGCACAGGGCTTGTTTTGTCCTGCTTGATCTTGTGTGAGAACAGATAATGCTGTACCTTTACGTTCAGTAACGAAAAGTGTAAAAGGCTTACTGTAGTTCGGTGTAGCTAGAACTGGAGCTTGGCATAAAGCTTTCTTTAACTCATTGAAACTAAGTGTATGTTCAGATGTCCAAGGGAGGACAGTCGATACGGCTGCCTCCTGTGTCGTTAACTGTATCAGTGGCTTGGCTAGAAATGCATACTGGAGGTATCACAGGAGCTAAACACTGTTGCTGATCTACTGTTTCTACTTCAGCTGAGCAAGAGAACTCGTTCTACCGTCTGCAGCCTGTGCTGGCTGTCTGAAGCTGACGCTGATTCCTCACTGTGTCGTGGTGCTGCCTCCCCCTGACTCGCTGGTGTGAGCGTGAGCTGCACTCGGCACGCTCTGCCTGTCGCTCCCAGCTGGAGTCAGAGGGGTTGAGGCCAGGGTGCAAACAGCGAGAGCACCTAGCCTGGGGGACTGCGAGGACCAGAATCCTTAGCGGAGACCACCTGGTTCCTCTTCCCCCAGGCGAACCGCCCACGGACACGCCCCCAACGACCTGGTTAAAGATTCGTGACACCCGCTTCGCGGGCGCCACTCACAGGAGCTAAACACTGTTGCTGATCTACTGTTTCTACTTCAGCTGAGCAAGAGAACTCGTTCTACCGTCTGCAGCCTGTGCTGGCTGTCTGAAGCTGACGCTGATTCCTCACTGTGTCGTGGTGCTGCCTCCCCCTGACTCGCTGGTGTGAGCGTGAGCTGCACTCGGCACGCTCTGCCTGTCGCTCCCAGCTGGAGTCAGAGGGGTTGAGGCCAGGGTGCAAACAGCGAGAGCACCTAGCCTGGGGGACTGCGAGGACCAGAATCCTTAGCGGAGACCACCTGGTTCCTCTTCCCCCAGGCGAACCGCCCACGGACACGCCCCCAACGACCTGGTTAAAGATTCGTGACACCCGCTTCGCGGGCGCCACTCACAGGAGCTAAACACTGTTGCTGATCTACTGTTTCTACTTCAGCTGAGCAAGAGAACTCGTTCTACCGTCTGCAGCCTGTGCTGGCTGTCTGAAGCTGACGCTGATTCCTCACTGTGTCGTGGTGCTGCCTCCCCCTGACTCGCTGGTGTGAGCGTGAGCTGCACTCGGCACGCTCTGCCTGTCGCTCCCAGCTGGAGTCAGAGGGGTTGAGGCCAGGGTGCAAACAGCGAGAGCACCTAGCCTGGGGGACTGCGAGGACCAGAATCCTTAGCGGAGACCACCTGGTTCCTCTTCCCCCAGGCGAACCGCCCACGGACACGCCCCCAACGACCTGGTTAAAGATTCGTGACACCCGCTTCGCGGGCGCCACTCACAGGAGCTAAACACTGTTGCTGATCTACTGTTTCTACTTCAGCTGAGCAAGAGAACTCGTTCTACCGTCTGCAGCCTGTGCTGGCTGTCTGAAGCTGACGCTGATTCCTCACTGTGTCGTGGTGCTGCCTCCCCCTGACTCGCTGGTGTGAGCGTGAGCTGCACTCGGCACGCTCTGCCTGTCGCTCCCAGCTGGAGTCAGAGGGGTTGAGGCCAGGGTGCAAACAGCGAGAGCACCTAGCCTGGGGGACTGCGAGGACCAGAATCCTTAGCGGAGACCACCTGGTTCCTCTTCCCCCAGGCGAACCGCCCACGGACACGCCCCCAACGACCTGGTTAAAGATTCGTGACACCCGCTTCGCGGGCGCCACTCACAGGAGCTAAACACTGTTGCTGATCTACTGTTTCTACTTCAGCTGAGCAAGAGAACTCGTTCTACCGTCTGCAGCCTGTGCTGGCTGTCTGAAGCTGACGCTGATTCCTCACTGTGTCGTGGTGCTGCCTCCCCCTGACTCGCTGGTGTGAGCGTGAGCTGCACTCGGCACGCTCTGCCTGTCGCTCCCAGCTGGAGTCAGAGGGGTTGAGGCCAGGGTGCAAACAGCGAGAGCACCTAGCCTGGGGGACTGCGAGGACCAGAATCCTTAGCGGAGACCACCTGGTTCCTCTTCCCCCAGGCGAACCGCCCACGGACACGCCCCCAACGACCTGGTTAAAGATTCGTGACACCCGCTTCGCGGGCGCCACTCACAGGAGCTAAACACTGTTGCTGATCTACTGTTTCTACTTCAGCTGAGCAAGAGAACTCGTTCTACCGTCTGCAGCCTGTGCTGGCTGTCTGAAGCTGACGCTGATTCCTCACTGTGTCGTGGTGCTGCCTCCCCCTGACTCGCTGGTGTGAGCGTGAGCTGCACTCGGCACGCTCTGCCTGTCGCTCCCAGCTGGAGTCAGAGGGGTTGAGGCCAGGGTGCAAACAGCGAGAGCACCTAGCCTGGGGGACTGCGAGGACCAGAATCCTTAGCGGAGACCACCTGGTTCCTCTTCCCCCAGGCGAACCGCCCACGAACACGCCCCCAACGACCTGGTTAAAGATTCGTGACACCCGCTTCGCGGGCGCCACTCACAGGAGCTAAACACTGTTGCTGATCTACTGTTTCTACTTCAGCTGAGCAAGAGAACTCGTTCTACCGTCTGCAGCCTGTGCTGGCTGTCTGAAGCTGACGCTGATTCCTCACTGTGTCGTGGTGCTGCCTCCCCCTGACTCGCTGGTGTGAGCGTGAGCTGCACTCGGCACGCTCTGCCTGTCGCTCCCAGCTGGAGTCAGAGGGGTTGAGGCCAGGGTGCAAACAGCGAGAGCACCTAGCCTGGGGGACTGCGAGGACCAGAATCCTTAGCGGAGACCACCTGGTTCCTCTTCCCCCAGGCGAACCGCCCACGGACACGCCCCCAACGACCTGGTTAAAGATTCGTGACACCCGCTTCGCGGGCGCCACTCACAGGAGCTAAACACTGTTGCTGATCTACTGTTTCTACTTCAGCTGAGCAAGAGAACTCGTTCTACCGTCTGCAGCCTGTGCTGGCTGTCTGAAGCTGACGCTGATTCCTCACTGTGTCGTGGTGCTGCCTCCCCCTGACTCGCTGGTGTGAGCGTGAGCTGCACTCGGCACGCTCTGCCTGTCGCTCCCAGCTGGAGTCAGAGGGGTTGAGGCCAGGGTGCAAACAGCGAGAGCACCTAGCCTGGGGGACTGCGAGGACCAGAATCCTTAGCGGAGACCACCTGGTTCCTCTTCCCCCAGGCGAACCGCCCACGGACACGCCCCCAACGACCTGGTTAAAGATTCGTGACACCCGCTTCGCGGGCGCCACTCACAGGAGCTAAACACTGTTGCTGATCTACTGTTTCTACTTCAGCTGAGCAAGAGAACTCGTTCTACCGTCTGCAGCCTGTGCTGGCTGTCTGAAGCTGACGCTGATTCCTCACTGTGTCGTGGTGCTGCCTCCCCCTGACTCGCTGGTGTGAGCGTGAGCTGCACTCGGCACGCTCTGCCTGTCGCTCCCAGCTGGAGTCAGAGGGGTTGAGGCCAGGGTGCAAACAGCGAGAGCACCTAGCCTGGGGGACTGCGAGGACCAGAATCCTTAGCGGAGACCACCTGGTTCCTCTTCCCCCAGGCGAACCGCCCACGGACACGCCCCCAACGAAACGTATATAGATAACTTCTCACATCCCGCGACGCGGGACGCGCGCGGGACTAAGCGCGGGGATAAGCCCGGGCAAAAGGGCGGGCCGTCTGTGGCCGTCCGGGGACGACCGAGGACGGGACGGGCCACCCCACTAACTCTCACTATAAGAGGAAACTCTTCAACTAAACTTTTGATTCATACGTGTAAAAAAACCCTCATTCCTTAACTGATCAACTGAGATAGTGTGATTAAGACAAGCCACAGCATATAATTAATACTATACATTACATCTATAAAATAGATTTCTGTCCCCAAGTATGAGGGCGCTAAAAAAACTACGCTCACGGACAATCTACATGAGGCGAATGGGGACGGACGCAGCTGTAAGAAATTCTGTAGACAAGTCACTAAAACCAGGACAAATATCAAGCACTCCTGCTATAAGTGAATACTTCTCTACCCTCTCCAAGAAAAAGTTTTTTTCCCCAAATTCTAATGATGATCAAAATAAGTTGGTTGAACCTGATCCGTTACATTTTTCTGACCAGAAATCCAACAAACAAGGTCAAATAACAATAGAGAGTAATTTGGCAAATTACTCTCCTTCGGAAGAATGTCAAAAATCTCGTCTGGTTGTGTCTCAAATAACAACTATAACACCTATAAAAAATCAGGACAATGACTTATTTTTCGACGTATCCGCAAACCATAACTCAAAGACTGAAGAAGAAAATAAAGAAATATTGCTAAGTCAAAGACATCCCCAAACCAGTTCGCCAGAAAAATCACCTAACCTTTTTTCTAATCTGACCAATCTATCAGACCCAAATTTTATAAACCCAAATTTTATAAACCTAAACTCTGGAAATACTGTCTCTCCCATATCAAAAGCACTCTTCTCACTGCAAGAAATTCTGGATTCAGTACTAACACATCTTGGACACATTTTAGCTAACTCAGATGATACTTTAGACGTACAAATAGGAATACTTAAATTCCTGGTTGAAGAAAAAAAGAAAAAAGATCTAACTAAAGTCTCATCAAAACAAACTGGAGAAGTCGAATCACAACAAACAGATGAATTTCATAAAAATGGAAGTGCCGCCCCAAAACAACAGGAAGCAAGCACACAAACGAACGACGTACTAATAATCAACAATAAAACTAACGGATCAAAAAACAAAGAAAAATCACCTATCACATATTCACTTAAAAAACTGTTCAAAGAAGAACTGGAAATCAAAGCTGAGAACAATACCAAACACTATCCGATTTTTTCGAATAAAGTATCCGATAACAATCGCGATCAGATTATCGGAAAAAATAAAATTGAGCTAACAGGAGTTACTGCTGAACAGGATTTCAACCAAAGAGAACAGTCTGAAAAAAGTAATACTAGGGAAATAGTAAGGGGGAAGAAGAAGAGACAACCTATGAGGAGAATACAGAGGAAAAAAGGGAATAGGCTCAAATTCCAAAAATTTAATCCTGTAAATCTGGTGAACACTCCAGTAATTCAAAAAACATCAGTAGAAAAACCCTTAAATCCTGAAGCAGATGAATTTTGTCCTCCGATAGAAAATAGACCTACATCGCAAAATAACATGGTCATAAAAGAATCATATGACAATAATTTCCAATCATGGGAAATAAATCCATCCAAACACATAACTATTGAAGAGCTATTTCCTTCAGATAAGGAGCCGTTTAATCGCGGTAAAATCATTAATCTATTACATGAAATTCCATCCTTGAAATCTCTGACCAGCAATGAAATTGACTTAGTTCTGTTTCCAATAAAAGAAAATAACAAACTAGTACAGGTATCCTTTTATTCACCGGTTTTGCCTGGAATAATAATCAGAGAGAAGGAAATTCTTCACAAAAATGGCTATGATGTAATCTCGGTGGAAGATTTTAAAATCAACAACTCAAATAATGGTATATTAGGACAAACCCACAGAAGAAAAGAAAACAACAGTTCTAATCGGGGAGACCTAGCATCAAGTACTATGAGGAAAGATCTACTTAAAATACAAGTAATTCAAGGAGAGAGGTCAGTCTGGTCTCGGAATTCCACCTTTAGTAACAATGAGAACTCAATAAAATCATGGGCATGGTTATCAGAAACCTTAAACAGCAAAAAAATGGTAAATTCACAACAACGCGAAGTTTAGCAAAGGTCTGACGCTATTGTCCTGGAACCTGGCAGGGAAAACTGATATAAAAATGAAACATGCAATAAAAAATTCCCCTGATATCATCGCCCTCCAGGAAACATGGTTAATCAATACCTTTACTCAAAGAGGATACTATGTATACGAAACATTGGCAAAAAGATCAAGAAGGGGACACGCCAAGGGTGGTCTGGCAATATTATTAAAAGAAGATCACTCTTGGTCACAGGAAATAATTAACACAAACACAGACAATCTACAATGTTTAAAAGTATCCCTTAGAACCCATGCTTCAGCCAAACTAGAAAAAATATTACTCTTCAATATTTACGCACCTCCCAGCAGTAATAATAATGATTTGCTGTTTGACCGCCTAATGGAAATTATCACCCATATAATTGATGATCAATCTCACTTGCCATACCTCATAATGGGGGACTTGAATGCTAAAATTTCTAACTGCGAGATAAAGAAATGGGCTCGTCTCCTCAAAGAGGAATCTCTGGAACCATCACTCCCTGAATTCCCAAAAGGAACTAAATCGGATAAGAGGGGACGCGCACTACTAGCTTTTCTCTCTGGCATTAATGGGATTATATTAAATGGTAACATCAATGGTGATATACCAGCAACATACACACGGCAAGGAAATGGATCTCCTTCAACTATTGATTACTTTATATGCGGAACAGAAGGAAAAGAACAAATGAGTCAACTTTCGATAATATTCACTGCAGAAAGTGATCACGCTTTTTTAAACCTTTCAACCCACTGGATTGCACCGTCCTCTTTTTATAACCTGCCATTATTTCTTACAGAAAAAATGGAAGTAAACACAACTAGGCGTCGCATTTACTGGGGGACAGAAAATCTGGAATATCTGCGCCAACTAATTACTGAAACCAATATATTGACCAACATATATTCAGATGACCCTGTAAAGAACTTTGAACATCTAACGAATAATCTCAAACAAGCTCTGCAAAGTAAGCTAGAATACCACAGACCAGCAAAAAGAAAATGGAAAAACAAGAATAAAAACTGGAATCAACCAGTCGTAAAACAAATCAATAGACTGATACGTGCCCAGTATCTGGAATTCTCGTCAGTAAACAAAAAGGAAATCAATAGATTAAAGAATCAAATACGACGAGAAAAAACTAAAGGAAAAAAACTGAAGCAGGACTTTAATTGGACTGAAATTCAGCTAGCAGTTAAACATAATAACCAGCGTAAATATTGGTCACTGATCGCAACAATGACAGGATCCAAAAAAAAGCTGGAGGCTACACCTGTATCAGAAGAAAACTGGGACATATACCTACACGAGCTATACAAACAGAATCAATATATTAAAAATGAAGAAGTGGGAGGAGAAAACGTGGAAACTAAAGATATTAAGATCAATAAAACGTCGGCAGTGTCAGTCTCTATGAATATTAGGAAGGCAAGGAGCACAGGTGCATCTGGCCCCGATCAGATACCTGTCAAGGTCTACCAAATTGACCATAAAGAGTGGGGAACGGTGCTCTCGCCGCTATTTAACTATGTATTTGACAGTGGTCAAATGCCAAATTCCTGGAAAGGAAGTATCATAATCCCGATCTTCAAAAAAGGAAAAAGAAACACACCGGGAAATTATAGGCAAATTGCCCTCATGGACGCTGCTGGGAAGATTTTTGCAGCAGAAATCCTGGATAGGCTGAAAAATTGGGCTTTCTCATTAGGTCTAATTCCTAAATTTCAGTCCGGATTTCGCCCACACCATTCTGTTACTGACAATGTAGCAATCTTCCAAACTATTTTAGATAAGTACGCAACAGGGAAAAAACAAACTATTTACGCAGCGTTCATTGATTACTCGACAGCCTTCGATCGAGTGGATAGACCGACCCTGTGGTTAAAATTGAGAATAATGGGGATCCCGGAACAGCTATTACACCTGATAGTGAATCTACACAGTGACACCTGGTGCCGCGTCCAAATGGGAAGTGACAAGGGCCTATCGAAGGTAATACGAACATCAAATGGCCTGAAACAAGGGTGCCTCTTGGCTCCAATTTTATTCTCACTGTATTTAAGTGACTTACCTTCCCAACTACAGCAAGGGATATGTACTCCTCCTAAGATAGCCACTGAATATATCCATTCCCTGCTGTATGCAGACGACATAGTCATGTTTGACCTAACACCTTTCGGATTACAAAATCTTTTAAATATTTTATATAAGTACTCAAGGAAAAATTACCTAATTCCAAATACGAACAAAACAAAAGTGGTTGCCTTTTCAAAGCAGAAGAAAAGGGTACGGTACGAATGGAAGCTGGGAGGTGAGAAACTAGAACAAGTAAAGGAGTATACATATCTGGGTAGAATTTTCTCACAAAACATGAGTAACATCAATCAAATCAACCACCTGAAAAGAAAAAGTGATCTGCATGCTGGGGCCTTGTCACGCTTATATTCGGCCACTGGACATAGACATTTCTCTGCACTGATTCAAGTCTATCGAGCTAAAATCACACCGGTCCTGTCCTATGCATCGGAATATATTCCTCTAAATCAATGGTCATATATGGATTTAACAGAAGGAAGAATATTGAAAAAACTACTGAAGATTTCAACATCTACCCCAGTACAGGCATTGAGACTGGAATGCACCATCACGAGCGCATATGCTACAGCTATAGCGAGTATCATAAGGTGGGCCCATAATCTTCTTCTTTCAAAAGAAGGTACTTTAAGAAGATTGCTAAAAGTAGAAACATTCGAGAGTAGCTCTACTCATACTACCTTTATTAAAAATATGCGAGAGGCTCTACAGCTTGCAAAAGTCAATGTGGAAATTTTGTCTACGTGGTCACCAGCTCAACTCAAACTTTTTCTAAAAAACTTCACTCCCAAATTGAGCTACGAGATTGATCACTTTCATTGTAATAGTCTATCGTCATATAAATTTTATGTAGCCTCGCAGGAATACAAACAACGTCAGCCTTACCTAGAGTATACTCTTCAACATGGCGCAAGGCGTGCAATCATGATGTTGCGCCTTGGAACACTTCCTGTACAAACCTTCACTTCCTCTTGGAGGCCTGACAGCTCTGCCCTTTGTACCCTTTGTCAAGGAGGCAACCAAAATTTGGAACACTTATTTTTTATATGCCCTAATGCAGAAATTGTAAATGCAAGGTCAACATGTCTTATGCCCATCTACCGGTCCTGCAGGATCACTAGCTCACAAGACTTTTTATCACTATGTAAAAGCCCCCCTAATGAATTCGTTTGTTACAGAATTTTTAAGTTTTTGAAAATCTCATTGAAAATGTATTAATACGGAATGTATAAATGTATATTTTATTTGTGGTCCTCGTAAGAGTACCGTAACAAAAATAAAACTTTACTTTACTTTACTTTACTTACTGCATACTGAGGAATCCATTGTCTACAATAAGAAGTAAGGCCGATAAAGGCACGTACCTCCTTCTGGGTCTTGGGCTGAGGAAGACTCGCTATTAACTGGATACGGTCTGGTGTCAACTGCCTACCCCTCTTGGACAGTAAGTGTCCTAAGTATACCACTTGCTGGACACAGAATTGAAGCTTTGAAGGGGACACCTTGTGCCCCATCTCGGCTAGGAAATACAAGACTGTAAGGGATGCTCGCTCGCAAGCACGTTCAGAACGGGCTGTGACCAGTAGGTCATCGACATACTGGAGCAGGGCAGTGTCAGTTGGCATGTGAATGTTATCAAGTTGTCTCTTGAGTGCTTGACTGTAAATACTAGGACTTTCTGTGAAACCTTGAGGAGCGCGTGTAAACATATAGCTCTTTCCATTTAAACAGAATCCGAAAAGAAACTGGCTGTCTGGATGAATTGGAACACTGAAAAATGCGTTCTTAAGGTCGATTACTGTAAAGAACATGGCTTCGGAATCAATGGCTGTCAATAGGGAAGAGATGTCTGGGACAACTGGGTACTGCGGAATAATACATTTATTAAGCTCTCGTAGGTCGATCACTAATCGATATACTGGGGGTGCATTTGGATCAGTACGTTTCATAACTGGAATGATCGGAGAATTGCATACGTTGGAGTCAGTTTCTACAACTACTCCTTGAGCGATGAGCTCGTCAATAATTTTGGATAAGGCTGCTACAGCCTCGGGTGGCAATCTGTACTGTCTGATTCGTGGTAACACTACACCTGGTTTGAGAGTCACACGATAGGGTGTGATTCGCATGTAACCTACATCAGTTGGACCTTGCGCCCATAAATGCTGTGGAACATTAGACAGTCTCGAATCAAAATCTCGTAATACATAGTGACCCTTGAAGTCACGTAGGAACAATCGTATTCCCTCTGGGGAACAGCATATAACTGCACCTAACTCTTTCAGTGTCCTAATGCCTAATAGATTTTCTGGACATGACTTAGTAAGTAACAGATCAGTAGTACGGGACAATGGACCTACTTCTAGAGTAACTGGCTTTGAAATCTCATTTACGATAGGTTTTCCTGAAAATCCAAGGGAAACATTTCTTGAGCCTGAGAGCGGAGCCCCTGGAACTTCGGCATGACTAATTGTGGTCCTACTTGCCCCTGTATCAATCAAAAACTTTCTGTCTTTCCCTAATACTTGACTGTGAACATAGGGACCTTCTTGATCTACAGGTATCTCGATGAAAGGCAAGCCTACCTCCCTCTCTAGGCTGTTTCATGAATATTGCTGGTACTCTGGGTACTCAGACTGTGCATACTGGTACATCTGCGATGTAACATGCTGTGTTGCAGCGATAGGCTGCGGTACTGTAACTATCTGTTGTGCATTCTGTGGCTGAGGAGTCTGTGAAACTTGCTCTTGTCTAGGTGGACGTGGTCTTTCCTTAGTCTTACCAGTAGCTATGTTGTGTTTCAGAACTGCACACTCATTTATAAAATGACCTGGCTGTTTACAATAATTGCAATTCCCTTTAACGGGAGCTGCAGGATAACTGGCTTGATTCGGACCCCTCTTCTGACTGTCTTGAGGAACAGATTGTGCAACTAGTACTTTCATTTTCGTGTCTTTCATACGTTTTCTCTCGTGTTCTTGCTCTTCCCTGATTCTATTCTGGTGGTACTGGAGCATCTGGAGCATCTGGGACGGAGTATTAGCTTGCCAGGTGCTTTCGACTTTCAAAACTCGATTTTTAACTTGTGGGCTTGAATTCTCGACTAATTTAGTAACAAAGAGGTGAGGGTATGACTCACTACTTGTCTTGAGGCCACTATTGATACTAAAACATTTTTCAAATCTAGAATAAAAATCACTAATATCTTCCTCTTGTTTCTGTTTACAGGCTGAGATTGCATCCCAGTCTTCCTTTTTCGTTGTTAATAATCTGGGTAAAACTTGAATCAATAATTCTGGTAATTCTTTACATTTATCCCCCAGACCGGTACCTGGTACTCGTGCCTTGTCTTCAGCTTCTAGAACTGCCCAATCGATCTTTTTCTCTCCCACCTCCCATTCTTTTTCCTTTAGCTTTTCATACACCCCTGCGGGCAACAGGACCTTTAACATTTTAATGATATCTGGGTAAGTGTATTCTCCCATACGGAGCATGTCTTTTAATTCTCTATGGAACCCTGCTGGATCTTTGTCATGACAGGGAATTAATTTCTTCATCTCGAGGAGTTCCATCTTTGTAATCGGGGTGTAAACAAACACTCGTTGCATTTCACCATCCTCTGCCTTAACTGGATGCACTTCTCGTAACGGGTTCTGTCTTTCTATGTAAAATGGTTTACTTTCTGGGGGTGAGACGTGAACAAAATGCGGGTTCAGAAACGTTCTATATTTTTGGCGCTGTTCTAGAATGACACTAATTAAATCGGTACCTAGACCTCTCCATCTATACTGGAGTAACTCGTTCAGGATATCATGTAACGGACCTGGATCAGAGTGCTGACCCTCATACAGAGTAATGAGGTGCTGGATCATATACATACCCACCAGTCGTTGCTCGGCTGGGGGCAATTTCAGAAACATTTGTGCCACTATTTCGTCTGGAAAAGTGGTAGAATCAGTAATCCATCGGACTGCTGATCGGGCTAGTTCCTGTTCATGCATGGTACTTAACTCACTGTAACCGATTCGTGATTTTAGAATGTGATTGGTAGCTTGAAATACTTGTTCTAGGGAACCTTGTTCTGGTGCCGAATGATGGGAAATTGACTTGTGTTCTAGGCGTAAATGGCGATCTGGAAATCTAGATTTTCCTACATACGCTATCCTGGCGGTATTCTCGTCGTCTTCCTCTTCAGGATCAGAGTTACTTTCTTTCTCGCTTACTTGTGCTGCTTTACGTTGTTCGTGTATCTTTATTATTTCTCTACGGATTTTCTTGTACATACTCTCCATGGCACTAATGGTATTGTGCTTACCCTCGGCTATATTATCACTCCACTTTGTCAGGATTTTCATTTCGGCCTGATCTTTAGACGGGTAATCTTGTTCTCTTATTAGACAGTTAATTAAAAACTTTAATATCATACGCTGGATCTCAGCTTTCCTTTGAGACATGGCATCACTAATACTTTCTGGATCATCCCCTGTACGGATGAAACGATATATTCTGTCTAGATCTTCTTTCATATTGGGTAGGGTGACTAGATACTCGGTCACCCTCCTTACGCGTACTGAATATAAAACCATATTATTCTCGCCTGGGACTGGGTCATAGGCACATTCGCCAAGGGCTTGCCTGATTTCTGCAACAGACTTATTACTCTTGGGAGTACGCTGTGATGCTTGAGCATGTAATTCCAGTGCTGATAAACGTTTGCGTGGCGGCGGGGTTTGAGGAGGACCTCCTCCTGCGGCCCCTAGACTAGAATCGTCGACTGATATTCTTCGTGGCGGAGCGGGAAATTGAAATGCTGGCTGGACCGGGGGTACCGTAGCAGGTACTGCAAGGGGTGCCCCCGTGTCTGGAGGAGCAGGATGTGCCTGATTTACAGGGACTGGCGGAGCGCGAACAGGATTTGCATATTCAGGGACTGTGTCGTCCAGATAGGACGAAATAAAAATATCAGCTGCGGTCGGTTTGTGACGTAGCTTGGTCGGAACTAATGGTGGCGGGAAATTACTGGATGCCTCCGGGGTCGCTTTTGGCAAGCCCTCGGCAAGAAGAGGATACATACCCTTAATAAGGGCATTCCTCTGTCTGTCTCTCTGTTCAGTTTTGACTTGTTCACCTATCTCGATTAATTCTTTTTCTTGGGCTCGCTCTTGGGATTCTCTACTTAATTCTGATTTTCTGATTTCTTTTTCGGTTCTTTTATGAGCTTCTTTGCGCCATAACTCAATGGCATCTTTCTGTGATTGTCTGGCTTTCTTTTTCCATAATGCCTCTTCTACTCTCATGATGCACTCGGCATCCCATGTACCCGATACGGGCCATCTATACTTTTCCTCTAACTGTTTGGTATACTCTACCCATAAATCTAGATATAATATGGCACTTATGCCATGTTTCTGATACATAAAGTGACCTGGACTGTCCCTGGGCGGGACGGGGACTGCTGCTTCCAGCAGACCCTTTCTAGTTTTTAACTGACGTAACTTGGAAAATATGGGCATGACTGAACTGTAATCTAGACACAATACAATACACAATGAACACGATACTTATTCCCCATTCATACCACGACATTGAAATACATGACGAACATTTAAAATAACAGTTCGAACAGAATACTACCTGGAATACGGAACACAGAATACATGAATTTTCTCGAGAACAAAACTGACTAGAACAGGAACTAGATGCACTGCTGAAACAGTACGAAACTTACCGGTCTCATAAAGAGACACGTCAGGACCCGCATCCACCGAAGTGGACACTTCGTTTGTGGGACTGTGTACCACCAACCCACGGACCAGAGTCAATTAAATTGACCCTGTCTAGATACCACCCCAGTAACGGTACTCACCGGGCAGCAAGAACAGAAGGCCTCGGACTGGACTGGACTGCTACGACGACGGACGACGAACTTCGGACTTCGGACTTCAGTTACGGGTGGACCTCCGGATACCTCGGACCTTGGACTCTTGGCTTGGGCTCTGGTCGGGACTCGCCGCGTTCCTCCACCGTCTCGTCTGGATGCTGGACCGCCTCCTCCGTCTCCTCCGTGGGCCTGAGGGATACTTGAGCAGAAATATCTGCCACTGCGCAGAAGAGTTCCGTCACGACTGCAGAGGGTCAGGGGGTCGGCGTGGCTTCACCGACGCGTGGGGAAAGGGCAAGTCCCTATTCGGGCGCCATTATGTGGTAAATAAATAAATAATACCTCTCTTTTTGACTAGACGTATATCATAACAGATAGCTCAATAAAATAAGAGTCAAGATTCGAGGTAGTAGGAGTTCTGCAGGTTTATTACAGCATAAGGACAGGAACAAGACAACCTGCATGGGAATAGGATGACAGGGCCCAGCAGCTGCTGGGGCTGGATCTGGGATGAGCGCGCTGGCTTTTAATAACAATACATGAGCATATATACATAACGCAAACACATAGCATTACATTGCAGTAGGCGTAGCAGTGGGTGGAGCAGAAGGCGTGACGCGTAGCAGTCGCGAAAGATAAAGGCAAAAGTAGGTGTAACTGGGCGTATACATAGACATGTGGTGCAGACGTAACAGGATATGTCATGAATGGGGCGGAAACCATGGAGGGGGCTACCTAAGGAGCCGGGACCTCTAACCTGATGGTGCGCGCAAACTGGCAATGACGTATCACTAGGAGAAGCTGGGGGCTATGAACTCTGTGCTAGGAGCAGAGACTGAAGTCTGGAGGGTCGGAGCGACATGTACCTAAACCCTATCTAGTATCTGATGTTTAGGGAACATGTTGATATAAACTAGAAGTCAAAAGGGGAAAGGCTAACAGGCTCTAAGACTGGAGCATGCATTATTCTACATGTAGTGCGTGATGAAGAATATTAAATGACCATTGAATGCAGTATTTCTCTTAACATGGAGCCCTAAAGGCTAGACAATGACGGAAACTATTGATGCGATTCAGTAGTTTAGGAATGCAGGGAAGGAGGGCTGAACTGATAACTGGAATCATAACATAGTCTTGGCAGACTCAGAGACTGAGCCAGGCTGGACCGGGCACTGCGAGGCAGGAAGTAAGTGAAGGGTCGAGGATACAGGTGGGGGCTGTATCGCTCCTCAGCGAGGCTTCAGGAGACAGGAACTGAATCTGGTGTCCGGGCCCTTTTGAGGCCTAGAAACGGGGACTTTATAATGGAATAACGTGCACACTGAGAAACGTGGCAACGTAGCTTTACATAGGCCTGATATTCGTAGTATTCACGAGGACTAGAAACTGGCATACTAGAGGTGGACACAACTGTAATTGCGTCATTAATCGAACATGGGGAATAACATATGCATATTTAATCATGCACACATAACATATGATGGATGACACGTAGGGACACAGAACATGGCAAAATTTACTTTTCCACAGACTACTAAGTTTCCTTTTTTCCTAATAGCAACCCTCATTTTGAGGTAGTTGTATAATACTGCGTTTGTATCTTGTATTTAGATTGTAGCTCCAGAAAATATTTGGAGAGCTCCTTGTAAAAAAAAGTCAGATCATCAAAAACCTTTCTTTTTTTCAACTGGACCAGGAGATATTTTTCCTGTCTATTTTTTGTAAGTCTATTGGGAAATAGTAGTAGTAAATATCTTTATTCGATTTTTATAATATAAAAACCATAAAAGCACATCACTTACAAATATTTAGGCAATGCATTTTCAAACAGGTAGTGGGGAGAGGAAGAAGAGAAGCAAGTTCCACAACAAATGATCCTTGCATGATTTGGTGTCAAATAATAATTGACACCTTTCCATTGTCTCTCGTTCATAATTACAATCCCTGCTAGTTGCAAGCCGTACTGTAGCTCTCTGTATTTGCTATGGAACTTGCAGATTTATTAATAGAGTGCCTGGTGCCTTTGCGATCACACAACTCTAAGCAATCCTTTTAAAATTGGAATGTGTAAGGTAAATTCATAATTAAAATTAATATTTCCTTCACAAATACATAAAACATCTAAGTTAAACATTAATATTTCCTTCACAAATGCATAAAACATAATTATTTGAGCCGTCACATGCTCGAATCACATTATGGCATGTCTGGAGTGTATAGACTGGGCAGTAGGAGCCTGATATATTTCACATATTTTTATATTGCTATCCCTTGAGTGTTACTCGTCCCTACCCTGATTAGGCCATCTATGCAATCAACAAAATCATTACCTTGACCCTTGTTGGCGGGTGATCTTTAATGCTCTACTTCGGGCCGTCCATGCGTAGAGCACATATCTGGACAATCCAAAGACTAAATATTCTGTGCCATCGCTTCTCAAGATTCTGACAATCTCTACTAGGTGATTGGCTGCTAGGAATTGACAGTTTGGGATTTGCCAGGTCCTTCTTCTTTAAATATACATGGGGCAGAAAAACAGGAAATGGTCTTCTTATTTAAGAACTCCTTTGCACCCAGGACAACTGGTTGAGATTAGGGGTGGGCGGAAGTCGCGTAGTGGACTTTCGCAGAGAGGCGCAGAAATTGAACCAATTTCCGTGCCTCTCCGCATATTTCCGTTACGTGACATCCGCCCGCCGCCCACCCGCCTCCCGCCTGCCGCCCGCCCGCCCGCCACCCGCCCGCAATATTAAACAGATTACAGCCTGAAATAAGATTTAAAACACTTACCTTATTGCGGGGACATCTCTTCCTGGTGTATCGCGCCTTCTTCTTGAAACTGCACATGCACGGGAGCCTGCGCATGCACATTCCTAGCGAGGAATGTGCATGCGAAGGCTCCCGCGCATGCGCTGTTTCCAAGATGTGTTCCGTTCCGCCCCCGAGTGTGCAGAAATTTGCCCCGTTTTTCCTCCTTCTTTGCGGAAGGTGGAAGGGGCAAATTTCCGCACATTCCGTGGGTGAAACAGTAATGTCCGCCCACCCCTAGTTGAGATATCGAGACCCTTCCAGCAACCAACGAAACTGTCAACTGGAAGGATGCCATATCTACATTTTAAATAGAGGGATCATGCAAGTGGTGATGTCCTTTGAGATGTCATCAGTGATGTCATCAGTGATGTCACTGACCATGTCATAAGTAATGTAATATGTGACATCATCAGCAGTGCATTGGGGGGGCGCAAGCTATAGTTAGCTCAGCTGACCATAACGGACACATATCTCTGGTTTTGTACAAGTGAAATGTCAGCCTAACTATAACATTCCTGACACCTGTGTTTTTTTCAGCAAATTTATAAGGTTTTTAAATGCTAATTCCGAACTATAACGTCCCTAAAATCTCTTGTTTTCTCACTGAATTTCTAAGGTTTTTTAAATTTTAATTACTAACTATAACATCCCTGAAACCTGTGGTTTTTGCAGTGACTTTTCTAAGGTTTTATAAAGGCTGATTTCTAACTATGCCTACATAGGTAGAACATGCACAGAAAGAGGAAGAAAGGCACAGAAAGGCAAGAGAAGTGTAGAAAGAGGGAAGATAGGTACAGGAAGAGGAAGAAAGGTACAGAAAGAGGCAAGAAAAGTTCAGAAAGAGGCAACAGAAGTCCTTAAAGAGGAAGAAAGGTGGAGAAAGAAATCAAAAGAAGTCCAGAAAGAAGCAACAGAGGTGCAGAAAAGGGCCTATTTTGTCTGTACATTTCCACAGACTAATCACTAATCCTTCTCACAAGATGATTTAAACCTCACTTTTCTCTTCAAGGTTCACTATTCATCGACTGCGCAGAATGTTAGGCCTACCAAATGTAAAACAGCAATACTAACCACATTACTGTTGTAAGTCTCACCAGGTTTGTGAAGGTATGCATGCACATGTGTCTGCTTTTACCTAGTGACATGTTACATAAAAATAAACATACAACTACTTGAATACATGTGTTTCACACAGCATACTCTGGAAATGTGTGTACAAAAAGGTGAATGCATTTCTTTCTGCTCAAGATGCAGGGTACATGGGTATTCAATAGTATATTTGAAGGGCTCTATAACACCTATATACATAAGACATGTCGCCTGTGCAACCGAATGGTAGAGCAGAACGGAGAAGAATTGGCCCCCTATAGGAGAAATTACGTGCTTTTTAAGCTACCATCTTCAGATGCATAACACCTGTAAGAATACATGTACAAGAAGGCATTTACCTCAGTCCTGAGAGTACGCAGATCTTTAAACTGAAAAGCTTGCACTTCCCATTTAAGTACAACAAGAGGTGACAGAAGTACAGAAAGAAGCGAGAAATTACCTGAAAGACACAAGAGAAGTGCACAAAGAGGCAACAGAAGTGCAGAAAGAACCACAAAAGGTGAAGAAAGCAGCTAGAGAGGAAGAAAGGTGTACAAAGAGACAAGAGAGTTGCAGAAAGTAGTAGTACATAAAGACGAAGAAAGATTCAGAAACATGCAAGAGAAAAGCAGAAAAAAGCAACAGACGTGCAGAATGAGACGAGAAGTACAGAAAGAGGCAAGAGAGTTCTAGAAACAGGAAAGAGAAGTGCAGAAAGAAGTAAGAGCAGTGCAGAAAGGACCAACAGAGGTGCAGAAAGAGGCAAGAAGGGTGCAGAAGGAGGCAACAGGGGTGCAGAAATTTGCAAAAGAGGTCCAGAAAGAAGCAAGAGCAGTGCAGAAAGAACTAACAGGGTGCACCAAAAAGAGAAGTTAAGAAAGAGGCAAGAGAAGTGCAGAGAGAAGCAACAGAGGTGCAGAAGGAGGCAACAGAACTGCAGAAAGAGGCAAGAGAGTTGCAGAAACAGGCAAGAGTGGTGCAGAAAGAGGAAAGTGAGGTGGAAAATGAGGCAAGGGGTGCAGAAAGAAGCAAGAGAGCTGCAAAAAGAAACAAAAGAAGAGCACAAAGAATGAACAGAGGTGCAGAAAGAGGCAAGGGGGTGCAGAAAGAGGCAATAGGGGTACGGAAAAAAGCGAGAGATGCCGAAGGAAACAAATGAAGTACAGAAACAAGGAACAGAGGTGCAGAAAGGGGCAAGAGGGGTGTAGAAAGAGGGGTGTGAAAGAAGCATGAGGGGTACAGAAAGAAGCAAGAGAGGTACAGAAAGAAGCAACGGAGGTGCAGAAATAGGGAAGAGGGGTGTAGAAAGAGGGGAGAGGGGTGTGAAAGAGGCATGAGGGGTACAAAAAGAAGCAACAGAGGTACAGAAAGAAGCAACAGAGGTGCAGAAAGAGGTAAGAGGAGTGGAGAGAGAGACAAGAGAAGTGCTGAAAGAAGCAACAGAGATGCAGAAAAGGGTAAGAGGGATGGAGAAAGAGACAAAAGAAGTACAGAAAGAAGGAACAGAGGGACAGAGAGACGCAAGAGAGGTGAAGAAAGAGGGAAGAGGGGTACAGAGAGAGTCATGAGGGATGCAGAAAGAAGCAAGGGAGATGCAGAAAAAGTATGAGAAGTGCAGAAATAAGCAACAGAGGTGCAGAAAGAAATAAGAGGGGTGCAGAAAGAGGCAAGAGAACTGCAGAAAGAGGCAAGAGTGTTGCAGAAACACGCTAAATAGGTGCAGAAATAGGGAACAGGAGTACAGACAGAAACTAGAGAGTTGCAAAAGAGGGAAGAGAGGTGCAGAAAGAAGCAAGAGAGGTGTGGAAAAAGCAAGAGAAGTACAGAAAGAACCAAAGGAGGTGCAGAAAGAGGCAAGAGCTGTGCAGAAAGAAGCAAGAGGGGTGTAGAAATGTGCAAGGGATGTGCAGAAAGAAGCAAGAGCAGTGCAAAAAGAAGCAAGAGATGTGCAGAAAGAGGCAACAGAAGTGCAATAAGAAGCAAACAAGGTACAGAAAGAGGGAAGAGAACTGCAGAAACAGGTAAGGGAGGTGCTGAAACTGGCATGAAAGGTGCACAAAGAGGGAAGAAGGGTGAAGAAAGAGGCAAAAGGGATGCAAAAAGAAGCAAGAGAGGTATACAAAGAAGCAAGAGAAGCTCAGAAAGAATCAACAGAGGTGCAGAAAGTAGCAAGAGGGATGCAGAACGAGGTTAGAGAAGTACAGAAAGAAGCAACAGAGGTGCAGAAAGAGGCAAGAGAAGTACAGAAAGAGGCAACAGAGGCACAGAAAAAGGCAGGAGATGTGCAGAAAGAGGGGAAAGGGGTGCAAAAAGAGGCAAGAGAGGTACAGAAATAGGGAACGGGGATCAGAAAGAGGCAAAAGAAGTACAGAATGAAGCAACATGGGTGCAGAAAGTGGCAAGAGGGGTGCAGAAAGAGGCAAGAGAGCTGCAGAAAGAAGCAACAGGGGTAAAGAAGAAGGCAAGAGAACTGCAGAAAGAGGCAAGAGAGTTGCAGAAACAGGCACAAGAGGGAACAGGGGTGCAGACAGAGGCAAGGGATGTACAGAAAGAGGGCAGAGGGGTACAGAAATGTATAAGAGAGGTGCAGAAAGAAGCAAGAGCACTGCAGAAAGAGCCCACAAAGGTGCAAAAAGAGGCAAGAGGGGTGCAGAAAGAGGCAAGAGAAGTACAGAAAGAAGCCTAAGAGGTGCAGAAAGAGGCAAGAGAAGTGCAGAAAGAGACAAGCGAGGTGCAGAAACAGGCCGAAGAAGTGCAGACAGAGGGAACAGGAGTGCAGAAAGAGGCTAGAGAGGTACAGAAAGAGAGAAGAGGGTATAGAAAGAGGCAAGAGGGGTGCAGAAAGAAGCAAGTGAGATGCAGAAAGAGGTAAGAGGTGCAGAAAGGGGCAAGAGAGGTACAGAAACAATCAAGAGTAGTGCATAAAGAAGAAATAACATTGCTGAAATTAGCAACAGAGGTGTAGAAAGAAGCAAGAGAAGTGTAGAAAGAAGCAAGTGAGGTAAAGAAATAGGTAAGAGAGGTGCAAAAAGAAGCAACAGAGGTATAGAAAGATGCAATAGTAGGACAGAAAGAGGCAAGAGAGGTACAGAAAGAGTGAAGAGGGGTGCAGAAAGAGGCAAGAGGGATGCAGAAAGAAGCAAGTGAGGTGTAGAAAGAGGTAAGAGAGGTGCAGAAAGAGGCAAGAGAGGTGCAGAAAGAGGCAAGAGAAGTGTAGAAAGAGGAAAGAGAATTGCTGAAAGAAGTAACAGAGGTGTAGACAGAAGCTAGAGAAATATATAAAGAGGCAAGTGAGGTACAGAAAGAGATAAGAGAGGTGCAGAAAAAGGCAAGAGAGGTGCAGAAAACAACAAGAGAGGTGCACAAAGATACAAGAAAGGTGCAGAAAGAGGGAAGACAAGTGCCGAAAGGGGCAACAGGGGTACAGAAAGATGCAAGAGAAATGCAGAAAGAAGCAACAGAGGTGCAGAAAGAGGTAAGAGGGTTGCAGGGAGAGGCAAGAGTGATGCAGAAATAAGCAAGTGGGGTGTAGAAAGAGGTAATAGAGGTGCAGAAAGAGGCAAGAGAGATGCAGAAACAGGCAAGAGAAGTGCAGAAAGAGGTAAGAGAATTGCTAAAAGAAGCAACAGAGGTGTAGATAGAAGCAAGAGAGTACCACTACCAGCAACTCTTATTCCGTGGCTTACACATGCAGCCATCCACACCTTGACAAGCTGTTGCACAAATGAAGAAAAGAGAGCCCTTCACCTGAGAGGGGGTATGTGATACTCTGAAGGGACTCGGAACTGGGAAGGACTTCATGGTGCAGGTGACAGCAGGATGAGGTGGTAAGCTTTCCTCAGCTTACTCAACAGGCCAAGGCAGAGGTGCCTTTGTCAAGCTTGGTGCCCCAGTAATTCAGGCTTTACAGTGCAACTGACACGTTAGTAGGGCATGTCAATAGAAAATGAAATAGACACCTACACTGCCAAGTCAATATCAATGGATGGCTGAGTCTTGATTTTTCTTGAGCACCTGTGCTTCCACATCGTTACTGGTTGCAGGAAATACATGTTGCTTGGTATTGTTGGTACAACTAATGACAATTAAAAGCACATTCTGAATGCAAGTATTTAAAATGCTCTCATATGGGATAAAGAACAAACAGGAAACTCTGTGAAATAAAGTATTTGCACGGTATCACCCTACATTTTATTTATGGGCTTTTTTAAACAGCTGCAAACCTTGGGCAATGCTGCAATTAACAGCATGCGAAGCCGAAGCCGGACTCTACAAACAAACACAAATCGTGCAGATGTATTGCCACATAAAATAAACATTTCTGGTTGTGCACCTGGATGCTGCTGCACTTCTGCTTAATCTTTGCAGCCTATCAGGCTACCCCACTCCCAACACGAATAGCACAAACGTCATGTTTAACGGGCTCTGTTATGACATTCCACAGGCCCATGGCAGGGAAGGTCAACCGCTCTCGAAGTCTTGTTTTAGCTGACCTTCGCCTCATCTGGTAAACTCACCAGAATTTCTCCCTGCACTTCAGCACCAAGAAAAAGACTGTAGTCAGCAAAACGTCTTTTAATTTAGCATGAAGCAGAGATGCGCGCGCTGTGCGAGATAGTTTGCGCGCTTGGGAAAGATAGTGTGCACACGCACGGAGGCGTGCATGCTACCGGGAACCATGCATTCAACCCAAAAATTATAATGCAAAAAAATACAAACATAATTAAAAAGAACTCCATATGTCAATACAAAAATATACTAGATACACTTAAAAATTATATAGATTGCACACAATGATATTTGAATAACAATGGTAAAGAATACAAAAGATTATAATCTTACCTGCAATATTCTGACCCACAATATTTTTGACATCACAATATTTAACACACACAATATTTGTGTCTAACAATATTCTTTCCATGATGTTTTGTTAGAGCAACCCCATAATATGTATAGGAACATCTGCTCCTAAACTAAGTGACATACATAAAGGCATGCATACTCAAGTCCTCACACACACACACATCAATCAATCAATAAAAATTGTATTCGATTTTTATAAAGAAATCATACAAGTATACATGTGAAAAACATAGCATCATCAACCATGCAGAAAAAACATATAAAACATACATGAGTTAAAAATAAGTCAACAAGTAATTTAAATTGAAAAACAACCAGAAACACTAAAACAGTAATTGACAGAATATCGGGACCCTCTTTCTGTGCCTTTGGTGTTGTTTCTCGGCTGCCATTACCTATTGAGCCTATGGACTCAAGTCTCCAGCGTTCCTGTCGGCAGGAGCTGCCGTCATCACTTTGAAGCACCTGGAGACGCATTAAAAACCAGTGAGGGCTCCCGCAGCGCGGGACGCATATGGGTGTGCCTAGGCCAAGGTCGGGCCCGTCTGCCCCCGTCTTAGAGCGAATGAGACCGGGCTGGGCCAACTGCCTAAAAACTCAATCTACAACTTTGTGGTGAAGTACCATTTCTATTTTGTTCTTTCCCCTGTTATTGTCCTTGTATTTTTACCATGAGTAAGAGAAAATTAGGTGTAGGACAGGGTGTCACTGGGACACTTGATGCTTTTTTATTGAGGGTCGAGTCAGCACTTATCCATGATATTATATTTACGGAATGCAGATTATCTTTAGAACCCTTGCCTTCACAGTCCAGACTTGCCCCTGCTGAACCTCTTACGCTAAGTAGACATCAAATGTCTTCTCCCTGAATTAGCTTGATACATCACTCAGAGTCGGCAACAGAAATAGCCTTCCCTATATCCCCGACCAATAACGTGGATCTGATAGGCCTAATGTAATTACTAGAGGCCGGAAAGCTACATTGAGACCTGAAACTACGAACGAACCCCAACCCAAAAAAAGGAAGGGCAGAGGACCTCAGAAACAGACTAAATCTGGCCCGAAACCAACTGGGAGGAAGCCCAGACCGCCAACAATGATAGAACTCTTGATAAGGGGCCCTCCACATCTGCTGTACATACTGTTATGGAGAGGACACCTGATTGTGGACAAGAGGAAGATTACTGGGGCAGATTAGAGACTTTGGTGACAGTACTATTGGACCCAATATTACAAAAAAAACCTTGGTGGAATCTAGACTAACAAAACTGGAGAAACTTGTTATTAGTAAACCCCCAGTCCATTTGGCCTCTTGCCAAAGCACAGGATAGGATACTATATGTAAAAGGGGGATGGATAAGAGGGCTGATCAAGTTGGAAGTAGCTATACTAACGGGCAGGCTCAAAACTTAACTACTAATTTAACTACTCTAACTAACACTATCCCCAGAATAGTTAATCCCCCCACTCGGACTGGGCATTCACCCCTTGAAGCAGGACCCCCCAGTAGATCCTCAAGGTCATTCCTTAATGTAGAGTCGACCTTAACATGCCACGTGTCAACATAGCAGACGGCCCACCAGGTCCTATAAAGAACACTACACATGTGGTCGAAGGGAGAGGCTTTAATACCCAAGAGCATCAGAAATCCACTTATGGTAATTTTACTAATTCAACACAAAATTTACACCTGCCGCCAGAAGCAATCCCTTATACGGTTGTCCTGGCAAATGTTCCATCTCTTCCACATAATGCTTTTGAGCATTGGTCTACCAGTAACAAGTTGTTGCACTTTCTAAGTTCAAGGACTGGCATAAATAATATTCTTTTTTCAGAATTCAAGATGGCCAGGAGCATAGGGTGGGTGGGTAACTCAGAAAAATCTTTAGGCAGGGACTGTGTAGTGTTAACTTTCAGCTCACCCATTTTATTGCAGACAATCCTCGATAAGGGAGGTAATCGATTTCTCAATGCTCAGGACAAAAACATATTGCCATTTGGCTTTTTCTATCAACCTCCTAGACCTCGCTGGTACTCACCCGTGGAGGTCAATTACTCAGTGAGTACGTATCCTAGATATTTGGTCCCAGTGAGTAACCGATTCGCTATTTTGAACCCACTTGAAGAGATAGACTCACTGACCACAGGGATTGCTGGTCACCCCACTCTTAATTTTGACTTGCATGATGGAAGGGGCAACAATGCTAGTTTACAGAATAGTAATTCTGGCCTGGCTCACTCAGAGAGAGACAAATGTCTGCCCCCCCTGCTTCAATGGAGCTGAGGGAAGCATGTTTGGGCATAATGAATTTTAACCCGGACACCCTAATTGAACCCTCAGAACATCTAGGCATAGCACACACAAGCAACAATATAGATGGCGTGCCACCTGGGAATGTATCCATAACTAATGCTATACCTACTAGTAGGACAGCACTTTGTAAAATTGTTTAATGGAATATCTCTGGCATACGCTCCAAGCTGAATAACCATGTGGTGGGATTTTATATTACATTTTAAGATATTATGTTTCCCTGAAACATGGTCTAAGAAAGTGTATCATTTGAATGGGTATAGGACTTATCATAAGTTACTACTGTAGATGGGGTGAGCGGAAGGGCTAAGGGTGGGCTATGCACGTATATATCAAGTAGTATAAATGTAAAAAAGATAAACATGCCTGTAAATGAAGTCTATTATCAAATGATTGTTATTCATGTTGACGGGAAATATTGTATTGCTCGAGCTAATTTTTACAATAATATTCCTCCAGGTAAAGCTGCGGCTACTGTCAAAAGATTGACTATGGATTTGAAGTCTGTTAGTAATAATAAGTCCAAAAACACTGTGTTAGTTCTGGCTGGGGATTTTAATTGTGCACTGTGCCCTAATGCAGATGATAAATCATGCGGTCTCTTCAATGAGGAAGGGAAAGGTAATTCCCATTTTCAGCATTCCGTGCTGGGAGAGTTGTTTAATGAATTCATCTATAGTTATGATTTGGGTTTTGTGTGAACGAACTATGCCCATTGCCTGCCCCTATGCCATGGACTATCAATGGCAGATGCTCACATTCTATAATAGATTTTATTCTAATATCGAATAGCTATCTGCATAGTCTTCACTCATTCGCCTTTGGTGACATCCTTTTGAGTGACCATTTTCCCCTCTGCCTCTCTGTTCTACTAACTTCAAGTGAACATACTAGTCCAGATAAAGATAACCAGTTGTTAGAAAATATAGCCATTGGGAAAAAAATGGATACTCTTTGCGCTGGTCAATGGTAGATCCAGACGCGATTACTAAGGCCGTGGTTGATAAATGCAATTCCGCCTTCGAGATATGCCTGAGTGAAACAGCTGCCCCAGACACTATTTTATCCTCTTTTAAGTTGATAACTAATACAGTAAGAGAATCTTTGTTAATGCTGAAATGCAGTAAGGGACAACCACGTGGATGGTTTGATTATGGGTGTACTCTAGAATACTCTAAGTTAAAAGATGTTTTACATGAGACTCCGGGAAATCTGGTCAGAGTGCAGGCCAGAACAGATTATAAGTGAGCCATTAGAAACAGGAAAATTATTTTGAAAAATGAGGCCTAGGAGGCCCTACATAAAGGATCTAAACAGAAAAATAGGATGGTGTTCTGGAAGTCGGTTAAAGCGCCATTTTTGACCAATGATGGAGGACCGTCTATAGAAATTGCCATTACTGAAGAACAATGGATCAAACACTTTTCCAAATTATTTATTGGTGAGGCTAATCTCGAGGTGACTGGCAGTAACGTTGAAGAGGAACACATTTTGGCTCCATCACTCCACCACTTAGATTTGCAGTTCACCTTGGACGGGTTCATACTGACAATAAAAATCGCCAGCCAGAATCACTATGTCATTATCAATGACTATGGATACAAATGAAAGTAATGTATCAAGTGTGGGAGACTGTTGCCCGTATCCTACTGGCCTTGAATAGACATTAATGAGCACTAGCCTGGTCCTGCAGGTGGAGCTCAGGATAACACAAAGAATATCTCTAGATGACGTCTCCACCTTTTTCACTGTGCAGCCCTAGTGTGTGGCAACCCAAATGGTTAGTCCCCCAGATGGTCTGCCCTTCCCCCCTGATATAGCAGGTAGATTAAAGGTTATATAACCCGGTCTATGCAAGGTCTCCCTATCCCAGGTTTACAATATGGTTTTCGTGCAGGTCTGGGGACGGTAGAGCAGAGCTTAAATCTTTCAATTCTAGTGGGGAAATACACTTGAGCGATGCAGGGAAAGTTGTTCTTAGCGTTTGTGGACCTCACAGCAGCCTTTGACTGCATAATTCACAGTAAACTCTGGTCAACATTAGAAGCTACAGGGGCTGATGTTCAGATTATTTATTTCTTGAAGCGTTTTTATACTGATGCGAAGGCTTGTATACGTTATGGCTTAAAGGGTGAGTGCTCGGCCCGTCCCCATTAAGGAGGGGGTCAGGCAAGGATGTGTGTCCTGGCCCCCTTTTTTTTCAATCTTTATATTAATGGTTTGGTCGAGGCACTCCCATGTTTGTGGCAGGACAGAAGGTTGGGGTCACTAAGAGATTTTCGTACCTCGGATTTCTCTTTGACCAAAATGATACTTGGGCACAAGCAGTTTCAGCAATAAAGCTGGCGCTATTAAGATCAATAAATTCCCTGACCTAAAAAACTAAGTAGGAGACCACCAGTAGAGCTGATCAAAATCTATAAAAAAAGTGCGTTTCCACTGCGGCTTATGGAGCAGGGATATGGGGATTTGCTGATTTGCTCCCAATTCAACGGGCGGAAGATATATTTTATTCGTCCCGTCATCGTTTATCTGTCACGCAGAGCTGGGTCTCCCCTTTATCTCTAACTTAATAAAATTAGAGCCTGTTCTCTTATGGCAGAGGCTCTGGACTAGAGAAGAAACAAAGTTAAATCTAAGCATGGGCGAATTTTGCGGATTCACGATCCGCGAATTTGCGGATTTGCGAATTCGCGATCCGCAAAATTCGCGAATTTGTGCGAATTTGCGTATTTTTTTATTTTTGCGTGTTCACGGGGCACTTTGCGTGTTCGCGGTTAATGTATAAAAAACAACAAGGGCACCCATACGAGTCAGCACAGGACCTCAGGGAACATATCTTTTTACAACAACAGTGGTCCCTTGCATAGGTAATATAAGCACAACAATGAATATAGACCCAATGGAAACTATATTAGGTTATGACTTGTCCAGCCGGACAGAGGTCCAAGAATATTTAATTATCACGAATAGAAGCACACAGAATACCTTCAACAAATCTTTGAAGCGGGGCACAAGCCTGCACCCAACCGCTTACAAATTGGCATAGTGAAGAATAAGTCAAGAAACAGAACAAGGTTTTTAGGCAGAAGCTACGGATTTCTGTGAGTAAAACAAGAACAGAAATTCAGTTCACACCATTACGAGCATATCACATAAAGTATATATTCACAGTATATGGTGTTTAGAAAGGTCGACGGCGTTTCGATCCCATTACAAAATCAAAGGGATCATCATCAGGACAGAATATTGCCTAACTAGTAAAAGCCACAATAGCCTAAAGGGAGAAAAGGGGAGGAAAAATATACAAGGGTTAGATCAGAGGGTCTGACAATAGTAGTGAAACCATTTAGGAACTGTGAAAGTGACAATCCGATGAGCGGGAAAAAAGTTCGCCGGTGAGGGTGAGGTAAAAGAAAAGTGGGGTGCTGATTGCTCGCCATTAACATAGTGCAAGACCCTGAATTTTTAAAAACAATTGTGAAGCGCTCGCAGGATATTACTATAAACTCAACCGCATACGAATTACCATGGCTTCTAAAGCGTTTGAGAAGAAATATAGTGAAACAATATAAGTGGAACAATTTTCGGCGTGCCTATCACGGATCAGCGTTATTAAGGATGATCTAAGAGTGAAAATATAAGTGAAATAATCGTATCATGCGCAAACATTCTGGTAAGTGACATGAGTGCTTACCCTTTGGCCTTCCCAAAGGGTAATTGCGAAGGCCAAAGGGTAAGCACCTATTAGTAAACACGGCTTTTCTTACCTTAGGTGCCGTGTCAATCTACCCTCCGCCTGGCAATTACCCTTAGGGAAGGCCAAAGGGTAAGCACTCATGTCACTTACCAGAATGTTTGCGCATGATACGATTATTTCACTTATATTTTCACTCTTAGATCATCCTTAATAACGCCGATCCGTGATAGGCTCGCCGAAAATTGTTCCACTTATATTGTTTCACTATATTTCTTCTCAAACGCTTTAGAAGCCATGGTAATTCGTATGCGGTTGAGTTTATAGTAATATCCTGCGAGCGCTTCACAATTGTTTTTAAAAATTCACGGTCTTGCACTATGTTAATGGCGAGCAATCAGCACCCCACTTTTCTTGTACCTCACCCTCACCGGCTAACTTTTTTCCCGCTCATCGGATTGTCACTTTCACAGTTCCTAAATGGTTTCACTACTATTGTCAGACCCTCTGATCTAACCCTTGTATATTTTTCCTCCCCTTTTCTCCATTTAGGCTATTGTGGCTTTTACTAGTTAGGCAATATTCTGTCCTGATGATGATCCCTTTGATTTTGTAATGGGATCGAAACGCCGTCGACCTTTCTAAACACCATATACTGTGAATATATACTTTGTGATATGCTCGTAATGGTGTGACAGAATTTCTGTTATTGTTTTACTCACAGAAATCCGTAGCTTCTGCCTAAAAACCTTGTTCTGTTTCTTGACTTATTCTTCACTATGCCAATTTGTAAGCGGTTGGGTGCAGGCTTGTGCCCCGCTTCAAAGATTTGTTGAAGGTATTCTGTTTGCTTCTATTCGTGATAATTAAATATTCTTGGACCTCTGTCCGGCTGGACAAGTCATAACCTAATATAGTTTCCATTGGGTCTATATTCATTGTTGTCCTTATATTACCTATGCATGGGACCACTGTTGTTGTAAAAATATATTGCGTGTTCGCGGGGCGCTTTGCGTGTTCGCTGGTTTTTATTTGTGCACGAACGCTATGCGCCCTCTGGTTCATCACTGCCACCCTCTCGTTTTTTGTGCCCTTCTGCCCTCTGTACCACTCGTTTTTGTGCCTTTCTGCCCTCTACCCCACTCGTGTTTGTGCCCTTCTGCCCTCTGCCCCACTTTTTTGTGCCTTTCTGCCCCACTCATTTTTGTTCCCTTCTGCCCTCTGCCCCACTCGTTGTTGTGCCCTTTCTGCCCTCTGTCCCACTAATTTTTGTTCCCTTCTGCCATCTGTCCCACTCGTTGTTGTATAAACAAGAAGAGAGGGGCTCTTAGTTACCCAGAGGGAAATGGAGCGCCAATATACTGTTAAGTAAAACAAGGGGTTTTCCCACTGGGAAGTATTATAACCTGTTACTAGATCAGGATTCAAACTCACAACCATCAATCACAACATTCATTTTGTGGAACTAGAACACTTACCAAGAAGGAACATATACAAACAAAAATATAAAAAAGTTGCAATTTATTAAAAAGATATTGGTTACACAATTTATCGACAAAGATATCAGTTAAAAACATATAAAAGACAAAAATACCTCAAATCTATACAATTTATAAAAATACAATCAGAGCCACCTAACGTGGACGTGGAGAAATATCAGAAAGACAATACTATCTGTCTTGTTCATTTCATTTCGGACACCTAGTTTGTCAACAATGGAAGGAATGTTGTTCCTTTGAACCAGGATTGTTGTTGGCAACGCCGAATATGAATTTAAATTATAGCGTCGACACGTTTCGGAAGCTTCAACTTGATAACGGCTTCCTTCCTCAGGACCAATTTATATTTTTATTCTCCACAACGTGAACGAGTTACTCCAGAGTGGTTCTGTTGCTCGTAGAAGGCTACCCAAGGTGTAGCTCCTTATAGCTTGTGAAGTCATCAAACTCTTTTTACTCCGATCTTAAATTTATTTTCAAATGCTTTTTAATTAGCAACTTCTCTGTTCGGAGAATAATTCAAAGACAGAACTCTTTTCATCTGTGCCAACCAGCGTACTTGACTTGGCAGTTCCCCTCCGTTTGAAATCGTTTTATACCAAAGGACAGGTCTTGTCTCCGTGGGTGGGGTTTCTGTTTACTCTAAAAACAAAAGCGGTGATCTATCAGACGCCTTTGAAGAGCAGGTCCGGGGAAACTCGACGTGTGCGTTCAACAGCCACGTGTTAAAATACCCGACTGCCAAACAGAATCCCCCCTCACGGAGAGGAAACCCGTTCGTTAGCCTCGAGTAAAACTTACCCGGCTGTAAAACAGAAACCCCACCCACGGAGACAAGACCTGTCCTTTGGTATAAAACGATTTCAAACGGAGGGGAACTGCCAAGTCAAGTACGTGTTCACGGGGCACTTTGCGTGTTCGCGGTTAATGTATAAAAAACAACAAGGGCACCCATACGAGTCAGCACAGGACCTCAGGGAACATATCTTTTTACAACAACAGTGGTCCCTTGCATAGGTAATATAAGCACAACAATGAATATAGACCCAATGGAAACTATATTAGGTTATGACTTGTCCAGCCGGACAGAGGTCCAAGAATATTTAATTATCACGAATAGAAGCACACAGAATACCTTCAACAAATCTTTGAAGCGGGGCACAAGCCTGCACCCAACCGCTTACAAATTGGCATAGTGAAGAATAAGTCAAGAAACAGAACAAGGTTTTTAGGCAGAAGCTACGGATTTCTGTGAGTAAAACAAGAACAGAAATTCAGTTCACACCATTACGAGCATATCACATAAAGTATATATTCACAGTATATGGTGTTTAGAAAGGTCGACGGCGTTTCGATCCCATTACAAAATCAAAGGGATCATCATCAGGACAGAATATTGCCTAACTAGTAAAAGCCACAATAGCCTAAAGGGAGAAAAGGGGAGGAAAAATATACAAGGGTTAGATCAGAGGGTCTGACAATAGTAGTGAAACCATTTAGGAACTGTGAAAGTGACAATCCGATGAGCGGGAAAAAAGTTCGCCGGTGAGGGTGAGGTAAAAGAAAAGTGGGGTGCTGATTGCTCGCCATTAACATAGTGCAAGACCCTGAATTTTTAAAAACAATTGTGAAGCGCTCGCAGGATATTACTATAAACTCAACCGCATACGAATTACCATGGCTTCTAAAGCGTTTGAGAAGAAATATAGTGAAACAATATAAGTGGAACAATTTTCGGCGTGCCTATCACGGATCAGCGTTATTAAGGATGATCTAAGAGTGAAAATATAAGTGAAATAATCGTATCATGCGCAAACATTCTGGTAAGTGACATGAGTGCTTACCCTTTGGCCTTCCCAAAGGGTAATTGCGAAGGCCAAAGGGTAAGCACCTATTAGTAAACACGGCTTTTCTTACCTTAGGTGCCGTGTCAATCTACCCTCCGCCTGGCAATTACCCTTAGGGAAGGCCAAAGGGTAAGCACTCATGTCACTTACCAGAATGTTTGCGCATGATACGATTATTTCACTTATATTTTCACTCTTAGATCATCCTTAATAACGCCGATCCGTGATAGGCACGCCGAAAATTGTTCCACTTATATTGTTTCACTATATTTCTTCTCAAACGCTTTAGAAGCCATGGTAATTCGTATGCGGTTGAGTTTATAGTAATATCCTGCGAGCGCTTCACAATTGTTTTTAAAAATTCACGGTCTTGCACTATGTTAATGGCGAGCAATCAGCACCCCACTTTTCTTGTACCTCACCCTCACCGGCTAACTTTTTTCCCGCTCATCGGATTGTCACTTTCACAGTTCCTAAATGGTTTCACTACTATTGTCAGACCCTCTGATCTAACCCTTGTATATTTTTCCTCCCCTTTTCTCCATTTAGGCTATTGTGGCTTTTACTAGTTAGGCAATATTCTGTCCTGATGATGATCCCTTTGATTTTGTAATGTTATCGAAACGCCGTCGACCTTTCTAAACACCATATACTGTGAATATATACTTTGTGATATGCTCGTAATGGTGTGACAGAATTTCTGTTATTGTTTTACTCACAGAAATCCGTAGCTTCTGCCTAAAAACCTTGTTCTGTTTCTTGACTTATTCTTCACTATGCCAATTTGTAAGCGGTTGGGTGCAGGCTTGTGCCCCGCTTCAAAGATTTGTTGAAGGTATTCTGTTTGCTTCTATTCGTGATAATTAAATATTCTTGGACCTCTGTCCGGCTGGACAAGTCATAACCTAATATAGTTTCCATTGGGTCTATATTCATTGTTGTCCTTATATTACCTATGCATGGGACCACTGTTGTTGTAAAAATATATTGCGTGTTCGCGGGGCGCTTTGCGTGTTCGCTGGTTTTTATTTGTGCACGAACGCTATGCGCCCTCTGGTTCATCACTGCCACCCTCTCGTTTTTTGTGCCCTTCTGCCCTCTGTACCACTCGTTTTTGTGCCTTTCTGCCCTCTACCCCACTCGTGTTTGTGCCCTTCTGCCCTCTGCCCCACTTTTTTGTGCCTTTCTGCCCCACTCGTTTTTGTTCCCTTCTGCCCTCTGCCCCACTCGTTGTTGTGCCCTTTCTGCCCTCTGTCCCACTAATTTTTGTTCCCTTCTGCCCTCTGTCCCACTCGTTGTTGTATAAACAAGAAGAGAGGGGCTCTTAGTTACCCAGAGGGAAATGGAGCGCCAATATACTGTTAAGTAAAACAAGGGGTTTTCCCACTGGGAAGTATTATAACCTGTTACTAGATCAGGATTCAAACTCACAACCATCAATCACAACATTCATTTTGTGGAACTAGAACACTTACCAAGAAGGAACATATACAAACAAAAATATAAAAAAGTTGC